>NC_092872.1:639844496-640548246 GCF_028372415.1 Notamacropus eugenii | reverse complement strand
AATGAGAAATGAGATGAGAGGAAGTGGGGGCAATCAATTTAGCTCTTTCTAGGATAGGGTTAAGTGAGGGTGTGGTGTTTTTTATCTTAAAGGAGGGAGAAGATTTGGCTATATTTATAAGCAATAGGAAGGAGCCAGTAGATGGTGATGGGAAATTAGGGGGAAGATGGATTATTGTGGGGGCAAAGTGCCAAAGAAGACAAGAGAGGACAGAGTCAAAGACACAAGAAGAGAAGAGGTAAGCAGAAGGGCTGTTTCTTCATCATCACTGAATGGCAAAGAAGAGCTTAGGGACAATGTCAAAGGGTTTGGTGACAGAGAAGGTGGAAGGAAAGAGAAAGCACATGGAAGATGGTCTCTTATTCTTTCAGTAAAGTATAAGCCAATTTCCTTGATGAGAGAGAATGGGGTAATGGTTTAGAACAGATGCTATGGTTAATTTGATAAATAGTGAATTTCATAGTTGTTCAGTTGTGTCCGACCCTTCATGACTGTACTTGGATTTTCTTGGCAAAGATAGTGGAGTATTTGCCATTTCCTTCTCCAGTTCATTTTATAGATGAGGAAACTAAGGCAAACAGGGTGAAGTGACTTGCCCAGGGTCACACAGCTAGTACATTTCTGAACTCAGGCATTCCTGATTCCAGGTCCAGCACTTTATCCATTGTACCATCCACTCAAATAGTGAATTAGGGAAAAATAAAAAGATTGCCTTGTAGCAATAAGTAGAGTTGAAAGTAAATAACATACATTTGTAGAAGAGCTAGTGAGCATACACATATGACTTCCTCTAATACAATTCAGCAGCATGTGAACAGGACAGAAGGTAGATGGTGATAATAATTCAGCATTGGTGTTTTGCCCTTCCCCCCAAAAAAGCATGTTTGATAATAGGACAAGAAGAAAATTAATTTAAGCACAAAGAGATTGGAAAGGAAAAAACATGAAGCCAAAGGAAGGGTGGAAGTTTAGGAAACTACTGAGGAAAGCAGGGCCTAAATGTTCCCATGGAGATAAAGAGTAGTTATAGATGGAGTATGAAGGACAGGCTATGATCAGACAGAGGAATTTCAGAGTTCTTCATCACGGAAGAGAAACATATTAACAATTAACTCAATGGGAAGGCCATTCCTGGGTATGGCCGAGGTGGAACAAAGCAGGTCATGGGAACTAAGAAGTTCCTTAACTGAGAGTGAACCAGTGTGTTTGAGAGGATGAAAGTTCCAAGCTTAAAGGGAGGGATTCTCATGCACATACATATGCATACCTTGTGAGTTTATCGTCCTCAACATCTAGAAGGTCCCCAAATCTACTTGCCAAACTTTTTCACTAATACAATGTTTCATTGCTCTGATCATTACTTTCCTACTGGAAAGGTAGGATAATACTGGGCACAGCCAAAGAGCTTGATGTGTTTTAGGACCTCTGCTTTTAACAGCTGGATCCTGATGCAAAGACAATGACAGAACTACCTCTTGGGCAGAAAAAAAAAAATCTCAGTTTAGAGAAGATGCAAGGATTCTTGCTTTGGGAACCAACTGAATTAAAGTCAGTACCTGTGGTACACCATCAACACAAATACAGGAGCTGCTTTTTTTTCCCCTGTAGTTAAAATATATACTTAGCTTTTAAAGAGTTCAATTTGCACAACAATTGCACTCTGGTAGCCTAAGACCTAGCTTCCAGATAGCAATGGGTTACTTAGCATTGCCTGTCCTTAAACTGAAATCTTTTTTCAGAGCCGCTATATTATGGTGTGAAGGTCATAGAAGTAGAGAGAACCTAAGTAACTCTTCCCTTTCTTAATTGTTTCTTCCCCTCAAAAGCCTCTCAGGAGAAATCAGTTTTGAAATCCTACATGCCCACCCAAATACTATGAGAAACAGAGAGTCAGGAGACTACAACTAGGACAGAATGTATACAGTGTCAGAAATGGTCACTAATTAGGGTGTTTTTAATTGGGGGGGAGGTTGTTTTATTTTCAAGGGAGGGCTCAATCTGGGGGTCGAATGTTAAAAAATGATGTAATTACTACAGTTTAATTTTTGGTATGAATTGGATCCGTGTTAATTATGAACTCAGGTCATAAGCTTCTTGAATGCAGAAATCATATCTAAGCTACTCTTTATAACTTTATGTTAGCACCAATATTCCTTTAACCTTTCCCAGATTAAGAAACAGATAACTATCAAAACTCTGATAAAGGAAGTATGAAGTAGAAATGTGAAAACAGTGTTACAGAATACAATCAGCTCATACTTCAAAGGATAAGCAATTCAATCTGTCAGACAGTAACATTTCCATGCCTTAGTAGTCCGGACTTCCTGAGAAGCTGGGGGATGGGGGTTCACACACACATAGACACACACACACACAGATACACACACAGACACACAGACAAATAGACACACTTTCTGCCTTCAAACTTAGACTGGTCTTCAAATATGACATCTGTCAAGAAAACCACACTCTGTTTTTCAAGCTTGGGGGGGATCCACCAAGGCTTACAAGAGCTTTTGCTGATGTAGCCTTTGAGAACCTGGAGTTCTTTATGCCATGAGGAGAAAATAGAACAGGATAATCAACACGAGCACACTTGATTTCTCCACCCAAAGTTCACTTTTCCCTTTCATACAAAAGTCTTAATTACCTTTGCAGCTTGAGGGGTGCAAGCAATATGCACAGTGCTAGGCTTCACCCCATTTGCCTTAGGTCTTTTAAACAAAGCAAACCTACTTTTTCTCCTTCCTCTATCACCGTTTGGGAGTGATCCATTATACCTGAAGGAAAAAAAAAGTTAAGTGATCACCTATGATTATAAACTTTAAATATTTTTTCCCTTTCAAAGTAAATTCTCAATTACTTCCAAAACTGTTATTTACATTCAGAATTTTCTCCCAACTATAGGTGATTCCCATACCAGCTGCTGACAGAAGGGGGATTGGTGAGGGGGAGAGTGGGGTTTGGGGTGAGGTGAGAGAAAGAAGGGAAGAATCTGTAACTAGCCTTATCTTCTTTCACAGCTACAGAGAAATGACTTGGATTATCTATTGTTCCGAATTAATGGCACCCCTTTTCTCCCTTCACTATCAAAGATAATCAAGGGTTGATTAATGGCAGGGCTGCTATCTACTTATGACTCACTTTTTTAAAAATGGGGACTGTTTGCATGTGCTAATACAACCTTTAAAAGTACAGTACGTATTGTTCAAAATAGAATCTGCTTTAGTTGTGGAGCAGAAGCTTTAAATAGCCAAACTTTTGAAATAAAGAATTTTTAGATGTGTTAGTTGAAGAAAACTAACTCTCAAATGCATACATATATTGTGTTGGCAGAAATATGTAAATAGGCTACCTATTCAACTGAGATGCATGTCAATTAGAAGATATCTCTATGGACATTTTTCTCTACTGATTCATTTCCCATCTCTAGAACCAATGAATGTAAAAGATCAGGCTAACATTAACAAAGGGCCAAACAAGCAACAGCTTTAGAACTGCCTCCTTCCTTTCTAGGTTAGACCTATGTCCCACCCTGAGCTGCATCAGTCCAACTCATTTCATCTTTTCCTAAAAGCTTGATATGGGCCTGTGGTGGAGGCCAAAGCCTACAAACCAAAAATGTAGTTATCTTTAACTAAAGAACTGAATGTTGCTCCTTGAAATCCTTAATACAAGTTGAGACAGGAAAAGATAACTGGTTGGCATGGATAATATACTTTTTATAACTCGGAATACTGGATTTCAGATATTACATTGCTAATTAAAAAATATAAGCACATCCCATGTATGTAACATCTTATTAGAGAAAACCTTTGCATTTCTCACACTGGGGAATGTAAGCCATTAACTAACACAATAAATCTGCTTTTCTAAACCAGTGTGGTGCCACTAGTTCCACTGCAGTTCCTCAGCCCCCTTACTGACCTCTCTCTAGTTCTGACTCATTCCTCCCCCTTAGATCTGTGTTTCGTTTGTCTCTATATTGTACACCTGAAGTGCAAAATTAACAAGCCTTTCCAGCTTCATTCTGTTACTTCTAGATCGTTAGGGGGAAGCATCATGTACAAAATCGACTGCTGTGGTTGGGGATTAAGAGAAATAAGGAGGAAAAGACAACATGCTAAGTGGAAATGAATGTGATATGGAAAAACGCATGGACTGAATTTCAAAGTGTTATTCAAATGGCCTCAATTCTCCTGCTAAGGGAGTTAAGACTTAATACAGTTTTCTCAGAAGTGAAGAGCTATTTGTTCATCCCATTATCTAAAATCTGTACGGTTTAGAGTTGAAATAATACACTATTATAATAAATTCCAAAGATATTCTAAAAGCTATATTTCTGATAGTATTCAAAATAGTTTTACATGTAGGAAGATGCCTAAAGATTGTCTTATCTAATCACTTCTTTTACAGAAAATTAAAATTTAGAGCAGGGGTTCTTATTTTTAACTTCTTGGAGAGGTCAAGCTTCTAGGCTTAAAACCATTTAGAATGGTTTTAAATGCATAAAATAAAATATGTAGGATTGCCAAAGAAAGTAATTATACTAAAATACAATTGTCAAAATGTTCTTAAAATTTCATGAACCCCAGGTTAAAAATCCCTGGCCTACAGGTTAAATTACTTGCTCAAAGTGACACACACAAGTGACAGAGCTCTTGACTTCTAGCATCATTTTTCCATCACTACACTGCTTTTTCAATTACCCATACTCTCTTGTCTGTGGCACTGAACATTTTCTTACATGTAACATCTGTACCAACCCCACTACTATTGTAGATATTTGGAATGCATGAGGTGGTTTCCTGTGGGAGGTTGAGCTAGGTACAGTGGCTAACCTTGGTCACTGGTTCATTCAGCCAAATGGTTACAGAAGATCGAACATATCAATGAATTTCTTCCAGCTCCTAAATCTAGGGAGCATGTCTATGAGGTATATAGATGAGATGCCACTGATATATTTATAGACTTGACAAAAAGGAAAGAACGTGTTTTTAAGCATGAAAAGCATCTTCTTATCCACAACAGTTATGGTGCTAATTCCAACATGAATACAGGTAACTCTTAAAACAAATCATAACTACCCTCAAGGGGCAACATAACAGCAAGAACCCTGCTCTTTTTGTAAACGGTTGTTTACAACAGGGGAAAAGGGAATGGATCTTTCACCAAGCTCAGTGTGACAAACTTGTTATCTTATGAACAATGTGAAAGAAAACATCAGGGAAAAGCATCTAATGAACTGTTATGTGGCCTTGGTTAAGTGTCTTAGTTTCCCCATTTGTCAAACATGCTATTTTCACTGACTATGAGGCTGGTGTCTGTACAGTGTTTTGAAAGCCTTAGAACAGAATAATATGTAAATAAATGCTTTCATTTTTTGTAGCAATCTGACCCAACAGTACTATTTTATAGCTTCACAGACTCCACAGTTTCTGTTTTTGCTGGATAGCTATTTTGTGTTTATGAAGCCTTACCCTAAGACAATGAGTTCACCATATTTTACTGGTGACTTAGATGGATGATTTTCTTGATCAGGAGAAAACATGAGCTTGGTTTTCTGTCTCAATTCCTTGTTCACTGATCAGGAGTCTGGGGACACCTTTTGCATTATTTCCTAAAAGAGAAAAAGATAATTTTTTCATTAGTGGCATGAAAAAGGAATTTCACCATATACGTATATCTATAGAAATAAGATATCTATCTATTGGCAAAATTGGTGTAATCAGTAGGCAATAAGCCCTTTGTTTTCTATTCTGGATATACTCCAAAGTTCTCTCTGGGGTTTCTTTTTGCTTTTCTCTCAAGACTCTCCTACTTGCAGATCTTATCAACTCCCATGGATTTAATTATCATCTCTATACTGACAACTCCCAGACTTACATATCCAGCTCTAGTTGCTCTCCTAAGCTCCAGTTCCACATTAAACTGCCTAACAGACATTTTAAATTTGATGTTCTGCAGGCACCCCACTCCTCCTACTGCTGAACATGTACACCTCTTGTATTTCTGTTGAGGGCACTGCCATCCTTCCAGTTACCCAGGCTTGAGGAAATGAAGGTGACACTGAGGTTGCACTATCATTCATCCCACATATCCAATCTATCACAATAACATTTCTCATGACTATCCCCTTCTCTCCACTCACACATCTCATCACCTCTTGCCTGGACTACTGTAATAACCTCCTAAATGGTTCCTTGCCTCAAATCTTTTCTGATTATGTCATTCCTTCCTATTCCACACCCCTGCCCCCAAACACACCCTCAAGAAACTCCTGTATGTGACATTTAAAGTTCTTCACAGCTTGGTCCCATGTCGACCTTTTAGCCTTGTTACACATACTCTTCTCCATGGCCCCTACAGGTCAGCCACACTGGTCCATGAAACTCTATTCCTGTCCCCTATGCCTTTGTACTTCCCCAGTGCCTGCAATGCTGTTTCTCCTTACCACTAACCCCTGGACTCTTGGTTTACTTCAAGATTCACTTAAGAGACACCTTCTGTATGAAGCCTTTCCCAGTCATTCTATCTTATAGAGCTTTCCACCCCATGGTTAGCTTATCTGTGTGTTACACACACACACACACACACACACACACAGACACACACACACACACACTCTGTCTTCCCCACAGAATGTAAATTTTTTAAGGGAGCACTATTTCAATTTTATCTCTATCTCTAGCACCTAGCACTGTGGTTGGCACTTAGCAGATACTCGATATGACCTTGCTGATTGATGTCTAGATAGAGCCCTCTGACCTAATGAAAGTCTGATAGAACTGATAGAACCGAAAACTAGTCTGGTTGCTCAGAGTTCCTTTCATATCACTGGTTGTTACACATTTGACAAAACTTTCAAAGTTTTAAAAAGTAAAATATAAGATAAGGGAGAAAGGAAAAACAAATGACTGATTCTCAACTCATATAATCCCAAACCCACTACAACAAACATGCTCAGATTGTCCATTTCAGCTGTGGCTGAACCTGAAGTTTCATTCATCTATTCTTTTTCTCTAGTGTCAAACCTATTGCTTCAATTTCATGACATAACCCTTACCATGGGGAAGATGCTTCATAAAAGGCAGCACTGTTTCGATCTACCAAGAAGCAAGATGCAGTTTTTAAAGAAAGATTACTAGAAAAACTACCCACTTATCTGAAGGATGAAAGATGTATTTTTAATAGTACAGAAAAAGTTAGCAGTATTTTGGTTATATCAGAGAACAGTGAAATGGTAGAAACATTTCACTTTTTTCTTGAACCTGACATACACATACTCAGATCACCAATTGAAAGTTATTTTAGACACATATCTTATATCCATGCTTAACATACTCAAAAAATACTATTTGCTAATGCAATCAAAAGCCATACTTGCTAGACTGAGGTTTTCCTTTAAAGAAAATAATAACTGGATAGTCAGAGACCAAAGTATATGTGGAAATTCTTTGATGAGGTATTGAAACAAGTTTGAATACCTCATCAAAGTATTTCCCTACTCCAAGGAATTTTGGGTTGATATCAGAGCCCAAAAGGAAATATTATCTCTCTTCAAACAATGTATTAGACAAAGGATTCACTTTAAATTGTTCACACTAGTTAAGAGGTAATGGGAAACTCCCACATGTTGTGACAGGACCAGTATCTCCACCAATGTCCATCCCCTCCTCACCCACTATGAATGAGGAAAAGACAGGATTGGGAGTGGGGGGTGAGCAAGGCTCAAGCTGTGCCTCTTGTTCCCAGTTTCCTGGTCACATATGGGTATAAAAAGTCCTATATAAATGGGGTCTGGGCCCTTAGGATTTGGTAGATTTCTGAAGACCATTCTGGTGACCATTCAAGTCACCACAACCTGTTCTTATGAACAGACGTATTTCCATATGGGGACAAGGTGGAGCTATGTAAAAGCTATATTTGGGCTAAGTAAACACTAATTGTTCATCTACTTAGGAGTGTCTTATTTTATCCCAAAGTTGAACTTGAACAGTGTAACTACTGGAGTTGGGCCTACCTCTAACATGAATGTAAAACCACACTGTAGCAAATTTATTTACTCAAATCGCATGTGAATTGTATGGTCAACTTCTTAATTTAGAATAGTAATTGATGCTAAGAATTAAAGCCTCCCAAGTTTCAAAGTTACTTTACAGTAGAATTCTCTAATCTTTTTTTCCAGTTAATTTCAATGTTCACATAGTTGCTGTTTTAAGATAATATTTAACTAGAAGTGTTGCCTCCCCCCTGAAATTGAAATTCTTTGAGAACAGGAACTGTTTTTGCTTTTCTTTGTATTTCCTGCATGTAAGCATAGTATGTGGCATATAGTAAGCACTTAGTAAATGCTTGTTAACTGGTTTAAAAAAGGGATAAATGATTTTTTAAAAAATCTATAAATAAGACTTTTGATAAAATATGAAAACCACCTCAATAAGACCTTATAGTTACTAAAGTATTATACTTGGATAGAAGGTACACTGAAGCACTGCCACAATCTGCAAATGACAACTACCAATGGTAAATTTAAGAAAAAAATAAATATTTGTATGAGAATACATTATGGAATCTAACACAGAAACCTTTAAAAGATATTGAGCATTTGACCCATAGCTCAGGAATACACACCATACTTATATGTGGGAAACACATGTATAGCAAGTGGGAGCTTAAGAGAATCCTGAGTCTTCCACTTGGTCCAAAAGTACTTAAAGTGCCACACTATAGTAATTTTGAAAGGAAATTCAATACATTGTTAATATCTTTTAATCACTTAGGAAGCAGAGGCCTACAGCAGAAAATGAACTAGAAGAGCCATAATTAGGTGATTTTAAAAGTTCCTTCTACCTTTAAAACTTATGATTTCCCACATATCTCCTGCTATTTTTTGATCCTTTTTCTCCCTTAGCATCAAAGAATAATTGTAGGGAGCCATTTTATAACTCAGTTCTAACATCTTTCTAACTGAATGAAAAAAGATTAATGAAAAATACCAAAGACAGTATGCCACTATAATCCAGATTGCTCACATAATCTCAACTCCCCTAAGGTCCATTTTTAGAATGAAAATAAGAGGGGCAAAAAAAAAAAAAGTGACTAAATACATTAACAAGGGAAGAACAATTAGAAATTTTGTTTTACTAGAGTTCATACATTTATTATCAAGGTTAACAATTTGTTTTAACTAAGATGATCAAGCCTAGTGATTATGAGCACATAAAAGTGTGGAACCCTACATTTTATTTCAGGGGACAAAACCCCACAAACCCTATTATTATTAACAAGATGTTGGAGCACATACCTGTCCCAAATTAATAAATGATCTTAGGTTCACGGATTTGAAACTGAAATGGATACCTGATGAAATATGCAACAAAAAAATGAAAAGAACCTTAATTCATGAATATGATAATTTCTTCTCCCTGCTGTTTGAATGTTGACAGTATACATACATATATTATGGTTGTTCAGTTGTGTCTGACTCTTCATGTCCCTGTGGTCCAGGGCACACTAATACTGTCCATGGGGTTTTCTTGGCAAAGATACTAGAGGGGCTTGCCATTTCCTTCTTCAGTGGATTGAGGCAAACAGAGGCTGAGTGACTTGCCCAGGGTCACACAGCTAGTCAGTGTCTGAGGCTGAATTTGAACTCAGATCTTCCTGACTCTAGACCCAACACTCTATCCACTGAGCCATCTAGCTGCCTGTACATACATATATACTGTACAATACCAAGCCTCAAATATACCTTGGTCACATTCTGATCAAGGAAGGTATTGGTTTTTTTGGGGGGGGGGCAGGGGGTCGCGAAGAAAGTACTACATGGATTTAATCACCTCACACAGAACAAAGTCTTATGACACTGAGCAGGAATGAATGATAAAGAATTAAATACTTACTGTGTGCTAGGAGCTATGTAGAGTGCTGGGGCTGTAGTCAGGAAGGCTCATCTTCCTGAGTTCAAATTTGGCCTCAAATACTTACTAGCTGTGTGACCCTGAGCAAGTCACTTTACCCTGTTCTCCTCAGCTCCCTCATCTGTAAAACGAGTTGAAGAAGGAAATGGGAAACCACTCTAATTCCATCTCTGTCAAGAAAACCCAAATGTGGTCATGAGGAGTTGGGGGCAAATTCAGCTGATCAGAAATTTAGGGAAAACCAGAGTTACTGGCATTTAAAAGTATTCCCCTAATGCTTGCCATTCTATTCTCCAAAAAAAGAGAATTTTACCTTAAACATAAAGGTCAAAAAAGAGATGTTCTTAGGAATTACCTAAACAAATGGTCTGAAATAGAAAAATTCAGTGAGGGATACGGATAAGAAAAAGAAGCAGGCCCATTATGGAGTACGAACAAGGAACAAACACATGGATAGTCTGAGTATTCTACAGGTACCCTTGAAATGTGAAAAGGCCTAGTTGCCCTCCTCTACTATGTTGGGGAAAGGGGAAGATCTTCTGTATGCTGACAAGAGTCATACAAGATGAAAAGGTACAGACTTATAAGAAGGCAGGGGTGATGATGATATTACTGACATTCAGGTAGCACTTTAAAACATGCAAAGTACTTTATATGCGTTATGTCCTTTTGAGAGCTATATACCTATTCCTAGCCTATGTATCAGAAACTATTCCTACTATACTATATAAAAAACAAATAGAAAACAAGATTCTACAGTTAATTCTGTAAAGTGAAATCAAGTAACCCTAAGGAAACAATAAAGCCCCTTTTTCTAATTCAGTTTCCAAGCAATGACAATTTTTATATATGTACACACAAAATAATGAAAAAAAAGAACAGTAGTTCTCTGCAGCACAGCCCACTACAAGAACGAGAGAATTTCAAGGAATAAGTATTGGAAAGGAACCCTGAGGTTACTCAAGTTGATCTTCCTATATGGAGGGTTCTTAACCTTTTTGCATCATGGACCCTTTTGGCAGTCTGGTGAAATCTATGGACCCTTTCTCCAAATAATGTTTTTAAGTGCATAAAATAACTAAGATTACAAAGGAAATATACTGATTATGGAGGAGAAGGGCTGAGTTGAAAAAAAGAGTAGGGAAGGAGATAAGAATTTTTGTTTCAGCAGACAGACAACCACAGAAACTGAGGAGATTGGCACTTATTAACTACAGGATAGGGGAAGTAGCAATATAGACTAGAGAAATTCGAAAGACACTTACTAGCTATGTGATCCTGGTTTTGGGTGACCTAGGTTTTAACAAAGCATCTGACTTCTCTCATGTTACTATTAACAACCGAGTAGATTTTGTGATTGATTAAAATAGCCATTGACAAAGAACAGACACGAATGGTTCAATGTTTACCTAGAAAAGGTCTTTAATCAAAGGCCACAAGGATCAGTGTTTACTTAACCTAGTGCTATCCAACATTTTTATAAAGTGATTGAGATGATGGCATGGTATACTTAACAGATTTACATTTGACATAAAGCAGAGACCAATTGCTATTAAGGGTGATAGGACTCCAAAAGAGCAGGTTGGAACATTGGGTCAAATCTAGAAACTGAAAAGGGATAAATGTAATGTATTTAGGGTAAAAACAAGTATTTTCCAAGTAACTGAAGAAGAGGAATGTCTAAGTAGCAGCTTGTCTGAAAAAGATCTGGGGATTTTGGTGGATTAAAATCTCAAGATAATAACAAACCAAAATGCTATCATGTTCTGAGACTCCACCAAAAGTTCAGGACTAAGGAGGTGATAGTTATATGCTGTTTTAATCCCTGATCAAGCCATATCTGGAATACTGGAAGTATTTTCTTCAGTTCTGGGTGCCACATTTTAGGAAAGGTATTAATAATAAACTGGAAAGGCCAATAAGGAAGGCAAAGGGACTCAGAATATCATATGAGGATTGCCTAAAAGAAATGGGGTGAAGCAAAGGAGGAATGGGGCATAATGGTGGTTTTCCATTTTTTTCTTCTCTTTTTTTCAATTAAAGCACATTATTTTCTCCCTCTCTCCCTTCCACACTCCCCATTCCCAGGAAAAAACCAGAACACAACCAAAACAAACCAAAACAAAACAAAAGAACAAAACTCTTGTAACAAATAGGCATAGTTCAGCAAAACAAATTCTTGTACTGGTCATGTCCAAAAATGTATGTCTTACCCACATCTATCATTTCTGTTAGAAGGTGGATATATTTCATCATCAGCCTCTAGAGTTGTGATCAGTCATTGAATTATCAGAGTTCTCATGAGTCTGAAGACTGTTTGTCTAAACAGTATTGTTATTATATAAACTGTCTCCTGGTTCTGCTCATTTTCACTCTACATCAGTTTTTACAATTTTTCTAAAGTTTCTCTGTAACTACCCCTTGATTGTTTCAATGGTATTCAATTGCTATTTCCTTTTCCAGCTCATTTTACAGATAAAGAAACAGAGGCAAACAGGGTGAAGTAACTTGCTCAGGGTCACACAACTAGTGTTTGAAGTTGGATTGGAACTCAGGAAGAGGAGTCTTCCTGACCCAGGCCTGGCTCTCTATCCACTGTGCCACCTAGTTGCCACACCAATAATACATAACAATTTAAAGTTTTTTGTACTACAACTGACATATTAAAGGAACTCAAATATATCAAATTTGTAATTGTAGTTTCAAGGACAAATTCAGTTATACTTTAAGTCTCTTATTCTAACACCATAAACCATTTCTATTAGTAACAACTGGAATTAGTACACATAGATCTTAGGATCATAGATTTAGAAGTTAGAACCATAAGGGACCTTAGAGGTCATCTATTTTAATTCCTTCATTTTATAGATGAAGGAATTGAGGCCCAAAGAGATTCAATGACTTTTTCAAGGCCACACAGGTGGTAAGTGGCAGAGCGGAGATTCAAAACCAGATCTAACTTCAATCACTATCACTGAGTCTGTGTATGTGAAACAACCAAAAGAACAATTACAGATGAGTTATAACAGAAATCGCTGATTGAGAAGCAGGGAATGAGATGTTTCACTACCACATGGGTGATATCTGTTTCCCCGCAATTTTACGCAAAGTAATGCCATTATTGAAGTTTGCTATTATTGAAGGGCTCCTACCCTAAAATCAGAGCAATTACTTAGACTGGGCATTTTTCAAATTTCAAGGAATATTTCAAAGACCAGATATGAAGATACATAACTAAAATAAATTTTGTAGTTTTTTAGATAAGTGTTATTTGCTTAATTTTGAAAGGCATAAGGTGAAGGGAAATACAGATTTAAACTGAGTTCCAGATATAAATGTACATAGCTAGGCCTGGAAGGAAAACTTTAGATATAGTTTCTAATAAGTGAGCTGAGATTAAAAAGAAAATCAGGGCTAGTGACAGAGAAGAAATATTTGAAAAGATAGCCTTAACAACATGCCACATTAATAGAATGAAATTTCATTTTATGAGAATTTTCATTAAAATTTTTTTTTGGCAGGAGGTAGAAGAAACAGTTTATTCTCTTCAGATAAAATCATAGTATCTTCCCACAAATTGCAGAACAGTAATTGTGAGACATGAGTGGAAAGTTAAGAATTTTTTTTAGCAGAGTAGATATTTAAAAGTAATTTGCTCTAATCCTTTTTATTAGTGTAAATGTATACTGCATACCCACTAGTGTTCCCTTTCCTCATATAAATAAAGATGCATAAGGCCAGAAACATTAAAAAATGCCCCCCCAAAAGCAACATCTTGACTAGTAAACATTTTTTACTCCTCTTAAAGATTTACAATTTTACTCACTTGGTTGCCATGACTAAATTCCACGGCATTACAATTTCAGGGAGAATATATCTAAAAAAAGATAGAGTTAGTGTTTTCTCCTCCAAATACACAAGAAGGAACTGTTCTAAGAGGAATCTCACTCAATAGATTATTGTGTTCCTTCTAAAAAACATGCTAAGCTTTTCCTGTATCAGTTCTTAAGGGAAAAAAAAACCTCAGTTCCATATCTTGAATGAAGATACAGGGAAAATAAAGAGAACGAGTACTGCCATTTTTCAAGCAAAAAAAATTCTAAAAAGATACTAATCACAAGATCTATAATTAAATCTCAGTCTGTTGTCTCTCCCCCCATTCTACTCCCATCATGAGAGAGAGAAAAATCATTTAGGCAAGACATAGAAAGTCTCACCAACTCTATACACATAATTCACTTACCTCACTTTAAAAAAGGCTTTTCAGTTTTTTCCCTGATTGGTCAAAAGATTTGTGAGTCTGTTTTGATTGTGTATTCTAATATGCTGTATTGGCAGAGATATACATAAAAGAATGGATCCTGAGCCAATATTTATGGCTGAAGATCTAGATTTGGCATAAATGGTCAATGATTCACTAAAACCTCCCAACACTTCTAAAATACCATCATTAGACAGCTACAAAAGAATAAGCTTCACACAGTAACACAATTCTTTCATCTGATGATTCAAAAGATGATAATGGACAATATCAGGTCCTAAATTGTGTGAAAAACCAAGTGCCATACAGCTTAGACTAGAGGGAAAATGGTTTTCAGAAATTTGTAATCAATTTATTAAGCATTATACTTTTTTGACATAACAGTCACTTTTTGTTTTTCTGTTTTCCTTCAGGATGCTAAGAGAATTGAGATGAACAGTACATGAAAATATGAAACCCTTGGAAGATAAAATTTATTTCTCTAAATGAAAAGAGCAGTTTACATATACTTCTACTTGATATTTTTTTTTAAAACTGAAATATTTTATACAAATTATCTAATTAACGTTCCTTTACATAGTTTCTGCATTTTCATCTGAGATCTACCAAGGCAGCAGTAAAGTGGATAGTTAAAGATAAACCACAGAACACCTACCTTTATTAGCTCTCTACCACCCACCACAAGCAGGACAAAAACAGCCTATTCTCATTAAAGAACCCAATCCAGGTAGCCCAAGCAGTATCTAAGCACACTTGAAATTCACGTACTGACTTTGCTCAGTGCGTTTTTACTTAAGCAGTTCATGATGGGTGGGGGGTGGGACTACGTATTACAAACTAGGCAAACACTACATTGTTCTCCATTCTGTGGAATGAAATCAGAATCCACATCTTGCTTATTACTTTGTCCCTGAGGAGGTACATGGCCAAAACCTGAAGAAATGGAAGTGAAAGGAGAAATAAAGAACTGTTTTTTAACAAAAGCCTGGCTCTGAGTTATAGAATACAACGTCTCAAAAGAGAACATTCTATTTCTCAAAAGCCTGACTGAGCTGTAAACATACAAATTGTTAGCTCTGTCATTCTGCTCTGTATTTTCAAAAGCATAACTTTTGCCAAACTCACTTGGTGACAGTAACATAATTTCTTCCAAAATAACAAAATTTAGCAAACTAACAGTTCAATCTGGAAGAAAGACACCACACTGAAGAAGACTATTAACCACATTATTACAATAATCTGAGCAAGTCTTGGTTCTGGAGTTAGAGGAAAAGGTTCAAATCTCAGCTGTTATTACCTACGTGGCCTTGAGCAACTTATTTCTCTTCTTTGGGCTTCAATTTCCTCTTCTGTAAATATAAAAATAACATGAAGCAATGGGTAGAAGTTAGAGAGACATATACAGGGCTTGATATAAGGAAAACCTTCCTAATAATCCAGGATATCCATTGTCCCAACTGGAAGTTGTTTTCCTAGGACTAGAGGTCTTCAAGAAAAAGCTGCATATCTATGCAAACATGCATAGATTGTATTGTATAAAGGATGCCTGATCAAGTACATAATGGACAATGAGACTCTGTGAGATGCACCAATACAGTGCAGAATTAGCTCAAATTTATTCTGTGTAAGCACATTTATATATAATATATACATATATATGCACATACATATATACGTGTATACACACACACACACACAGTCTCCCCTAAATAGAACATAAGCTGCATGAGGGTTAGAATTGTTTCATTTTTTTGGTCCTATTTCCAGCACTTATTAAAGATGCTGAATTGTTGACTGCTCAAGAACAATGGGGTACCCAAGTGTTATGTGAGAGAATAGAAAAATGAAAAACAATTTATGGAGAAGGCAGCATTTGAGAAAAGCTGCATATCAAAAAGTACAGATGGGAGAGCAAAAGAAAGGATGATGAAAAATCTCTAGGGTTGTAAAGGGGAGTACATACATAGTGCAGTTTAGCTGAAGTAGAAAATATATGTTAGGTAAGCATAAGACTAGTTTTTATTAAATAGGCAACAGGGAAAAAATGAAGTGCTGAGTAGAAGAATAAGAATCAAATCTGAATTACCCAATATATAATATAAATATTAATATAAAAATATATATTTATATATAAAATATAATTATCCAATTATATTATGGTAGATATAGGCAATAGGATAGATTAAAAGGGGTCAGGAAGGTCACTTAGGAGGTTGTTGAAGTAATTCAGGTATGTGGCAATAAGGACCTACAATAGGGTAGTTGCAGATAAAAATAGTAGGAGGTGGATTCAAGTGATACTCTAGAAAGAGAATTGGCATGGCTTAGTAACTAGCTAAGATACTGGAGGTGGGGGATCAAATCAAAGATAATGCCAAGGTTTCAAGCATGAGTGATTACAGAGTGAAATCATTAACAGGAATTAGGAAAACTGACCAAGAGATCTGTTTGGGAGAAAATATGATAAATTTTGACAAGATGAGTTTGTGGGAATGGGAAATCCAGGTGATAATGTACAGTATATACATGAAAATGTGAGTCTAGCACTCAAGAGATACGTCAGAGGACAGAGAATAAATTTCAAACTCATCTACACAGATATTATTTGATACTGTGAGAGGGCTGAAGAGATAGGTGTGGGCAAAAGCTAAAATATTGGTAAACACCTACCTTAAGAAGTCAGGAAGTGTCAGGAAAGAGCAGTAAAAGTAGGAGAACCATGACTGAATGTGGTATTATGGAAAACAAGGTGGGTGATACAATGGGATAGTACTGCCAAAAAGGCTGGGTACAGACAAAAAAAATCTAGCAATTAGGAAGTCACTGGTGACTTTTGAGAGAGTATGTAAATTGTTTTGATCAATATATACATACTGTGTGGCCCAAAAGACAGACATGTCTTACATTCCTTTTAATACCATAAATATGTGAATATTCACCCTTTGGTCTGTTTTGAATGTTGAAACTAACCTCACATCTTCACTCTTTGCTTAATATTTTGGCTCAAAACAAGCTATATATATGACTGCTGTATTATCACTGATAAGACTGTTTCAGCTGTTAAAACATGGGAAACAGCAATATATCACTTTCCTAAAAGTTGTACTTCAGTAAACTACTTTATATTCATTCTGTGGGTAGTAGATCCACTTCAGACTGCTGTGCATCATGGCACTAAAGTACTCTGCTTTTATCCAACTTCTGTCAACATCTAGGCTAATGGAATTGTGCTGCAAGCCTAGTAAACATATTTTCAAAAATCATGGCACAATTAAGTTCTAGGACTTTATTATTAGTGAACCAGTCTCACTATTTGATGTTAAAATATAGCTCATGAGTAAACTGTTCAAGAAACCAGAAGAAAGGTCTAGGACCCACAGAAAAGAATGCAGTTATTATTGACTTTCTGACGGCAGTCTCTCCAATAGCACACGATACTGGCTTTCTGAATTTGGTTTCTACCTTCTTGGTGTACCAGCATTTTAGCGAAAAGTATACACAAATCCTTTGGCTGCTGATGCTTACCAACAACTAAAAACAACACACTTCATACTAAGTTAGTACAAAGTTAAAGTTCCATTACATATTTCAGTGTTACATTTATGCCAAATTCCCAAGATACTTTATTTTTCTTAATGGAACATAGTTGGAAAATGAGTGAAGAAAGCCTCATGCATGCTAAGAGTATTATCATCATTCTATCTTTGAAGTAGAAGCCCAAATCAACATTTATAGAGGAAAAGACTAGGTTGTAATTCCATTCTTTTCTTTTCCAATAAGGGCCCTAAAAACTTTATCTTAGTCACCCTTCATGATCATGGCAAGATTGGGTAGGCCCAGAAGTATTCACTATGGCAAATGGCCCGAGTCTCTGTTCTCTACTCTTCTGCATACTTTGTCTTGCCTAAGAGGTTTGTGATTGACAAAAGAAATCAAGAGATATTCCCTTAGCTTTTTTTCTTCCATTATGAACAGATAGTGCATCATCTCAGCAGCTAAGGGTCAACTTGTAATACTCAGAAATGCACCTAACACAGTGCTTCTACATTGGAGGAGTGTAAAAAAGTTTGTTGAATAAGTCATCTACATAGATGAAGTAGGTGAAGGAATGCAAATGAAAAGTTACACTTACCACACACACACACACACACACACACGGAAATAGAAGAAAAAGAAATAACAATGAATTACAAGGCTATTGCAAAGTATTCACATTAAGGGATAGGGAAGTGAAGAAGATAGAGAAGTAAAGGTTTGCAAAAGGAGGAACACCAGGTGAGTGTGGTATCTCTAGAGACAAGAATGGAAAAGATTCTCAGTAAGTGTTCAATGTTATAAAAGTTAAGACAGATAAAGACTAAAATAAGGGAACTGAATATAGCCATTGATCAGAAAATGAGTGGTCACCTCAGATTTTAGTTTCAGCAAAGTGGTAGGGGCAGAAGCCAGATTACAAAACCGGTTGAGGGGAGAGAAGTGGAGGCACCGGATATAGACAACTTTTTCTGAGAAGTTTAGCAGTGAAGGTGAAGAAAAGCTGGGATAGTAGAGAATGCATAAGGAAAATAAGCAAAGCCGTTAAAAAAAAAAAAAGAAGTTGGAATACCTTGAAGAGGGATGAGATTTAAAATGCAGAAGAGAAAAGCTGAAGAATGCAAGGAGGAAGGTATTGGAAGATGGGGAGAATGGCAGGAAGGAAGCAGGTAGAAGAAATAAGCTTGAATGAAGAGCAGAAATACATGTTTCTGTGACCAAAGACAAAGGAAGAGAAAGTGGCTGATAGCACTGCAAAGTTCTGAGAAATGCAGTGGAGTCCATATCAGATGATCTTAATACTGACTCAGTGAATTAGGAGACTAAGCTAGGAGTATGGGGTCTTGAAGGGTACGGTTGGGGATGAGAGGTGGGAGGAAAACATTTGGAACACTAGGTGGGGGGAATGAATTAGGGAATTGATGAAGGTAAACTAGAAGGACTATGCAGAAGTCCAGGGCCTAGTCTACATATACAGTATCATCAAACCAACAGATTGCCTTTCTGTAGTAAATAATTACGTAATACAGGATATAAAGACTTAGTTTTTAAGCAATTACTCAACTCATGTGGCAAAGTAGCTAGAAGATTTATTGTTTGGCTGTCTAGATAAAAATTAATACCCTATCATACTCTGATGTTTTTCATATTACCTAACAGGTTCAGCATTGCACCACAAGAGATAATCTTGCTTGATTTCCTTGTCTTCTACTACTACTACTACTACTACTACTACTACCACCCACAAATTATTTGTTGACTATTTTCTCTATCAGAGATTTCAGTTAAAAGGTTCTTTGTCTTTATTATTATTGCCAAACTGTTTGGTCAATTAATTTGCAGATAGCCCACAAACCTAGCCATGTCCAGTTTTATTCTTCTGTATTTACTAATAATTCATTCATTGATTCATCAAATACTACTGAGCATCCTGAGCGTCTGTGTCTAAAGCCATTGTGGAAAACAGATACAATCCACTTAACAACATTAACTACATCTGTAAAGGCACAGATCTCAGAAAAACTTTGCAGGTATAAATTTAAAAAACACATCAATTTATTAAAGGGTGGCTCAATAGACAGAGTGATGAATGAAACAACTCAACAATCTTTCTTTTTTGTATGCATTTGTATTCCCAGGGTTTAGAACAGTGCCTGGTATACAGCATGAGCTTAATAAAAGGTGATTTATCTTTGTACACTTTCCATATGTAACTTTGCTTGGTTTGAACTCCACTGAACATAATGCTCCTCCCAGGATAAGCTGCTTACCTGAAATCTCATGATCCTGTTATCTCTCTCTCTCTCTCTCACTCTCTCTCCTCCTATATAAATATATACATATATATGTATTTAAAATAAAGAGTTCCAGCTCACTCTCTATTTTCCATTTGCAGTTCTGTTTGGTTTGCACATCACAAAACAAGATGCCTGTGCCCAGAATATCTGCTGGGGCTCCTCTCCCTTCAGCTCTTTTTGTATGCTATCTTTCCCCATTAGACTGAAAGTTTCTGAGAGCAAGGATAGTCTTTCTTTTTCTTATTTGTATCCTCAGAGACTGACATAGTGCCTGGCACAGAGTAGATGCTAAATAAATGTTTACTGAATTAATGAAGTGATGAGATATGAAGTTCTTACTAAAGATGAGAAAAGCTGGGTCCTTTGAGAAGTACATATTTGGCTGGCAAAAGAATAATGAATGATGCAGACCAAGGAATTATAACAGAACTTCAAATCTGACAAGGGATCATCAAGTGCCAGGGACTTTAGAGTACTGGGCAAGAATCAAAGTCTTTAAGGGCAGAGATGATGCACAGCAAGAGAAAATAATTCAAAAGAGGCACATTTGGGAAGTAAACAGCTCTTAACTGATGTTTCATTAGATTTCTGGGCCATGTCTCAAAATACAGGAATGATGAATTCTTGGCAGGGATATAGCAACACCTTACGGAGGTAGGTAAGAGTGCATTTGTCTAGAGTTTTGCAAATCTAAGCAAATGGGCTTTAAAAGAGAAAGAAAGGCAAGTGTAAACTAGCTAAGTATACCTATAAAGTTTGATTTCATCAAAAATAGCTATAATGTAGGAAAAATAGTAACCGAAATGGCCAGAAATTGTTGAGATAAAATCTACGACAGGAGCTAGCAATAAAACCTAGTTCCTTGAGTATCTATACATAAATGTAGAAAGTATGGGGGCAACATAATGAACTACGGATCCTAATACAAAGAGGCAAATTTGACCCAAGACACATTACTGAGACTTAACCAAATGGGACCTATCTGATGGCTGGAATATGGTTCTAGAAGGGTAACTCTCATTCAAAAGGAATCAATCACATAACTGAAACATAAAAAAGTCAGAGAAGTTACAGAAGAAAAGAAGGCGATACCATTCACTTGTTCAATTTCTTTTCTAAGACAGGTTTATTTGATTATTCTATTTTCTCTTCTGCTAATCTGGGCAATTTATATTTTCTAAATATTCATCCATTTCATTTAGACTGTCAGTTTAATGGCATAGAATTGAGCAAAATAAATCTTTAATTTCATCTTCACCGGTAGTGCATTTCCCTCTTTTCATTTAGTACAGCAGTGGGGTTTTCGCTTTCAATTCTGTTAATCTCTTCCATTTTTAGGATTTTTCTTTTGGTGTTTAAGTTGAGATTTTTGTTCTTTTTTCTAGTTTTGAAGTGGCAAAACAAATTCATTGATCTGCTCTTTCTCTCTTTTGATACATTTAGAGATATGTTTTCCCTCTAAATTCTGCTTTGGCTGCATACCATAAATGTTTGAAAGTGTTTTCATTGTCTTTAATGAAATTGTTTCTATGATTTATTCTTTGACCCACTCATTCTTCAGGATTAGATTATTTAATTTCCAAACAGCTTCTAATCTACCCTTCCATGGACCTTTATTAAATATAATTTTTATTGCATTATGGTCAGAAAAGGGTACACTTAATTTTTTCTGCATTTGGTTGTGAGGTTTTTATGTCCTAGTAATACCTGGTCAATTTTTGTGAAGGTGCCATGTACAGCTAAGAAAAAGGTATACTACTTTCTGTTCATTCACTTTTCTCTAGAGGTCCATCATACCTAACTTTTCTAAGGTACTATTCATCTCCTTTGACTTTTTTCTTATTTATTCTATGGCTAGATTTATCTAGCTCTGAGAGGAGAAAGTTGAGCTCCCCCACTGATATAGTTTTACTGTCTTATTTCTAACTGTAATTTATTTAATTATTCCTTTAAAAATTTAGATGCTATACCATTTGCTGAATCTATCTTCAGTACTGATATTACTTCATTGTCTATGGTTCCTTTTAGCAAGATGTAGTTATCTTGCCTATCCCTTTTTCTTAGGTTTTTTTCTTTTGCTTTGTCTAAAATCATGTTTTGTACCCCTGCCTTTTTTATTTCACCTGAAGCATAAAAAATTCTGCTCCAGTCTCTTATTTTAACTGTGTGTCTCTGTTTCAAGTGTAATTTCTTGTAAACAACATGTTGGGATTTTGCTTTCTAATCCATTCTGCAATCTGCTTCTGTTTAATGGGTGAGTTCATCCCATTCACAGGTATGACTACCTAATTATGCATCTTCTTACATCAAGGTGGGGAATGTGCGGTCTTGAGGCCTTCTAAGATCTTGGGTTGCCTAAATTCAAGTTTTACAGATCAAATTTTTTTGTTATGGAGATTTATTCTGTGAAGTTTAGATTGAGTAAAAGGGCTGAATTACAGGATTTAGGTCACATGTGACCTGAAGTTCTCTACCTCTACCATACCACCCTATTTTCTTCTATTTATTCTCCTGTTCCTTCTCTATAGTCTGCTTTGCTTCTGACCCCTTCTCCCCATCTTATCCCTTTTCCTTCTTACTTTCCTGTTGGGTAAGATGGATTTCTATTACTAATTGAGTATGGTGATTTTTTTTTCTCCTTTTTGAACCAATTTAGATGTGAGGTTCAAGTCTTGCCTGCCCCACCCCTGATTTCCCCTTCTGATATAAAAGCCCTTCCTCTTTTTTGTGAGATAATTTGTCCCTAATTCTTCCTTTCTCCCCCCCTCCTTCTCCTAAGGCGTCCCTCCTTTTTACCTATCCATTAAAAAAAATAATATCCCAACACAACTGACTTACTCTCATAGTCTCTTTTTATGTAAAATTCTTCTACTTGCCTTAATAATTATAAAGTTCTTAAAAGACTCATGTATCATCTTCCCATATAGAAAAACAAGCAGTTTAATCTCATTGAGTCCCTTAGGATTTCTCTCTTTCACGTTTACCTTTTTATGCTTCTCTTGGGTCTTGTATTTGAAAATCGGATTTTCTATTTAGCTCTGGTCTTTCCAATAGAAATGCTTGAAAGTCTTCCATTTCATTAAATATTCATTTTTTCATTTGAAGACTATATTCAGTTTTGCTGGGTAGGTTATTCTTGGTTGTAATCCCTGCTCTTTTGCCTTCTAGAATACCATATTCCAAGCCCTCTGCTCCTTTAATGTGATAGTTGTTAAATCTTGTGGAATCCTGACTACAGTTCCATA
The DNA here is from genome assembly GCF_028372415.1 of Notamacropus eugenii. Classification (NCBI taxonomy): domain Eukaryota; kingdom Metazoa; phylum Chordata; class Mammalia; order Diprotodontia; family Macropodidae; genus Notamacropus; species Notamacropus eugenii. The sequence continues at coordinate 640,524,986 of NC_092872.1, read as the reverse complement.
ATATCTGAACTGTTTCCATGCTTCTTGAAGCATTTTCTTTTTCCCATGGGAGCTCTGGAATGTGGCTATAACATTCCTGTAAGTTTTCATTTTGAAATTTCTTTGAGGTGGTGATTAGTGGATTCTTTCAATTTCTATTTTACCCTCTGCTTTTAGGATGTCAGGGCAGATTTCCTTGATAATTTCTTGAAATGTGATGTCCAGGCTCTTTATTTGATTATGGCTTTCAAGTAATTCAATAATTCTTAAATTATCTTTCCTTACAAGAATTCTATGCCTAAACCTGTTGTACTGCTCCCTGTCCCTGCCTGGAGTCATCAAGGAGCACGGTCAATGTGGCAGGTGGGGAGGGGTCCAGAGCACGAACAGGAAAAGGAAGGAGTCCAGAGGGCAGCATTGTTGCAGCTGTGTGTTGTGTTTTCTGCAGAGGGCCATATGTTAAAAAAAAAAAAAAGATGACTTCCTGGAGTGATCAGTTACAGAATACAGCAGAGATGCAACTAACATAGACAGGCATGCACTGAAGAAGTATTGGAGAAGCCTATAACCAGATGTTTGTGAATCAGAGTTTAGACACGGAAAAGTTGAAGTATTTTGGTTTTGATATGAATCACATATACATACACTTGCTAAGCATAAATCCTTGGTACATGAATCTCTTGGTTTTGACATGATGTCAAAAGATGAGTTTCCACTGGATACTTCCAGGAGCTACTCAGTTTTGTCTATGATTCTATATTCCCTACCAAAGGACCGGTCTTTGACATATCATATGGGAACTTGCTGAAAGTTGATGCTTATGGAAACCTTCTAGTATATACAGATGAATTTAACTTCAGAAGGGGACCTGAAACTCAGGAACAATATCAAAACAAATTTATCCAGTGAGATAACAGTGATTTTATATTAACCTCTTGGAGAACTACCTATTGGACTGCCCAGTAGTTTTGTTTTATGTTTTTGTTTGTTTGTTTGTTTTTGTTTCTGGTTTTTTTTTTGCTAATTGTGCCAGATATTCCAGCTGCAAGACAGGATTTAAAGAAGGAGATCTCTTTATATCCTTCTGAAGTATGTTTCAGGTTGTGAGAGATGCCATTGCTTACATTTATTATAAGGGTTTCTTCAAGAAAAGATGGTTGAAAATCTAGAGAAATATGTGGTCAAAGATGGAAAGCTACCTTTGCTTCTAAGCCAAATGAAGGAAGTAGGAAAAGTATTTTTCCCTACCAACAGTAACAATAAACATACTGATAAAATTATCATTTACCTGTTTGATTTCCTGCATGGTCCTAAGCCATATATTGGTTTCTGTCTAGATAACTAAACAGCAGTGGGGGATTTGAGGGGGCACACAGTCTGAAAATGTTATATGTTAACACATTGTGCTGTTACTCCAGATCTTTTTCTTGCCTCTTTTATGTGAGATAATTTACCTCATTCTATCTCCCCCTTTCTCCTTCTCCCAATATATTCCTCTCTCACCCGCTCCCTTCATATTCAACACATCCTGTGCTTGCTATCTATCTATCTATCTATCATTTATCTACGCCAACTACCCTAATACTGAAAAAGGTCTCATGAGTTATAAATATCTTTCCACAGAGGAGTGTAAACAGTACAGCTTTAATGAGTCTCATGATTTCTCTTTCCTGCTTACCTTTTCATGCTTCTCTGGATTCTTGTATTTGAAAGTCAAATTTTCTATTCAGCTCTGGTCTTTTCATCAAGAATGCTTGAAAGTCCTCTATTTCATTGAATGACCTTTTTTTCCCCTGAAGTATTATACTCATTTTTGTTGGGTAGGTGATTCTTGGTTTTAATCCTAGCTCCTCTGACCTCTGGAATTTCATATTACAAACAATTCGATTCCTTAATGTAGAATTTGCTAGATCTTGTGTTATCCTAATTGTATTTCCACAGTACTTGAATTGTTTCTTTCTGACTGCTTGCAATATTTTCTGCTTGACCTGAGAACTCTGGAATTTGGCTACAATATTCCTAGGAGTTTTCCTTTTAGGATCTCTTTCCAGAGGCGATTGGTGGATTCTTTCAATTTCTATCTTGTCCTCTGGCTCTGGAATATCAGGACAGTTTTCCTTGATAATTTCTTGAAAGACAATGTCTAGGCTCTTTTTTTGATCATGACTTTCAGGTAGTCCAATAATTTTTAAATTATCTCTCCTGGATCTACTTTCCAGGTTAGTGGTTTTTCCAATGAGATATTTCACACTGTCTTTTTCAATTCTTTTGGTTCTGTTTTATAATTTCTTAATTTCTCATAAAGTCATTAGATTCCATTTGCTCCATTCTAATATCTTCTTCAATGAGCTTTTGGGCATCCTTTTTCATTTGGTCAATTCTGCTTTTTAAGGCATTCTTCTCTTCACTGGCTTTTTGGATTTCTTTTGCCATTTGGGTTAATCTATTTTTTAAGATGTTATTTTCTTCAGTATTTTTGGGGGGTCTCCTTTGGCAAGGTGTTGACTTGATTATCATGATTTTCTTGCATCACTCTCATTTCTCTTTCCAATTTTTCCTCTACTTCTTTTACTTGATTTTCAAAATCCTTTTTGAGCTCCTCCATGGCCTGCAATCAATTCATATTCCTCTTAGAGGATTTTGATGTAGGAGCTTTGACTTTGCTGTCGTCCTCTGGTTGTATGTCCTGATCTTCCTTTCACCAAAATAAGATTCCATAGACTGAGTTATTTTATGATGTTGACTCACCTTCCTAGCAAACAGTTTACTTTCTAACTCTCTGTCAAGTTAGAACTCTGCTTCCAGTGGGGATGGAGGTAGGTGCACTGTCCCAAGCTTCAGGAATTTTTTATCAGCTGCTCAATCACCCACTGTCTGTGGGCCCAGAGCTTGGGAAACAGCCTCTGCTGCCATGGCCGCCACCCCTCTTCCACCACCCTGGGGCTGGGGCCAGACCTCGTCAAACTGAGCACTCCTCTGTCACCCAGATCCCACAGAGTATTCCCACTGACCTTTTTGGCATTTGTGGGCTGAGAAGTCTGGAAACTGCCAGTTGCCAATGACTCAGTCCCCTGAGGCCTGCTCTGATGGATCTGAGTTGGTGCAGCCCACATTGGACTGTGCTCCACTCCCTGCTTAGTGCCAAAGACCCTGTCGACTTTCCAGGTTGTCTTGGGCTGGGGATTTGTTTCACTCTGTCATTGTGCAGGTTCTGTAGCTCTAGAATTTGTTTAGAGTAATTTTTTACAGGAATGTAGAAGGCTTTGTGGGAGAGCTCAGGGAAGTTCCTGCTTTTATTCCACCATCTTGCCTCCACCCTACTTTCATTTCTTTACCTAATTTTTCTTCTACCACTCTTACCTGATTTTGGAAATAATTTATTTTTTTTTAGCTCTTCTAGGAATTCTTGGTGGGCTTGGGTCCAATTTGTTTTTTTTTTCTTTTTTGGAGGTCTTGTTTGTAACAGTTTTGACTTCACTGTCTTCTTCTGAGTTTCTCTTGATCTTCCCTGTCACCAAAGCAGCTTTTTATGGTGACGTTATTTTTTTTGTTGTTTACTCAATTTTCCATCCTGTTTCATGATTTGGAACTTTATGTTAATGCTGGGCTTTCTTTCCAGCAGGGAGCTCTGTCTCAAGCTTCAGATTTGTTTTTGCATTGCTGTTTTCAGAACTGGTTCTGGGGGTCTGGAAGTTTTTGGTGCTTCCCAGGTAGTGTGATAAAGGGTCTGGTCACTGTTCTCTTGGCATGCACTAAATATGGCCTGTGGGCAGTATACTGTGCAGGCCTGTTTTACATTGTCTACATTTTTCGTGGGCTATCTGAAATCCTTTGGTGGGCAGCAAGTGGCGCACAGGCTGTAAGCAACAACCTACAGGCCATATATTGTGTAGGCCTGCACTATGAGATACCATTCACAAATATGAATAGGAAAAGAGTTCATGACAAATGAAGGAATAGAGAACATCAAATGGACAATTCTGATTATTTAAAACTGAAAGGCTTCTATAAAAACAAAACCAACGTAATTAAAATTAGAAAGAAAATAGTTAACTAAGAGGGGAAAATGTTTTGCAGCAAGGAAAACAATTTTGAAAGACCTAAGAACTGAGATCTGTGCAGTGACCAAACATTTCTCTAGAGGACTGATAAGAGGCCTACTATCTACCACCTGACAGAAACAGAGAACTTGAGGATCAGGCATATTTTCAGGCATTGTCAAATTATTGATTTGCTTTGCTTGACTACATTGTATGGTGCAGTGGATAGAGGGAAGAACTTAGAATCAAGACCTGAGTTCAAAACTAGCCTCAGACACTTATGCTAGCTGTATGACCTTGGGCAACTCATTTAACCTGTTTTCTCCAGTTGCTTCATCTGTAAAATGGGGTTAATAATAGCACCTACCTCCCAGAACTGCAGTAAGTATAAAATGAGACAATAGTTATAAAGCTCTTTGTAAACTTTAAAGTGCTACACAAACACTAGCTACTATCTTCATCATCATCATTATCATTTACAAGGAAAGATTAAAAAAAATAAAAGTAGGGGGATTTCAGAGGTGTAGAGAAAAGACAATCACAGTGCTATTTTTTTTAAAATGCATAGAAGAGAAAAAGAAGTTCAGAAGGAGTCATAAACAAGTCAGCTGTGCCAAATTTAACAGTCTTTAACATGCCAAATTTATCAGTCTTTAAAAAATGCAAACTATACTAATGAGGACACAGAAATATCAATACCAAAAATCATTACCATAAAATTTCTGAGTGATGAATCTGACTTAACAAAATCCCTAAGCTCTTAAGTTGCTTTCCTCTTCACTAGTAGATGATCTGGTCTTTCCTAGAAGATTCTGTATGAGCTTTTTCAACTTCTCAAAACTCTGCACCATCCTCTCATTAATCTTGTTCTCTCCCATCCCCTAAAGAGGTGTCTATACCTCCACCAAACTCTTTTGCAAATTAAGCTAGATTTCCTTTGAAAGGTACTGAAACCATACTTAAGACTTGATTGGCTATGAGGAGTAAAGGCCTAGACTGCTGACATCATTTCCTGGTCTCCAAAGTACAAAATAACAGCTAGGAACTACTTAGGCAAGGAAGCTCAGCTGAATCAGCTTGGGATATTCTCAATGCATATTCTTATTGCACATACTTCTTCTATGACTAAGTAAATCTTCTATGGTTAACTGATGAATGACCCGACTGTCTCATTTTGTTCCAATACTGAAAATACCATGGAGCTAACCTGGGAGAGGGTCAGCCCACCAAACCCCTCTAAATCTTACCATCTCTGTTTGCTTCCAGCACCTTTATCCATCCATCCATCCATCCATCCATCCATCCATCCATCCATCCATCCATCCATATCTCCTAAACATCAGTTATGTGCCAAAAACTGTGACAAGCACTGGGGATACAAAACAAGACAAGATAGTCCCTGCCCTCAAGAAACTTATAAATAAGAGAGAGATAACATGCAAACATATATACAAAACAAGCTATATACTGGAAAAATAGGAAATAAGAGGGGAACCACTGGAATTAAGAGGGGCGAGGGAAGGCTTCCTGTACAAAGTGGGATTTTAGTTGAGAAAGGAAGTTGAGGAAGCCAAAGAAGTCATTAGTCTGAGTAGAGGATAATGAGTGTTTCAGGCACGGAGGACAGCCAGAGAAAATGCCTGAGCCAAAAGAGAAACAACTAGGTATCAAAAAGCACATGGTGGGAGGGATAAGGTGTAAAGACACTGGAAAGGTAGGAGGGGGCTAGGTCATGAAGGATTTTGAATATCAAACTGAACATTTTGTATCTGATCCTGGAGGCCTTAAGAAGGCATTGTAATTTAGTATTTGTTGGGGCACATGATTAGGCCTGAGTGTTAGGAAAATCACTTTAGAGGCTGAATGGAGAATAGATTAAAGTAGGGAAAGACCTGAGACAGGTATACCCACCAGCAGGCTAATGTAATAAGTCCACCATGAAGTAACCAGGGTCTTAACTAGAATGGTGGCCCTGTCAGAGGAGAGAAGGGGACATAATTGAGAGATGTTCCAAATATGAAATCAACAAGCCCTGATCACAGCTTGTTTAAGGGGAGGTGGGAGATACTGAGTAAGCCAGAATAATTCCTAGCAAGCTTCAGGGACTGGGAGGATGGAGATGCCCTCTAATTGTATAAGGTAGTTAGGAGGAGGAGAGGCTTTAAAGGGAAAGATAATGAGCTCTGTTTTAGACATATTGAGTTGAAGATGTCTGCAGTAATCACCCTTCCTTTGATATTTTATACACACACATATTGTAAAACACACTGCAAACCTTAAAGTGCTATACACACATTAGTTATTATTGTTAGCTTCATTTCTCTATTCTCCTGGATTTTTCCCATTTGCCTATAAATATACTCAGTAGTCCCCAATCTCAAAACAGAACCTTTTGTTCTAGCCACTGAACCATCTCTTTCCTATCTTACCAAACTTTATGAAAAATAATCAATATATTTCCTTACTATTACTCTCTTTTCAAACACTTATAATGACAGCTGGTGAAGAAGCAGATGCAAGATCTCAGATACTTTACGGGACCTTGGGTAAATCACACTTCTGTGTGCCTCAGTTTCCTTATCTGTATCACAGCACCTACCTCCCAGGTTGTTATGAGACTCAAATGAGAGTTTGGCACCTAGCAGATGCTTAATAGAAGACTTGTTTCCTTGATCCACTCTTCTTCATTCTATTCAAACTGCTCTCTTAAAGTTATCAGTGAGACTTCCTGATCATCAAACTGTCATCATTCTTGACTGTTAGTACATCACTATCCACCACTTCTCCCACATCCTTGATACTGTTTCTCTCAACCTTTCTAAAAGCTCCTTTCAGTCTGCTTGACCCCTTAAAGGTTAGTAATTCTCCAAGGCTGTTCTCAGCCTGGCCTTCACACCCAAGCTTCAACTATACCAGAAACTTTTAACCTGGGGTTCATGAACTTAGTTTTGAAATAATATTTTGACAATTGTATTTCAAAGTAATTGGTTTTCTTTGTAATTCTACGAATTTTATTTCATGCATTAAAAAACATCCTGAGAAAGGTTGCAGAGGCTGTCTAAAATCAAATATCTCTCTTCCTCTCCTAACCTGGTCCTTCTTCTGATTTCCCTATTTCTGCTAGTGGCCCCATGTTTGAAACCTCAGTTACCTCTGGCTCTTCTCCTTCCTTTACTTCTCGTAATCCAATCTTTGGCTAAATCCACACCTCAGCAATCTCTTTCAAATCTACCTCATGACCTCTATTCTCAATGCTACTAGCCTATTTCAGGCATTTATTGTCTCCTAACTGGACTACTGCAAAAACTTCTTAACCAGTCCTCTAACACGCATGCACACGTATGCACGCACACACACACAAACACACACAAATGCTGACCTCGTATGCCTGTGAAACCTGGACAGGATATCAGTGCCATGCCAAGAATTATTTCCATTTGAATTGTCTTATATTCTGAAAAATCACCTGGTAGGACAAGATACCAGATACTGAGGGTCCTTTCTCAAACTAACTGCCAAGCATTCATATTGTACTGCAGAGAGCACAACTCTGATGGGCTGGTCACACTGTTCAAATGTCAAATGTACACTTGCCAAAAAGACTATCTTATAGAGCACTTGACAAACAAAGCAAATGCTCATATGGCATTCCAAAAAAAAAGTGATACAAGGATACTCTCAAGGTCTTTCTTAAGAACTTATGAACTGCCTTGTGTGATATTGGAGACACTGGCACATGACTGCAAAGCTTGGCATGCCCTCTTCAGAGGTGCTGTGCTCTTTGAGGAAAGCAGAATTGAAATCACTCAAAAGATATGTGAGATGCACAAATGTAGAGAATCCACTCCAAATGTTCATATGGACTATTTGTGCCCAACCTGTGGTAGAGCATTCCAAGCTCTTACTAGTCTGATTAGACGCTAGTATAGTGATGTCATTTTGGTCCTCTTCAAGAACAAAGGACAACCACCACATATACATACATACATGCGAATATACATATTCACCATTTCAGTGCTTCCTCCTTTATAGACTGTTAAATTAGCTTTTCTTTTTCAGAGATCTGATCTTGTCACTCCTCCCTATAATCTCCAATTATTCCCTGCTGCCTATTAAAAAAAAACTTCAGCTCCCTTAACCTGCTATTCATAGTCCTAAACAACACTTCTGGACTATATTTGTTATACCTGGCATGGAACCTCATACTTTTCTCATTTCCATGCCTTTGCTCATATACTGAGTTCCCTATGCCTGGAGTTCATCACCTTTCCTCCTACCCTTCTTTCCCCCATTAAAACTTTATACATCTATTAAATTTCATTTCAAACGCTACTTCCATGAAGCGTTCCCTCATCAATTCAGGAGACAATTATGATCTTTCTCCATCCTTCTGCTGCACCGAGCACTTTGTGCCTCTTTTAGATATTGATGTATTACAGTTGTTTGTCACATCCCTTACCAAGGCTGTAAGTTCCATGGGAGTAAAAGTCTTGCAAAGTGTTTTATACAAATACTAGTCATTTATTAAATGTTAAACTGTATTTTAATTTCTATAAGTATATTTAATCTTTATACATTATATTTCCTAGTGACCTCCTCAGCTACTACATTCATTTATCATAAGAAAATTGAAGTAAAAGACCTTGATTGAATATGTAACTGAACTACAAGTATGATTCTAATTAATAAGTTGTTATTTTCATCAAATCTCTTGGCAAGCACAAGGTCACAGACCTTACAATTAATAAGGATGTTCATATTAAATGGGTTTGTGCAAAAAAAATCCTGTTCTGAGAGACATAGTAAAACTCTTAAAAGAAAGGTTTATTCTGTTTTTAAAATAAGCCAAGTTCTCAAATTCATTGTGTGGGTAGGTAGAAAAAGTAAGACATTTAGTATAAAATGTTAAGCAGAGGGAAAGTTTCAGACAGCAAAAAACTGTGATGTTCATTTATATTTGCTCTATTGGAACAATTTGCTCTAAAGACATACAAATTTAAGCATTTTATCTACCACTCACATTCAAAGGATACAATATTATTCTCAGAATATGATAAATTCAACAATATAATTCATTAAAACTTTAAATTTTGGAAATTTTTCCTATAATAGCTGACTTACTTGCCATAAGAATCACATAAAAACACGTCTTGTCTAATCCATTTTTCTCAGCACAGTCACAATGAGATACAGATATATTCAATTCTCATTATTATCTATGGTTATGAAAAGTACTAATATGTACATATATTCCAAATACATATTCCTTGTAAATAACAAAAATCTAGAACTTTTATAAAACTTATTCAAGGGGGAACACATTTGAAACCACATTATGTTAGGAGCTTATTTTCAACTGATCATCTGGCATGACAAGTCCATTGTCAGCCAAAAATAAAATTTGAAAAAAACACTCGATTTATACTGATGTCTAATTCACTATTGGTTGGTATGGGTGGTCCACTGATGTTAGTCTACTCCTTATGTTTTTCCAAGGCTAGTTTTATAATACTGCAATTTGGGGCAGGGGACACACAATTTGACATGTGGTTTAACTTAATCCTGTATTATAATGGATTCATACCATAAAAAAGTTACTAAACAATCTAAGGTCTAACTGTAATGCTACAATCCAATCCAAGAAATTCTACCATTTTTGGTTAAAAGTAATATAGGGGAGAACAATGTACACTGGTCTCAAAGTCAGACCCAGATTCAAATCTCAACTGACACTGACCCTGGGCGATTCAATTTAGAACTTTGAACTTCAGTTTCCTATCTTTAACGTTGAGATTATACTTGTACTACCTACTTCATAAAGTTATTTTTGAGGAGAGGGCTTTGTAAGTTTTAAATTGCTATAGAAAAAATGGGGTAGCTAGGTGGTTCAATAGACAAGAGTGGTCGACCTGGAGCCAGGAAGACTCATCTTCCTGAATTCAAATTTGGCCTCAAGATACATAACTAGCTTGTAACCTGGGCAAGTCGCTTAACCCTGTTTGCCTCAGTTTCCTCATCTGTAAAATGAGCTGGAGAAAGAAATGGCAAACCACTCCAGTATCTTTGCCAAGAAAACCCCAAATGAGCCACAAAGGGGTCAGGCACAATTGAAAACAACTGAACAACAAGGAACAGAAAAGTAATTTTAATGTTTAAGATAATTTTTTCTGGATCTGCTGATTTTGAAGTGGGTCAAAATCTCAGTATGTACAACTATTATTACCAATGTGAAAAGGGTCAAGAATCTTCTTCAAGCAATAAATAAAAGTCTTATTTTCATAATATAATGTGTAGTTTCATTCTCAAGTGCGGTGAAGACAAGGCTATACCACAAAACCAACAAACCTTTTTCTTAATATAATATTTCTGCATGAGGGGCCTGTGGTAACTAACTATATGCTAACATATCCTATTGCTGAAGGTTTAACCACCAAGGCCTGTCACTTTGTTAGAGTCCTTTCCTATTAAAACAAACATCAAATAAACAATTATAAGATAGGAATTGTAAGAAATAACATTATACATGTAGTATGTAGTGTTAAGAACTGAAGAAAATAAATATCTGTTCCATATTACAGGATAATTTAAATGTCTATTTCAATATTTCAAATTTTATTTTCATAAAGTTTTATTTAACCATTAACTATACCTTTTTTTGAAAAGAAAAATGAAGTTGAAATGATCCATGAGCTGACAAATGACAACTCTATCAACTATAACTTTATCCTTCTCTTTGGTTCTAGGCTTTTATGATTATGCAAGTATTAAATATTAACCAAGAGGAAACCACTATGATTTCTTTCAACTATGCCAAGATACACTCTTTTTAAAGACCTAAGGCTATTTTTTTGGAGGTGGGGGTAAAGGCATGACATAACCACATTTTTAATTCACTTACCTGTTCCAATATGAATTGTTTAATGGATTATTTTTAAGTAAAAACAGCCCTGAGGCCTGCTCACTGATTGGGGAATCCTTGCTTGGGATCACCATATCCTAAGGAGCCCCAGCCACACAATTCATCATCAGCTTCCCTTTCTGTCTACACCACCTCCACACCAGCTGCCTTATTCCCTAAGAGGCACCCCCCCATTTAGCTCCCCATAATGTTTTGTTCTCCCCTACGTGAATGTAAACTGGAAGAGACTGTCTTGTTCCCTCGTTTTTCTATTCCTTGCACTTAGTACACAGCTTGGCACATAGAAGGTGCTCTCAATAAATAACTTTTATCTATCCCACTCAGATCTGCAGAGGAGAACATAGGTTCTGCAAGTCAGGATAGCTGGTTTTGAGTCCTGCTTCTGATGCTTATCTGTGCAATCTTGGGCAAGTTATTTATCCTCCCTGATCCTCAGTTTCCTCATTTGTAAAATGAGGTACAAAGGCTGAATGTGAGGTCCCATATGGCTTTAGATCTGCGATCCTATATTCTCACTGAAAAGTCCAAGTACTACTCTAGGGCTTGATTCAATTGGTACATTATTTCTGAATGGGAGCTTCCAAAAGACTTTGCCATCAACAGGGTTCTCTGTTCTATTTGAATCTTAGGAAGAACATCTTTCATGATAATGCTTAAGTGGCTTTGTCAACAGAAGTTCCCCAACTGACACTGCTATGAATCTGATCCAATGGACAGTGACTGAAGTAAAGCAAATATTTAATACAACACTAGGCAAATGGGATCAAATATGAATCCACTGGAATCAAAATAACATGGGCGCAAACTTTCATCTTCACTATTAACTGACCTAAGTTCATGCAACAGATTGTGTTGTCATGCTGCTAGCTAGGCTGCATCTGAACGTGAAGCATGGAAATTCAAAGTTAAATAATCTTCTTTTGGAAATTTAAAGTGCCATTACATCTGTTACATTTCTCAGTGACATTCACTTTGGTAACTACAACATATTAAGCTAGTTTCCAAAAACATCTCAACTTTAAAAATTGGAAATAACTAAAAATGGTTATAGATAATATTTATAATGTTCAACAATGAAATGTGAAGCTGTCTTAATATTGTTTCTATTTTTCTAAGTGAATATCTCTTTATAGCCAATTTGAAAAGAAAATAAACTGGAATTGCTAAAACTAGGATACATAGAGACTACTGAAGTACTCGAAGTACAGGGACACAAGTACAAAGCCCAAATCCAGAAAATAAAATCTACTGTACTTATCGATGGAATTCCAAAGTACTGTTGCAGATGGAGAAAAAAAAAGGTGGTTGTGTTAGCTTCAACAGAGGATTACCAATAGATTTAAAGAAGGAAGGGTCCTTAGAGGTCACTAAGTTTAGTACTTTCATTTTAAAAAAAACAGCATTTTTTTTTCTAATTACATGTCAAGAAAATTTTTAGTATTCATTTTTACAAGATTTTGAATTCCAAATTTTTCTCCTTCCCTTTCAAAAATGACAGGCAATTTGATATAGGTTACACACGCGCTAGCATGTAAAACATATTTCTATATTAGTCACGGTTGTAAAAGAAGAAACAAATTAAAAGAAAAAACACAAAAAAGAATAAAATGAAAAATGTATGTTTCAATAGGAATTCAGAGTCCATGAATTCTTTATCTGGATGTGGATAGCATTTTCCTTCTTGAGTCCTTTGTACTTGTCTTGGATAAATGTGTTGCTAAGATGAGCTAAGGCAGTCATAGCTGCTGATCACACAAGTTGCTTATACTGGTGTACAATGTTTTCCTGATTCTATTCATTTTACTTTGTAACAGTTTGTTAAGTCTTTGCAGGTTTTCCTGAAATCTGCCTGTTCTTCATTTCTTATTGCATAACAGTATTCCATTACATTCATATACAATAGCTTGTTCAGTCATTCCCTAATTGATAGGCATCCCCTCAATTTCCAATATTTTGCCATAATGAAAAGGGCTGCTATAAATTTTTTTTTTTTTTTTGCACAGGTAGGTCCTTTCCCCTTTATGATCTCTTTGGGATACTGACCTAGTGGTAGTATTGCTGGATCAAAGAGTATGTAGTTTGTGAGTCAAATGTACAAGAATACAAGTCATTCCCCAATTGATAAATGGTCAAAGGATACAAACAGGTAGTTTTCAGAAGAAGAAATTAAAGATATCTATACTCATATGAAAAAATGCTCTGAATCACTACTAATTAGAGAGATGCAAATCAAAACAACTCTGAGATACCACATCACATCTATCAGATTGGCTGACATGACGAAACAGGAGGAAGATGAATGCTGGAGGAGATGTGGGAGAGTTTGAACACTGGTTCATTGTTGGTGGAGCTGTGGGCTAGTCCGACCATTCTGGAGAGCAATTTGGAGGGGGTACAGAAATGTGCATACCCTCTGATCCAGCAATACCACTTCTAGGACTGTATTCCCAAGAGATCATAAAAATGGGAAAGGGGCCCACATGTACAAAAATATTTACAGCAGTACTCTTTGTGGTGGCCAAAAACTGGAAATCAAGGGTTGCCCATCAATTAGGTAATGACTGAACAAGTTGTGGTACATGAATGTAATGGAATGCTATTGTGCTATAAGAAATGATGAATAGGAAGACTTCAGAAAGGCCTGGAAAGACTTATATGAACTGGTGCTGAGCAAAGGGAGCAGAGCCAGGAGAACTTTGCGCATAGCAACAGCCACAGTGTGCGAGGATTTTTTCTGGTGGACTTGGAACTTCATTGCAGTGCAAGGACTTAAAAGATTCCCAATGGTCTTTTGGGGGCAGAATGCCTTCCACATCCAGAGAAAGAACTATGGAATTCAATCACAGAATGTAGCAGATCATTTTCTTTTGTATTACGTTTTGGTTTGTTTTGTGACTTCTCCCATTCATTTAAATTCTTCCATGCAACATGACTAAGGTGAAAATGCATTTGACAGGAATGTATGTGTAGAACTTACAAGAAATTGTATGCCACCTCAGGGAGAGAAGGAGGAGGTAAGGGGGAAGGAGGGGGAGGGAGGGGGAAAAAAATCTGGGTTATATGAAGTGATTGTGAAGCACTGAAAACAAATTTAAAAAAAAAAGAGTATATAGTTTAGTTGCCCTTTGGGCATAGTTCCAAACTGCTCTCCAGAAAGACTGGGTCAGTTCACAACTCCACCAACACTACATTAAGTGTCCCAATTTTCCCACATCTCCAACATTTATCATTTTCCCTTTTTGTCACATTAGCCAATTTGATAGGTGTGAGGTGGTACCTCAGAGTTGTTTTATTTTGCATTTCTCTAATCAAAAGTGACAGAGCACTTCTTCATATGCCCTTAGATAATTTTGATTTCTTCACTGAAAACTGCCTCTTCATATCCTTTGGCCATTTATCAATTGGAGAATGGCTTATATTCTTATAAATTTGACTCAGTTCTCTATATATGTGAGATACTTGCTGTAAAAATTGTTCCCCAGCTTTCTGCTTTCCTTCTAATCTTGGTTGCATTGGCTTTGTTGGTGCAAAAGCTTTTTAATTTAACATAATAAAATACTAATTATAATATAAATATATACTATAATTAAATATGATATATTATTTATTTTATGTTTTGTAATGCTCTCTCTCTCTTGTTCGGTCATGAACGTGTAACTCACTTTAATTTCCCCTTTGAGAATATGGATGCTGTATCACTTGGTACATATGTGTTTAATATTTATATTACTTCATTGTCTAGTGTACCTTTTTAGCAAGATGTAGTTTCCTTCCTTATCTCTTTTAATTAGGTCTGCTTTTGCTTTGCCTGAGATCAGTACTGCTACTTCTGCTTTTTTTTTTTTTAACTTCTGCTGAAGTGTAATAGATTCTGTTCCAGCCCCTCGTCTGTGTGTTTCTTGTAAACAACCTATTGTCAGATTCTGGTTTCTGATCCACTCTGCTATCCGCTTCTGTTTTATGGGAGAGTTCATCCCATTCATAATTATGATTACTACCTGTATGTTTCCCTCCATCCTATTTTTCCTCCTGTTTGTCCTCTCACCCTTTTCCTCCTCGACAGTGTTTGGTTTCTGACTCCCTGGTCTGCCCTCTCTTCTATCGGTTCCCTCTCATCCCCCTACGTCCCTTTACTTAACCTCTTCCTCTCCAACTTTCCTGTTGGGTAAGAGAAGTTTTTACATTCAACTGACTATGTATATTATTCCCTCTTTGAGTCAATGCTGATTCAAGTGGTGCCTATCACCCACCCTCCCATCTTTCCCTCTAATGTAATGGATTTCTTGTACCTCTTCATGTGAAATAATTTACCCTGTTCTACCTCTCCCTTCCTTCTGCACCTAATGCACTCTTCTTTCCCATCTATTAATTTTTTATGTCAATTCCCTCCAATTCATCTTATACCTGTACTTTATGTATATTCCTTCTAGCTATACTACTAGTGGTACAATTTTTGAGAATTATAAGTATCATCTTCCCATATAGCAAAGTAAACATTTCAGCTCCATTGAATCCCT
Source organism: Notamacropus eugenii (assembly GCF_028372415.1). Lineage (NCBI taxonomy): Eukaryota > Metazoa > Chordata > Mammalia > Diprotodontia > Macropodidae > Notamacropus > Notamacropus eugenii. Next base: position 640,509,531 of record NC_092872.1, on the reverse strand, counting down.
TATGTCTTCTTTCCCCTTCTTACCTGTTTAGGCTTCCCTAAATTCCTTCAAATTTTTTGCTCAATTTTGGTCTTCTCCTTATGAAAGCTCGAAATCCTTCTATTTTGTTGAGTGATCAATTTTTTCCCTTTAAATATTATGCTTAATTTTGCCAGGTAGGTGATTCTTGGTTGTAGTCCTAGCTCCTTTGCCTTCCAGAATTCTTTAATGTTATCACTGCTAAATTCTGTGTAATCCTTGATTGCTGCTCCCTGATATCTGAATTATTTCTTTCTGGTCACTTGCAATATTTTTTTCCTTGACCTGATAATTCTGTAATTTGGCTATAATGTTCCTTGGGGTTTTTGTTTTGGGATCTCTTTCCTGAGGTGATCAATGGATTTTTTTCAATGCCTATTTTGTCTTCTGGTTTCAAGACATTAGGGCAGTTTTTCCTTGATAATTTCCTGAAAGATGCTGACCAGGTCCTTCTTTTAATTATGGCTTTCAGGTAATCCAATGATTTTGATATTTTGCATTTTCTTCTATTTCTGTCATTCTTGTAAATTTGTTTGATTTATTCTTGATGTCTCATAGAGTCTTTAGCTTCCACTTGCCCAATTCTAACTTTTAAGGAGTTGTTTTCCTCAATTAGCTTTTGTACTTCCTTTACCATTTGGTCAATTCTACTTTTTAAGTAGTTTTCTTTTTCAAGCTGTTATTCCTTTTTTTATAATTATCTTGCATCACTCTTTTTCAATTTTTCTTCTATCTCTCATATGATTTTTAAGCTCCTTTCTTAACTATTTCATGAGTGCTCTTTGTCCTTGAGATCAATTCCTGTTTTTCTTTGGGGTTTTGCCCTTTGGTGTTTTGACTCCATTGTCCTCTTCTGAGCTTGTGTCTTGATCTTCCTTGTCACCACAATAAAACTTTCCATGGTCAGATTTTTTTTTTTTGTCATTTTTTTGCTCATCTTTTTTGGTCTTTTTCCTTTCTTTTAAATTTGAGCTCTGCCACCAGGGTGGAAAGGGCACTGTGTTAGGCTTCTTGTGTCAGGGGCTGCAGGCCCTGGTTGTTTACCTGCTGCTGCACTGATGTTGCCCTGTGGCCCCTGGGCGACCCTTGTGTTTGGTACTGTGCTGAGGGGTGGCTGGTGCTGCTGAAGGCCATACGGGTCTGGCAGCTTACCCAATGCTAAGTCGGGGCCAAGGGGTCCTAGTGCTGGTGTGTGCTGAGGCCAGTGGGGGTGTTTCCCTGTTTCCCCAGGGCTACACAGAAGAACATGGCAGTCTAGTTGCTAGGGGCTGCCCGTTTGCCCAGGGCTATGCTGAAGCATGTGGTAGTTCTCAGAGCTGGAGTCTGCCCACTCCCCTATGTTGAGGCATGGGGGGGGGGAGGTCCTGGTGTTGGTATTTTCCTGCTCCACCACAGAGGGGCTCAGGATATCCTGCGATGGAGCTTGCTGCTGACTTGCTAGGATGCTTCCTGTCCTGGACTGTACTCCCCTTTTACTGGAGTGAAAAAGACTTTCTTGTAGATCTTCCAAATTTCTTGGGCTGAAACACTGTTTTGGCCCCCCTCCTTTTTTTTTTTTTTTTTGCTGGTTCTGTTGTTTCAGGATTTATTTGGGGTCACTTCCTTATGGTTGTTTGGAAATGAATATGGGGTAGTTACAGTGATTTACTGGTTACTCGGCCATTTTGGCTCCCAGAAGTCTGAATCAAGCATTTTCATTTTATAGATAAGGGAACTCAGGTCCAGATAGGCTAAAGGACTGGCTCCAAGTCATATCAGAGGCAGAGCTGAGATTTAAATCCAGGTCCTGTGACCCCAAAGCCAGTGCTCTTTCTACCACACCCAACTTCTGCTTTAGCTGGAGCTGGCATGAAACAAATATAAAAATACAACAAAACGAGAGAAATTTCAGACAAAGATTTTCTGATGCCTGTACCATTTGAAGACTTGCTTATAGAATCACTCAGTGCTCAAGATATTCTGCACTGATAAACTAGCTATGTGTGTTGGTCAGGCTATTGCACATTACAGATTAGACAACAGTTATTCTTTATCCACACAGTTTTTTCTGTGAAGATAGGCCAAATTCTTGAATAATTATGTATTTCAGTTAGGAGGCTTTGCAATGTTCTAGGAGTTAATGCAATGTATCAGTATCATCAACAAAGTGGAACATTTGGAGGACTTTATTATGTATAGGGAATGGCACTCCAATTCAAACTCTACACTGGACCCTCCATGAGAGAAGCAAACATGGCAACATCTGTGTTACCCAGATGAATCTCTACTGCATCAAATGCTTCTGAATTAACAAAACGTAGGTACATAGTATTATGGATTCTCACTTTAAAGTAATTATACAACTGAATATAACCAGAACATCATCTATAAAAGCATTATTGCCCTTAATGCTTAATGGATATATGGATTATTCTTCTCTATATTCTGTAGGGGTAGGCTGACAGGCATATATAACAATGGCTGTTGATATTCTCAATTGTTATCTCCCCTACTCACCCAATAAGATTTAAGATCTTCCCCCCCTAAGTCTTTGGTATCCCCCTTCTAACGTATTTCAAGAGATTTGTTTATCAATGCCCTCAAAACTGGGCTAATTTGGTATATACTTGGTCTACTCTAACTGCTCTTTGCCTAGCTTTTCCTCAGTGCCATTTCTCATGCAACACATCAGGGACTATTGCTGACCATCCAACTTGCTTTCCCATCCTGGCTGGGTTTCTGATTTTCTGGACTTTGACACTGCCTCTGAGCCCAGGACCTTCATCCCTTCCAAGATGCACCCTACTTCCAGCTCTCCTTTGTGTATTATCTTTCCCTATGAGCCTGTAAGCTCTTACACTAGAAGACAGACATTTGTCTTTTTTTGGCTTGTATCCCCAGAGCTTGGCACATTACCTGGCACATAATAAGTGCTCAATAAATGCTTACTGCCTGCCTGCCTATAATGTGAAAGCTCAAATGTGATGGTTCTACCAACACAGATGGAAAAGTTAGTTATAGAAGTTATGAAATACCTTTTAATCTTTTTAATCTATTCATTGTCCTTTCAGTCTTATCCTTAAAAGCCTTCAGAACAATTTGATTTGGGTCTCTCACCTATATAAAAGACTGTATGACTCTGAGTCATATAATACCACAATCTCTAAAGACTTGAAGCTCAGGGAGTCAATGGAGAGGTATGCCTATAGATAATGAATACTTTTCTTCAATAGAAGCCTTTGACTTCTAGTTTCCTATGCATGAATCATGCCTTCCAAAATATTTTTCACTTTCCTGCCTTATGCCCACCTTGCATAGAAATCACCCAATATTAAAGTAAATGTTGATGTAATCTGGAAGGTTTTATTAAGTTCTCCATACCTCTTCATCCTGTGTGACAGATGTTCATACACAAGCTGCAATCATCATTAGGGTGGTATTTTTGCAGATGCTTATCACAAGCACTGCAACATAAAATGCCTAAATGTACCATGAAGGTATGTTTCTTGTTGCCTTTTGACAAATAAGAAAGCCACTTCTACTAGTTTATTCATTCACCTCTCCATGAAGAACCTGGAAAACAACCTTCCATTTACTACCAACTTCTTTTTATCTTCTGTTTGCTTTTACAGGGACAATGTCAAGAACAATGATTCTGTTCTTCTATGTCTGCTCATTGCCTGATGTACAAAGATTTTGCATTTAGAGTACCAGCAGCTAAATTAATGTTTACAAATAGTTTGGTGAATATCTTTAGTTCCTTTTCTACTACTCCACCGTCAAAAATGTAAATATGAAAATGAGGTGTCCAGGACCTAAGGCCATTTTGTACTTTTCCTTTGCTTCATAGATTATCACAGTTAAAGAATTCATCACTAAATGCCCCCAGCCTACCGATGACATTCTTAATGTACTTAGCCAGGAACATTGGTCCTCGAGAAGCTGTTTATTGCTAGATGGGGTATTACTGGAAGCCTGTCCAGCATGACAGAACCATTGACATTCAATTCCCACCACTGTGCTGCCTTGGGCAAGTCATTTAACCTCTTCAAGCCTCAGTTTCCTCATCTATATGAAAGGTCTCTAAATCTACAGTCCTGTGATCTAAGCCTTGAGAAACCAGGATCATCCCCATACACAATGCACTGGAAGTTGGACTGTGTGAACTTCATACTAAATTCTTTTCCTTTAATCCAAGACTCAACAGAACTGAGCTTATGCAATTATCAATAAAAAACTTTACCTCTATTGAGATCTTGAAGCAGTTTCTGTTGTTCTTTAAGAAAAAAAAAGTTTTATCTTTCTGTAACTTTACCTAGAATATGGAGGCAGGTCTAAATCCTACCCATACCTGTTGACTAAGTGACTGTGGGGCAAGCACTTACAGCCCCTCTGAACCCTGGTATTGTCATCTTTACAATGGGTTGCTTGGGAAAATAACCTTCATAGTAATTATTTCATAGGGTTGATGAGAATATCAAACATGGTAAGATGAGGATCAAATAGTGCATATAAACATGCCAGTTGTTAGCTGATGACTGAAAATTACTTATCTTCAATACTGTGTGTATTGTAATTCAAATATAAGAAGAATGAATGGATTAAACACCTCACTTTCATATATTACTTTTCCTGCAACATTATAGAAAAACACAATGATTAACTCCATTTCACAGAAAGAAAGTGAGTCTTAATACAGGCAAAATAAATTGCTCTTGACTATATACCTAGTGATACTCCAATAGATTCAGCTAAAATGTAAGTGCTATAATATTTAAAAGTTTGTTTCACAAATAATCTGAGTTCTTCTTTGTAGTCAAATGTTTGCCTTATTTATTACTGGAGAATATTATGAGATGAGACTCAATTTCTAACTGGCTAATATACAGCTTTGCAATACGTTCTGTTCCCTGGGGAAATACATTTTAAAAGTTTTTAATAGCAATAACTGCCTTGTTTGGTTGGACATAATTTAAAAATTGCATAATCATAAATTATGATTGAGAAAGTCATAATATTTCTCTATGCCTCAGTTTCTTCATCCAAAAAGTGGAGTGGGGTGCGGTGTATAGCTAGATTATCTCTCAAATCTGAAAGGCCTAGGAAATCAGGAAATAATTAAGTAATATCTTAAATATGTATGAGATTACTGTATGCAAAGCACTGTGCCTGCCTTCATAAGAAGTCAGTGTAACAAAGGAAATCATGATAAATATGTTCCACAAAAATGTTACTGATATACTCTGCAGCTTCATTATAATGTTCTGTCTAGTATATACCTTCAGATATATGCTATATGAAAAAATACTACAGAGAAGATCATTCTGATATTATGCTTCCAAAAACTTTTCCTTCCTGTACCATGAAATCTAAGGAAGTCATTCTTGCTATAGAAAACATGTTACATCAAGGATTAAGTATACTTTATTATTTGTCAAAAAAAAAACCCTCACAACCTCCCCAAATAAAACCACCTACCATAAAGACTTGGCAGTCATGAAACTCACCATTTTTGCTGCATTTTACAATTTTATCTAGATTTACATGAGTAGTTACTACTCTACCAAATCCAAAATAAGATACTTCAGTTAATAGCCATGAAAAAGGATTTTTCACAATTGAAAGAGAATATTCATATTCCTTTAGACTTTATTAAAACTGTATATCCATGCCATTGTATAGATTAATAAATAAGAAACGGTCACTACACATGACAGGCATACTATGTTATGGATCTTACAATTTTTTCTACTTTCTCCATACTTCCTATTTGGTTGTACTAATCTGAGATACACCCTCTCTGGTCAGTAACTTTCCCCCACTAGAAAGGAAAGGAAGCCTAAACAAGAAAAACTTATTCTGACTATATTATGCATACTGTTAACTACAGACCAAAGTTAGTTGCAAGTATGGGAAACAAAATAGTATCTGGGGACTTTCGGAAACAGATTTTTTTAACTCTTGTTTTGTGTTTCACTAAACTAAGATTTTTGTCTTAGAACATTTGGGGCTTTAAAGAGCTTGCACTAAAATTTAAAAGGATGAAAGCCAGCGAAGACAATTATTATTAGTTAATATTTTATATTCACACATCACTTTAAGAACACACTTCCTTCACAGCAATGTGATGAGGTAAGTAGTATAAGTAATTAAGCGAACAAAAAAGCACTACACTAAGTGTTGGGGATACAGAAAAACAAAAGTCTGCTGTCAAGAAGCTCATGTTATAAGAAGGACAATACATACGAGAGATTTCAGCTTCCAAGTCATTTGGAAAGCTCCCTGGGTTGTTAAAGTACAGCAGCAAATAGATGGGGAAGCGTATTCTTTAATGTCATTCCCACTGATAAAATCCTATTTCTGATGTTGAACCATTTCACATGTCAAGGACTTTGGTGGTAAAGACTTTATTTTCCAAATCTTCAGTAGCCATGACCCTTGAGGAAGAGTGCAGTACCCACAGAAGTTTCCGCCAGTTTGCATTTCCAGAAGGCCTGCTTCCCAGGCTTCCCAGGAGGAGGAGAGGAGTCAGCGGCGGGCTGAAAACAGAACTGGTCTGAGGTGATCCTGCCACTCCTGGTTGATCAGCACTGGTGTCAGCAGAGGAGGAGGGAGAGGAGCCTTTCTCAGAGGGGTTGGTCCTCTCAGTGATGGCTATGGAGCCTGGGTTATCTCCATCAGTGTTTGAGATGAGATGGTAGCTGAGACAGTGATGATGGTATGACTTGCTTGGTATTCCTGCCTATCTCTCTCTCTCAGCTGCCTTTCTGCTTTAGCTAGCCTGCTTGCTCTGTAGGAAGTAGTTGGTTGGTTCTTATTTACCTTGCACAGTTGAGGAAACTGAAGCAGACTTGCCTGAAGTCACATAATCCACAGCAAAGACACGACTTTAGGTCTTTTCTAACTCCAAGACCTAAACACTATCTTTCTATAATCAAATATTATTGTGCAGAACCTCACACTTTTTCTAATACAACAAAGATTCATTATTTTGGATTGCCAAAGCCTATTCCAACAAGTAAGTTTATATCCTGTTTTCACTTACTAAGAAAGAAATTATTATACCCTTCCACTTAAGAATTTTTATTTTTTACTTTTTGGTAATGGCATACAAAGAACACTGGAGTAAGGCAATCTCTAGGTTCAAGATCCTGCTGGATACTGACTGTGTGACAACCATGGGCAAAGCATTACATCTCTCTGGGTTTAAATTTCCTCATCTGTTAAAAAAAAAAAGGGGGGGGGGAGGTAGTAATAACTACTTCATATTGAAATAGTAACTACTTTTCAAATACCTACCTACTTCAAAAGGCTATTATGAGGATCAAATGATACAACATATTTAAAGCACTCTGTGAAACCTTACAATGCTACTCATTATTGATGTTGAGGTTCTCTCTAATTACATGCTTTTCTGGGAAAAAAAATGTCCCCAGAAAAGTGAATATTAATCTAGGATTAGATCTAGGATCATGTATTATATTTTCAGCTTCTATCAACAAAGTGGCATCACTGGTGTACATTTTCATTCAATTATGAATTAAGGGTTCATATGAACTTCTTCTACTACTGTTTATCTGTGATGCTATCACATGAAATATAAATCTTGGTTATCTTAACATCTTATTCCAAGATAAAAACAGATGTACTAAGTGGCATAGTGAATAGATAACTGGATTTGGAGTCAGGAAGACCTGAGTTCAAATTCCATCTTAGACACTTGGGCAAAGCATTTAACCTCTGCTTCAGTTTTCCCCAGCTGTGAAATGGAGACAATAATAGGCTGTTTGTGAGGATCAAATGACCTAATATTTGCAAAGCACTTAACAGTGCCTGGCACATAGTAGGCCCTTAATAAATGCTTGCTTCCTTTCCTGAATGGGATTTCCAAAACTGTGGACTCAATAGTAAGAGAAAGTGAGGATGTCAAGAGAGAGGAACAATTTTCTCTATGCAATTGTATATGATGAACTTAATAAGGAACTCTAAAGTAAACTTCACTTAAAGAAACTATAAAAAATGAGCTAACATGAAACTTCTCAGCATTTATAAGCCCTATAGTAAAAATATACCTGCAAGAATTTTCAAAGATACTAGGTAAGTCCATAACCTCTAATTTGTATCACTATGATCAATCATCTATGATTCAGCTTGTTTTCTGAAAATTTCACTTCAATGTGAGCTTTTCCATTTGACAATCCTTCTTTAGAAGTTCTGCCAAGATGTGGAGGCTATGACTCAGGGCTACTAGATGTTAAAAAGGAGGCGATTTCAATTTATGAAGTGGGTGGGAAATCAGAGGGGGCAAACTGAATCACTAACAGCCTACTCACTTCTGAAACCTAGCAAATGCTTTTTGTGCAAATAATTTTATAAATTCTTTAGTGACAAATTCTTGTCTTTAAAATCAGCCCTCAAACAACTGAAATAGATACAAATTAATTCAGATACACTATTTCTAAAATAGAGATAAAACTAAATAAGCATTTTCGTAAAACCTGTAACTTCTGCATTCCTGAAAAAGAATCAATTATGAGCCAAAACACTTCTGAGATCGTTAAGGTCACAGAACTGGTTTATATTGATCAATTGGGTGAGCTGGCCTCAAAATTCTTCAAAGTTGCCTTTGGTCAGGTGACAAAGAAGATAAGCATTAGCTTGGGAATTGATGCACCCTCTCTTTAATGAAAATGAGAATAATGCACTATTAAGTAAAAAAGGTTTCAGACAAGAGGATAGTCCAATATCTAAGGCTATGGCTTCTAACTCAGAGCTAAGGAATTACATGACAAAAACTACAAATTCAATAAGTTTTCTCACACCAAATTCTGGTGAGTTAGTTTTGTTAACACAGAGGCCAGTCTTCTTTTGATAGTAAATTAAAAGGATCAGTAGGAAGCAACAATTCGAAGAAAAATCGATATTGTTAGCTGTAGTCTAAAATTAAAGTGTGCTTTTGGTGTTTCCAGTACACACAGTACATTTAATCTGGCATAAACCCAGAGGAACACAAAGTACTTAGGAATATTGTCTGCCAAAAGCCAGAAATATAGCACTTAGGTTTTCAAGAACAAACAAAGCACCTCCAATTGTTTCTCTTCACCCAATGTAGTGTTAATGAACGTAATCAAGGTGATCTTTTCGAGAGACAATTAAATTTGAATCAACTGGCATAAAAGTACTAGACTGAGCACCCACTGGCTGGCAAAGTATCAATGTTAATCATTTCATAATTCACTCCCATAGTAGGCAAGGTTAGGAACATCTGTTAAACTTCACTATAATATAGATATTTTTATCCTCTAGCCCCTAAACATCAAACAGATAAATACTTAACATGCAGCCTTTTCCATGGTCAGATTACCACTTAAGATGGTCTACCATTATGCATGAAAGGTGACAAACAGAAAAATGACAGCCAGCTCTGAAATTCAGTCAGGCAGCTAATTCAAATGTAGTTTTGTCTTAGGTAGTTTATTTAGGTATAGGTCCACTGAGAAGCAAGATTAGAGCACCATCAGCTACCTTCTATATACAGACTATTTCTCAAGTCACTAAATTAAAAAATGAATTATATATCCCAAATACATGCCTGCCAGTTACCCAGCTGATAGAGGGCACAATTCTTTCAAAAATTTCTGACCCCAAAAGAGCAGAAAAAGATAAAAGGAACAGCAGGAGGTAAGAAGGAAAGAGAAGAAAGGAGGGGGAGGTATTCTGGTGTTATAGATAATTATTACACTGAAGATTAATGATTTTAAAATCTCTCCAGTAAGGGAGAACTCTAAATCTCTACTGTTACTTTACAGAATCAGAGTGCAGCATAAAGAGAAAGACTCTGCCTCTACATCCACTAAACACAAGAGAAGTGGCAGCTGGCACACAGCAGAAAGGTAATAGTTAAGGTGACAACAGGAAGAGAATACAAACTACAAGAAGTGACCTAGAGGAGGAAAGGGTATGAAATTATACACTGCGCTTAAGGGACAGAGTGTAGAGAATCCCCCGGAATCTAACATTAAATTCCAGAGAGCTCTAACAATTGAGGCTAGACTTTTAATCAGCTAAAAACTGAGGGTACTCAAATGGGCTTTATGATGATCAACATACTTAAGTACACAAAGTATATAGTGTCTTTATCATCATTATTATTATTTGCAAAGCATCATCTCCTTTCCTCAGCAAATGTAGTAAAGATAGTATTTAGGTACATAACTTCAGGAAATCCAAGGTATTAACAAGAGATCTGTCTGGAAGCCTGCTATCTTATGGGACACCAAGTCTTTTCTAAAAATGAGCCACCACATAGTATTGTCGCCATCACTGCCTACAGGACTTCATTGTGAACAAGTACTACTCTTTATTTTATAGATGAATAAAGCATACAAGTTATCTTGATTGTTTAGTCTCTCAGAGCTAACAGGAAAGCCAGGAATTGAACACAAGTCCCATGTTCCATGCTAACTGGGCTATTCAAAGGATGTTAAGTAATTCCATCTATCGCTCATAAATTAAATAACATTCATATAGGGCTTAAAGTTTGCAAAGCATTTTATAGATATTATCTCTTTTGATCCTCACAATAATCCTTTGAGGTAGATCCTATTATCATCATTTTACAGATGAAGAAACTGAGGCTGAGGGAGGTTAACCGACTTGCCTAGGGTTTCACAGCTAGTAGGTAAGATGAGGCAGCAAGTAAACTGAACTCTAAGCATTACGTCTAACTATAAGCAAAATCTTACTATTATTGAAAAAGATTAAGATAGAAGCTGCATTGGAAAGATTTTACTGATTTCTCATTATAATCAGATTCTTCATTCTATTTTGTTTAGATTTTATTACAAAGTTGCTGTTACCAATAAAATAAAATAAAATGTCTACTTGGTGCCGATGTTTGGTAATGTGCTTCTCCAAATTCCACTGTGCTGGTCTCCCAACAACAAACACAAAGTCCACCATTATTAGCTTGGTACCTGAAAGGTTTTCAGCCTGGTAGAACCTACAAGCACTTCCATTTCCCTGGTCTTTGTCTTTTAAATTCCAGGGTCATTTCCCACTAAAATGAAGTACTGTTGTAGGATGTTAGGGTGGTTTTCACAAACTATTCTAAATCCTATTAACTTCCTTTTAAATCAGGTATATTGTTTGGTAAATTACTTTTTATTCACACATGTATATTTACATACATACATACATAAAAAAGAAAGGATGGCTTTCTTGAATAATGGCAAAGTAACATGGCATAACTGATAAATTCAATTTTTTTAGGGTAGAAAAAAGATATTTTTAAAACATATGGGGACCTGAGTAATAAAAATTGGAAATTCTATGAGTGAACCAGTTTCTCTGCAAAATACAAAAGCATAAAACGCAGCAGAGCATGTATGTGCTGGCATACTGCTTTCAAACTTCTGGAATAGGCCCAATTGATCTAATACTAAATAAACAAATTTTCTTTCCAAGAAATAAAGTTTATCAAATTAACTAAAAAATCTGGAAATGAGGTATGGATATAGTATAAAAGACCTGAAACCAACCTTTCATTTCTATCACTATGATAGACCTAAGTCACAGAGCCTTAGTTTTCCCTTCTATAAAATGGAAATATCTATATCAACACAAGATTTGAAATAATACTGTAAAAGACCTACTTAGAAGAAAAATGTTAAATGAATTTGAGAAAGCTCCATTTCCTCAGGCTCTAAACTCATGACATAACAAATCTACCTGGAGTGTCTTTGTTTTGTACACTCCAATTTTTATAGACAGAATAATATAATTTTTAAGAATCATATTATTGTCATATATCCAAAAGAATGTTGTAATCTTCAAGACAATCACTCTGGAAGGCTGCATCTTTATTCCGACAATGCTGCCTCCCCTTGAAATAGTTTTGGAACTTCGCTTCTGCAAAGACCTTTTAAGCTTGTGGAGGTCTTCATTCTTTGACACTGAATTTGATTTCTGAAAACAGCAAAGGGTTTTTCCAGACTCATTTCTGATGAAATAGGTGATTTTGCTATACCAACTTTAGTTAAAAACACTAAGGAGCAATGTGACCAGTTTTTTTCCTGTGGTTTCCAAGCTGGCTCTAAAGGCAATTTTAAAAGCGAATCCCTAAACACATTTTTAGTAACAGAAACATTTTTGGGAGCAGCTTATAGTCTCTCAAGGGCAATGTTCATTTGTACATTTTGTTTGTTCTAAAAAAAATCTTTATAAGTAGCATACCTTCTGCTAACAAAAACTTGCCATCTTTAGTCATTAAAATTTAGCTGTGATCTAACCACAGCATTATAACAACTATATGTAGTCAGTATTAGCTAAGCATTCTATAACCTAGTTCAGGGAGAAAAGCCATAAGCAAGTAAACAACAACAAAAAGCTGAAGTGGATAATGCGAAACTGAGGAACTGATTGATGTAGGGAAACTGGGGAACTGACATTTTTTGAATCAGCAACTTCTCTTAGGAGGCAGATTACAAAAGAAAAACTGGCTACAAATGCATTGAAAAAAGGAAGTCAATTATCTTTCATTGAGGCTGCTTGTGTTTTTTATATATTTTTTAAACAAATCATATTTCAAGTGTTTAGCTTAGCTGGATGATGCCGATGGATGTCACAGTTTCCCCTCAGTTATGGTCATCAACATCAGTTTTCCTTCTAAAAATGATTTATTGTGACGTAGGACTACTACGGAAGTTAATATGATATAAACACAGCTCTTTTATTAAGCTTGTCCCCAGTATTGATGAGAGCAGGCAAAGTATCATGGCACCTAGAAAAAACCATATTCTTTCAATTCATTTCTATTAATGTTACCCTATATTACTGTCCTCTTTCTTCTTAGCTTATTTCTGCAGGGAACTATGTTAAATGAGAGGTTTCAATCAAATGTTCAAAGGTTATAGATAACTTGGTATTAACAACAATCAATAGTTTCATTGTAGAGAAACCTTGCAAACTCTCACACTCTGAAGAAATGCCAACAGCTGACATTCATATAGAGCTTCTAAGTTTGCAAAGTGGTTCACATACATTATCTCATTTGAGCCTCAAAGACCTGTGAGGTAGGTAGTTATAAACGCATCACTATCCTGCTTTTACAGATAAAGAAACTGAGGTTGAAGTAACTTGCCAAACAGCTGGTAAATATGAGAGGTTGGATGTGCACCCAGGTCTTTCAGACTCTTAAGTTTTATTAAACCTAACAGCAAATTTATTCAAACAACGCATGTATCTGAAGGCTTTTATTTACTACGCTACTGTGTCAGGTAAATAGCATTTAGGCATGCTATTGCATAAGATCACGTGCAATATATAATATTCAGAGAAGTGATGTGTCCTGCCTAAAATAACTACAAAAAAGTTAGTAACAGGTCCTGAAAACACACTGGCATCAATGACCCTTATTTTTTCTAGAGGCCTAATATAAAATCAGTTTAGGAAATATTTTACTTCAGAGTTCAAATTTGGAAAAAACAAAACACCACAAGTTCCAATTCTAGAAATTATTATTTCTATTTAGTTTTAATGTGTAATATAATTATAGATGACTTGAATTTTTTTTTTGCTAGCTCTGCAGCAGCAAAGTATAAAACACTAAACAAAAGCATGCAATCTCAACAAACATGGCTTGTACCAAAGTGTTCCACAGAAATTACTCTGCGGTTCTTAATTAAGAATGCTTGTTCAATTACAAATAGTTGGAAGGTTTAAAAAAAGACATTTTGTTAAAAACAAACAATTTAAGGAAATCTTTACTTATTATTTTGAGAATTAAAAAATCATAATTGTCTATCAGAAACAATACTGTTTTCCCTTTCTCCTTTCCTCAGACTGGCCTCAAAACTTTTTTTGCTATTCCTTTCCCCAAATAAAAAAAATATTAATTAACTGCCACTTTGAGAATAACTTCTCAAGAGTTCAACAAAATCCTATCATGTTCTTTCATATTCTAAAATGATTCGTTGAAAATTTTATAACAAAAATGTAAAAGAAAATAATTCTTAATGATAGCTCAAATTTAGAAGTGCTTGAAAGTTTACAAGTGCTTTCCTCCCAACAACTCTGTGAGGTATTCCCATTTTACAAGTAATAAAATTGTTTTTGATGAGGTTAAATGACATCTAGTTTCACAAAGCTTATAAAAAAAATTCTCAGACAGGACTTGAATTGAAGTCTTCTGACTCTAAGGCTAAAGTCCAGAACTCTCTCTTAAAAAAAAAAAAAAGAAACCACACCACAATATTATGACAAGAAAAACACACACGTATATGTAGGTATCTGGGCTATGCTTCAATAGTTATCTGCGTGAATAGGTTAAGAACCCAACCTTCAGGCTTTGTCTATTTTACCAGCTATCAAAACTTAACGTCTGCTTGAAAACAATGATTCTTCACAAAACACAAGTGCTCATCACTTAAACTATCTAACAATCAAGAATATTCTTCAAATGACAGTATGCATTCAGCATACACATAGTTCTGAAAAGCTGAATGGAAGTTGAAATATACTCACAAAACAGCTTTGGTAGTATTTAACAGTATCTGACCCAGTTCTTCCATATGTATTTCCCTCTTATTCCTTTGTAGACCCTTTTGTCAGTGTAGGTATGAATCCAGAGGTTAAAGGACAGAAGCTGGGGAATGTGCAAAGATAGGTTCCCTGTCAATGCCGTCTCCTGACTTTGGATTCCAGTGACTGAGTAAAGAGAAAGTTCAAGTAGCTTCTTTAAAGTACAAAGGGTCCATGATAAATCTCATTTGTTAATCTGCCACAGAGCTATGTAAATATCAACCAACCATATGACCACTTAGCTGATGATGTTGAGGAAGGGGAGGGACCCAAAATAAATATGTCTCTATTGGGACAATACACTTCTATCCCATTTTTCAAGTTAAAATCAATGGCATCAAGACAATATCCCATTTTACATTAATTCCACTGCTCTTACATATATCCGAGTGGCACACTTTATTCTTTAAAAAAGGGATGAATTTCTTAGAAGACACATTTATAATTACTTCAGCATGAGATTTCACAAATGCTACTTTCTTCCTACACCCAAAGTCCTACTTTGTTTGTTTTTAGTCCAAGATCTAACTAGAGCAGGGAAAGGGATGGAGTTTGTTATTTTGATCATCTTTTCTTTGTACAGCTCCTAATGACTCCCTTTTACTTTTAGACACAATCAGTCAATGTATAAGTTTGGTCTGAGAGGCAAAAGGTGGAACACAATTTACAGCAGCACCCTACAATTAGAGAGGCACCGATACAAATAACACTGAAGCACTTCTTTACACCTGTCATTGGGATGCCGGCAACTATTCACAGACACAGGAAACAAGCCACGGAGATAACGCATTAAATGTAAAGGCATTTCTGGTAACTTTCAACTGGCTCAACCACCAAAATAAAAATGAACTCATGAACAGGCTACTAAAAACAGTCATAAGCATTCACAGACCAGCTTAAGACACCGGACAAGATCAAGCTGTGCAGATGAATACAAACTATGAAAAAAACAAGAAAAACTATTTGTACAATGGAACGTAACGTTCTGCAAATATACATCAAGCCATCTTAAGAAAACAAGACGTCTTATCTGAGAAATAAAAAAGGAGCATTACAAACTGGAACACAACAGCAAGAACAAAAAGTTGGAAGTTCGCACAATGTTTTTTGGCCACTTTTTGAAACACATGTTCAACGGCTATGAAACCAAATGACAAAGTAGGAAAAAGTCAACAGACCGTGAACAAGACCAGGTTAGCTGACCTTTAAGTATTCCACAAGGAGTCCAGCGCCTTACTTAAAATAGGCCTTCTATAATATTTACAAACATACTACTGTTGAGTGGCTTAAAAAAGTGCATTGGAGTTTGAGGAGGTATTAAAATCTGTTTAAAGATCTAACTCAAGTTTTCTACAGAAATCTTTAAAAAAAAAATTAGGCTGCCCACCAGAAACAAGTATAGGGTTCACCACAGTGGCCCAAGCCTCAGCCAAGAAAGGGCATTAGGGAAGAGACCCTCTCAGGTGTATTATTAACAGCCGGGGCTCCATAAGCGGTAGGACGGCTTTAACGAGCCAGCCCCCAGGGCTGACAGCCTTCAGCCGACCTACGGTGAAGTCCGTCTCTTTACCCTCACCCAGGGCCCTCCGGAGAACCGAACTCCCAGCTCCCCAGCAAGTCCTCCGGGATCTCTGCAGACACCAGCGCAAGTCCCCGCCGCTCATCCATTCCAGGGCTGCTCCGGAGCCTCAGTCTACCCACCTACGGACCGGGTCCGCGGACCCCCCGCGGGCGGGCTGGGAGCCTTGATGAATGAGTATTTGTAAAGTGCCCGGAGACCCAGAGATGAAAGGAGGCCCGAGAGACACGCTGAGATAATGACAAGGATCGCAACAATAATAAAAAAATTACTAAGTTGGGAGTCGGCGTTACGTAAGGGGAAGGCAGGAAAGAAAGAGAGAACGAACTTGTCCGATCACCACAAAAGAAAGCCCCGCGCGGCCCCTCCGCTCCCCCAGCCCTCCCTCTCCCCTTTGTTCCCCCTCTTTGCCCACTCGGGCCAGCTTCTCCCGCAGCACAACACAAGGCCCCGAGCCAGGGGAGCCGAGGGGAGGGGGCGGGGAGAGCCGGCCGAGGCTAGCCCCCTCCCCCCTCCCGGCCGGGGTCCGCGCGGGGTCGGGCTGGGGGCGGGGGGACACGGGTCCGGGCCGGGCAGCTCCGGGACAAAGGCACTTCCTCTTTCTTCCCAGGGCTCAGGATGGAGAGGAGAAGGGAACTGTGCGTTCTCCGGGGCTCCTTCGTTCTGGGGGGCCGCAGATTTGGGGGGTGGGGGCGGAGACGAACCCAGGAAAACGCAGCGAGAGTCGGGGGGAAGTTGGAGTGCTCCTCTCCCACCTCCTCCTCCTCCAAACCAAACCTTTCCCTAGCCTCCCCCCAGTATACAGCGCCGTCCTCCCCCGAGAGGAGGAGCGCTCGCAGCCTCCCGACAGTGGCGATCCTCACCGGGCGATCTCCGTGGGTGACCGGGATCCCTCGCAGCCCCTCCACCGGCGCGGAGAGAGAGGAGCTCGGGCGCTGCTCGGGCTGGGGTGGGGGGTGGCGGCGGCGGGGAAGCGAGAGCCTCGACGGAAGCTGCGGAGTCCTTCCAGCCGCCGCCGCGGGCTTCTCTCGAGCCCGGCGAGCGCCGACCGACGAGAAGTTGGCCCCGGAACTGGAGCGGCCGAGAGAGACGGGAGGCAGAGAAGCAGAAACGGGGAGGCTCCGGAGCCCCCTGGTGTGGGGGCGATCCCGGCGGGGGAAGAGAACGCACGCACCGCGAACCGAGCAGCGCAGCAGCGGCGGCGCCCCCCACGGTCCCCCCTCCGCCTCACCCTGCCTCTGGGTCAGTGACACACAGCGAAAGAGAGGGGAGGAGACACGCGGGGGAAGGAGGGAGGAGAATGGGAGGGGGGAGGAGGAGGAGGGGAGAGGGAGGAGGAGAAAAGGAACCTCGCCGCAGCCCAGAGGCCTCTTGGGAGTTGTAGTTCTCAAGCGGAAGGAGGGGGAACCTGCGGGGGAGCTTCACCTCACACAACCCGCTCCACTTTGTGCTACTGCGCATGCTTGCCCGGGCTAGGGCCGTCCCCTCCCGTTTCCATGGCCACAGACACACCGGCAGAGAAAGGACGTTCTAGAGTGTCGCGGACGGAGACAAGGCCCCTCTTGTTTTTGCCTTTGTTTTCGTTGTATTTGTTTTTCCTGGGGAGGCCGAGGGCTCCTCACCGCTCCGCTTGTTCCCCCCCGAACAATGTCGCGGAGCCCTGGAGGGCTCCTGCCCTTGGATCTCCCCGCGCGAGCCCGGGCTGTCTTGTCCCACTCTTTCCCGCCCCCTCCGTCTCAAACCCTGGGTTTCTCCGCTCCAGACTGGCCGTCGGCAATAGGTGTAAAACTTCCCGGAGCACAGCCACGCAGCCAGGATTAGTGCTGAGCCCCCTCTGCACCCACCGTGAGGGCAAGGTAGACCTAAGATACCGTCCCCGTGAGCGTCGGGGTCGTGCAGTCTCTCCATGAGTTAACACTCTTCTAAGAGCTTTCTTAAGCTACTTTGTGCGGAGTCTAGAGGTGTGCGGGTTATCCCCGCACCTGGGACGTGAGCTCCGAGAGGGCAGGGACTTCGTTTGACTTGGTATTTGCAGAGTTTAGCACAGGGCTGGCACCTACTGAGTACTTTAATAAATACGTGGTGATCGGTGCTTTGAGACTGAATAAAATGACAAACCTGGCAGTCGGCTCCTGCGCACCCCTTGACAAGCTTTGATTTTGGCACCAATTAAGTCTTCACCAAATCTAAGGGCATGGTTTGCCTTCCCTGATCCCCCTCGAGTCCATTGGCTCCCCTCTGTTCATTATCTCCAGTAGATAGGAAAGGCAAACTGTTCACTTAGATTGGTGCAGACTTAGTCTGCTGCCAAAATCAAAGTTTGTCAAGGGGTGTGCAGGAGCCGACTGCCAGGTTTGTCATTTATTCACTTCCAAAATATCAGTCTGCAAGTATGTATGTATATGTAAATGTTATAATATGTATATGTGTGTGTATATACATATACATACATGTTGTATATATATTTGGCCTCAGAGACTAGCTGTGTGGCCCTGGGCAGGTCACTTAACCCTGTTTGCCTCAGTTTCCTCATCTGTAAAATGAGTTGGAGGAGGAAATGGCAAACCACTCCGGTAGCTTTGCTGAGAAAACCCCAAATGGAGTCGTAAAGAGTCGGACTCTACTGAACAACTATACACACATGTTTATATAAGTTTTTATATATGTATATACACACGTGTATATATACACACACATCTCTATGTATCTTGTTCCTACCTAGTAGTTTGCATATTATTTTCTTTCATTGTACATTCCTCGAGATCAAGAATTTGGGAATATTTTGCCCTTTTTAAAATATCCCCAGTTCTTAGCATTGTAACTGGCACATAGGGAAGAGAGGAAGCACTTACTTAGTTCCTACTATGTGCTAGGCATTGTGCTGACCTCTTTACAAATATCATCTCATTTGAGCCTGTGTAGCAGGAGCTTCGTTAATGCTTGTTAACCTGATTTAACTAAGTCTACTCCAATTTTTAAAGAAAAAGGTGAAAGAGAAGGTGGCATGCTCCCCTTCTGTACCTTTACCCTTCTTAATGTTCTAGTGTTACCAAAGCTGCCCCTAAACCGTGAAGAAAAAAAAAGAGAAGCATCTGGAAAAGTCCCAGGGATTTGAAAATACCAAACCTACTAGTATCCTGCAAACAGTAAGTGACATTTCTAAAATATTTTCAGGTTCACAAAGCACTTTCACATGCTTTATTTCATCTAATCCTCACAACAACTATGTGAAGGAAGTACTACAGATTATTAATATCTCCACTTTATAGAAGAGTGAATTGAGGTTCAGAGAGGTTGGAGGATTTGCTTATAGTCACGGTGCTCCTGTCACAGACAGTATTTGAATCCTACCTGTCCATTTCAGGCCTCTAAACCCATCATTGTTTCCACTGTACCATAAAAGCCTTAAAGTGATAAGACTTGATAAAGTCCCAGCTGTGCTGCTTAATAGCTAAGTGACCCTGGGCAAACCATTCCAATTCTCCAAACCTCCCTTTTCTCATCCTTCAAACGACCCTAAACAGCTGCCCTGCCTACATGACAGGATGGTTAGAAAAAGCCAAAGAGCTGTGTATGTAAAAGTGCTCTGCATTTGTGAGATGGTAGTTATGTGGCCAATGTGTCATCATCTTGCAGATATGTCCCATACCACTGCATTCTTTGTCCAAATGCGATTATTTCTTCTTAATATTCTTGAAGGCCACAAATAGTCAACATGGACCATGTTCCTATTTTAAACCTGTGAATGGCACGCAAATTGAAGACTTGGGTTTTCACTCAAAAGATTTTTAGCCCCAAATGTGTAATCTGACATTTTAAATATCTTTCCAAAATGTCAAAAGCAAGTTAGTAAAGCAACTTTTACCATTTTAAAAATAAGATTTGAACAGAAAAGAAATCATGATGTTTTCTATGCTATTGTTGATCCTCCGTAAATGTTGTTAGTTTGTCATGGCTCTGCCACTGACTAGCTGTGTAACCAAAAGCAAGTTACTTACTCTCTCTGAGTAAGTCTCCTTATCGGTAAGATAAGGAGAATAATGCTTGCCCACCTTAGAGAGTTATTGTGTTTAAAAATGGAAAAACAGTATAAAAATGTTTATATTTATTTATATTTGTAAATACTGTAATATTTATGTGTGTAATACATGTAAGTAAATATATATTTATATATATTATTGTTGCCATTAAAACTATGTTCTTATCTAAACCATCATCTCTCAAACTGTGCTGTAAGGAATCCTGAAACAACACTAGTTTTTTTTTTTTAAATGAACCTTAATGTTTGCTAATTTTGGAGAATTTCACCACAAAAGCTCTGCTAAAGTTTTGTTTAAACTGTAGAGTTTTACCATTATGGGGGGATTCTACCACTTTTTTATGGAAAGTTTGAGAACCACTGATTTAAACAGCTAATTTAGGAATTTTATTGCACAGCTTGATATGAAGAATGGGATGCTAGTAATCAGAACTCTTAGACTGTATTTTCATTTCTAAAACTCACTTGTGTTTTCCATGGGCAAGTCACAATAAAATCTTTGTGTCACCATTTTCCCATCTGTGAGGTTTAATTAACTAATGAACACTTTGGAGTACTTTCATAACTTAATGGGAATGTAAAAGTTTAGAGTATTATTTTATCAATTTTTCTGGTTTCCTATCTTGTTAGGTGGGTAATATAAAAAATGAAAAATGATGAATAATTAGAGAAATTTCTCTTTTTACTAAAAAGGATAATAGAAAGCTAAAGCTAGAAGATACATTAAAGAAGTGGTTCTCAAAGTGTAGTCTGGGGATTCCTGGGGTTCCTTGAGACCCTTTCAAGTGGGTCTACAAAGCTAAAACTGTTTTTATGATAATACTAAGATAGTTTAATATCCAATGTCAATCAATCAATAAACAACTAATAAACATGTATCAAGTGTCTCCTATGTGCCAGGTGCTGTGCTAGGTGCCAGGGATACAAACAAAGGTAAAAGACACTTCCTGCCCTCATGGAACTTTCAAGCTAATAGTAAATATTGGTAGGTAGAGCCCATACAAACAAAAGCTCTTTGGGGAATTCTCAGTAATTTTAATAATGTACTAGAGACCAAAAAGTTTGAGGATTGTTACATTAGAGATGACCTAGTACAACTGTCTCATTTTACAAATAAGGAAACTGAGTCTTGTCAATTAAGTGACTTGCCTAAGATCTCACAGTTGTGGAGCTGGCACTGCTAGAAAAAGAACACTGAACTCAGCCCAGTAACTAATTTTCCACTACTCCCTGGTGCCTCTTCATAAGAATATTTGTATGTTTTGTCCTAAAACCTGTCAGTTATGGAAGATACTATGTTATGAAATGATGGATGAGAACCAGATACTGTATAGTTTTAAGGATCAGTATGACAATTATTTATTATGATGGGTATTCTTTGTAGCATACATGCAGATGGCTGACTATAAATCATAGGAACATAGATTCAGAGGTGGAAGGGACCTTAGAGGTCATCTCATCTTAATCTCTCTCATTTGCAGATAGTATCTAACTGTCTAAAAAACACAGGGAATTATAAATGACAGAACAGGGATCTCAGCCCAAGTCCTAACTTTGAATCCATCAGTCTTTCTCCTGACTAAAGTAGGTAGAGTTTCAGATCCAGTTTCCTGTTTTTGAATGTCATCATAGAAAGAGGCCAGTGATAATTAGCATTTGAGAGAAAGAAAGCCCTTTTCCAAACAAAAGAAATGTTAATTTTGTTTTTTCTACTTTTGGAGATTCCATAATCCTATGAAATAAAGAAGAGCTAATACTGATTCATGAAAAATATTTATCTCATTCCTTACTACAAATGGAAGAGCAGTATTTAAGGAAATGAATATATTTCAGGAAAATTATTCAAAGTTAAATCAAAAAATTATTTTCCCCTGAGCCATATGCTCCATATCCATACATTGAGAATATCAATAGTAGTGTCATGTACTAATTTTATAATAATTTTATCTTATCTAATTCACTTAGCAAATAAATGTCAGAGGCACAATTTCAACTTAAATTTTCCTACCCAGCATTCTAATGTCTATGCTGTAGTGCCTCTCTATATTACTATATATTATAGTGAAAATTAATATCACATATTAAGTGCAATAAAGGAGCTAATGTTGATTGAATAGCACATTTGAAGTTGCTGATTGTGTTGCCTTCCTTTTAGAAATCTAATAAGTCCTTCATTGAACCAACAAATATTAAAGTTGATTAATCTTTGTTAGTGGCAAGTAGTGCATTTTGAGGGCAATAAAGAAGCAAGAAATAAAGTCCTTTACAAAAGATAAAATGAATATGTTCAATTTATCCACCCTTTTAAGTTGCTAATAATGAGAACTAACAACCTCTAATACCTGTCTTCCTTTTACATTTGACTGACAAATTAAAGATAAGCCAAAAGTAATGGATAGTTCCCAAACCCCAACCTCCAGTTCAACAAGAAAGCTTCCAAATCATTCAAGTCCCATCTTATCTAGGCAATTTACCTTTGCTGCAATTTGAGATTACTTGAGTATTGAGGCTAAGGGAGGAAGAATGGAGAATGAAGTATGATGGTTTTGATATTTTAAATTTCTAGAATCAGTTCTTCCCAAATTCTCTCATCTAATTTTCAAAATCCCATCTCCATCCCCTGTTGCACCACTACCACATTCTGTCTTCCAGACTTATGATTCTTCCCAGATCAATTTGCTCTTAGCCTTGCTTGCAGAGCTGAAAAGATTGTTGTTCATTGGGTCCAGTTAATATTTCATATTTGACCTAGAGATCCAAAAGGACCTTCCAGGATTCCTCAGGGTTAGGCTGAGAAAGGTAACAGTGGGAGAGAAAAAAGAAACCTTCTGGGGAAGGGACTTTGAAATTCATCAGCAGAACTTATTTCTAGCTTTTACAGAACCATGTCCTCACATAGCAATGTCATATAAAACATATGTGATCTTTCAAAATTTGTCCAAGTTCCCCATTTCAGTCGGGTGGACAGGAATATATCATTTGACAGTAGGAAAATATCATGTATCTGTAATATATGTACTTTAATATTCCAAGTATGAGTGATTTCATTCATTTGGTTTCTTCCTGCCACCATTGCAGACCTTTCTACTGATCAGTAACTGGTCTTTCAGTTGCTGTGATCATAAAATTCACTACCCTGTAGCCAATTTGGTAAAAGGCTTCTTTGTCCTTTAGTTGATCCTTGGACAACAAACTTAAAAATCTGTCATCAGATGTGTAGTCTAAGCCTTATGATTTGTGTAGTACCTGCCAGGCTTTGGGCTCCAATGTCAAAACCTTTGAGAATGTAAGGCCATTTCCTCGCCAAAATAAGGCACCAGAGTAGTGGTCTATATATCAATTTCCATATCTAAAATATCCTTCTTAAACATTTCACTGGATTTGTGATTTAATCTCCATTGGTACACCCTGCAAGTATACAAATGATAGTCTAGCCATACCTTCTCAGCCAGAGAATCTCTTGTGTTTTCACATAAAACCTTCATTGGAGGTCCACTCAATATTCTAGGGCCCTTCCTCTAAGCATATTGTACGAGTACCACTGCAGCTAACAATCTGCCTGTCTGTTTGCCTTTCCTCTCATGAAGTGTGATCAGCCCACCTTCTCTTCCAGTTGCACATCTTTTTTTTTTATTTTTCCAAGCTACTTTTTGCATGTAATTTGTCATTGGTGATGTGCTTTTAGTAGCAATATTTATATTTAATCATAGGATCATAGATCTTAAAATCATAGCTCTGGAGCTGAAAGTAGACTAGAGAGGTCATCTTTTTCTTTTTTTACAGATGAGGAAACTGAGACCCAGAGAGAGTAAATTACTTGTCTATTGTAAGGTAGCAAGTGATAGAGTTGAGATTTTAACGTACCTCTTTTTACTTTTTTAAAAGATACAAAAACTTTATTTTAAAAAAATATTATTTACTCATTTTTAACATTCTTTTCTTTTTAAATTTTGAATTTTGATTTCTCTCCCTCTCACCCCTTTCCCTAAACACTGAGAAGGCAAGCAATATGATATCAATTATACATGTAAAATTATGCAAAACATATTTCCATATTAACCACACTTAAAAAAAGTAAGAAAAGTAAAATGAGAAAATTATAATTCAATTTGCATTAAGAGTTCCCCATTTCTCTCTTTGGAGGTGGATAGCATTTTTTTCATCATGAGTCCTTTAGAATTGTTTTGAATCATTTACTGATCATTTTATTGATACCAAGTCTTTCACATTTGATTATCATTACAACATTGCTATTACTATACACAATGAACTCTTTCCAGGTCTTCTCATTTCACTTTATATCAGTTCACATAGGTCTTGCCATGTTTTTCTGAAACCACCCCCTGGTCATTTCTCATAGCACAATAGTACTCCAGCACAATCATATGCTACAACTTGCTCAACCATCCCCCAATTGATGGGCATTTCCTCCATTTCCAATTCTTTGCCTCTACAAAAAAAGCTTCTATAAATATTTTTATACATAATAGGTCCTTTTTTTTCTTTCTTTGATCTCTCTCTTCGTCTAACTTCAAACTATAGATCCAAACCTGATCTCCCTCCTGAACTCCAGCTATTATCTTATAGAATATTCTCAAAACTTAACTCATCTTCTCCCCAAACTGTCCCTAACTTCTTTATTTCTTTTTTTAACTGTCTTCCCAGGCATCAAGATTCAAAACATTAACTATCTTGACTTTCCTTTATATTTAATTGGTTCACATATCCCATAACATCTCTCACAAATGTTCCTTTCTCTCTACTCATGCTGCTACCACCTTCCTTGAACTGTTGTAGTAACTTCCTAACGGATTGCCCTGTTTTCATTCTCTCCCTTCTTCCTAACCTTTTTTTGTGTTTTGGTCCTTTTGGGCAGACTAAACCTGTGGAACCCTTTTTCAGAATAATGTTTGTTGCCTACATTCATAATTGAAGGAAAAGCTAAATTTCAATGAGAAGGTAGCAAAAGTTAAGATGTATTTTTCCCTATTCCAATGTCATGGAAACCCTGAAATCTTTCTATGGGCCTTTCTATGGATGGGGTAGAGGGCAAGTGGAGAGTGCCAGGTTAAGTACTCCTTGCTCTAATTCATCTTTTACACAATTGCCAAAATAATCTTCCTAAGGCAGAAGTCTGAATATGTTACTTCCTTGCTCAAAAGCCTTTAAGGCCTCCCTATTCCTTCTTGGATAAAATACAAAATGCTTACTTAGCCTGACATTAGGGACCTCCACAATTTAACTCCAAACTACTTTTTCAAGCTTATTTCATATTACTCTCTTTCACAGACACTATTTCCGGCTGTTGGATTAATAACTATTCCCCAAATTCAGTATGCATCCTCTCACCTTGATGCATGATACATGTCCATAGACTGTTCTCCATATAGATTACATTCTCTCCTTTTCTCTGCCTTTCAGAAATATTCTTCCATCAAGCTTCTGATATGCCAAATAAAAGTATTTTCTCCCTCTTCAAAATATTAAAGATTCCCATCAGCTGGGGAATAGCCCAAAAAACTATAGTATATGGATGTAAGGGAATGTTATTGTGTGGTAAGAGATGATGAATATGAAGAATTCAGAGAAATGAGATTTGTATAAATTGACCCAGTGAAAGAAACAGAACCAGGAGAAAACATACACAATTACTATAGCAGCGCAAACAAAAATGAAATAAAATAAGACATCTGAATCTTGTGCAATTAAAATAATTCAACTTGTTCCCCAAGTAAGATAAGAAAGTATACCTCCTTTTCTTCTCTGTAGAAATGGCAGGGGTTGGGGGAGTTCATGGGTATGGAACATACGCTATCATATTTAGTTGATATGTGGTTTAATTTTGCTGAATTGCTTTTTCCTCCTCTTTTTATTCTTTATTACAAGGGATAGCTTACTGAATAGAGGAGGGGAAAGAGATATAATTAGAAAGAAAGGTGACATAAAAATTAAAGCTATCCATAAAAGTTCAAAACAGAAATAAGCAAAACCAAAAGGAAAATATGCACAACACCACAACAAGATAAATGAAAAGATCATTAAAATGAAGCTGAGTTCTGAGCAGCTGAAAAACTAATGAAAATCCTGGAAAACAGATAATAAAATATGCTTTCTTACTCATGATATGGAATGTATGGGCAGAATATTCTATACATGTCAGATATCATCAATGTATGCTAGGACAGAATATTGTATACATGTTAGATAAGGTCACTTTAGCCTATGTTTTTGATTAATTGTCACAAGTGATTGTTCAGTCTAGAGGAAGTAGAGGGTTTTATTTTCCCCTCTGAAATGATTATAAGATGAAGACTGTACCAATAAAATATATTTTTAATTGGTGAACAACTTTTTGTCTAAATCTTTCTTCTATGTCCCCATCTCACCCTACCTTGTATTATGCTTGCCTATGTACACCAACTCTCACTCAGTTAAATGTAAGTTCATTAAGTGAAGGAATCATATTTTTAAAAAATTCAACAAATCTTTATATCTCCAGAACCTAGCACGGGGCTTTGCATGTAATAGGTATTTAGCAATTTTTTTGTTGTTGTTGACTACATTTTTCTATAATATGGGGACATAAATATGAGAAGCAGGGACAGGTTCCCTTCCAGTCCTATCCCCAACCCCTCATTGTGTTGAAGGACCCAAAGATTCAGGTTTATTCAAGCTCCAGTATCTATCTCAGAGGAGACAGCCAATTTTTAAATGCTGGATAAAGATAGGATCAAACCTAAGGGATGAAGAACTCTAATAGTTTTAACTTTCTCTTATCAGTATATGAAATAAACAGTATTTCATTTTTATTTTTAGCTAGGAGGAATAACTAAAGTAGTAGGTATGAATTGAGGAGCCAAAAAAGATCTTTTCAATCTAGAACTGGAGTTTTTAACCTGGGGCCCATGAACTGATTTGTAAAATATTCTGATAACTATTTCAGTATAATTGGTTTCCTTTGGAATTCTATGTACTTTATTTTATGCATTTAAAAACATGCTTAGAAAATGGTCCAAAGTCTTCACCAGACCACCAAAGAGGTCTGCGATGCAAAAAAAGTAACTTAAGAACCTCTGGTCTAGAACATTCAGCAGAGTCTAACATGACGATATTTAATAGAGATAAAGGCAAAATCACATAAAGAATTTTGGAATTGAAAGGGACCTTCATGTCAATCCAGTCCACCACTATACCAGAAAGTCCAACACTATACCTACTACAACATACCCATCAAATGAACACCCAGTCTCTGCTGAAAGACCTTCTGTCCAAATAACCTCTTGCCTCCAGAATTCTGATTGGTTAGTTTCCCTGGTAATCTAGCTTAAATTTCCAATTTTTACCCATTGTTCCTGGTTCTAAATTTAATCTCTCTTTCACATCTCCATCCCTCAATGCTTGAAGATTGCTCTCATATCCTGCCACAACACCTATTTGTCCTCCCAAATTATCTTTTCTTTTCTAGGCTGAACATACCCAGTTCCTTCAACCAAGGGCATAGATTCAAGACCTTTTCCCAAGATTACCTTCTCTGGGAGCTCTCCAGTCCATTTATGTCCTTCTTAAATAATGGTACAGAACATCAGGAATGCTCCAGATGTAGTCAGATCAGAGCAGAGTACAGAGGGAGCATCACCTCCTTAGTGGTGTAAGTTATATCTTTTTTAATGCAACCTAAGACCACAATAGCTTTTTGGCTGCCAGATCACACTGCTAAACTAATTTTGAGCTTGTAGTCCATTAAAACCCATCCATTTCTGACAAATGGATGGTCTAACCATACCTCCCCCATCTTAAGCATGTGAAGCTGCTTTTTTAAAAACACAAATATATGATTTCACATTTATCCTTATTGAATTCCAACTTCTTATGTTCAGCTCTAAGCCTGTCTGAATCTTTTTGGACCCTGTCTCTGTCATCCATTGTGTTAAGTATCCTTTCCAACTTTGTGTCAGATGCAAATTCATTCCATCTCTATCTTAATCCAAGTTGTTGATAAAAATTAGAAATGGTATTGGCCCAAGCATAGATGCCTTGGTACAGTACTCCACTGGAGACCTCCTGCCAACTTACATTGAATTATTGACAACTGCTTTTAGAATCTTTTAATATTATACATGGGTTCAAAATAGCAATTTCCCAAGTACAAGATGGGAAGGTGTGACTAGATAGTAGTTCATCTGTCAAAAATCTGCTCTCTAAAAAAAAAAATATTGCAAACTCAATAGGAATCAAGGGAGAGAATTTACGTAGCATTTACATAGCTCCTACTCTGTATTAAGTAGTGTGTTAAGTGCTTTACAACCTTGGGATATAGATGCTAATATTATCTCCACTTTACAGTTAAAGAAACTAAGGCAAACAGAGGTGAAGGGACTTGTCCAATAGTGTAATATAGCAGTTCCAAAAGATAGCCCAATCTTACACTGAATTAAGAGAGGTATGTTGTTCTATAGTCATGTCCTATTCTTTGTGAACCCATATGAAGTTTTCTTAGTAAAGACACTGGAGTGATTTGCCATTTCTTTCTCCAGCTCATTTTATAGATGAAGAAACTGAGATAAATAGGATTAAGTGACTTGCCTTGGGCCACACAGTCAGTAAGTGTCTGAGGCCAGATTTGATCTGAGGTCTTCCTGATTGCAAGCCAGGTGCTATCCATTTAGCTGTCCCAAGAGAGGTATAACATTTAGAATAAGGGAGGTGAAGATCATACTCTACTCTCTCCTAGTCATATCACATCTCAGGTATTTTGATTAACTCTGGGAACCACATTCTTTGGAAGATGTTATTTAGCCAGAGTGTATCCAAAGCAAGATGACCAAGATATAATAATAATGACAACAGCAGAAAGTATTTATAGGGAAGCAACATGATCTAGTAAATATGAAATAAGATGACCTGGGTTTGAATTCTAGCTCAGCCATCAGATTCATATATACTGGGGTGAGCCACTTTGACATGAACCGGAGCGATGTTTCTGGGTATCAAAGAAGAAGGGACTTTGTCTCCTCAGTGACCAAAATAGCTGAGGGAGAAATAAACCTGACTTGGGAATATCAGCAGAGGGCTAGGACCCTGGAATGCTTTCTGTCTTCATCTCCGCCTCCTGGTTGCCCTGGTTTCCTTGAAATTTCTGCTAAAATTCCACCTTCTATAGAAAACCTTTCTCAATTTCTCTTCATACTAGTGCCTTCCTTCTCTTAATTATTTCCTATTTATTGCTTGTTTGTCCATATTTGTGTGTGATTAGGTACTCCTCAAGAGTAGAAACTGTTTTTGGCCTTTCTTTGTATCCCCAGCATTTGGCATAGTGCCCGGTACACGTAGTAAGTGCTTGATCAAGTGCTTACTGGCTGACTTGCAAAGAACTAACTAGGATGGAGTATGATTTAAAAATTTATGCTAAAGAAGTTGACCTAAGTTGGGGGAGAGAGAAGGGACAGGAGTCCCTAGAATTACAGCTAGTTGCAAACTTGATTAAACTTTTTCAGGCAAATTAACAAAACTATATGCTAGTAATTTAACTACTAATATACGGTTTTTACCCTCAAGACCTCCATATACTGTAGCAATGTAATTTTGCACTCACATTACATGTGCATCTGGCAAAAATATTCATAAAATCCATAAAGTAGGGTTTTGGGAAGAAAAATGGGAAAAATGTTAAGGTGCAGATCCCTTCTCTTGGGTAGTTACAATGAAAAAGTACATCATTGGTGCAAATATCCAGGAAATTTTCTTTAAAAAATTTTGTTTTGAAATTTTAGTTTCAAATTCTCTCCCTCTCTCTACCCCTCCCCCATCCATTGAGAAGGCAACAAATACAGCACTCATTATACATATGAAGTCAAATAAAACATTTTCATATCAGCCATCCTGAAAAGAAAAAACAAGAGAAATTAAGAAAGTAGGAAAAAAAAGGTGCTCAGTCTCCCTCCCTCAGAGTTCATCAATTCTCTCTGGAGGTAAATAGTATTTTTCATATGAATCCTTTGAAATTGTTGCTTATCATTGTATTGATCAGAGTAGCTAAGTCTTTCACAGTTTATCATTGTTACAATGTTGCCATTACTGTGTACAATGCTTTACTAGTTCTGCTTACTTTACTTTGTATCAGCTCATAGAAGTCTTCCCATATTTTTCTGAAATCATCCCCTTTATTACGATCAAATACCACAATTTGTTTAACCATTCCTCAGTTGATGAGCATCCCCTTAATTTCCACTTCTTAGCCATCGCAAAAAAAACCCAAAAACCCACTGCTATATTTTTGTACATATAGGTCCTTTTTCTTTCCCTTAATCTCTTTGGGACACAGAACTAGTCTTGACATTGCTAGATGGAAGAGTATGCACAGTTTTATAGCACTTTGAGTGTAATCCCAAATTGTTCTCCAGAATGGTTGGCTTGGGCCAGTTCACAATTCTACCAGCAGTGCATCAGTGTCCCTATTTTTCCACATATCCTCATATGTCTATTATTTTTCTTTTCTGTCATGTCAGCCATTCTGAAGGGTGTGAGTTGGTACTTTAGACTTGTTTTAATTTCCATTTCCATACTAATTTTATTATTAGTGATTTAGAACATTTTTCATATGACCTGATTTCTTCTTTTGAAAACTGCTTGTTCATATCCTTTGAAACATTTATCAAGTGGGGAATGGCTCTTATTTTTATGAATCAGGAAGCCTTCTACATAGAGGTTTCCATAGTCTTATTTCATCATAAGCATTCATAGGAATTTTTTTCAAGATCAGATCCCCTACCACCATCGCTAGCCAGAACTATTTCCTAGGGATATCTTTTACCTTTCTCCTGAGGCACATATCCACAAAATTTGTCTTTCCACATTAAGAGATCTCTTCTGAACTGTGGGCACTTCCCATTCTAAAATCTTGCTTTCTGTAATTCTCATTCTGAGATATTTAACTGAATCCTGTATGAAACTGCCTGCATTACCCACTCACAATGGAATATCCCAGCTCAGGAACCTCTATGCTAGAAAATTCCTTTATGCTAGGCTACTTCCCATGACAAAAGGAGAAACATTCCCTTTGTTCATTGGGCTTTGTATTTACACACACTGCTATGTCTCCTGTCCAACTGTTGAATTTCAGAGCATTATAGCTACTGTCCTCAAAAAGGTTCCAAAATAAAGAATCAAAGCAAATAAAAAGTTCACTAGTACCTTTAAAGAAAAATAATTGACCAATTTTAGTAATAAAAATTTTCATCGCTATGATAGATATCTCAATATTAGGACCTGACAGTGTTTAAGGGAATGAGGAAAAAGCACATTTTACCTTCTAATAAGTATTCTAACAAGAAAGACCTCAGTTTTGAGTCATATCAGCTGGCTAATGTGAAGGAATTTAGTAAAAATCCTTATTGTGTAGTTTAAAGAATAATAAAAGGGACAAAATGGCGAAGATAGAAAGAAAAGGAGAAAGATAGCCCTGTTAGCACTTCTGAAACTAAAACTATCTAGGAAGTGCTATTGGAGTATTGCCCAATATAGCAAATTTATGGTCAGTGTCCTAGCTCTTTAGGTCAACTAACAATTGTGAAAATAGAGGCCACCTGTGTGACTGAAAATGATAGGATTAAGCATTTCAGAGTTAGGGTTGCTAGCAGGATGATACTATTAACCAGCAGAATTTGAATTAGAGGGCTACCTGTCCATTCACTTAAGGATGGAAATTCTATGAACTAGCAGATGGGCTTCATCAGCATCAAGATTTCACAGCTCATTGAGATTAACCAGAATATTAGTACAGATCCTAGTTTGACAGGACCACAGGCTTAGATTCTGTCTCTGCAACTGATAACCTGCCCCACTTTTTCTTGAGCTTTTCATGGTTGCTCCCCTGATTCAAAGCCTTCAGTTACTGATTCAGAAGAGATTGGTTTTCTAATCTGCTTTTCCCCCCGGGGCATAGTGCTATTGTGGGACCCTATTGGTCTGTGAGTACTCTAAAGGACTGGTGATCTGAGGAGGGTGGTCTTGTCTTAGCAAATCAACCTGCAGGTCAATAATCTGTGAGGAAACTTGACTTAAGATTCTTAATAATGATCTGAGACCCTGCTTTTCTTTAAGATAAAATTGGATTGGGGAAACTAGCCAACCATGACAATAACTTTCATTTGTTCTATAGGAGGTTAGAGCAACTAACAGTGGAAGACTTAAATTTCCAGTTTCTGGACAACCAACTCTGGAAGTGTGTGGCTTAAGTGGATGCTTAGAATTAGAGCAGGGGAGGTCAATCAGTGGCTTTATATAATAAATGTGGCTCTGTAGAGCTTTATATGCCTTTGAAGCAAGCACAGGGAAAAATCATCATTATGAATAGGACCTTCAATGTAGCTAAAACTAATTTTGTCTTCAGAAACACCAATATTTCTAATTTAAAAGGATCCATAATTAAAATATTTGTTAATTCAATTTAGTATAAAAAGCAACTCGCTATTGAGATTTGAAATGAATTTATTATGACCCTTTCTTGTCAATAATGATAAATTCTAGAAAATGAACTTTTGGTCCATTTGGTCACTTGAGGCAGATTTTTATCTAAGACCTTACAAGTATTGGCCATAGAATCTAGATCTGGACAGCATCTTTGAGATCATCTAGTCCAAACTTATCACGTTACAGATGAGGAAATCAAAACGCAGAAATGCCCTGACTTGCCCAAAGTCATCTAGATAGTTAATATCACAGCTGGGACTTGGATCTTCTCCTTCTATATCCACTGCTCTCTTCGGTGAGCTTAGAAGAGAACCGAATTACAAATCTATCTCACATATAGAAGAGAAAATCACCTGGTATTATTCTAGATAATGATAATAATAATAACTAGCATTTATATAGTTTTTCAAGCTCTGCAAAACCCTTTATCTTATTTGATCTCCACAAAACCTCTGTGAGGTAGATGCTATTAATACTCCAGTTTTACAGATGAGGAAACTGATGGGTCAAACAGCTTAGCAATTCCCTTGATATTCTGGACCTTTTGTTTTTCCAAATGAATTTTGATAGTATTTTTTCTAGCTCTAGAAAATAATTTTTTGGTAGCTTAATTGATATAGTAGTGAACAAGTAAATTAATTTAGGTAGAATTGTCATTTTTATTACATTAGCTCAGCCTACCCATGAGCAACTGATGTTTTTCCAGTTACTTAGATCTGACTTTATTTGTGGGAAAAGTGTTTTGTAATTGTGTTCATATAGTCCCTGGGTTTGTTTTGGCAGGTAGACTCCCAGATATTTTATAATGTCTACCATAGCTTTAAAAGGAATTTCTCTTTCTATCTCTTGCTGTTGGGTTTTGTTAGTAATATGTAGAAATGCATGCAACATGACTAATGTAAAATGTGGTTAGTAAGAATGTATATATAGAATCCATATGAGATTGCATGCTGTCTCAGGGAGGGAGGGGGAAAGGAAGGAGAGAAAATCTAAGACTTATGGAAATGACTGTAGACAACTGAAAACAAATAAATTTAAAAAAAAAAAACAGCTTAGTAAGTGTCTGAGACAGGATTCATTATGTAACAGAATGATGAGTCCCGGGATGAGGTGACTGTATTTTTCTGTTGCAGAGGAGATTCCAGTATCATGTGTATCCCAGGGAAAAAACTCAGGTGCTCTAAGGGCCATAACATCCCTGTGACCCAGAAAGGGTGGATCCACTCAGTACTGAGTAGTGGTGTTGACTGTAGCAATGGATTTCTGGTTGATGATTAATGGGGCCAATCTGCACACCAGTGATCAGGAAGTTGGGGACCAAGGTGAGCAACATGACACATGGAGCTACTGGTTCAGGGCATGCTGTAACCACTCTGCTAATAGGGCTACTAACTGACTCCTTTTTCCTGTGTATCCTTGAAAAATAAACTTTGCTTCACCACTCAGTAACAGTAAACCTCTCCTCCTGTATGTTGTCATTTGAACTGATGGGCTAGTCTTTCAGGCTGACTGAGGTTTGTCATTCCTTTGCCCTCCTTATTTTCTGCCTTGTATTACATTTATTTGCCTATATGTCTGCTCCCCCTCTCTTCCTGAGTACATTAGAACCATGCCCAAAGGAAAGGGCCTGGTAGGTTTTTTTTCATCACTTCAGCTCCTAGAATTGTGCTTTGCATATAGTAAATATTTTTTTAAGTGAATGTTTCGTGGTGGTAGTTGTTGAAGTAGAAAGTTAAAAAAGCCTCTGAGCAGCTAAAATAGACGAGACAAACTCCACGTGCTCAGGTTCTTTATTCTTAGGAAAGCTCTTCTTGTTTTAGACAATTTAAATAAGCTTACTTATTTGGCTTCTCACACCGCAGAAGAAGTGACAGCTGACAGCCTAACACTGCGGGAGCAGCATAAATTTAAAAAAGCAGACAACTAAAAAAGCAGAGGAGGTTGGGTTACTAAACATTGGGACAAACAGCCATTTGTGTCCTTAGAAATTCTAAGGTTCTTGCTTTATTTCAGCCAGCATGATAATTCATTTTTTTAATGATAATTTCAGGCTGTCAAGAAAATGTAGTTATGTCCAACGTTTTTGTTGTTGAAAAAGATAGAAAAATTTGTAATGTAGTTTATAAAAATGCCAATTAAAAATGGTTAAAACAGGGGTGAGGAACTTGTAGCCTCAAGGCCATATGTGGCCTTCTGGGTCCTTGGGTGCAGCCTTTTGATTGAATCCAAGTTTTACAGAACCAATCCTTTTAAAGGCTCCCACATGTACAAAAATATTTATAGCAGCACTCTTTGTAGTGGCCAAAAACTGGAAATCAAGAGGATGCTCATCAACTGGGGAATGGCTGAATAAATTATGGTATATGAATGTAATGGAATACTATTGCACTATAAGAAATGATGAACAAGAAGATTTCAGAGAGGCCTGGAAAGACTTATATGATCTGATGCTGAGCAAAAAGAGCAGAACCAGGAGAACTTTGTGCACAGCAACGACTACAATGTGCAAGAGTTTTTTTCTGGTAGACTTGGATCTTCATAGCAATGCAAGGACATAAAAAAAAAATTCCCAATGGTCTTCTAAGGCAAGGTGACTTCCACATCCAGAGAAAGAACTATGGAATTCAATCGCAGAATGTAGTAGATCATTTTTGTGTGTGTGTGTTTGTATTATGTTTTGGTTTGTTATATGATTTCTCCCATTTATTTAATTCTTCTACACAGCATGACTATAGTGAAAAAGTATTCAATAGGAATGTATATGTAGATCCTATATAGAATTATATGCCATGTTGGGGAGGGAGGGGAGTGATGGGAGGTAGGTAGGGGGAAAAAAATCTAAGTTTTATGGTAGTGATTGTAAAACATTAAAAATAAATAAAATGAATTAAAAAAATTAAAAAAAGAACCAATCCTTTTATTAAGGGGATTTGTTCTGTGAAGTTGGGATTCAGTCAGAGGGCTGCACTTGAGGACCTCGAGGCGCACATGTTGCCTTAAGGCTGAAGGTTCCCCATGCCTGGTTTAAATAATACAACAGAGCCTAATCAAACCTAGATTTAAATCCTGACTTTGCTACATGCTCATTGTAAGGAAGGTAATTAACTTCTCTGGGCCTCCTTAGTTTCCTCATCTACAAAATGGGAGAATTATAGTTTTAAACAAAAATTCACCTGTGTAACTTTAGCTCCTGGCATTGTGTTCTGAGGAACAAGATGTTCCTCCCAGGTTAAGCGGGCACCTCTCATCTCATGGCTTCCCTGCTAACTTGAGTTGACAGGACACCTCCTCTCAGCCTCCTCTTACCTCTGATTGGAGGGCTGGAAGGTCAAGTACCATCTCTTCATCAGCTTACTCCACTTTGCTGTTCTGCCTGGGTTCAGCTCCATGGAACAAGAAGTCCCTGTGCCCGATAACTGCTCGTGTTTCTCACCCCATCCCTCTTCCTGCCTGTTCTGTGTGTTGTTTTACTTCATTAGTTAATAAGCTCCTTGAGGGCAGGGACTTTCTTTTTTATTAATTGTATTCCCGGTGGATAGCACAATGCCTGGAATGTGCGCTTAATAAGTGTTTACTGGCTATTGGGTTGTTTTGTACATAGTAAATATTTTTAAGTGTCTGTTTAGTGGTTGGTTGGTTATTGAAATAGAATGTTTAAAAAAGTTGTCTGGAAAATTCACTATTATGGTAGTTTTTTTTTTCAGTAGATGAATGAAGTGAGATTTCTACTGGCTAACGATGAACCACAGGAGGGTGGCTAGGGAAGAAGAGGCAGCACAGCACACGGGAGGCTGAGGACTTGGGCTCGCATGTGTTTTAGCGATTATGGCTCCTCTATCAAGCAGCATAAAACGTGCAGGGACAAGTAGAGGGTAATGTGCCCGTACATCAGCCATTGAAGGCAGATTCAATCAGAGGAAGAACCAGGGAGATTCCTGGGACCTCAGAACAGCAAACCCCACGAGGGCAGAGACCCTGGGTTACGACCCTCTGGTCGGGAGGCAGAGACACTGCAGTGTAAGCCACAGCGGTGATAACCTCACAGGGCTGTTGCTGGCAAAGGAGTGGGGTACGTCTGGGCCCTGGAAGAAACTCCCTGTAAGTTACAGCATGTACTGGGGAACAGGACAACGAGCTAAGGAGTCAAGAAGAGCCGGGTTCAAATCCAACTTCAGATACTGACTGCTCTTTAATGTCACTTAGCTTCTGTTTGCCTCACTTTCCTTTCCTGTAAAATGAAGAGAATAAAAATCCCCACCTTCCGGGGTTGTTGTAAGGATCAAATTAGATATTTTTAAAGCCTTTCAGACCTTAAAGCACTATAGAAATGCTCGCTATGATCAGGACTCCATCTGGGAGCTTCCTCTATTAACTAATTATTCTTGTTAGCTAGATACTAAGTACAGTTATTTCTACCAGATGAAGAAGTACAAAATTTTGGTGCCCCAGAGACAAAGTCTCAGTCACCTTCCCATAATCATGGATCTACTAGCAGTGTGACCTTGAGTAAGTCACTATTTCTGTAAACCTCACTTTCCTTATCTGTATAAGGAGGAGGTTAAATAGTTGCTAAGATTCCTTCTGGCTCTAATTCTACTATCCAAAGGTATGTCAAATAATAAATGCTAACATTTTCTTTTTTTAGGTGGGGAGGTAATTGGGGTTAAGTAACTTGCCAAGTAAGTATCTGAGGCTGGATTTGAACTCAGGTCTTCCTGACTTCAGGGCTGATGTTCTCTCTGCTGCACCACCTAGCTTCCCTAGGCTGACAATTTAATAAGCCTAACTTTTAAATTTAAAAAAATCCTAGCACTTTAGTACCAACTTAAAGTACATATAAATCTTGAAGCAAATTATATCTAGAGAGTATTTCTATACACTAAAATAAACTCGTCTCTCTCTGGAATCCAAAGAACCAGAAAACTGAAATAATTGGAATTTAGTCTATGTTCTCCCTTTATTGGAAGACAGAAAGATAAGGAATTTCTAAGCTGTCTTCTAGCTCTAAAATTCCATAAGGAAAACAATATCAGGGACTTATTCAAATCTACAGCTCTCAAGATGTCAATACAAATCCAGCTCAATTTTTGGTATCTCTCATTTCTACCATGTATCTGGTGATGACCAATATTTATAATAATGACTAGGATTATCAAAATCGAAACTAAAACCAAACAAAACAGTCACAACATCACTGAGAAGCAACCGGCTTAGATGATAGAACACTGGACTAGCCAGTCACTCTCTGCTTGGCAACCTTAATTATGAGTGAGCCACTACAAAATCTTCAAGTCCCTTCTGAATTATCCAGAAAACAGGGAATTGTGTTCAATGTGATTTTAGCAATGGATATTTTCTTAAGCTTATTAAACCATTATTCCTAGTCCAGTCTTTTATCACCTCATACTGGATCATTGTGAAAACCTCCTTATTGGTCTCCCTCCTTTCCTATCTATCCTCCACATAGCTGACAAATTGATTTTCTTAAATCATAGATCTAATTGCATTATTCCCCTTTCAAGAAATTTCAGTGACTCCCTCTTGTCTTTAGGATAAAATGTAAATGTCTTTGTTCAGTATGTAAAACCATTTGAAATTTGACTCACCTGTATTTGCGTATTGATTTCATATGACTCCTCTTTATTCATCATATGACCCAACCAAGCTGGTCTTGATGATCCTCATTCACAGCATTCTTCTGTCTCTGACCTCCTTTGCACAGGCTGTCCCCATGCCTGGAATCCACTCCATCCTCATTCCTCTTCTTAGAACCTAGCTTCCTTCAAGGTCACTGGAAGTGCCACCTCCAAGAAACGTTCTGATTCTATCAGTTGTTAATGCATCCTATCCTAGTAATTTTGCATATTTCATTTCTACTTATCTTTGTGTATGGTTCTTCCCCTCAATGTTATCTCTTTGAGGGCAAGGACTCTGTGTGTGTGTGTGTGTGTGTGTGTGTGTGTGTGTGTGCGCGCGCGTGCACATCCCAGTGCCTGGCATATAGTATGAATTTAATAAATATTTGTTGAATTGAATTGGAAATGATGATTGAAATATTAAATTAATGAAACCACTAGGTTCTGGAACCATTCTGAATAAAGGAGAGTTTACTATCTGTAGAAAGACATTCAGGTTGTAGCATGTGAAAAGTGGTCCTTGGAGTTGGAGCAAATAGGCTTTTAGTGTCTCATTTTTTGGTAATTTATGTACTTAAAGTTTTACATCCTCTTTAGTAGCTGAATATTGCTGGCTGAGATGGTTTCTGGTATCTTTTGGGTTTTTTGTGGCAATTACTTTAAATCAGTTAACCTTTCATAGGAATGTTAATAATTAGGATCACTCAAGTTGCCTTTTCCCATTTTTAATGGCTTGTTTTGAATGTGGGGATGACCATATCTTTTGAGAAATCTTACATTTATTTCTATTACAGTTTCTCTTTCTGTCAGAATAAACAGCCTCTAAGAACTGGAGAAGGTCCAGTGACACAGAAGGTAATGCCAAGTATTACTCATTGCATTTAAATAATAGAGAGTGGCCAACTTTAGATAGGTATCATTTATGATATATTTTGTATTTTAAGAAGGGGAGTAAGCATTTGTATAATTCCTACTATGTGCCAGACATGGTGCTAAGCACTTTATAAATATTACCTCATTTAGGCCTCTCTATAACCCTGCAATGCAGGTGGATTAAGTTAGTTGCCCAGGGTCGTACAGCTGGTAAATGTGTGAGACCCAGTATTCTATCCACTGTGGCACTTAGAAGGATATGATCTGAGCCTGAGGCCAGAGTGAAAGATCTACTGAGGAAGTTTCTTTACAGCAGAAATTTCTTGAAAACCTAATTTCTTCTGCCAACCTAAGACTTTTACCATATAATTCCATATAAAGCTAACTAGACTGCAGGTAGTAGAGTCTAAGGCTGCTTGGTAGCACAGTGAATAGAGTATGGGCCTGGAGTCAGAAGACTTGAGCTCAAATCCAGCCTCAGATACTTACTACCTTGGAAAAATCACTTAATCTGTTTGCCTCAATTTCCTCATCTGTAAAATGAGTATAACGGTATCATTGACTTTCCAAGGGCCAAGAGAATAATTGTAAAGCTCTTAACATAATGCCTGGCACATAGTAGGTGCTATGTAGGATGATGAGGTTGGTGATGAACTATATGATCTATACGTGTGTGTATCTCCTTTGCTAAGGAAAAAGTAAAAAATATACTTTGTCTCTACCTGCTTGACAATCCAGCAGAACTGACTTGCCTTCAGCTTTCCTTTCTTCATTTCTCCCATAGCTTTCCTGATGAGTTTATAAACCCTAGACCTCAGGGAACATTCTTGTCTTCATTCTTAACATGGCACAGTTTCAGATCCTCTCATTCTAATTTCATGAGTGGTGAGTTATTACCTCTACTGGTGCCCAACAGAAACATTTTAAACTTTAACCCTGTTTGGAGTTACCCTGAGAAGTCTTAGGGCCTTATTAACTAAAGATATTAAATTTCTTTGTGCAGAAAGATTAATGCATGAAATAGAATGGAAATATTATATTAAAATGAGATTCTTATGAAATCTTATACAATTTTATTAATCTCACATGGAAAAAGGCTGCTAGCTGAGTAGATCATGCTCAGATTTAAAAGATGACAGCCCTGTTGGTGATTGATATTTATATAGAATGATTGCCACCATAAGCCTAAAATTTAATCCATGTCAATTTAATGGAAATTAAAAAAAATCTCATGTTTGCGTTTGTATTTTTAGCCTTATTTTTGAATATCACTTTGAAAAAAGCTAGTTAACATAACTAGGGAAAACTGCCAAATTTTCTACCAATACTTTCAAACTTATATGCAGGTTTGTAAATAGACACAGAAAAGATCCCCTTCTTTATGCTTCACAAATTCCTCTGTCTAGAAAAATGTAGACTACAATACCTTAACATTATTTTTAAGTGAATACAATATCAATTTGTTGAAATCATTAGGACAAACTATAAATAAATGACTTACACATGGTATTTCTGATGATAGACTGGGTAGAAAAGAAAATATTCTTTGATTTTTAACCTTCCCCCCTGCCCAAGGAGGTGAAATGAGCCCGTGATCTGA
The DNA here is from genome assembly GCF_028372415.1 of Notamacropus eugenii. Lineage (NCBI taxonomy): Eukaryota > Metazoa > Chordata > Mammalia > Diprotodontia > Macropodidae > Notamacropus > Notamacropus eugenii. The sequence goes on along the minus strand of NC_092872.1, from coordinate 640,468,759 downwards.
AAGTGGCATTGTGGTTTAAATAAAATTGTCTTTAATTGAATTTTACTGGAAAGGTATCATAGAATACATTCTAGACAACATTTTTTCCTTTACTGTCAGTTTCAGCGTATACAGATGACTTTGTTGTTCCATAACTACACTCCCAAAGTGTAACTGTAAAGAAAGTGAAATAAATAAATTTGATTATCATACTTTAACCACCTTAATCCCTGGTTATCGGGGTATTGTGTGTGGCACTTTATGAAAATTATCCTTATTGATTGAATGATTTTTTATGCAAGTGACGTCTCTATGAGGGCTATAATTAGCTGCATCAGAGGTTACCAAGCTTATTTGACCTACTACCCCCTTTAAAAAAAAGTTACTCAGTGCCCTCCTAGAAACCTATTTTCTTTAATCTTTTAATTTTTTTTGAAATGTGCATCATTTCAAAAAAATAAAAATTTTTTAAAGAAAATGATGTTTCTTAAATTTAATAATTTATTATAAATTTGTGAGTTTTCTCCTGCATTGAAATTTTGATGATGTAGTATTGTGTCATGTAACCATATGGTACCATATTGTAGACAGCTCATTACACACACATATATTGCTCTCAATACATGCTGGACTTCTGGCTGGTCTGCCAACATTTGCTTGTTAAAACCTGCCAGCAGACTTGACCACTGACTGGTTATAACTTGCGTTTTGTGTGTTTATTAGGAAAATAATGTAATCACTACAAGTTCAACTCTGTTAAACAACAGATAAAATACGTGCAAGTGGTTTTTCAAACTTTTTCTTTTCTTCTCTGCTTTCCTTATGCTTCTACTGCCCCTTTATTTTTGTTTCATGTCCCCCAGATGCACCTGAGGCTACCACCAGCCCCCTGGATCATTCTAGTGCCTCTAAAGAGGTGGTATCTTCAACTTTGGGAAGCTGTGAGCTGCATTATTCAACTCGGCAAACATTTATTAATTGTCCACTATACGAAAAACATGATTTTAGACAATAAGAAGAACAAAGTACCTATTCTCAATTAGCTTATATCTTAAGGAGAGGAAAAACAAGTACAAAATAATTATGGCACTCTGGTGGTGTTGTTCAGTCATTCGCAGTTGTGTCCAACTCTTTATAATGCCATTTGGGCATTTCCTGGCAAAGTTGCTGGAGTGGTTTGCTATTTCCTTCTCCAGCTCATTTTACAGATGAGAAAACCGAGGCAAACTGGATTAAGTGACTTGCTCAGAGTCACACAGTTAGGAAGTGTCTGCGGCTGGATTTGGACTTAGGAAAATAAGTCTTCCTGACACCAGGCCAAGCACTCTATTTAGCTGCCCCAACTACAGCACAAGGGAAAATTAAAATGAATTTATAATTAAAGAATTAAAACTTACAGAATTAAAACATTAAATACAAAGGAGAAGCTCAGACAAAGTACTACGGAAAAGTTGGTGAGAAGATCACTTTCCCTTCAGGGAACTAAGGAAGGCTTCATGGAGGAGGTGGTATCTGAGTTGGACCTCAAAGAAAGAGAAGGATTTCAATCAACAATTCAATTCACCTAAATTTTATTAGGCATAGACTATGTGCAAAACACTGTGCCAGACGAAGGAAATATAAAGACAAGAATGATGAAAATCTATGCCCTCAAAAGGCTTATGTTTTCTTTGGGAGGATACAATATGTACGCTGATAAGTGAATACAAAGTTTATACAATATGATACAAAGCAATTTGAAGAAAGAAAGAACATTAGCTGAGAGGATTAGGAAAGGCTTTTGCAAGAGACTGCACCCAAGTTGTGGCTTCAAGGAAACTAAGGATTCCAAGAGGCAAACATGAGGAAGGAGTACATTCCAGACACAGGGAATCATATGTGCAAAGGTGTGGAGATAGGATATGGAATATAGTATACAAGGAACCTCCAGTCGTCCAGTCTCTATGAAATGAAGAGTTCTTGAGCCATCTGTGCAAAGGAGACTGAAGAATCAGACATACAAGAGGAAACACAAAAGAGAACAATGTCTTGGAAGGCAAGACATGAGAGACTATCCAAGAGGAAGAGGAAGTTTACAGTTTACAGTGTTAAAACCATAAGAAGTTCAAAGGTGAGGACTGAGGATGGGTTATTGAATTTTGTAGTTAGTGGATCAATGATAACCATGGAGAAAGCCATTTCAGGTGACTGATGGATGTGGGAGCCAGAATACTGGAGTGGGAGGATTAAGTCCTATTAGAAGACTTAATAGAACCTGTTGTAAGCATAGAGGATAGTATGAACAAAGATATATATGAGAGGGCAGGATGAGAACAGGCGACCAATTTGTATAAAATATAGAATATATGAAGAAGAGATAAGGTTGTGTGAGTTTGACATAGATTGTAAATGGCCTTGAACATCAGACTTGGAACTTTATACTTCCTTTGATAGTTAATGGGGGTTTTTGAGCAGATGAGTGATTGAGTCTTAGAAGGGTTACTCTATGTGAAGTATGAGCTGGAAAGGTAGGTCCACTGAAGACAGGAAGATGAAGTAAATAATTTTTATAATAGTCTAGGTGAGAAAAGATGGCAGCTTAGACTAGAGCAAGGGTGGGGAAACTGGAGTCTCAAGACCATATGTGGCCTGCTAGGTCCTCAAGTGCAGCCCTTTGACTAAATCCAGAATTCACAGAGTAAATCCCTGTAATAAAAAATTTGTTCTGTAACACTTGGACTCAGTCAAAAAGTCGCACCCAATGACCTAGCTGTCCCAACTATGATACAAGTGGCCTCTAGGCCCCAGGTTCCCCACCCCTGAATGATGCAGTGGGAGTGAAGAATGAGGATGAAAGTGATCTTTCAAAAGTCAAAACAGTCAGATTTGGATATGTGGAGTGAAGGAGGAGGAGCTAGAGGTTTTGAGCTGGAGTTTCAGGGAGGGTGAGCGTGGCAGTGACAGAAATAGGGTAGTTGGCAGTTTTTTGTGGAGAGGTGGTAAGTTTAGTTTTGGACATGCTGAATTTGAAGTGTTGGCAGTATATATAAATGGAGATATCTTAGCAGCCATTTAGAGACCAGATGTTTCCTTGTGCCTTCTTTATATAACTGTTCACTGGAAGCTTTGAGTCTTAAGTGTAACACATGGAGCTACACCTAAAATTATAGGACCTGGTGCTAGAAGGGTCCTTAGAGATCATTCAATACATATCCCTTATTTTATAGATGAAGTTCAGTGAAGTAGGTTGTATAAGATAAGAAAGGAAAAAGTATTCACTGACTCTTCTGATCCTAACTTTCAGATATGGATACATTCAAGGGTATGCTAATAAACATTTAACAAGTGGCTCTCAGGAAATATGTATGCAGGACACACTTTTAAGTTTAATCTTCATTATTAATATTTTTTCTATCATTTTCTTAAATCTAGATAATCAACAAAATAGTAAATCAAGCCCTGATTTGTAGTGTTCTATAATTTCTGAGGTATAAATGCTCACACTGAAAATTTTACAATCTGTTCTCCAGTAGGTATGAGCTGGCTCCAGCATACCCTTGGGTATATTTCAAGTGGGTATATTATCAAGTGGGTTTACACTTTACATAACAGCTGCTCTTCCCCTCTGACAATGACTCCGCTCTGATGCTGATTCAGTGATTGATGAATCATTGCCCCAAACCATCACATCATTGGAAGTCTCATCCAGGTTACCCACTTCTCTCCAGACTTATTCTGCTGCAACTGCCTTGCATCTTCCTCCAACCTCTTCACCTTCGCTTAATGTTCTGTCTTCTCTCATTAAAATGTAAGCTCTTTGAGAGTATGGATAGTCTTCTGTTTTTGTTTTTGTATCCCCAACACTTCTCACAGTGCTTGGAACATAGCAGTGATTTAATAAATGCTTTATCTTCCTACCTTTTTGTCATGTCTAGCCATACCTTTTCTCTTTCCAGTGAGCAGTTCCCATTCCCTGCTCATCACCCTCTACACTCTTTGTGCAGTCTTTTCTCTATAACATACAGGGAGAGAGGGATGAAGGATGAATGAGTGAGGCGATGTGACCTGATAGCTCAGTCTTATCCCAAGCAACGTAATGACTCTGAACTTATTTTACCCTGAGAGGCAAAAGGGAAACCCTGATTCAGTTTAGTTCTGCCATTTGGAGAGTTTATTTCAAAAAATAATAAATAATAACCAAAAGATTTTTCCTCATTTTAATTCAGCCCCCAGCCAGGAGAAAGTCTGGCACTTTGGGGGACCAGGATACAATTACCCAAGATTTTCTCTGTGCTACAGCTACCCTGTTTGCAAATAAAGTAGCACACAGATCAACAGCAGTTAATTTGATTAGTTTTATCTAGTTGACAAAAGAATTTTAAACTAATAAAACAGAAATTAGAAAAGTAACTTCATAAAATGCAATAAACTTTGGAACCAGCTTCTTTCTTACTTGGGTGGAGAAAGAGGAGAGCAAAGGAGAAAGGCAAACCACATTTCACAGTCTAGTAGTACCTCATCCCACATGGAAAATTGGCAACCATTTTCCTAATTGAGTCAATTTCAAGAGGTAGTTTTGTACCCAAGGCTCAAGCAATAGCCCCAAAGGCTGATATGCCTCAGCTCTCACTTCTTGGTGATAACAGTGCTGGACTTCTCTAACACTTTACTTCCAGGCTCTAGACTCCCACTAGAACCTCTCTTCCTACTCCTTTGCTCCAGTTGTATACTATTGCTGCTGTTGTAGCAAACCGCTGTTCCTGTACCAGCTGCAGCACCCAGTCTAAAAGCTCCAGATGTGGTAATGGAAATATATCCTACTGCTTGGGCTTGCTCTGTACCAGGGCTCCGAGCTCAAAAATAGTCTCAGTTCTTCTCAGGTGGGAAGAAAGAAACAACAGTGCTATGTGTCTAGGACTACCCCTTCCAGAAACCTTGGTCTCTAGACTCTGAAGACTTCCTTTGCCTATTGATATCTGTCAGAAAAAAAAATAGCTCACCAATAAATAAAATGATGTTAAAGTGTTTCTTGATTCAGCCTCCTGGGTGCTTTAGCCCACATCATTGTATAGAGTCTAGCCTATCCTTTGACCTGTCTTTGATACTGAGTTTAAGGTTAGTAAAGAATATTTAAAGGAGTGTTTTGCAATTTGACTCCATTAGGCAACTTTCTAAACTTAGGCATTTTTTAATTCTCTTCTTTTTTTCATTCTCATTTCTTTCATTCCCTCCCTCTCTATTCCCTTCCCCAACAATATTTAGTAAGGTAAAGCAGGAGCTACTGAGAAGACTCTTCCTTTCTCTCAGGGCTCTTCTTATGCTTTTGGTTGGATAGACCTTCTTTATGAAATCAGTCATAAGTTTGGGTCTGCCAACATTTTGTTACCCTTCTTTTCATTCACATGGAAATAAAATTGAAAAAAAAAACCCAAACCCATCATCTCATGCATTTGTCCTTAATTAAGATGAGGAATAAAAGGACATTGAGAGATTCTTTCCAACAGTGCAAGTCTATACTTGCTAACAGTGTCATGATTTTATTTCATGTAGAGCAAGTCTTTGCCGAGAGGTGTAGCTCTGTGTGGCCTAAGGTGAATCATATGTGAGTAATTAACATGAATATAACACCCTATACCTGATTGGACTTCAGTGAAGCAGTAGGAGGTAGCTGAAACTATTCACATATTACCATCAGAGAAAAAGTCAAAGGTGTCTTATAATCAGAGCTGAGAAATATGGGTAGGAGAGAAGAAGGGAATAAACACTTTTTAAGTACCCACTATGTGCCCATACAGAACAGCTCACTGACGGCAGTCTCTTGAGCTCCCAGTGAGTCATCCCTTACAACAAAAAATTAAAAACAAAAAGAGGAAGAAAATAGTCTTCCACAATTCACCAACATATTGAAAAATCTGAGATTTTACGAAAAATGACACATCCAGAGTCCTCCACCTCTGGAAAAAAAGGAGTGGCCAAGCTTAGTCACTATACTTGCTAAACATGGCTTTGATTATTTTGTTGTTAAAGTTTTTCAGCGTGTAGAGTGCTGGACTTAGAGTTAAGAAGATTCAAGTTCTGATCCCTCCTAGGTGGGACTCACTAACTGAGTTACTTAACCTCCCTTGGCTTCAGTTTCTTCATTTGTAAAATAACACCTACTTCACCAGGTTGTTGTGAGGGGGAAATGAGATAATATTAGTAAGTGCTTTGTAAACTTTAAAGTGCAATATAAGTGCTAGATTTTGCTACTTTTCCCATTCTATCAGTTCAGGCTTATTGATTGATCAGTTAAGATCAACTGGTGGAGGGATTCTAAAATAAGACTATGCAGGTCACAAAGATGACAGAATTGAGATTTTATCTAGTCCAACACCTCATTTTACAAATGAGGAAACTGAGGCTCAGTGTAGTGAGATGACTTGCTTGAGGACCCAGAGATGGTAAGGAGCACAGTTAAAGATTTGTGTCTTAAGATTTGGAGAATGTCTTCCTCCTAGTTTTCCCACAGCTTTGACATTCCCTGGGTTTTCATAGCACACTCTGTCATCTGGGGATGAAAGTGATGGTCATATCCCCTGCTCCTGTCCCAGTGATATGTAACATATAGATTAGTGAGTCAGGCAAACTAGGACAAATGTAGAACATTTATGAACATTAAACCCTTTTTTAAAATTGATATTTGAATAATGTTTTAAAGTTGGCAAAACACTTTAGATACTTTCTTATCTGATCCTTACAATAATCTTATGCTGTTATCCCCATTTTACAGAGGAGGAAACAGTCTAAGAGAGGTTAAGTGACTTACCATTTGTCACTTTGCTCTTAAGTGTCAAAGGTAGGGTTTGAACCTAGGCCTTCCTCTAATTCTAGGACTTAAAAAAATCACATGAAATATTGTGATAGAATTTTTATGAGGACATTTGCATTTTAAAATAGGAGGCTTATTAACCCAATCAGGTTTCTTTTGATTGGAATTTCAGGCTATCTGCCAAAGTGAAAAAAAGAGAAGACTGAGTTAATATAAAGGAGAAAATTTGATCATGGGAGTTCCCTACTTCCTCTTAAGCTGTGTGCTGCCTAGCAAAGTCTGACAGTTTCCTCTGGACATCACAGTCTTCTACTCATTATGACTAATTCTAGCACCACTTGTCTGTTGTCTTGGGTTAAACCATTTAGCCTCTCTGTAGTTAAGTTTTTTCCTGTTTTCAAATAGAAATAGTATTTGTATTGTCTCTAACAGATTGTGAGGATGAATGAGATCCTATCTGTGCTTCGATTTCTCTTGGAAGAAAGAGTGATTGTACCTGAGTATAACTCTGACAACAAGATGCCAAAAGGTGATGTAGCTTGCATGCCCTTCAGGGGAGAAACCCGAGAGAACAGGTCCTTGTGGAAGTTTTCCAGGAATTTGGGGCCAACCTCCAGATTCTTGGGTCCTTCTCTCAGGTTTACATAGAAAATTTGTTTTAAGTTTCTGTACTTGTTGTCAGTCAAATGCCTGGGAGAGCTGTTAAAGTAAGAAATGATCTAAAGGTGTTCCTCTAGTGGGGTCCAGTTGACCAAAAGACACTAAACAAGGACATTCCACCATCTTTTCACAAAAGGACTATTTGTAGTCTCCTTCTGGATTTGAAGAGGGGTAGAAACAAATGTACTAACCTCATCCCTCATTCTGCATTCTATAGCCTTAATGTGCAAGGTACACTTTACTATAGTCCTAACTCTACAGGGTTGCTGTGAGGATCAAATGAGATATATTCAAAGGGCTTACCACAGAGTCTGGCCTGTGATAGTCATTTAATAAATGCCTGTTTCCTTCCTTCCTTTCTAATTTCAATATGATAATATTTTCTGGGAATCTCATATATATGTATGGGTTTTTTTTAAATGAAATGTAGGCTCCTTTAAAAAAACTTTAATTTCACAACATCTAGTGCATCTGGTCTTTGGTCATAACTGAAGATCAATTGATGGTTTACCATTCACTTGTTGATTGAATATTTTCATGATGTAATGGAAGGAATATTGGATTAATTAAATGTCTGTTCTCTGCTACTGACTTTATGAATTTGGGATAATTACTTGAGTTTGAGACTCAGTTTCTTTTTCTATAAAATGATGGAATTAGACTAGATTACTTCAAGGTCCTTTCCAGTTCTAAAATGTTATGATTCTTTTAGTATTGTCAGTAAGTCAGAAAGCATTTATTAAGCACTTACTATGTGCCAGATACTGTGCTAAGTGCTGGGGATACTAAAAGAGTCAAAAGACAGTCCCTTCTCTCAAGGAGTTCACAATCTAATGAGTGAGACAATAAACAAACAAATATACGCAAACAAGCTATTTACAGGATAAAGAGGAAATAATTAACAGAGGGGAAACTCTAGATTTAAGAGAGGTTGAGAAAGTCTTCTTGTAGAATGTTGTATTCTGATCGGGACTTGAAGGAAGTCAGGGAAGTCAGTAGGCAGGGATGAGGAGGGAGAGCATTCCAGGCATAGGGGAGAGCCAGAGAAAATGTTCAGAGCTGAGAGCAGGGTTGAAAGAACAAGCAAGAATTTTTTTGAGAATAGGGGGCACATGACTATGTTTGTAGGCAGTAGGGAGAGAGCTAGTAGAAAGGGAGAGATTGAAGGTAAGTGATAGAGTGAGATGACAAAAGAGTACAATCTGTTAGAGGAGATAGGATCACTTGTGCAAAGAGAGGGGTTAGTATTGGTAAGGAATAAGACCGCCTACTCTTGTGAGATGGTGTGAAGGAAGAAGTAGTGGCAGAAGTCATCTGAGTGATATGAGATGACAAAGAATGAGGAAGAAGGAGTTTATGACAAATGGTCTCAATTTTTTCTGTAAAATATGAGACAAGGTTCTCAGCTGAGAGAGTTGGGGAGAAGGGGAGAGGCATGATAGACCAGAGGAGACATGAAAAAGTTTGGAAGGGTCACTGTGGACGGTGGAATAGTGAGTTAATAAAGCAAATGTAAAAGGATTGCCAAGCAGCAGTGAGAACCCAGTGAAGTTTTGTAATATGAATTTGTAGTGGACCCAGTCAGAGTGGTTGCATTTAGCAGCACATGTTTAGGTGTGAAGGCATCAGATCATGGAAGTCATCCAACGCTGAGGCTTCACAGGGTACAGTTAGCAATAGGATAAGGCAACTGGGGATTCAGTAGAAAGGACAGTATAAGGTTGAACTGGTTCACCAAGGAGTCAAGTTGGAGAAAAAGGGAGAATGAATAGTGCAGGGGAGATTGCCTTAGAGAGAATTGAGGGGTGATGGAACTGGAGGTCACAATGTGGCCAAAAAGGAGAGTTTTGTAAGGGAAGCCAGAGGGAGATTTGGAAAGTCATTAGATTGTGGTCAGATAAAGGAACTTCAAAATTCTTGAACATGAGAATGGTGCATTTGTGGGTAATGGCAAGATCAAAGGTATGATCATTTATGTGTGTGGCTAAGGTGGGATGGGGGAGTAGGATGGAGGAGAAGGGAGTAAGGAGGATGAAAAAATGGACATTAGGGTGTTTGAGGAAGAGTCAATATGTATGTTGAAGTCCCCTAGTACAAAGGCAGAAGTTGGAGGGGAGAGAAAAATTGTGAACCAGGCACTCACTTCATTGAGGAAGGCAGGAGAATAACCTGGAGATCTGTAAATAATAGCTACCAGGATTTTGATTCGTCAGTTGATATGAATTGCATGAATCTCAAAGGAGGAAAGATTACTGAGTGATGGAAATAGGGTGATTGTTGCTTTTGGAGCAGGCTATGAAGCCTCTGGAATAAGAAGGCACAGTGGAAGGAGTGAGTCATGTTTTGTTGGGTCTTCGGAGTTGAGGGGGATGAGAATAAGTAATCAGGTGGTAGGAGGAGAATGAACTTTGGATGATGACCTTTAGGGGTCAAGAATCAGTGGGATATATAGGGTATAATCAATTGTGAACTGTCCATCATTAAGATGATTCCTCTTTCCAGAAGAGACTGGAGGAAGGTGGGGTAGCAGACTATAAACTGATGCAGATTGAATTGAGTTTCTGCCATTGGGTGTAAATTCTGTTTTATTCTAAATTCTGTAAACAAGATGAGGGAAAGGAAAACAGGAAAATCATGTAGAATAGAATAATGATGATGATAACAACTTACTATTATATAGGGCTTTAAAGCCTAAAAAAGCTTTCTCCTCACGACAACTCTGTGAAATAGGTACTGTAATATTATAATTATTCCCATTTAAAGATGAGGAAACTCAGGCTTCTAGAAGTTGGGTAATTACCCCAATGTCATACTGCTAGTGTCAGAGCATATTTTAGAGAAGTGCATGTGCTAATAATGTTACATAAACCCAATCAATAAATGTTTATTAAATGCTTACAGTATATCAAGCACTGTGCCACCCACTGGAGACACAAAGATAACAATGAAAAAGCCCATGTCCTCAAGGAACTTAGATTCTATTGGGGAAACAATATGGGCATGTATAAGCAAATATGAAAAATACAAAGTGATTTCAGGGATGGGAGGATGCTGACATGTTGGGGGTTGGGAATCAGTAGAATGTGGGAGGTGTACAGGTTCTCATTGCCTTTGTAATAGCATTTGTCATGGTAATGGTTCGTCATATTACGTTTGTTTGCTTCCTGTCTGTAACGTAGTTTAAATGGAGCATAAGATAATTGTATTTGTATTTTTGTTATTTTTATTTACACATTTATTTTACAAACATTTTATTCATACATTTACATAATTGTATTTTTTTGCAGTAGACAATCTTGATTCTTCTTTGAAGAACTGCAGATTCACTATTATAAAAGATTAATAGAGGGAATGGCAGACACTAAACAATATGTTCTTGAAGAAAGTTACTCTTTTAATTTGAGATGGGATGAAAAAAATGCCAGGTCTTCTAAGATTTATAAAGTGCTCACGATATGGTAGAAACACAAATAATCTTACATATATTCTTGCATGAGGAAAAAAAATTCTCCTATTTAGACTTTCCGATGCCTTTTAGAATTCATTTGTCTGAGGCAGATCCAACAGTATAGGGCAGTTCGGATTTACCCTCAGTGCTTATTCTCTGTCATTTATTTCTGTGCGTTTCAGCCCAGCATAGAAAATAAGTTCTCAAAAAAACAATAAATGCCCAAATGGAAACTGAATTTGGTAGACTGATTTTTTGATTTACTCATCACTAGTGTGTTCTTGTCTGTGGGCATACTGGCACTGGGGAGTTTCCCCTTCCCTTCCTTGTAAGTTTAAAAGCATAAAAGACAGATTGGGGATCCCTATAAGAAAGATATTCAAAATTTACATCAACTTTGGTGGAAAGTGTATCACTCCAGAAGGAGAATTTGCCTTGAAACTGTTAGGGAGCAAGAAAAAAGTCAGGCCTGATAGATTAAACAAATATATTTTTTTATTCTTTAAACTACACACCATTCTTGTTTTCACGTCAAATCAGACTTTCTATGTTCAGAAGAAGGTAGTACATGGAAGATTCTATTGTTCTGGACAGGAAAATATATGATGCTGATATCCTTTGGAAGCAGCAACAGTTCCCTAAGAGACAAAACAAAAATACATTTTAATATAGCAAAATATATGTAGGAAAAGCATGAGTTTTTTTTTTTAAATTATATTCTTAATAAATATTGATTCTTATTTTTCCTTCTGCTTTGCCACTGGGAGAGGGGTGCATGGTACCACACATGTCTTTATGCTTTTACGCACACACACACACACACACACACACACACACACACACACACACACGCTCTTATATTATGTAACCTAGAAAATGGACGATGTCCTGAGCAGAACAGCAGAGGATTAGGGAGGGATTAACATGTTTCTCTGTATAGCTCTTCCCCATATTACTATGTTATTTCTATCAGTGACCTCAAACTTAGGCAGCATGTGAATATATTCCTCTTACAGTCCCTCAAGTCATACTATACAGGCCTTTTGCCTCTTCATCCTGTCAAATTTAAAATTGAATAAACAAACCTTTAAGAGAAACCAAAATTAAGTTAATAGTAATGCCAAAAGAGGCAGCAAGTAAGTAGTTCTAGCTGAGGAAGTCACTTAACTTCCTAGTGCCCCAGACACTGGGAAATTTGAGACCACTAGGTCCACAATATCTTTCTTGAATGAGTATACCGATGTATACTTGACAGTTATTAGTTTTCTCTTCTAAGGAGTCAGGCAGACTTTGCATTCTGTATATGGAAGGTATTTTGCAAATGTACTTTTAAGCCTTGAAGAGTAATGCTTTCTCAGATTTCATTCATCCCTCCATTCATTCAATAAGATGTATATTCAGCACCTATAGGGGCCAGGAAGCAGTGTTGACCTCTGAGGGGACATGAGAAAAATTGAAAATCCATGATCCCTACCCTGATGAAGCTTACTCTCTAGAAGGGGAATAAGACACAAATGCAAATTACTAGAACACACAATATTACATGATGAGTGACTTATTAAAGAGTACTGTGTGAAGTCCATGCTAGGGAAGGTTTTTACCAACAGAAGAAAGCAGGAAATATTTAATGGCTTGAAATAAAAACTAGAAATCAACATGGGCTTATAAGTAATTTATGTTCCATCTTAGCCATTATAATTTTAAACATAGTTAAAAAATTCACATGAAGAAATAAAATTTCACACTTTTATTTTAGAGTTATATGCAAAAATTACCACATCCCTCCTGTTGTGTATCACCTACTTAAATCGATAATCACTCCACAGCTGAACACGGTCATCTGTAATTAGATTATTAGCCATTGTTCAGTTGTGTAAAAAATATTTGATTTCTCAACTCAAGGGCAAGCTTTGTAATAGTGTTGTTGTCTTGCCAGTCAATATTTATATTTGATTGATGCTAGGTTGTAAAAGAAATCGAATTAATGAAGACTAAATAAAGAATAAATACTTATAGTATTTTTTAAATATTTGTTTTAAAATAATACTTGAGAAATTCTATATTCTAATTTCAGACAGGTAAAAGCAAAACCTGCTTCATCGACAATTAAACATTAGATTATAAATATATATGTATGTATATGTATGTATGTGTATGTTTGCATATATGCATACACATACACTCACATATATATGTATACATACCAATGATCTCTTAGCTGCCAAATCCAATGGCCCTCCCTCACTGCAATTCAACCTGTAGTAACCAAAGTGATTTTCCTAAAGCGCAGGTCTGACCCTGTAACCTTTCTCTCCTCCCACTCAGTAAATTCTGGTGGCTCTCTATTGCCTTTAGAAACAAAAACAAAACCGTCTGCTTAGTGTTCAAAGCTCTTTATAACCTAGCTCCCTTCTACCTTTCCAATATTCTTGTACCTTCCTTCCTTCCATGTACTATTTGATCTGGTTTCCTGGCTGTTCCACAAAGAAGACACTCCATCTCTTGACTCTGGACATTTTCACTGGCGGCTCCCCATGCCTGGAATGCTTCCCCTCCTCATTTCTGCCGACTGACTTTCTTTAAGTCCCAACTAAAACCCTATCTTCTATGAGAAACCTTTCTTAATCCCTCTTAATTCCAGTGTCTTCCCTCTGTTAATTACTTCCTGTTTATCTATAAATCACTTCTTTGTGCATATTTGTTTACTTATTATCTCCCCCATTAGATTGTGAGCTCCCTGAGGGCAGGTACTGTCTTCTGCCTCTTTTACATCCCTGGCACTTAGCACAGTGCCTAGCACATAGTAGATGTTCAATAAATACTGATTGATTCATTGGCTAAAATGCTTTTGCATGTAGTAGAAAAACTTTAAAATCTTCATTTGAACCAAGATGAAGAAAGAACAGAACAGAATAGGACTGGAACCACTCTGCCCCTTTCTGTACACTTTTCTTCACATTTTTTCATCTGTTTGCTTGCCATCTATTACTGTTGTCTTAGTCTTTTCCTCCTTCCAAACCTTTTAGTTCCCTTTCACTTAAAAAGAAAATCTCTTGCCTTCTCATATCTTTCCACCTCCTCTGATTCCTTACTCTCCTTACCTCCCACTGCCTTTTGCCTTCTTCTTCCCATCCCCTTTTATACACCCACCCTTCTGCCTCCACACCATATGACAGCTACTACCAACTTTCTCAATGTATGTGTCATCAGAGTACAAATGAGGGACCGGTGAAAGTGGGTGGTGCAGGGTAAAACACCCTTCTTTAGTCAGTTTCTTCCCATGAAGTGTGAGAATACTGCTGGCAGAGGCTGTCATCTTCACCAATACAGTGTACTTGTCAATGTGTAACTATTTATTATGTTAATGTGTAACTATTTGGCACTCCTTTTATCCCCGACCAAAATTGTGGACAGATTATAATTTGTAGAGGAATTTAAGCCAGTCCTTAAAAAAAAACTTTTCATTCTAGGTGAACCTTGGTGTGTGAGGGGTGTTTTTCAAAGTACTTTCTAACCAAGACTGCAGATAGATACAATACTTGGTAAGAAAGATGTAGGAAAGTAGAGGGAAGTTTAGGACCAGTTCAAAAGTAGAAAGAAGTAATTTTGCTGCTTGGAACTTGAAAAACTCGTTCGAAATGAACTCACTGACTCCTTCAGGAATGCTGCTTTATGTCCTTTGCTAGAACACCAAGCACCAAAGTAACTCCAGCTAATAGCTTCCTCTGAGTACTAAGTACAAAGGCTAATTTCTCTTATGCTTATCTGAAACTCAAGCTGTCCCCCAAAGTAGTGACACCTTCCTAGGAATCATGTGGTCCTGGATTCCCACCTAGAAAGCATCAGAGATAAGAGATATACACAGAAGCCTTCTTTTTCTTCTCCTTTCACCCTTACCTTCCATATTAATCTCCAAACATATGCTTGCCATGTGTAGTATTCTGTATAGGAATTGCCTCCTGAGATAATATCTGAATCTCTAAAAAAGCTAGATAGGGCTATATATTTTCTCTTTTCTGGAGTAAAGCTCCTTTGTAATATATTCAGTGTATTAAAAGTCCAAGGCTCAAAAAGAAAATTTGAAATTAGCTCAGATTAAGTAAATATATACATATATGTAGAATTGTATGTTTCTATATGTATCTATTTCTCTGTATATATTAAACATATTTATATATATATACATTTAGTATATATTATATGTTTATATCTATATAAATATTATTTACCATAATTCTTCAAAAGAGTCATGATCTCTCAAATATGATTACTCATTCAGCCCCTGCAAAGTATAGCCCTGCCGTACCTTAGTTAGACTTTTTTTTTTTTTTTTTGGAGGTAACCAGGATTAAGTGACTTGCCCAGGGTTATATAGCTAGTAAGTGTCTGAGGCCTGATTTGAACTCATGACTGCAGGGCCAGTGCTTTATCCACTGAGCCACCTAGCTGCCCCAGTAGATTATCTTTATGAGTTGCTAAGGGCCCCAAAATTCATCACCTAATGAGTAAGCATCTAGTAAAATGAGCTTCTCTGAATTTAGCTAAGCTGATGCTCTGATGCCTTATAGACTATTGCTAAGACTGTATCCAAAGCTTTCCCAGCTTGTTAGAACCTGCCAGAACTTGCAGCCCTCCAACCTACCCTTTGAGAGTCCAGGGCCACCTCCACACCATTGAAGTATGAACACATCAATCCTTAGCTCAAGAAACTTCAATGATGCCGTATTGTCTCTAGTATAAAACAAAATCTTCTCTTTCTCATTTAAGGTCCTTCACAATTTGATACCTTTCTGCCTTTCCAGTCTGATGGCATATTGTGTCCTATCATATTCTATATTCCGGCCCAATTGGCCTGTTTGGCCACTCTGCACGTGACAATCTATTTCTTATCTCCATTCCTCCTCACAGACCCTCCCTCATGCTTGGAACATTCTTCAAGGAAGTAAAGATTTACTTTTCACTTGGAGGAATCAGAAAAGACTTCAAGAAGAAGCTAGCAAAAAATAAAACAAAACAGCCCAAACCCAACAAACTAGCATTTGAGCTGGGTCATGAAAGATGGGTAGGATTTCAATAACTGTAGGCTAGCGTGGGGGAATATTTAGATCATTGGGAATGGTACAAACAATAGCACAAGCAGAGGTAGGAAGCAATGTGGGCCTGTCTGATGGTGAATCTTTCTATTTGTTTGGGTCAGAGAACCCTTGTGTGAGACTGTGAGATAAGGCTGGAGGACCTTGTATGCTAGAATAAGGAATTTGGACTTAATGTAGTGGGACCACTGAAGGGTTTGGAACATTGTGGTTACATGATTGGATCTGAAAATTAACCTGACAGGGAGGGATGTATGAGAAGGGAAGGAATTTACCAAATTATAATAGTCTAAGTGAGAAGAGCCGAGTAGGGTGAAAGCAATGAAAATGGTAAGTAGGAGAAAGCTACAAGAGCTATTGCAGAGGTAGAACTGATAACTGATTGAATGTAGGAAATAAGTGAAAGGGAGGAGACAAAAACAGCATCTAGGTTTTGAGCCCAGGTGAATAGTAGTTTCCTAAACAGAAAAAGGGAAATCAAGAGGAAAAGCAGAAAAAAAATTGGGGGGGGAACCACTTAGTTTAGTTTTCAACATATTGAATTTGAATTTCTAGCAAGTCAGCTGCATGGACATGCATATTAGGGAATTAGACCTATGGTCCTGGAATTCGGGACAGAGCATCAAGGCTGGAGATATACATCTGGGCATCACCTCCTTGGAGGCCATAGCTGAGTTTGTGTGAATATATGAAGTTCTTACGGGGGAAGAATGTAGAGAGAAGAGAAAAGGACTGAGGACAGAACCTTGGTAAATGCCCATGGTGGAGAAGTGAAAAGAGGAAGAGAAATCAGCAAAGAAGACTGAGAAAGAACTGTTTGAAGGGGAGTAGCAGAACCAGGGGAGTTCTGTGTTTATAATGTATTTATAATAATAAAGTGATCATAACTGAATACATAAATGTTATTTTGAAGATGCTTAAGAGTTCAAATAAAAGACTCATCAAACACATGAATATTACTCATTGGGGGAACTAAATGAATTTAGCACATCATTAGATGCTGAGAATGTGTGTAATCAGCATTTATACCATTTGGCAAATTAATTAAATCTATTCTGCATACACAGTGGGTATTTTTAGAGTATATTAATGTCCTTTCTTTCTGTTATCTTTGGCATAACACGGAAAGACCTAGCCAATGTAGTAGATTCACTTTCTGAAAAAAAAATCTTTTCCAAATCATAGAGATTCTTTTGAAAACTCAGTAAAACATAAAATACGGACCACTACATGATTTGTTTGTGCTCACTAACTAAAGCAGCCAAGTCAAGTATTTCCTATTTTGGAAGGGGGGAAGATGTGAATTTCCAGCTAATGTTGAACCTTGTGTGGTGCAATCTAGTATAAGAGTGATTTTACTGAACACTGAGAGAATTTCACTAATTTTTTTTTCTTGAACAAGGATTTTATAAAGTACTCAAAAGTGCTATTGAGATGGCCTTTCTAGGCGGACCAGGCCTATGAAGGAGGTAATAGATTGTATCAGTTAGAGCTAGAGGTTGAGGTTGGTTGAAATATAATTAGTTTTTATAGTATTGACGACACATAGAAGCAACTTCATTTGCCTGTCTTTAGAAGGAAGAAAAGGAATAATAAACCAGAGCCTGGCAGTTTGCGTACCATTAGGGCCGTCAAATACTGAAAGTATGGCCCCTGATGAGAGCGCATCCAGGGAATTTCTAAATCTCCTTCTGGCTCATGTTTTGTGAAGCAGAGCAACCGTGAAAAGTTGCTTCCTTTCACTTTTGAAGGAAAAGAGAGAAAACCATTTCTTGGTGTGGCTAATAGCTAATATTTGTATAACACTTTCAAGTTTGCAAACCGCTTTGTAAATATTGTCTTTTTCAGTCCTCACAACTAGATGAGCGATATTATTATCTTTGGAAAAGACAGTTCTTGTCACCAAAGTCTCCTTGGCATTGTATTCAGCATCGGAAACAGATATGATTTTATCAGTGGAAGTGACCATCAACTTTGCTGCTACACCCTAAGGATTGTGGGCCTTTCCATATGACTTGCAGCTAAAAACTTCTATGTATTTTAGTCTCTTCACTAGAATGTGAGTTTCTTGAGAGCAAAGACACTTGCTTTTCTCTTCACACTCCCAGTGTTTAGTACAAAGCTTTGAACGTAGTAAACACTTAATAGATATTCATTTATGTCACTTCTCTGTTCAATAAACTGGGACAGGGGTGGGGAACCTGTGGCCTCAAGGGACATGTGGCCCTCTAGGTCCTCAAGTAAGGCCCTTTGACTGAAACCAAACGTCACAGAACACATTTACCTCTAGAATCAAATTCAGACTCCTCTCTGATATTTATAGCCCTTCACAGTTTGGTTACAATCTCCCTTTCCAGATCTACTATACGTTACCCTCCTTCCTGCACTTTACAATCCAGTTAAACTTCTTTTCTTGCATCATCTCCCATCCCTGACTCTTTGTCCAAGCTTTCTATGTCTGATGCACTCACCCCCATACCTCTGCCTCTTAGAATATCCAGTTTCGTTCTAAGCTCAGCTCAAGTGCTACCTCCTCTGTGAGGTTTTTCCTTCTCCCCCAGCTGATAATGTCTCCCCTAAGAAATCACCTTTTTATTTTGTATTTTCAATATATAATATGTCATACATAATATAAAAATGAATTTTTTTAAATTCTGAATTTGACTAAGATCAACAACATGAATTTTCCATGTATAAAGAAGAACAGAAGAGGAGGATTGTATTTGAAATTGCAGATCTATTATGTACAGCTTGGCTTTTTAAAAAAGTATATATCCAATTCAGCATCCTAGCTCCAAAGTTGAATATCTTCATCACTTTTGGGTGTTTTAAAATACTTCATTGACAGTACTTGTTCTTTCCCTTTTTTTTGACATCACTCTTACTATTAATTCTTTCTTCACCCATTTATTTTTCTCTCCTCCCATCTTTTGTAACAAGTTAGCATAGTTTTAGGATACAAATCCATGCACTGGCCATATCTGAAATGTATGCCTCATTCTGCACCTTTCTTTCAAGAGATAAGAAGCTGGTTTCACCATGGTTCCTCTGGAGTCAGTCATGGCATAAATCAGATTTCATGAGTCATTCAAAGTTAATTTACTTTATATACTCATAATATAAATTGTTCTGGTTCTGTTCACTTTACTCTGTGCCAGTTCATATAAGCATTCCCAGATTTCTCAGAATTTCTCCCTTTTTTAATTTCTGATTTTGCAAGTGCATTTCTGTTAACAACTTGTTCTACCACTCTCCAACTGATAGGCACTCTCTTTAGTTTCTAGTTCTTTGCTACTACAAAAAATGCTTCCATGAACATTTTCATACACATTGATTATTTCTTTCTTCTTCTTCTTCTTCCTTCCTTCCTTCTTCCTTCCTTCCTTCCTTTTCTTCACTCCTTCTTTCCTTCCATCCTCTCTTTGGGAATTTTCAAGGACAAAAAGGTATGTACAATTTAGCGTTCCAAGTTGCTTTTAAGAATGACTTGATCAATGAACCATTATACCAACAGTGCATTGATGCACCTGTGTTCCCTCATCTCCTCCAACAATTGTCATTTTATTTTTCGTACATCTTTGTCAAACTTGATGAGTATGAGGTAGAACCTCAGAGTTATTTTAATTTGTGTTTCCCTCATTATTAATTACTTGGATTTTTTTATATGGCTATTGATAACTTATTTTTCTTCTTTTGAAAAAAGCTGCCTATTCATATTGTTTAACTATTTATTTATTGGGGAATGGCTTTTAATCTGCTTCTGCTCTGCTGCCTCTCCTCTTTTTGTCACACTCAGAGTCAGTGGTTCTGATAATTTCTCCTCTCTCCCCTTTAATCTCTGTGCTTTATAAACTACTCTCCAAAGTTAAAGTTAGCTTTATTTGTGCCTGTTCTCTCACTGACTCTGCCTTCCTTCTTAAATCCCTGTCCCCCTTTCTCCTTTCTCCCCCTTTCTCTGTTGACTTGAAATTAGGAAGTCCCAAATTCAAATCCTGCCTTAGATACTTACTAGCTTTGTGAATATGGGCAAATAATTTCATCTCTCTAAGCCCCAGCTTCCTCATCTGCAAAATGAGGATAATAATAGCACTTACCTCACAGGGTTATTGGAAGGATAAATGAAGTAATATATGGAAAGAGATTTGCATACCCTAGAGCACATGCAGGGTGTCTCACAAGTCTCACTACTACTAAACTTATACTGCTAAAGCTTAAATACAACACATTAACAGATGGCTGAAAGTCTATTCAGACGGTGGAGAAACATTTGTGCCATGTCAAGGGAATGATGAATGAAGTTTTAAGCTGTACTAAGACTTTTGGTACACGCTATATAAATGCTAACTTCAATTATAATAATTAGTAGCTGTATGATCCTGGGCAAAGTCGCTTAACATCTCTTGGCTTCAGTTTTGCACCTATAAAACAAAGAAATTGGACTGGATTACTTTGAGGTCCCTCCTAGTTCTAAATCCTTGATCCTATGATTCTTGAAGACATTAGTATTTTAAAAGAAACACTTTTGTAAACTTCATTAGAATGTAATCACTCAAATGTAAAATCATTCAACCCTTTCCAGTTCTCCAAAATATTTACCTTTATAGGTTTTTGGACTCCTGTGTTTGCATTTCTAAGTTTCTATTGAACTCTAGTCTTTTCATCACAGATACTTGAATAAGTCCCCCTTATAGGATTAGACTGTGTCTTGCAAGGTAAATCATTCCTGGTTGTAATCCTTTATCTTTTTCCTTTTGGAAAATTGTATTCCATTATTTTCTTTCCTTTATTATAGTTGCTACTGGGTCCTGTATGATCCCGACTATGGTTCCTTGGTACTCAAATTCTTTCTAACTCCAACAGTTATATTTTCTTTGACTTAGAAGTTCTGAATTTTATCCTTGACATTCCTGGGAATTTCATTTTGGTGTTTCTTTCAAGAGGCAATTGGTGGGTTCTTTATATGTTTACCTTCCCTTTATTTCCAATAAGTTTAGGCAATTTTCATTTATGATTTCTCAAAATATAGTATTTATGCTGGGAGGGGGACAGGGAATGGTTTTCTGGAATCTGATAATTCTTAAAGTCATTTTTCCTTGACTTACTTTCCGGCTTATTTATTTTTGATAGTAGGTACCTTATATTTTCTTCTTTTTTTCAGGCTTATAATTTTGTTATAATATTTCTTATAGTTTCATAAAATAATTGAGTTCTGTTTGGTTTATTCTAATTTCCAAGGAATTCATTACTTGGGTAAAATTTTCCATCTTCTGTTTTAAACTATTTGCTATCCTTCTAATTCTTTCCTCTAGAGCTTTTATTTCACTTACAAGCAATTCCATTTTAAAAAATTTCTTGCTCATTTTCTTCCAAAGACTCTTATATTCCTTGTAGCCAAGCTATTATTTTTTTTTTCTGAAGCATCACTTGTAGTTGTGGAGTTATTCTCTTATTCTGGGTTTACTTAAGTCTTATTTGTCTCTTGACCCATAATATATCTTTGTACTGTTTGGTGTTTCTTCTATTTATTTATATCACCAACTTAATTTTCTGTTTTTTGTGCCAGAACCAGGCTCCACACCCTCCTGACCTTGATTTCCTGGGCTCTTGTCACTGACTTCCTTTTCCCTCATTTCATGTCTCACTTCATAATATTGGCAGACTTCAGCATCCATGGTTAGAACTGTTATCATTGATTGTCCTCAATCAAGGTGTTCCGAAGTGTTTCTAAATGTTTCTCTCTCCCTTGTACCACCCCACGGCCTCTCTGATCTGGTGTTGTGGCAGGCTTCTATCCCCACTGGTGAATCTTCAGTCTGAGAATTGATATGGGTTTCTGCCCTTTCATCTGATCTTTTATTCGCTTCCTAGAACAATGCCATTACCAATACTTCTGGCTTCTGGCTGCCTTTTTATGTAGTTCTGGGCTGGATGAAAGTACTTACTGATGTTTCTCTGAATTCCTTGAATATTACTCAATTGGATGTCCTTTTTGAATGGTTGATGGAGTATGCTGGAGAGCTGGGATCCTCTATGGCCTTTCATGATTCCATCTCAGCTGGAAAGTATACATACATATACACATATTTCTATATGTCCGTGTGTGTGTGTATGTGTGTGTGTGTGTGTATATATATATGTATATATATGCATATATATATACATATATATATATATATACATATACACATATAATGTCTCTCCTGAGAGACTTTCTTTGTTTTTTGAGGACAAGGGCTATTTTGTTTTATCTTTGAATCTCCGGGACCTGGCTTATAGTAGGTATTTAATAAATGTTTTTTGACTGATCCATTATGCTTTCCTGGTATATAAGAATATTTGTCTTCAAAATATACAGTTTAAAGATTTTGGAGAGAATATTCCAGTCCAAAAGGAAAAAGTCTGGGAAGTAGCATCTATTTTGCTTACAAGATTACAATTTCACTGCATATTCTTTAGGAGAACCTTATTTAACCACAAAATAATTTTAGCCTTATGAGGAACTCCCCTATGGAAATACCCTTAACCAATGAAAATTGACAACTCTGTAACTTTTATAGACCTGGGGCCTATAAACAATTTCTACATGGTCATACAGTTAGTATAATCAGTATTGAATACAGGTCTTTTTTACTCTAAGGCCAGCTGCCTATCCACTATGCTATGCTGCTTACTGTGAAATAATATGTGATAGTTAAAACATAGTGATATATACCGAACTTGAATGTTCCACAGGTCTCTGTCCTGCGCCCTCTTCTCTTCTTCCTCTATATTTTATGTGGTGATCTCATCATCTCCCATGGATTCCATTATTATCTCTATGCTTATGATTCTCAAATCTACTTATTTGACTCTAACCTCAAATCTCCTCCTGTCTACTGGATATCTTTAACTGGGAGTCTGTAGACATCTTAAGCTCAACATTCTCCCAAGTTCTCATCTTTTTCCTGACATCTCTTTTTCTGGCAAAGGTGCCACACAATTACTCTCTCTCTCTCTCTCTCTCTCTCTCTCTCTCTCTCTCTCTCTCTCCATATTCAGTATATTACCAAGGCAAAAGATTTCACCTTTGCAACACTTTTAGAATATGTCCCCTTCACTCTTCTGTCAATGTCATCACTCTGATGCGAGCCCTTATCACCTCACACTTGGACTATTGCAATACCCTGTTGGTTGGTCTTTCTACCATAAGTACTCCCTACTCCAACCTACTAACTGCCTTCAGACTCAGTTTCTTCCTCTTTAAAAGGGTGATAATTATAGCACCTATATGTATCAGTAAGTACCCCAACATACACAGGGGAGCCTGCTATCACAGGTTCTTAGATCTGCATTAATAAAAGGAAAGGCAACTTTTGAGGGGTTAGCAATCACTTTAATCAAGTACATGTATCTCCTTTAACCAAGTACATATATCATTCAGTTAGTTCAGGGAGTCAGCACCCTGGATTTCAAAGAAAATACAGAGAAATCAAAAAATCAACAGACATGGCTTCCTCTGCCTGAATTCAATAGACAATTAGACCTCAACTGTCTGACCATAGTTAGCAGAGAGGGGAGCATGACATCTGGGTTCTCAAAGGTGGGGGGTGAGGATGGAGAGGGGATTGGGGCTCCTTAGCAGCTTCCAAGAGTTCTCATCTCACGCTCAAATCTTATTACCAAAAACTAAGCTCCAAAGTAAAACCTCAACTCAGAGTTGAGATCTTTTTAAGAGCCAGAGGGCATCCCAACTCTTGAGAACCAGTGCCTCATTAACAAAATGCTTGGTCCTTCCCACAAATCTTCTCTAATCAAACTCCTCTTAATGGGTGGGGAAGATCTTTAGTCACATTAAAACAATTAACAATACAAGTACATATACTGTTTCTAATGAAAGAAATTCTTGTTTTTGTACTTTACTCCTTGTAAAGACTCTTGATTGATAAAGGTAATATTCAATCAGAAGCACTTGATTATACTTGATTATACTTAAAACAAAAACAGCAACAGATCCTATTTTTATTGCCATCACACCTTTATCCACTTTAACGTTGCCTCTCCATTCCTCCCATATAGTTCAAATCTTCTTCAGATACTTATTAACTCTGTGCCCTAGGCAAGTCACTCAGTTTCTCTGCCTCATTTTTCTCATATGTAAAATGAAGTGGTTCAATTTACTGGCTATTAATGTCCCTTCAGTCTCTAAATCTACAGTTTTATAAAGATGGAAAATGTTCTGTATTCACCATCTGACATTACATATGGCAAAATTAGTGGGACCAGAAAATGACAAAAGTACCACACAGGTCTTCCTGTGCCTGAAGTATGCCCATGAGAAATAAAACAGAAAGCACCACTACATCAGGAATCCCCAAATCTTTCTGAGCAAGTGTCAAATGCCAGATTGAGTCTCAGGCAAATGTTTAGCTTCTAGGTTGCATATTTTTGTTTCTATTTGAGCAGTTTTGGTATTTCCATACTCCATAAGTTATATCAATCATCTTAAAACAAGTGCCAGAAAATAATAAAGCACTTGAAAGCTAGCTGGATAAAGAGACAGTACCATAAATTCATGAAAATAGCTTGGAAACTGTATAGTCTTTGTTCTTCTAGGATAGTGCCTTGTATAGACAGTATTTAGTAAAATGTAGAACTTGAATTTCTTGAATTCCAGAAGATCCATCTATGTCCAAAATAAAGAAGGTTTTTTAAGTTCACTGTCATAAAAGAATTATGAGAGACAGAAAGATAGAGAGACTGAGACTGAGAGTGAATGAAAATGAGGGGGAGAGAGAGAGAGAGAGAGAGAGAGAGAGAGAGAGAGAGAGAGAGAGAGAGAGAGAGAGAGAGAGAGAGAGAAGTATCTGAAAAACAGGGTATGATTTTGCTCAAAGTATCACTTTTTGGTTTGTCTGTTTGTACAATTTTTCATAGTCTTTTGTTATGAATGGATCTTCACTGAATCTTCTGGAACTGACTAGCTGGTATCCAGGTACTCTCCCAGGTACAAACCAGTGAAAGAAATTAGTTGAATGTCCTCTATTTTCACCTTGTTTAAGGAAATGTCAGAAAACTTGATTACCATGTTGGACCTTTCTTAGAAATGATCTGCAATGTAGCTGGTAAGCAGCAAATGGCAAAATATAAACCTGCTTGTGTATGTCACATTCTCAATTACCCGTTGTTGTTTAATTCATACTTGGGCAGAGAGAGTACAGATACCAAGAATGTATGTGCCCAGCAACTGCTGAATTAAACAAATGCTTCCCCCATTTGCTCTTGCACAGGTGTTGGGAGGAGGGTAGCATGCTTGCCACCCAATAATCTTATTCTCTTGTACACTCTAGGCTGTAAAGGTGGAGTTGGTATGGTCAGGATATCAGGTCAGATTATGCAAGATTACCACAGGAGTACTTGTCTTGTATCTTCCTGGGAGGAGGGGATAAGCTGTCACTTACAGGGCAGGCATGCCAGTCAGATTGAAGAAACAAGGCCTCCTAACAGAAAGACATGAGGAAACATGTACCATACATGCCAAACTACTGCCACTGCTTTCAGTGCCACCTCCCTTCAGACCCCAATGGAGACAGACCAAGTTTCTGAGCCCAAGAACTCTGGGGATAAATAGCAGGGCCCCACAGATTAAAGATCCTGTTCCAGCTGCTTGGCAGCCATCAATGAGGGGAGCAATCACTGTGTAGAAGGAGCCCATCGTCCTCATCATCACCTCCACTACCAACAACTGCTGACCAGTTGGCATCAACTGATATGGAGGACCAAGGGCCCAGGGAGTGGCAGCAACCTTTCTTTATCCCTTGCCCCTCACACTTCTCATCCAGATTTCAGTCCAGCCCCTACAACCATCATCCCAAAGAGCAATAGTGACCGAAAATGCTTATGGCTCATTATCTTTATTTTAGGATAAGAGGTGCCAGTCTAGATGAGTGAAAGTCTCTTAGAATTGAGTGATTTAATGACTTGACCATGGTCATACAGTTAGTATGTTTCTGTGGTTTTTGTAGCCAGAGCATCTGAAGATTGAGAAAAAAATGTTCTTGCCACCAAAGTCCTTGGCAATGTCACATGGTTCAACATCAGAAACAAATATGATTTTATTAATGAAAATGACATTGAAGAAGGGGCATTGCCATTTGCTTCTTGCCATCACATCCTAACGACATGGAACATTTCCATCTGACTTAATAGCTAAGACTTTGTATTGATATTATGTCACCTGTTAGAATGTGAGCTCCTTGAGAGCAGGCTATTTTGATTTTCTGCATTTCTCCAGAGCTTAGCACATAATAAGCATTTAGATGCTTTTTTTATTCATTCATTCATTACTTGCAGGTAAAAATCTACTACTCAAATTTTTTTAATGATTTGGTGTCAATTCAGTTAAACATTTAGTAAGCACCTACTGTGTGTAGAGCACTGTGTTTGGAGTATCACAATATATTGCTCTCTGCCTGCTTTGTGAGAGCTAGTCAAACTTTCCAACTTAGCACAAATTTTTGTCTTGGAGGATTGCCTGTCCTGGCAAATGGTATGGCATAGTAGTAGGAGAGGTAAGATTCTAGGCAGAAATAAACATTCAAACTTAATTTTGCTATGCTGCTTAGCATCCGATGTTAATATAAACAACTCCATAAGGTGGGTGCACAAAATGAACTTGTCTTTATTTTGTTGTTGTCTTCTTCCTAAAAGTTACTAGATCTAACTAAGGAGTATTATTACTGTAACATTAGATATGCCCTCACACACTCCACTACACACAGCACAAAATCAAGCTTTAAAAGAGGAAGAAAGGGCCAAGAATGTCACATATTCATTATTTTCATTTGCTTCTGAGTCAGAAGCAAGAATGTGGCTATCATATGAGCAGGTCCTAGGAAGCCATTTGAAGTAGAATGGTGGCCTAAGGCAGTTGCACCCTCAAAGCTGAACAGAGGGTCTTCTTTCATTCCATTTATAAGGGCTCCAATGCCAACACTGCTTAAGCATTGGCCTTAGAGAAGATTTTACAACCCGACTTTGGTTTCAACTTGCTTTGTATTTATTTTATAAAATTCATTTTTATCTTCTCTTATACTAAGTGGGTTTAAAAATAAGGCCTCTCATGGACAACTTTTCATTGGACTATACCTGTATGGGGCTAGATGCGCAAATATGTGAATGACACTTTTTGAGTCAACAAGTACATAATAATCAGGCAATATACATACATATAAACACATGTATGTGTGTATATGTATGTACATACATATATGGATGTAGCACCTACTATATACCAGGCCCTGTGCCAAGTGCTGGGGATGGAAATACAAATAAAAAGTAAGACAGTCCCTGACCTCAAGGACCTTACAATCTAATAGAGGAAGACAATGCAAAAAGAAAACTGAAAAGGGGAAAGATGAGGTAGGTACTTGTGGTGGCGGGATGATGGGAAAGTCCAAAAGAGTTTAAACAGTTGGGAAATGAAGAGATGAGTGCCCTGGGCCTCCTCCTTCAATAGAGGTTTTGGAGTTCATGGCTCTGCCCTCCAGTGAGAGGGGCAGATGAGGTGTGATGCACTGGTGAAGTGGGAGCATCAAGGCTGATTGGATCTTGTAAGATGATGAGATTTAACCAAGGATGAAGTTGCTGGGCAAGATGGGGAAGCCCAAAGAAATCTGAGTGTTGTCAAGTGCAATGATCTTGCTATGACAGTTAGTCAACTATTCCACTCACTTTATTTCTGGACTGATGCATTTGGTGGTAAGTATACTAAAACAACCATCTCTAGAAACAAATGATCTGATTGATCAGATACAGTGGAACAAGTAGGGTCCTTCAAAGGACCAGAAAAAAGTAGACCATGAATATTCAAATAAATAAAATAATTCTATCACTATATTCTGACCCAGTCAGACCACATCTGGAATATTGTATTCATTTTAAGTACCACATTTAAGAGCATCAAGAACAGAACAGCCAGGTTAATAAAAGGCCTTAAGTTAATTCCATCTGAAGATCTGATGAAGCAACTAGGGCTGATTAGTATGGTGAAGATATAAGGAAGGCATTATGACTCTTTAAGTAAATGAAATGTAGAAATATATTTAGTTATATTTAATATAAATATAATTTAATATGTAGATATATATATAATAAATGTAGAAAATATGTAGAAATAAAGTATGAAATGAATATGTATATATATATATATATATATATATATATATATATATATATATATATATATATATGAATGAAGTAGCTAGGTGGCACAGTGGATAGAATACTGAGCCTGGAGTTAGGAAGACCTGAGTTCAAATCCAATGCAGATACTTACTAGCTGTGTGATTCTGGGCAAGTCATTTAGCCCTGCTTGCCTCAGTTTTCTTATCTGTAAAATGAGTTGGAGAAGGAAATGGCAAATCATTCCAATATCTTTGCCAAGAAAATCCCAAATGGGGTCATGAAGAGTCAGACAAGACTAAAACAACTAAATAACAATATATAGAAAAAGGATAAAAAATTTAAGAAAAATATTTCTTTTTCAAGGATTTAACGTCTTGTCTTGTGCAGAACAAGAATGGGTAGAAGTTGTAAAGAGGTAAATTTTGGCTTGACATATATAGGGAAAAATTCTTAGCAATTCACAGCCACCCACAAGTGTCATGGACTGTCTCCAGAGGTAGTAGGTTCCTCAAGTTCTTTAAGAAAGTATGTTGGAAACAGGAGTCTTTTTCAGGTATGATTTGGCTTTTGTCCTTGGAGGTCCCTTGACATTTTGAAATTCTGCTACCCTGGGAATATCCACGAATGTGAAGGACCTTGGATCATATGTCAGATCAGCTGTATTGAGTTAGAGAGCAACGGGAGAAGCTAATGGCAAATTGGCCATTGACTGTCACAGAGGACAGAATATTCAGTAATTTTAAAACGTTTATTTTATCATTGAAATGTTAGAAATTCCAGCCACGTGAAAATATGATTCTATTATCACAGACTGCAAAGATAGAAAACAAACTAGTACATTGTTTTAATTTTACCAGAACAGAGCATTGGAAGCAATGCCATCGTCCTCCTCCTCCTTCTCCTCCTCCTCCATCCCTTTTTTCTCCTAGATTTTCAGTTTCATCTGTGTGGGTATTTCCTTCACCAACATCAACTGCAGCTCCATCCAAGCCTCGGTAGATTGTCTTATCACCTGGTGGTCAGCCTTCTGGCAATGAGTTTTACTACCAGGAGATTATTCATCTCATTTTAGACCTAATCCAGGAATAGCCCTGAGGTTGGATTGCTACAAACACGACATGAGCAATAACAAACAGATTTTATAGATTTTGAACCACAAAGTTTTAGTACTGGAAAATGGCTGCAGTAACTATACTGGAGTCTCACTAGAACATAATCTGCTACAGAGATAAACTCAGTATAATACCTTGCCATCTTATCCACTCTCTAAGTGAGACCTTGTTGTAGTTTGTCTCTATAACTGTTCTTTGATTAAATGGTCCCCACTATGGAATGGACTCTGAGCAGTGCACAGCATTAGATACTGTGGCTTTAGTATAATTATTTGCAAGTTATGGCTTTATAAGTTTGTGTATTTATTTTTGCCTTTACACAAAGAGTAGTATGAGATAGGAGGAGATGGAGAGCATTGTTATCTAATTACTTTAGATTTTTTTCACTTTTTTCTTTCTTTTTGTTTTTCTTAATATCCTTTTACAAAAATTGTTGGCATAGAAATTTCATGTTTTATAAATGGAAAAATGGAAACTACAAAGAAAACAATTGCCTTTGTTAAGAAAATTTTTTTTAAATAGACAAAGCAAAACAATTTGGCTTAATAATTGACGATCTGACTTTAAAGCCAGTCTTTTGAGTGTATCCTAGCCCATCTGACTTGTTGTGTGGCTTTGAAAAGGTCACTTAATATTGAGTGTGTTCTTCAGAAAATCACTTAATCTTACTGGGAGCATGAGAATACTGTATAGACATTAGGCATCTACTTAGCACAAAATGAAGATAAGATCAGTAATTATGTGGTTTATTTGCTCAATATAGAAAGACAGAAAGACAATTCAAGTCTAAAGAGTCAATAGAATTTATTACCAGATGATTATTAGCCTTGTGGTTGGTCAAGTGTGTGAACTGCCCTAAACCTCTATTTCTTCATCTGCAAAATGGGAATAATGATATTGTCCTACTTGCCTTATGAGGTTGATACAAAGGTGAAATGAGATAATGGAGCTTAATCCATATTGTAATTTGTAAAGTATACATGCATGAAGGGTTATGATTTCAGGCATCTGAAGTGTCATATTTACTTGTCTACATAGCTTAAATTAAGTAAATAATTGCAAGTCCTGCCCTTCACTTTCTGTTCTCAGAGTTGGTCATAGAGTTAGGTGAACTCACCTCTGAAAATAAGCATTAGCTCAAACTTACATTTTAAAGACATCAAGGCAAACCTTCTAAAATCAGGGAGTGGATAATTTAACAGCCTATCTTTTTTCACTCATTTGATTTTCATGGGAATATATATTTGTAGGAGGAACAGATTAAAATTATTTTAGTTTAATATAGTAGAAGAAAGTACAAATGAGTAGCAATGTGCTTGAGTAGAAGGTAGGAAACTAGCTAATGTGGACCACCACATGCATTTCAGAAATTAATATAATGTGTGTCATAGTTAGTGATCTTAGTAGGATGTAAGCTCCTTGAGGGCAGCTAAAGTGTCATGTTTTTCTTTCTTAGCACAATCTCTTATACATTTTAGGTTCTCAAAATATGCTTGTCAAATTGAATTGACTATTTTGCCCTTTTGAAAAACAGAAAAGAAAAAAATTCTCTCGACCAGAGTGACACAATTGCCATGAGAAACACACAGATAAGAATGGAGTCTAGATTTAGTTGTGGGGTTGGGCCACCAAGGTATTCCATCAAATGGCAACTGACAGATTATTGAGAAGCCAGCTATGCTAGCGGTAGTAAGAAAGGCAAATCCATGGAAAAACCACCAAAACTGTAAGTGGCTTACAATATGTGACTATAAAGTAATGATTTTGCATTATAATAGGCAATGGAAGAGATATTTTTGAACATGGGATACTGCCCAAGGCCTGAGATCTAGTCATACAGGAGACTGTCTATAGGTAAAACTGACCCTAACTTGTATATTATCATAGGGCATCTTGCTTCTGTTTTCCCAAGGTCAGTATGTAGAATGTTGCTTTATAACTATGCAAATTGTACTCAGGTGTTAAGCTAACATATAAACTGTGCAAAGTCTTGCAGCAAAAGAACTGCAAAATATTACATTCATGAATAGGACGTAAAATTCTTCTAAGATTTTGTGCATTTTGTGCATAAGGACAAATCCGGATGATGGCAGAGGTAGGGAAACATGGAGATTTTCCCTTAGGCTTCTAGTTTTGTATACAAAGCTCTAAAGTTTTTCCTTTTGTTTCCAAGTTTCCATTTTTCTGTATATACAGATAGAAGAAGAAGATTCAGTAGCCCCAGGACCTTTGGTGACAGGAGGGATAAGAATGGAGGAGGACATACAGGAAGATGAATAGTTTTCCAAAGATTGTGTTTAGTATGATGTATTCAGAATTCTATTTCTGGTTAGCTCAGTGGTCAAGGACATACAGCTAATGAAACCACATTTGTGAATATTAGGTTTTTGCCTTTCCCTGGTCTGTGAGGACATACTGTACTTTTGGCCAACCGTCCTATAGTATATATCCCTCTTATTTGTTGTCGAGCTGAGAAAAAAAGAGACTCATTAAAGAAGTGGAGGTTTGCTGTTTGGTGGTGGGAGGAAGTTATTTGGCAGTTGGAGAGATAAAGGGGTGAACATCAACTGGCAGGAGGAATTACTACTTTTAATGAAAATATTGCCCCTAGTTATTTGTGTAGGGGAATGTGTCCATGGATGGATTCTATGCTCCCACAATGCTTGGGGCTGAGAGATAGCTTTAATCACTGGGTGAAATTCTCTAGGCAGCTCCCAGAAGGCATAACATTACCTAAGGGATATGCTGATTTGATAGGCATCCTATGTTCTCAGTTTGAAAAAGGGATATGAGTCTTGTGGGATAGGGCAAGAGGCATAGCTGTGCTAAAAAAAGTAGGTGTGGGTACAGCCAAGGGGAACACAAGGAGAAACTGCATGCACACCCTGAGAGCCAACACCCTCTTCAGCCCTTGATGATGATGGCAAGAGCCATGCCAGAGGTTTCAGTGTTTGTCTGGTTGCTATGCCAGGAAACCAGTGCTCTCAAGATTGCTGTTGCACTGGGGTGAAAAGGGAAATGACTAAGAAAAGTCATCATTGCATAGTCTTTAATATCCTTTCATGAGTGAACTGATGGGTTTCTTTTTTGCTGTTAGGGAGTTAGAGGGGTCAACTGGGAGTTTTGGCAGTTAACTAGTACTTCTGGGAGACATTGGGGGTGGGGTGGGGTGGCAGCCATTTGAGAATGTTCTCCAAAATGGTAAATGTCTAACTAATCTCCTTGTTATTTACTTGCAACACTTACATTTAAATGCCTTCTGCTCTGATTTCATGAACTCTCTGGTTTGGTCTGGCACTGTCATTAAATAGGGGATGGAAGTTGTGAATTTGAATAAAGATAACCCAGATAAAACCAAGATCCTAGAGAGATGCCATATTTTGTAGGGCCCATATTACATGGATGGCGGTGCTGTTTTGGGGATGTATTTTCAAATTTTGGCTTATATATTTACATTTCCCTCTTAGGGAAGGAATCCTTACCACTAAATTTGCAAATAATCAGCTATTCATTCAACATGAATTGAGAAATTTGCATACATTTATTAAGGGATTTGGACACAAAATTTACCCTTTCTTACCAAAACTTGAAGCATAGAATTAAAAGGTCACCTATCAAAATTTGGCATTTATTACAGAGTTTTTCATTTTTAAATAACAATAGATATAGTAACAAAAGTGAAACATGAGTGTGTTAACACAATAAATGGGAATGAAATCTAACCTTCAAAAATGTGCAATTGTTGTTGCTGTTGTTGACAGAAGGACATGTGGCTTCACTGGATTATCCAGCTTCTTCTGCAAGGTATTGTTTGACTCTCAAGAGACAGGCTGAAACTTGAGGAAGGAAGTGTGCCTATAGAAACTGCTAAATCCCTATAATCCAGGGGCTTATTTATCTTCAAGAATGGCTGAGAAGAATCTTGTCCAAAAACATTTCTAATAAGCACCTTGTGTAGAATTGGGAGGAGGGGTACCAGGATGAAGGAAAGCAGTGCAGAAAGGAAGGTGGGGGGCACCAAAGACAATATATTTTACAGCTTTTCAAGAGACTGGCCCCTTTCCATCCTCTAGACCACAGAGAGGGAAGGAAGGAAGGAAGGAGGGAAGGAAGGAAGGAAGGAACGAAGGAAGGAAGGAAGGAAGTAAGTTATGGTACATTTCAGGGGAAGGTAGATCTGGGAAGAATTTCATAGTTGGTACTTTGGAGGGCCAGACAGCAGCATGAAGGCACTAAAGGCAAGGATTCTGGGACATGGAAAAGGAATGCAGAAAGGGAAGGTACTTAAGACTTGTGTTATTTATTCTACAATTTTGCCAAGGACCTAGTATTTCTATACTGAAAATGAGTGCAGTCTGTCCAGCTTTGCCGTAGACTCATTGGTTTAGCAAATCATGTGAAAATAGGGTACTGGGTAGCTTCAGTGCTGACTCTTCATGTGGAAGCTATGTATATGGGGATATTGACTACAGTGTAAAATAGCAGAAAGAACACTGAACTTGGAGTCTAGAAGAGACCTGGGTTTAAATCTTAGCACTAATACTGGTTAGGTGACCATGGACAATTCATTTCACCTTTCTGAGTCTCAATGTATCCCTTTTTAAAAGAGAGAAATTAATGTGCTACCTACTTTATAAGCTTGTCATGAGGAAGGCATTTTTGCAAACCCCTAAGTTGCGTTTCTTTAAATGGGGTCCAGTGACCTCCTGTGGATCCCCGAGACCCTTTCAAAGTCAAAACTATTTTTCTCATAATAGTAAGATGTTTTAATTTAATAAATGTCAGGAGCCATAAGCCACATAAATAAAAGACCTTTGTGGTCCTCAACAATTTCTAAGTTTGAGAACCACTGCCTTGAAATGATGTGGAAATGTGTTTACTACAGGATTACTCCTCCTGGTTCTGTGCCCCTTATTGGTGTTAAAAAAATAATCACATAATAATACTAATCACATAATAATCAGTTGATAATCACTTTTGCCTTTTCACCTTCCCCTATCAGATTCATTGACTTGGAACTAGACTCTCAGAGAAAAACTTAATAGACTCTCTGTGAGTCTTGATTGTCTAATCATAGCTGTAATAATTAAAGCTAGCATTTATATAGCGCCTTAATGTTCTGAAAAGAACTGCTAAACCATAACCTCAGCAGAGCACAGGTACCATGGCTCCACATTTTTATTTTTGAAAGGGTTTCTGTGCTTTTTGCTCTTTTATTCTCCCAATATAGATCTTTTCCTGGCACACGCTGGATTTATAAGAGGGGGAGAAGAGCAGTAAGGAAGGATGGTGTAAGGGAAAGGGGCATGAAAAGAAGAAGAACAAGTAGCTGAATGTTGATTTTTCTTGTAGTTAAGCATACAATGTTTCTAAGGATGCAACAGAAGTAATAATAACATTGGTTAATCTGATCTGGTATTCATCTGTGATTCTGCCCAGGGCTGAAAGAACACTTTGTTCGTGGATTTCAGCTGACTCCTAGGAAGCTTTCTAAAAGTAATGATTATAATAAGAATATTTTTCAACAAATTGCATTCTGTATGACATAGGAGATGACTAGAAAGTTATGAAATAGATTTTAAAAACAAATATATCAGCACATATATAACTGTTTGTATCAAAGAATTATTGTCTTCTCAAGTATTTACTTCTGAAGGATATGTATAGATTATTTAGGTAGCTAGGTGGCATAGTGAATAGAGCGCCAAGCCTGCAATCAGGACCATCTTAGTTCAAATGTGATCTCTGAAAGTAGCCTTGCGACTCTGGGCAAGTCATTTCATCTTTGTCTACCTCAGTTTCTTCAACTGTAAACTGGATATAATATCACTTACTTTCCAGAGTTGTGAGGATCAAATGAGATTATATTTGTAAAGCACTTATTGCAGTACCTGGTAGAGAATAAATCCTTGTTCCCTTCTGCTTTCTTCCACTATACATTTAATTAATGATTCCTTTGCTTAGTACAATTTTAAAGCCCAATTTCTGAGCCACATAAGAAAACTATTCCAGTGATGAAAATTGCGGTACATCTATGCTTGCTCATCATGTGCAACAGGTCTCGTCCACATCCTTCCAAAGGTTTACCACGTAGGGTCCATGGAGTATATACATGGAGTACTCTGGAAATTTTGAGAATATGAATGGAGCACTTTGGCTGCTCATCTGTCATCCCTCACCCTTGCCACTTGATCAGCCTGTCTTCTCTTCCTGTCACACAGTTCATGATACATGATACATAGCACATGATACTTCTTATCATGTCAATTCCAGGTAAGGCAGTAAATGTTGCACCTGATGCTTGAAGTTCTACACCTTCAAATGTAATCCAGAAAAACTAAGATCCTTGTCGTATTTCCCACATAAACCATTTGAAATTCTTTTTAATATGGCTATATTTGTAAATGCAGATCTAGAAAGGTGTTAAAATGAGGTTTCTTGAGAAACTTTGGCTAGGTTGAATTCTTCGTCTAGGTCAATTATGAACAAAAGGAAAAAAAATCTCTTTTACCTAGATACAAAAATGATATTTTCTCATTCATAGTTGAACTCTTTCTGCTTGGTTTTATGTTACTTCTCTTTGATGGAAAGGTTATAAAATTTTCAAATCATATGCAATTTCTTTAAGCATAAGTAAACTATAGGTACACATCCACATAACCTTATAGGTTTTTTAATATACCATTTTGAGGCTTGTAATACTATTACATTATTATATTGCTTTGTTAACTTTATCAATATTATTCAGAATTTGATTTTAAGGTGGCAGTGTCCACAAATATTGAAAATTTATTTGATGGAAATAATTTTGGGCTGTGGAAGTAGTGTCTGGATTTGTTAACATTATAACTATCATTTGGAAATTGAGCTGTGCTTTTAATGATCACAAACTAATTCTTGACCCTAAAGGTCATTTCCCCCCATCTCTCCAAAGTTACCAATGTTCTTTTTATTTATATTTTATTTTTTTCAATTAAGCAAATCACTGTAACAACTATCCATGGTCATGAAAATCAAATTCCCAGTGTCCAAGTCCAGAAGCATTAATCTCATTCTGCATCTTGAATCCATCAACTCTGTTAGGAGGTAGATGGCATTAATCACCATCAGTCCTCTGGAAACTTGGTTGGTCATCAAATTTATAAGAATTCTTAAGTCTTTCAAAGTTGTTTGTCTTTATTATTATTTAAAATATGTATTTATTTATTTCATTAAATATTTTCCAATCACATGTAAAAATTTTTAACATTCATTAAAAAATTTTTGAGTTTCAAATTCTCTCCTTTCCACTCTTCTCCCACCCTTTGAGAAATCAAACAATATGGTATTGATTATACATATAAATACATGCAAAACATATTTCTGTATTAGACATTTTGCAAAAGAGAACACACACACACCAAGAAAAATAAAGTAAAAGAAGTATGCTTCAATTTGCAGAGTTCATCAGTTCTCTGGAGGTAGATAGCATTTTTCATCATGAATCCTTTGGAATTGTGTTGCATCATTGTATTGAGTAGAATAGCTAACTGTTTCTTGGTTGAACATTGTTACAATATTGATGTTACTTTATACAATGTTCTCCTGGTTCTGCACTCCCCACTGTGCATCTGTTCACAAGTCTTCCCAAGTTTTTCCAAAACCATTCTGCTCATTATTTCTCATAGCACAATAGTATTCCATTACAATCATATGCTACAACCTTTTCAGACATCCCCCAATTGATGGGCATCCACTCAGTTTCAGTTCTTAGTCACCACAGAAAGAACTGCTATAAATGTTTTTGTTCAGATAGGTCCTTTTCCTTTTGGGGGGAAGGGGAGAGATCTCTTTGGGATACAGATCTAGTAGTGGTATTGTTGGGTCAAAAGGTATGCGGAATTTTGTAGCCCTTTGGATGTAGTTCCAAATTGTTTTCCAGGATAGTCAGACCAGTTTACAACTCCACAAACAATGCATTAGTGTCCTATTTTTCCAAATCAGCTCCAACATTTTCCTTTTCTATCACATTAGCCAGTCTGATAGGTGTGAGGGCATATCTCAGAGTTGTTTTAATTTAAGTCATCTTTTGAATACCAGTGTTCTTCTTATTATATGGTTATGAACCATGGATCTTCTTTGTCTCAGAAAAACAAGACATTGTATGACTTCAAGGTCAATGAAAAATGCATGGAGGACATTAACAACTTGCACAAAAAAGTGTCATAAAATATATCCTCAAGGATTTGTATCATCAGAAAAAGAGGTGGGTCATATAGCAAACATGAGATCATGTGTTATACTAATACCCAGGAAATATTAAAAGACCTAATGGTAGGCTTCATTATGTTGGGCAGATAGCCTTGTGAAAAGTTATGAGTAACAATAACTAACATTTATAAAATGTTTTAAGGTTTACAAAAAACTTTATATATGTTATTGCATCCTTACCACAACCCTGTGAGGTAGGTATTAATAATATTACAGGTATTATTATTTCCCTTTTACAGATTAGGAAATTGAGGTTCAGATAAGTGACTTTCATGTGGTCATACAGTTAGTAAGTAGCAGTGTCAGAATTCAAATCTAGGTCTCTCTTGAGTACAGGTTGAGCACTTTTTAAAAACTATATTTCAGTGGAGGGAATGTTGGTATCATTTAGTACCTCTGCTCATAGGATACCAATTTGCATACCATTGGTTTTTTGAACCTGCATGCTGGATTTTACATTTGACTATATTCAATTTAATGTTAGCTTCAGACGATAATTCCAGTCTGTCAGGATTTTGTCATGCAGTATGTTAACTTTCCCGCAGTTTTGTGTTCCCCACTAATTTAATACATGTGTTTGTTAGACCTATGAGTGCATATGGTTAGAGAATGGAAAGAATATGAGATGAGGGAATAACAGTCTAACTTAGCTGAAGTATAGAGTATATGATGAGGAGAGAGTAGATGTGGGAAATAAGCCTAGGAGGGCAGCTTGGAGTATTGTGGAGGGCTAATGAATGTTTTTGAATAGGTGATTGACATAATCAGATATGTACCTCAGGTAAATTATTTTGGCAGTAGTGCGAGGAAAGGATGGAAGAAGTCTGAAAGAGGAGACAGGGCTGCTAGTTGGGAGTGTTCTACAATAGTTTGGTGAAAGGTCCCTTCGTAGTGTTCATTTATTATTGAAATCTTTGTATTGAAAGTGGGCTGTGGGTGCAGCAGTATTCTAATCTGTAGCTAACCATTCCACCATTGCTGAAGCAGTTTGAATTCCTTTTTCTCTCCTGACATCTTTCCATTTTCTAATTAAGTACTGGCTAGTCATTTTGATGTCATTTAAAACCCCACATGTATATTGTATATCTAGTTAAGTGAAAGCAAAAGAGGGAAAGAGGAATGCTGTTTCTGTTTCCTTTCTCAACTTTATAAATGCTTCTGCATGTTAGTTTCGCTAGAATGTAGTCTGCTATGATTTAGCACTTTCTTCTTCCAGTCCTCACAGAAGTTTATGGATGGAAATGCTATTCGTCACTTGGCAGCCAGATCATAGCCAATAATGATGGTGGTGGTGGTGATGATGATGGTTGTGTGTGTGTATGTATGTCTAGGGGCAATTGATGGCACTTAATTAGCAGTTGATTGAATATAATATCTACCTTTATGATTATGTGGTATCAGTTGATGGTCAGGGTTTAAAAGACAGAGGGGGGGAAACATGGATTGACAGATGTGTAGATAAAAACTATAACCAACAAAAAAATCAAATGCATTGGGTTCACTGTTACATGGTTTCTACTCACTGTACTCTTGCACACTCTGGTTCTTTTATCTTTCCACCTATGATATGCATTGTCACAAAGTATAACTTATTTTGCGTTGTCTTATTTGTATTGGGTGGCAGTTAATAGGCTAAGAAGATTCTTGGGAGGAAAATAACAATTTCTTCCATTGTGGTATGTCCTTGAAGGTGTTGCTCTCTGATGGAGGTTTTGAGCCTTTATTGTAACATTTTCAACTTTATATCACACAAACAAAGAGTTATATGTGGTGGAGAATGGAATTTCTGACTTAAAAATATGTATATTTCTAAAAAGTAATATTAAAGTGTACTTTAATTGTACTGCACCATGTTGCATTCTATTAGGAACCTGCCTCTGAGCTTTGTTTGGTAAGATTGCGATTAAAAGGCGACACTCACTTTCTAGTTGTTTTGAATGGGAGAGGCAATACTTAGTTTACTCTCTTCCCATCTGGCTTCAAGTAGGATAGATTGGCCTTAATGTGTCACAGAGACAGAATTGAGGGGGCAGTTTTTTGTGACTAGGGCAGAGTTCCTATATTTAAAATGGACTCTTTTCTTGAGAAACACCTCTATTGACCTTCTTATCTGGTTGAGTATAGAATGGAAAAGATTAGCTGTTACCTCCAATTCTGAAATATGCAGAACTGAGCGGTCCTAAATGCTAGCATATGACCTGCCTTGATCAGAAGTAGAAGACAAGGTTTTACGACTGAGGTCTTCTGAGCTCTTCCTCATGACTTCTTTCTTTTCAGTTAGAGAAAATTTCAGAGGCTTTTTGACATTTCTAGTCTCTCTCCTTCTTGGTGAACAACAGAACAAAAGGCTCTTCCTCTTGCCTTTTTTTTTCCTTCTGAAGTTGAGAAGCTCATTTTGGGCATTCTGTTTTCTCCCTTCTTTTCTGTCAGGTGGACCAGTAGGCTTTTTCTAATCAGTTAATCAACCCATAACTATTTATTAAACAAAGTGCTAATTATTTGTGTAAAATACTAAAATAAAATATTTCAGAAGCTGAAAGAAAGAAAAAGAGGCTAAAAAGCATAGGTGGGGCAGGAGGAAAGGTCAGAGAGTCAGAAATCAAACTGGGAGGAAAATGGTCAGCCTGTTTTTTGTTTGTTTATTTTTGTTATTGTTGTTGAGCTGTTTTTTAATCATGTCTTATTCTTTGTGACCCCCATTTGAGGTTCTCTTGGCAGAGATACTGGAATGGTTTGCCTGTTCTTTCTCTTTTTCATTTTACAGATGAGGAAACTGAAGCCAGCCTGGGCCCCTTTCCAAAATGGAAGCCTCTGGAGGAACACACTAATGGGAGAAAGGGGATGGCAAGACACTGGGGAGTTTCTGAGTGAGAAAGTCCTAGTTTCTGAGGGAAGTTCCAAGGGGAGATGACTACATGGAGGTGAAGTCTGGAAAGTCAGAAGAGAGGGAAGCAACTGTAAATGACAAGAGGAGCTTATATTTGACCCCAGAGATAATTGGGAACTATTGGAGTTTGTTGAATTGGGAGAGGGAATGAAAAGGTCAGACTTTTGACTTAATTCTGCTGGGTCTATAATTGGTATTGGTTGGTAATCCATTTTGATCCTCTTTTCCTGGAATACTTGTATGTACATCTCATATCTTCAGGATTATTGTTCAGAGTTTAATTTTCATTATATAGCACTCATTTTTTACATATCTGCAGTCATGTATTGATCATGGCCTTTTCCTCTGGTAGTCCATGTACTTCTTAACTCTTCTATAAAACTTTCTCTCTCCTCTCCTTTCTTCCCTCTCTTCCCCCCAATTGTATTCATTCCTTTAGTGAGGTTCTCCTCAATTAGAGTGTTGTAACCTCCTTAAAACACTGATTTACATTGCCTACCCTGAGTCCCCGATTTGCTAGTGCATTCCTCTCTTCTCCTCTCCTCTATCCTCTCTTCTTCTTCATCCTCTCCTCTACTTCCTCTCATCTTCTCCTCCATTTTTATCCTCTTTGTTCTCCTCCCTGTCCCCCTTCTCTCACAGACAAGATATATATACATACATACATACATACATACATATATATACATACATATAATATATATAATAAATTGGAGATAATCTCCAAGGAAAGACATTACCATTAAGGGAGACTTATAAAAGGCTTATTGAAGAAATTGGGAGTTAGCTGAAATTTGAAGGAAGTGAGGGAAGCCAAGAGGAGGAGATGATGAGGGAGAACTTTTTGTGCTTGGGAGATAGCCTGTGAGTTGGGAGATGGGGGTTCTTGTTGTTTGTCCTTGAAGAGGACCATGAGATCAAGGAGGTGATACCATGACTTGCAAGTGAATTGAATTGGAAGGAGGAAGGGAGGGTTGTACAACGTCACCAACCTCACTCTCCTCCAAAGCCATTTGGATCTGGTGGCAAGGTATTGATCAGGACAACTTACCATTAAATACTGTCTAACAGATCTTCATAAACAAAGATCACAGTACATAAATACTTAAAGGAATACCTCCCAGATTGATTTTTTTTTTTGACTAGGTAAAAAAGATCATTTTCTACTTCTTTCTTACCTACCTTAATCACTGATTTCGCATTGCCTCAGTCAAATGAGACCTGTTAATGATCTTAGCTTGAAAAGGCCATGGTCTCCCACAGCATCCAGAGTCATCTCCAGTCATCCTGATCTATCTCACTCCACTGGACCCAGATGACTCCAGAGGAG
Organism: Notamacropus eugenii; assembly: GCF_028372415.1. Taxonomy (NCBI): domain Eukaryota; kingdom Metazoa; phylum Chordata; class Mammalia; order Diprotodontia; family Macropodidae; genus Notamacropus; species Notamacropus eugenii. Next base: position 640,427,051 of record NC_092872.1, on the reverse strand, counting down.
AAAGTGAGGCCAATGACTTTGCACAACCCTCCCTCACTTAGATTCAATTCATTTCTAAGTCATGGCATCACCTCCCTGATGTCATAGCCCTCTTCAAGAATGAAGAACAAATAACAACCTCTGCGAGTAGCAGTAGGAGCTGCCTAATGGTGACCCAATGGGAACTGGCCAATTGGGCAACATAGCTCTCTCTCTGTTTCTTTCTTTCTTTCTTTCTTTCTTTCTTTCTTTCTTTCTTTCTTTCTTTCTTTCTTTCTTTCTTTCTTTCTTTCATTCTTCCTTCCTTCCTTTCTTCCTTCCTTCCTTTCTTTTTCTTTCTTTCTTCCTTCCTTCCTTTCTTCCTTCCTTCCTTCCTTCCTTCCTTCCTTCCTTCCTTCCTTCCTTCCTTCCTTCCTTCCTTCTTTCTTTCTTTCTTTCTTTCTTTCTTCCTTCCTTCCTTCCTTCCTTCCTTCCTTCCTTCCTTTCTTTCTTTCTTTCTTTCTTTCTTTCTTCCTTCCTTCCTTCCTTCCTTCCTTCCTTCCTTCCTTCCTTCCTTCCTTCCTTTCTTCCTTCCTTCCTTTCTTCCTTCCTTCCTTCCTTTCTTTCTTCCTTTCTTTCTTTCTCCCCTTCTCTTCCCTCTGGGGTTTCTTGTAAGAGGAATAGCAAGGGGGCTTTACTATTTGAATGATTTGCAATAGTTATATAGCCAGTATGATCCATGTATATGTAACAGGAGGGACTAGTCAATGGGTGGGGTAGGAGGGAGACATTCTTTGGAGCATACATAGTATTCTTTACCTACTGCATATCTATGTGGAGAAGTGCTGAATCTGCTTCCAGAAATGTGTGGTAGTGTGTAATGGACAGGCCCTGCACCTGATTCAGAGCATGTACCGGCAGTCTGTGACTATTTCCTGTTGACTGACTGTATGGTGATAAAAACCCTTAAACTTCTGCTAAGCTAGAATGGAGTACGTGTTCAAAAAGTTAGAAACAAAGGAAAGCTCTCTCTTGTAGATTGGTGAGCAAGGCAAAACTGCTGTAAAACTCCAGGTTGGGGAGGGGAGGTGATATAGCATCAGCTGCCTTCCTACCCTACTTGGGCTGCCATGTTCTGAGGAAACATGGCAACAAGGTAAGTGAGGTACTCCTACCAGAAACATATGCCAGTATTTCTTTTTTACTCAAAAACTGCCAAGGAGAGAGAGGGAGTAAAGGACTTGAAATCAGGAAAACTTGGGTTCAGATCCTCAGACATTGTGGACAAACCACTTCATCTCTTAGCCTCAGTTTCCTAATCTATAAAATGGGGATGGTAAAAGTATCTGTCTTTTGTGAGGATAGAATAAGACAACACATGTAAAGTGCTTTACGAACCTTAAAAATCTTTTCTTATTATTTTGTTTGCATACTCAGTTATGGCTCAACAGCCAGTTAAAGCCTTTTCATCACCATGCAGTTAGCTGACAGGAAATAGTCACAAAATACTTACTCATGCTCTGAACTTAGGGTAGAGTTCCTTTATTACACATGATTTTCAGAAGTAGGCTCACCGTGTCTCCACATGCATATGAAGCAGGAAGGGAATGTTATGTATGCTCCAAGGACTGGGTCTTCATTGGCAGTCTTATATATACATATATGTATTTGTATATGTATGTCTATATATGTTTATATATGTACATAGCACACACATGTTTATTATCTCTATCTCTTGATAATTGCTTTAGGTTATATAAAAAGATTTTAGATTGAAAACAATCACATGAGGTTTTTCTAATTAATTATTTTTTTCTTCACAGGTTTAAAATCAAGAGGTAATATGATAACAATGGATAAAGAACCAAAGTTAGAATCAGAAAAAACCAGGGTTCAAGTGTAGTATCTGACATATACTGACTATGTGACCCTAGAGCACTTACCTACTCAATGCCCTGAGCAAATCTTTGACTATAAGTTGCAGAATTGTTGGTAATAATCATTAGATAGTAGAGTTTCTTCACCATCAGTTGTATATAACACTGGAAACCCCCCATATATGTACATACATACATATAAGTACATGCATACATGTTCATTCAGAGTTCAAAACTCTCAAATATGGCTATTCTCTCTCCTTCCTCATTTTCCTTTCCCACTTCTCCCTTTCTCTGTACTCTTCAGAAGGCTGTTTTACAGTGGTATAAACAATTGTATTGGTAATAAAACAATTGTTGTGTACTTAGTACTGAAGCCCAAAGTTCAGGTTTGGAGGAGGTAGGAGAGGCAAGGACTCAAGGGCTGGACTTGGCACAAAGAAGGATCATTTCTTCCTCTGAGCCTGGAGCAAAGGAAGGAAAAAAATGGAGATGATGTTGAGGGAATTTGAAATGGACATTTAGGGAGAAGACAGAACATCCTGGTTTTTTTAAAAGTAAATTATGAGATAATATCCTCTGCTAAGAGGAAGGGGGAAAAGTGACGTAGGTGGCTTGAAGAAAGATGTGTTGTGTGTTCGTGCTTCATTTTCGAGAAAGACCATGACATCAGAGAAATGATGACATGACTTGCACTTGACTTTGTTTTGAATGAGGGAGGGCTGTGCAAGGTCACCAGCCTCATTTTCTCCTCCTGAGCCACCTGGATTCAGTGACCAGATATTCATCAGGATGACTGGAGAGAGCCCAGGATGCAATGGGAGAGCATGGCCTTTTTAGGCTGAGGTCTTTTCAGGTACTCACTTAGACTAAGGTAATGCCCATTCAGTGAAGAGGCTTGAGGAGAGAAGAAAGATTTGGAATGAACACTGCAAAGAGTGCGTGACAGAAAACCAATCAGGGAATACTGAAAAGATTATCATGCAACAGCAAGGGCCCAATTAATATTGGATAAGAGAAATTCATAGCTGACCCAGTTATCTCAGTAGTGTGATTTCCTTCGGTGGTGATCAGTAGCTCTTCAGTTAGGGAAGGAAGCCAATAGTGGGAATGTAATCCAGGGTTGGGGTCAGAAAGTAATGAGTAGCTAAAGTGCATCAGGGTAAGAGATTCAAGGTTAGATGATCATGTGAAGTTGAACTGATTAACTAAAAGATAAAAGATTTATAAGGGAAGTAAGTGAGGCCAAATCAGGGGGTATGGTTTGAGAAAGCAGACAGGGATGGAGCAACTGGAGATTGTGGTGAAAATGGAGAATAGGTCTCAGACGGATGAGGCACAGGGAGATGATAGGAAGCTGTGATAACCAGGTGAATTTCAGAGATCTGGGTCAAGGAGGTAGAACAGTTGTGAGTAATGATGAAGCAAGTATATTTCTATCCCTGAGTGTGCCTGAGGTGGCATGAAGTTGAAGATCTCAAGTGTTTAGGGGGTTGCTGAACTAGGAAGGATGTTAGAGAATACATCAACATGTGCATCAACCCCCATCAAGTATAAAAGCAAGGGGATGGGGAAAGGAATGTTCTGATTCAGTTACTGAATACCTTGAAAAAGGAAGAATTTTGGTAGGTAACCACCACCAATATGACAATATGCTGCTGTAGTTCTCGAAGGAGGAGAGGTTGCTAAATGATGGTGGGGTGGTAAGGGTCTAGAGGGAATGGTAACTAGCAAGAAGCATACCTAGCTCTCCTTTTGGCCCACTATGTAGGTGGGCTTACAAGAAGGTACACTTAGCACTGGAGAAGGTGATCAGGGATGTAATCTTTGGAAGACGGAAAGAGTGTGGAAGTAAGATGCGTACTATGGATAGCAGTTTGTTAACAATAACATGGAGTTCCATAAGGGAGTGGGAATGGTAGCAGGGGAAGGGAGTTCTTTCTGTTATATTTTTGTTTTCCATAAGCCTTCCATCAGACATTCCTATTTTGTTAATGTTGATAAAAATGCGTCTCTCTAGAATTATTAGATCTAATTCAATTAAACAAACTTTCATTAAGCAAGTACAATGGACAAGGCAACACTGTAACAAAGAGATTGATATTTAATATAATTCAAGTTGACTACACATATCTGAAAGTATATTTTTGCTTATTTAAATATCTGATATTTTCCTGAAGTTTGCTGAAATGGAAATAATCTATACCAAAGTTTTCTTATGGCAGTGTATTCTTTGAGGGGGATAATCATGTAAGCTAACATGGAATAGGAATATTTCATATTTTATTAAGTTCATAGAATTCAGATTCATATAATAAAAATAACTCCTATAAATGTCAACACAAGTAACTATCAAGCTGAACGTAATTTGGCTCTGTTTAAATGACTGGCACGTATTTTTGTATATAAAAATTCCAATTTCATCTTTAGGAAGTGCTCATCTTCTCAAATACTAAAATTCATCAAACATGATTCCACATAATTCTATAATAAAATTCCCTTCTTCCTAGAGAAGGAGGAATGAAAGGTTTGATTGAGACTTTGTTAGAATGTCAAAGCAGGAATTTTCGTGTTGGCCTTCAGCTTGTTCTGAGATTGATTATATATATATGGCTATACCTTGTAAAACTGTGAGGAAAAATTCTACTATAACCACCCTCCAACAAAGGAAACTTGCCCTTCTAGAAAAAAAACTAGTAAATCAATCTGTGTGTGTGTGTGTACGTGTGTGTGTGTGTGTGTGTGTGTATGTCCCTAATAGTCGGTTTCACTGAATTTTTCACATTTTAAACCAATTGTTTTGCCATGATGAGGACAGAACTTACAAACAAAAACTTAGAAGCCAAAGCCCATGGACTCTGACTTGAGAACATACAAAATGCCTCTGGGGACCCCAGGAAGTGAACCAGCTGCTTCTTTCTGTCCATTCCCATGCTTTCCCAAGTGGATACTCCTCTAATTGTACCTCATGGAACATAAATAGTATTTCTTCCTATCTGTTCTTTCCCAAGTTACACAGCTATTTCATCTATTCTGGTCCTGTAGTCTTTTTCAGTGGACAAGATTTTCCATGTGTAAAGGACACTCAGGATTATAATTAATCTAGAAAATAGGATATTATTTTTCATGTGGATTCATAATTTAACCCCACATTTAGAACTTTGATAAATAGCTCCAGAGATCACCTGAGAGATAATTATTTTTTGATACCTATAGCTCCATTTTACCTTTTGCATTTTGTCCTTTGTATTTACAAAGTGATAAGAGGCCAGAGAGATGAGTCCTTCTGTCTGGTTACAGTGAAATTTTTATCTTATCACATGAACCTGGAGAGAGAGAGAGAGAGAGAGAGAGAGAGAGAGAGAGAGAGAGAGAGAGAGAGAGAGAGAGAGAGAGAGAGACAGAGAGAGAGGGACAGAGAGAGAGAGAGAGAGACAGAGAGAGAGAGAGAGAGAGAGGCAGGCAGACAGACAGAGAGACAGAAACAGAGAGAGACAGAGAGAGAGGGACAGAGAGAGAGAGAGAGAGATAGATAGATAGAGAGAGAGAGAGAGAGAGAGAGAGAGAAATGTTTAGTTTTATATTTATTCCACTTAGCCATATTAGGTTTACTTAATTTATCAAAAATACATGTCAATTGAAAAAAAGAAATGATATCTGCTATTTGGCATTTTGAAAATATTTTTAATTCCTTGGTTATAAATAAAAAGTATTAATAACATTAGTCAAAAATGTAGTGACATTCTATCTCCTTTTGGAATCACTATTTCTACCACTGGCTATTAGCATAAATAAGTTCAAATGGAAAGTTTGACTTTAGTCTTAAACTCTCATGATTTAAAATAAAAAAAAAAGAAAACCACCAAAAAAGGCACTGTAAGGGCAGCCAGGAAACTTAGGAAGATCATGGAATCCTGAGAAGAAAAGAGAGAAGCAGAAGCAGCTATGGCAGAGAGGAGGGGGATGGGAAGAAGGAGGAGAGGAAGGAGGAGAAGGAGGAGAAGAAAGAGAAGAAAAAGGAAGAGGAGGAAAAAGAGAGGAGAAAGAGGGAGAATAGAAGAGAGAGGGAGAGAAGGAATAAAATGAGGAAGAGGAAAGAAAAGGAGAAAGAGATGAAGGAGGAGGAGGAGAGAAGAGGAGGGGGTGAGGAGAAGGGAGGAGAGAGAAAGGATAAGGAGGAAATATGAGGGAGAGGGTAGGATGAGATGACCTCTGAGGTTTCATCTAACTCCAAATCTATGATCATAAAATCCTAAGAAGACAATAGGATATATTTTAACACACAATTTTCTAGCACGCAGTTAGTTGGGGGAGGGTATGTGTTACAGGACTCAGGATTTACATTGTGTGCCAGAGTCTCGGTTATTATCCTTCCATGTTGTACTCTTGGCACTTAGTATATTTCTACAGTTGCTGAATTTACCTGTAAAATCTGTCTGCAGATCTTTTTTGTGAATGACTGGTGTCTGTATAATTTTCAATTATTTGTTGTCTGAATATGTATACATATTTTCTTATTGAAAACAAGTTATTTTTAGTTTCCTTTTAGATATGTTTGGGAGCAAACTCTTAACTGTTGCTATGCTGCTATGGTAACAGTATCCACTGACATGTTTACAATTGTTTAAAATACTATAAACTTTCAAGGGCAAAGGCAAGCAGTTTATTTCTATCAAAGTTGTTTTATAACTTCTTTTTTTATTAGTTTATTTATTACCTTAAGACCCATATCAGAATCTGTCTCACCTGCATAAAAAAAGCACTTTTTGCTAAGATACATAATTATTTACATAGTTTCGTGGTTATAACCAGTTGAGATGAAACCAGTGGAGAAGTTTCCCTTGGAAGGGCTGAGTTGAAGATTGGACATACAATACAGAACTGGATTCCATTTCTAACTTTTCTATTTGACTGTGTGGCTTAGGAAATTTATTTAAATTCTCAGTGTTCCAAGATTCTCGCATGAATAATGGGTATGATGTCTCTTAGGGGGCATACATCAATTCATATATAGAAAGAAATTTTGATATTGTAAGATGAAAGAAAACTATCATGGCTATTAGTTTTATATGCAGAGTATATTTGTGTCCCATTCTAATGGCTAAGGAAAACATAAATTAGCAGTAGAGGACCTTTCTTGCTCGTATTGTGAGGGAAGATTTTAAACAATTTTGTACATAATTATAATTTAATTTATAATTTTACAGTTTATAATTTTTATAATTTTTGGATAATAAATACCACTTTATTATCAAACAAAGGCAAGAAAAGCTACAACTGCATAAAGGTGCTGGGAAAGTGTTGGCTCTAGATAGTTTTTCAGGAGTCACGTGTCATTTGAATGAAGAATTTGTGATCATAAATGGGGGAACTTTTAGTCCTTCATGCCTTAGATGAAAATGGCATTTAAAGACCAGAATTTCATAGTAATTTAGATCCAGAATATTTTCTCCTTTGGGATGACAACCCTACCAGCAATAATAACAACAACCATGCCCAAGTCTGGTTATCTAAAAAGGAAAGATGCCTTTTTTGGGAACATATCTCTTACTCCACACAGCACACACTCACACACAACACACATCCTTGAAACCTTTGTTTCTTTAGTCATCTGACCCACAGAGTTTTTTCTGGGCTTTGAATTCCAGACCAAAGAACATCAAGGATTAGCTAACCATTTTGGAGGCTAGGGCAAAAGAATCAAATGCATCCTCTAATAAACATTTTGAGACAAATTCTCTTGAGTGTGTGTGTGTGTGTGTGCGTGTGTGTGTGTGCACATGCACACAGAGGAGGAGGGAATGACTCTGTGATACCAGGTCCCATGACAGAGACACTGAGATATCAGGAAGATACTACAAGGGAGGCTGCCTCCATGGGAAAGGGGACATCAAGGCAAGTCAAAACCAGGGAAAGGTAAACCTAGAGAGTTCATATACTGTCAATGCCTTCTAAATTTTGATGCCCTGGGGAAAAGTTCCACTTTCTCTACTCTAATTAAAGGTTCTGTCTGGGGATGATAATAGTTTGGGGAAAACTAGTTGTAGCAGTGGAATTGTCAGGATACCATTGATCAAATATTTCCTTCCAGACCATTACCCATCAAAATTCATGGGTACTTCTTTCCCTTACTATGAATGGCCAGCAGACATTCCATCATAAGCCACTTATTGTTGATTGCTTATTTTATTTCCTTCCAGTGCTGAAAAGACTTCTCTCCTTCTCTGAGCAAACTACAACTTAGAAATGTGACCCCTTGGGACTCCTGATTAGAATCACCAAACCTTGATGGATCTGCCCCAGCACTAATATGTGGGAAACTGCAAGAGGACAACTCTGTCAAGAAAGTTCATAAGAAAAAAATACACATCTGGTTTACCAGCAGCCCGTGTCAAGGGGCTGAGTAAACTTTAAAATATTAACTTCCCTGGGATGTGAGCCATGGACTTTCAAAAGCTCTGGAAATGGGATCCCTTGGGAACTATTATCAAGCTTCAGCACAAAAACTCAAGAGAGGAACAGTCACTTGGTTTGTTTGGTTTGGTCTTAAGAAGCAGTGCTCCATTTCTGACATAGTCTAAGGGGAGTTTCCTAAGTTAACCTTCTATATTGTGGTGTATGATTTTTCAGTCAGCTGCTTCCTTGCTGGTTTAAAGCGTGTAAGGGAATTCCCCTCTTCTGACCAAAATGTTGACTGAGGGATTAATTGTTGATATTAATCTGGGGATTTTTCTCTTATATTTTGCTGTTTCCTGTTTTCCATGACCCTCTCTGTTTCTGGGTAATGAGGGGAGTCTGATTATGAAATAAGGCCCATATTTAAAGAAAGCATGAGACAGTGTTGGGTATGGAGAAGATTCACTTCTGCTTTTATTTCCTTCTTAATTTCTGGGGTCAAAATGTGATTGTTTTTGAAGATGAAGATGTAAACATGTTCCTGAAGGCCTCATTCACATGTGAGAATCGCTGAATTGTAGCATTTAGGATTTGAAAGGGACTTGAGAGGTCATCTACTCTGTGCTGGGAAAAGCATCGCTTTTACAAAGTACTTGACAAGTAGCCAATCTTTACTTGAAGACCTCCAAAAGATGGGAACATAATACCTCTCAAGGCAACTTGTTTCCCTTTTAGACATCTCTGAATGCAGCAAACTTTTTGTTGTCTCAGTTTTAAATTTGCCTATTCTCATTTTCTGCCCACTGCTCCTAGAGGTGACTTGCCCTCTGGGGGCAAACAGAATGAATCTAATCTCTCTCCAATAATATTTGAAGACAAGGATCAAGTTCCATCCCTCTTCCAATTCTTGTCCTCTTCAGACTAAATATTCCCTGTTCTTTCAACCATTCCTAATGGCATGAGCTTGAGGTCTTTGCTCTTCTGGTTGCCCTCTTCTGGACACTCTCCAGATTATATCAAGATCCTTCCTAAGAAGAGGCACCCAGAACTTAACACAATGCTTCAAAGGACAGAGTATGATAGGACCATTCCTCCTGAGTCATGGGTACTATCTCTCTCAACATATACATGGATTCCATTGGCTTCTTTGGCAGCCATATCATAATGTCAACTCATACTGTCCACTAAAACCTCATATGTTTTTCAGAAAACCTGCTGTCTAGCTATATCTCCTCTCATTTGATACTTGAGAAGTTGTGAATTCCGATATGATTTGCATTTATTCTCATTGCATTTCATCTTTTTCAGTCTGGCCCAATGTTTCAGCTTTTTCTATTCCAACTCTATAATCTATTGAATCATTTTGATAATATTGCCATAAATATTCTTATCCAGATCACCAATAAAAATGAAAGCATGGGACCAAAGCATAGGGCCAAGTGGGAGGGGGTGGGGAGCAACATGCAAACAAACATATACAAAGCAACCCATAGACAGAATAAATAGGAAATAATTAACAGAAGGAAGGCATTGGAATTAAGAGGGGCTGTGAAAGGCTTCCTGTAGGAGATGGGATTTTAGTTGGGACTTAAAGGAATCCAGGGAGGTTAGTGGTAGGAGTGGAAGAGGGAGAACATTCCAGGCATGGGGGACAGCCAGAGAAAATGCCCAGAGCCAAGAGATAGAATATCTTGTTCGTGGAAAAGCCAGGAGGCCTGTGTCACTGAATCTAAGAATACATGTAGGGAAGTAAGGTTTAAGAAGACTGGAAATGTAGTGGGGAGCTAGGTTGTGAAGGGCTTTGAATTCTTCATATTTTCCCATGAAAATAACATGAAAAACTCTTATCAATTACTGTATTTGTAGCTGGAATTTTTAGCTTGAAATCCAATAACTATTTTTTAAAAAGAAAACATTTTGATAACTGTATTTCAATATAATTGCTTGTCTTTGTAATCCTATATATTTTCTTTTATAGATTTAAAAACATTACTTGAGAAAGGATCCCTAAGCTTGCCTAGATTACCAAAGGGGTACATGACACTTTAAAAAAAAGATCAAGAAATCCTGATTTATGACATTCTCCTGTTCTACAGTATAAGTTAAGAAACTCTTTCAAAAAACAAAAAAAGGAAACAACAGTTGTTTGACGTGTCATGATCTCAGTGAATCCAAGCTAGCTCTTTATGATTGCCATTTCCTTTCCTAGATATTCCCTAATACTCTTTTTGATAAAGCCTTTCAGAATTTTTTCAGTAATCAAATGCAAATTCATTGGTCTAAAACTTACAAAAAGCTATTTCTCTACTTTTTTTTAAAATTGAGACATTTGGCCTTCTACAGTCCTTTGATACATTTTCCATTCTCCATCATCATTTAGTAGTACCTCCACGACCCCATATGCTAGTTCTTTCAATACCCACCAATGTAGTTCATCCCAGTTTGGTGACCTGAACTCCTCAAAAGCAGCTAGTAGATGAGAAAATCATGGCCCAGGGAAATTAAATGACTTGCCCAGTTACCCACAGATCCTGAGGCAGGATTTGAACCTGAGTCCTATAACTTCTTTCTGTTATACCACACTGTCTTGTGAATAGCTGCTGAACACAGTTAGGACTTAATAAATGATTATGAATATAGTGATGCTTACTGGGTTTAGAATTGAAGTTAAAAATATCTATTTGCTTCCTATGTGATCATAGACACTTTATTTCTTTGAGCCCCAGTTTCCTCATATGTAAAATAGTGATAACAATACTTATATTACCCACATCACAGTTGTGTAGATAAAATGAGAGAATGCATATAAAGCATAAAGTGCTATGTAAACACAAGATATAAATATTCAAATTCTATGATAATTTGAGGTACTTCTAAGTTTAACAATACGCACAGTAGTCATTAAATTCTCTCATATCATAACTATGATTTTAACCTTTTTTTAACTAGTGGCTTTTCAGTTATTTTTTATAAAGTGTTTCACGAGAAAGTGTGCATAGTGAATTGTAGAAGAGAAAAGATGTCAGACAAAATATATCCTTTTACTTAGAAATGATTTTTATTATTTCTGACTAATACTTAGTTGATTATAGTTAAATGAGATACATTTCTAACATTATTCATCTCATCGAGAATTTTCCCAACACTATTTAAAGAAACTTTAGTTTAGACTAGTTCTGTTACATTATCTTAGCTACCATGGAAATCCTGAAAGTATAGGCATAAAATTGTGGCATCCCGATTCAGGTTTTTAGGACATATTTAGGTACATTTATTCAAAACCACTGCTCATTCCATTTTCTACTGATCTCCTCACCACTCAAAATTAAACATGTGATACCATTTTAAGGCAAAAAAAAATGGCATAAAACAAAATGCTAGGTAAATAACTAGAAATCAAATTAAGCAAAAGTTACTCCATCACCTTTTTCCTAAAACGTGGTCCTTGGGTGGTGTGAGTCTCTGCTCCCATGCTGCCCTATCAGCATAGTGCAATAAATAAATATATGGGTATACATCCACCGCAAGACTCCTGCTACATTTTCTGTATGGCAGGAGGGGACACACCTTAGTCACTCAAGGAAGGTGATAGGGAACTTTGCTGCAACTCTGGGAAGCCTTGGGCTGCTTAAGACCCTCTATAGATAAACATGGATACCTCAGTTGTTCTACATGTTTGTCTTATGGATGTTCTGTATGTTTATTGCTCTGGTTAATTCCTTATTCTTGACTTTCCAAATCTTCTGCTACTACTACTACTACTACTATCACCACCACCATCGCCATTACTACTACTACCACTTGTAATAACAATGATATAATAAAAACTTCTAATGACAATAACCTAGTGTTTATATAGAGCAGCGAGATGGCACAGTGGATAGAGAATCAGACCTGAAGTCAGGGAGACCTGAATGTAAATCTGTTCTCAGACATTAATTAGCTTTGTGGCCCTAGGCAAGTCACTTAACCCTGTCTGTCTCAGTTTCTTCATCTATAAAATGAACTCGAGAAGGAAATGGCAAACCACTCCATAGTCTTTGCCAAGAAAACCACAAATTGGGTCACAAGAAATCAGACACAACTGAACAACCAACAAACATCTATATGGCACCTAGTTTGTGCCAAGCATTGTGCCAAGTACTTTATAAATATCTCATTTGATTTTCACAACAATCCTGGGAGGTAGGAGCTATCATTATTATTCCATTTTGCAACTGAGGAAGCTGAGGCAGAGGTAACATCACTTTCCCCAAGGATACATGGCTAGTAAATATCTGAGTTTGGATTTGTATTCCTGACTCCAAGACAGCTCTCTCACCACTGCACCACCTAGCTGTCTCTGAGTGTTTGAACAGGAATCTCTGTGCTTTTCAGTCCTTGACTTCTAATTACCTTGCCTTTCTGCCAATGCCACTACAGCTGTCCTCTTCTATCTCTTCTACCCTTTAACTACGTCCACTTCCACTTCATAACCTCATACAAACACTTCTTACTAACCCATTTGTGGGACTACCATAGCTAGATTGGGCTTCTCCATACCATGGGCTTATGTGGAATGTAATTTCCCAGGGGGATGTCATATCATGCCTACCCATAGAAACACACTGTTCCTTCACAAGACCTTCACATGATGCAGAGCATGTCACCAATCACCTGCAGACATTTCAGAGCATCCCATTACATCATCTTAGAGGAGCTCTCATATTGTAGTACCCAACTGACATAGTCATATTCCTTGAACCTTTTTGGGTCCATCATCTGTTTCAGAACTATTGCTCATAAAGTCTCATTTTCCCACTGAATCTTACCCTGACCAACAAGAATTAAACACATGACATCACAGCAAAGTAAAGGTCATATGTTAAACTACAGATTACAAGGAAATATCAAGGAATAAAAATCACCACCAGGTATTTGATCACTTGTTTCTCAGAATAACCTCTTTTCCTTCCTCCAGCTGTTTACTCATCTCTGTTTCCCATGCACCATGTTAAGAACAGTGATGTAAGCTGTTCAGTCATTTTTCACTTGTGTCTGACTCTTCATGACCCTATTTGGGGTTTTCTTGGTAGATGTACTGGAGTGGTTTGCCATTTCCTTCTCTAACTCATTTCACAGATGAAGAACAGGGTTAAGTGACTTGCCCAGGGTGACATATCTAGTAAGGTCTGAGGCCAGATTTGAACTCAAGAAGATGAGTCTTTTCAACTCCAGGTCCAGCACTCTATCTACTGAGCCACCTATCTGCCTGTGCTGTAAGCCAGGGGAGCTGAAAGAAGGGTATGAGAGTATACTCCCAATGAATGGAGCATTTATTAAGCATGTACTATGTATAGCACTTTGCTAAGTATGAGGGATATAAACAGAAAAGACTACTCTTAAGAGCTTATACTGTAGTAGGGGACATAATACATATGCAAGGTTTCAGCTACCAGTCAGATGGAAAGGTCCCATGGTCCTTAGAATGCTGCACCAAAGCAGAAGAGTTGTTAGGGAATTCCACTGCAGCTCTTAGAAATATTGGGCTTCTTGGTATTGTAGATAGTATCTGCATAACAGAGAATACCTCATTTCTTTCTCTCTAGGCTTCTTTCTCTTTTTGTCTGTCTCTGTCTCCCTCTGACTCTCTTATCTCTCTCTGACTCTTGTTTATGTGTCAGTCTGTCTGTCTGATCTAACACATACATACACGCATGCCTAGTTTTCCCAAAAGGAAACCTAAAAGACATGAGTTTTTAGTTTTGAAGAAAGGAAGGATTTTGTATTAGAGATCAGAAGGTCATGAGGTTTCTTTCATTTGAGTGAGACCTGGCAGCTGAGAAACTAAAAATGTTTTCATATTTTGATATATGAGGAAGCTTTAATCTTGTTCATTGGGGTACTTCTTCCAGGGTGGCAGATTATAGCTTCCATGCCTTCTCTTTCTGTACAACTCTTGTCTGTACAACTTTGTCCTGTAAATTATCCACAGAGTTCTATCCAATGTTTTGAGGGCCTTCCTCTGTCTCTTTAAATTACATGGGTACATGAACTGTCCATCTGTTTTTGCTCACTCTCACTATGACTGGTCCCCCAACTTCTAAAGTCAGATGTCTCTTTGAAGATATCTTTGACATCTAATCTTAGGTATTATTCTTCACTGGCAGCATTTACCACTTATTTTGGTTTACCACATGCCCCTCTTTTGTCCTCCAGTGATGTTCCCCTTCAATTTGGGAGGACTGGAGTATTTTATGACTTACAACCCTATACTATCACTGGAATAATCCTATAAAAAGGGGTGGATCTTGGTATTAAGTGGAAGCTTGGGGTCATTAGAAGCAGTATAAGTTTCCCAAAGACAATCCAACCTGTCCTTTTTCTTTTAAATTCTGGGCCCAGCTCATTGTCCATCTTCAGTTAGAATATCATAAAGGTTTTTTTTTTTTTTAAACTTGACTGAGAACTGACTTCTGAGGGACTAAAAGTATTTTACTTAGCAATATTACTTTACAGAATTTTAAAGTTTGAAGGGACCTTAATAGTCACAAAGTCTAATCTCATTCATACATCATGAAATTGCTTCATTAATATATTAGTAGGGTATCCCTCTGCCCTGACCTCTGTTTTTTGTTTTATTAAAAGGAAGGCTAAGGAAGTCTGAGACTTTCTCAAGGTTCCCATTCAAGAAGCCTGAAGAACTGGGCTTTTATCTCATCATAATATTTCTTTTGTGATAAGTGGTCACATGTCAATGTAGAAGGGCAGGGAGAAAAACAAACTGTGTCACTTTGAGATGGCTTCTTATAAGCGTTTAGAAATGGTTTCTTCTGAATTATGTTTATATATTCTAAAATGTCCTTGAACAGGAAAGAACAATCATGTTTTTTAAAAAAATAATCTCATTATGAATAAATATACTTGAGCTTATTTGTCCACCTAAAAGCAAAACAAAATGCTTCTTTTAAAAGTAAATACTCTTTTGAATTAGCAAGTAGAAGTATGAGCACTCAAAATCTCACAGAATTTTCAAATGGTATTTAAATAATGAGAAGAGGTTTTCAAAAACCGAACACTATTATTATTTGATGTTTGTGGAGAATTTTCTTGCTTCTTTTAAGGAAGGAGCTTTTACTCCACCCTGATGGTCTGTCATGACTACATCAAAAGCACTTAGAGACTCATGAAGTGGTCTAACCCATTCTGGAAAACAATATGAAATGAGAGGAAGCTCACTAAGCTGTTCATATTTATTAATGTAGTAATCCAGTAGATCACGTAGGCACATAGCACATAAAGGGCAAAGATGAAGAAAGGTTACAGGTGCATATATATCTGTAAATATTCAGATATATGTATGCAGGCACTTTTGTGGTAGCAAAAAAACAGGAAACAAAGTGAATGTTCTTCATTTGTAAATGGCTAAGTAAATGGTGGTATAGGAATACAGTGAATATTATTGTGCAGTGATAAATGATGAATATGAAGAGTTCAGAGAAACAGAGAAAGACTTGTATGAATTTATGGAGAAGAAAGAAAGCAGAACTGGAGGACAATAATGTAAGTGAAAACACTAAACCACAGCTGAACTAAGACTATGCGCAACAATCAATTTCAGTCCCATAAGACAGAAGACAAAACACACATAATTGTTCTCAGTAGAGAAATGAGAACTAGAGGTGTAGCATAAGATGTAAGATGAAGTAATTTTGTCAGTGAATTTTGAATAACTATTTTTCTTTATTATAAGAGAGGGTCCAGTGGTGGGGGAAGGACTTAATTGGAAAATAACTGTGGCATAATAAAGAAAGGAAATTAATAAAAATAAAAAAAAGGCATCCAAAATGTTCACCTATTGGAGAATGGCTAAACAAATTATTATACATGAATGTAAAGGGATATTCTTGTGCAATAAGAAAGGATAAAATGGATGACTCCAGAGGAAACTGGAAACTAATTCAGAGTTAAGTGAGCAGAACTAGGAGAAAATTAATACAATGACAACAGTAACAAAAAAAAAAACTTTGAAAGATTTTAGAATTATGATCAATGTACCAATGAACCACAAAGCCAAAGGACTGAAGAGGAAGCATGTTGCCCTCTTTCTACCCAAAAGATAATGGACTTAATATGCAGAATGAGACATGCATTTTGGGAGATGGACAATATAGGGAACTGTTTTTCTAGATTGTCCATATTTTTATGAGGTTTCCTTTTTTTCTTTATTTTTTTGTGTGTTGAGTGTATGTGAGTGTGTGTGTGTGTGTGTGTGTGTGTGTGAGAAGTGGAAAGGAGAGGTAATAAATGCTTGTAAAATAAATACATGTTTAAAAGATACCTAAAGTTTTTCATTTTATACATTAATTTAACAAATAGTAACAATTGCTGTAATATGCTATAAAATACAGTGCATTATAGCTTATAAAACAATCTATAATAAACACTCAAAAAGGGATCATGTCTTCCCTCTCTTTCCTAACACCCAACACATCAATAAAAGGTTTAATTTGCAGCAATACCCTTCTCTGATGCTCAGTATACTGGGTCATCCCATCCTGAAGTTACCAGGAGAACTTCTAAGCCAAAGATAACAATTTAAGGAGACTTTATTGTCAATATCACTCTCAAGATTAAGTACATCTTTGGCACCACTGGCAGTAAATATCCCAGTGTTAGTCAATAGAGTTAGTTAACAGTAATTCCTGTCACATGGTCTCAAAGCTGAAGCCAGAAAGTATTCTGATGTCAGCCACTCAATGGTGGGAAAAACCCACTGATCACAATAATTCCCTCATCATAGTCAAGACACTTTTCTTCATTTTGGGGGACATAACTCACTAAATGTCTTTCCTAGAATTGTGACAATGTATACTATGTATATATACACTAATGGGTACCAGTCTCCTAGCCTGCCCAATAATTTTCTAGTGCCATCCTTCTGAGATTACCTTACAATGACACTATATTGCTATCTATCTATCTATCTATCTATCTATCTATCTATCTATCTATCTATCTATCTATCTATCTATTTATCTATCTATTTGTCTGTCTGTCTGTCTGTCTGTCTGTGTCTGTCTATCTAATCTCTTGTATATATGTAGTTATTAATATGTTGTCTCCCTCATTAGACTGTGAGCTCCTTGAGGGCAGGAACTGTGTTTTTGCCCTATTTATTTTTTATTGCCAGCATTTATCTCAGTGCCTGACACATAGTGTTTAATAAATGCTTTTTTAAAAAAACTGACATACTATGGATTTTAATCAATACCATCTGTTCTTATGGTTCATAATAATAACTTATCTTAAAATATTATGATTATTTGGGGAATGACTCAAATTAGGAAAGTCCTCTGAAGTGCATTGTAAACACTAAGTGATTTTCATATACAGCCCTTTCTCACCCTTCCATTCACTCCTTTTACACCCCACCCCTTTTCTTTTATTACAGGAAGTCATTTAAGGGGAACTGTTGTAATTCTGGAAATCTATATATGGTTTGAAGAACTGGCATCAAACAAAAACAGCTGAATTATAGGAAAAGTCACAATTTGGCATTGTAACACCAAATGCTTTAAACTTCATTTTTAACTTAGGTTAATACTATTCATTTGTCAACTTTGAACATTAGAACTCATAACTATAGTGCTACTTTTTTTTTTGAAGGGACAGTACCATCATTTTTGCTAAAAACTGACTCTTCAAGTTTTGTGATTGAGGGAGCCAGTCAACAAGAATTTATGGAGTGCCTACTCTGTGCCAAGCACTGTGCTAAGCACTGGGGATACAAAAAAAGAGAAAACAGTCCTTGCTCCCAAGGGCATCAGTTTAATGGAGGAGACAGTGTGCCAACAACTCTGTGCAGATTAGGTATATACAAGATAAATCAGAGATAATCTCAGGGGAAAGGCACTAACATTAAAGGGCATTGGGAAAGGCTTCCTGCAAAAGAACGGTAGCCACTAGATTCTAGGTGAGAACTGAAAAACACATCAACCAGTTGCAAACTGTAGTTTGAGTTACAGCTTGTTAGTTAATTAAACATTCTTTTGGCTTAAGTACTGTTCACTTGAAAATGTGAAATTGTAGTTTTAGAACTGAACTATCATTAGAGATGATCTAATCTATATCCTTCATTTTTTAGCTAAGGAAATTAAGCACTGGAGAGGTTAAATATCTTGTTTAAGGTGATACAGCTGGTTAGGGGCAAAGCTAGGGCTACATCCTGGGTTAAGTGCTTCTTGATCCAATTTGCTATTTGAGACCATGTTGTCTCTGGTAGGAGAAAAAAAAATCATCGTGTCTCAGTATCAGATTTGGTTTCTTCATAGTATTTTGAGCTGGATTGGCCTTTAGAGATCATTAAGTTCAACCCTTTCATTTTCTATATGAGGAAATAGAGACTCAGAAAATTGAAATGAATAAGATCCTAAATAGTAGAGCTGAAGTTTGGTCTGCAGGGTTGGGGAACCTTCAGTCTTGAGGTCACATGTGACCCTCTAGGCCCTAAAGGGCCACATGTGGCCTCAGGGCCTCAGGTTCCCCACACCTAGATTCTAAGGTATGTCTAATCTAATTCCCTACTCTTTATCACATTCTGTTGCCATTTGTTCTAGGCTAAGCTAATTAGCATTTCAATTTGTAATGAAATATTAATCTTTAATGATAAAAAATAGATTAAGGATAGGTGGGGAAAGATGGTTAAGACTTCCACTTAAAAAATCACTAGACCTTTCATAGGATCAAAAACTTAATCATTTTCTTTTCCCTAACCAGAAAATCATTCGTCGAAAGCTTGTCCTTGTAAACTGGTTGGAGATGGTGAGGGAAGAGGAATGACCTTCTTTAGAGTTACAATTAAATGAGAATGTTCATCTTCCTTTATACCTCCTTGTCTATTTTTATCCTTTCCATTAAGACCCATCATAAAGCTTATTATTATACCTACTTTTAACTGAGCTTATTTCAGTTTTAACCCCTCTCCTATGATAGTTACTCAATATATTTCTGCCTATTCACAATGGGTTCCAAGGTGTAGGGTTGGAGTTAAGCCACACAGAAGCTGTACCACCTCTAAATGACGCTTCTGCATTTTTCTCAAAGGAGGAGAAGTTATGGCAGTCACTGGTTTTATTACATTTCTACCTTGTTTGAGATATGTTAATCATTTCTGAACAAATGACCACTAGTGAAAGCTAAAAAAACCACCTCAAAGAGTAATGCTTGGAAGGATGCCTTTAGTGAGGTGGCCCATATATTTGACGTAGGTTATTTAACATTTTTATCAGTGACTTGTTCAAAGACCAGATGGCATGTTTATCAAATTTGCAAATGGCGCAAAACTGGGAGGGATCCAAGACATGGTGGGTAATGGAGTCAGGACCCAAAAAGAATCCTATTATATCCTTCAGGCTTATACTCTTGGGTGATTCTTTACTAATATATCTTCATAGTATTCACTTGTTTCTCTGGCTTTAGTTCTTAATCTGAGATTTAATGCCAGGGCTAGCCTCTGTTCTCTCTCAGATTTTTGGTTGGGATGATCCTGACATCAGTTTTCTGAGTTCTTGCTGCTTAGTTGTACTGCGCTTGCTTTGTCTATGTTCCAAATATGAGCTGGGTAGAATGTTAGGCCTAATGTACAATGACAAAGTTTTATAGGGATAAATGTAAAGCTTACATTTGGGTTCAAAAAATCAACTTCACAAATAAAAAGTAAAGGAGACATGACTAGACAAATGTTTTCCTGAAAAATATTTGGGGGTTTTAGAGAATTGAAAGCTCTCTAAGTGTCAGCAATGTGATATAGAAGCCAAAAAAGTTAATGTATCTTAGACTATTTTAAGACAGATATAGAATTCAAATAAGGAGGTGAAAGTCTCATTGTTCTTGGCCATTGGCAACTACTTTTGGAGTATTATATTCAGTTCTGCATCACTGTAGGAAGGGCTTTTCTAAGTTAGAAAATGTCCAAATGAGCAATCAGGATGATGAATGGCCTTCAATTTGTGCCATAGAAGTGTAAAAGACATGCCTTATGCTCTAAACCCAATCAAAGTAACTAACAAGATCCTCTACCCCATACTTTTATCAATAAAAATTGCAAACTAGGTATGAATAATTCCTACCTCTATTGAATCAATCAGAAGTATAAACTAAGAATAAAATGAATGAAAGAAAATAGAGATACACAAGAAATGTCTTGTGGTTGCTGAAGGGAATCAATTATTCCCTGTGGAGTTTGTATAAAATAACAAGCCAGTTGAATTATACGGAATTCCAATAGTGGTCCAGCCTACTGATAGAAGAGCTCCAGCCAAATCCCTGACAGGGAACTGCTTCAGGTGGAGGAGGGTCTGTCCCCTGCCTCTAATCCAGTTAACCAAGTCTGCAAAATCACTTGGTCATACAACAAACTATAGCATAGCCCTGACCAGGAGGGCATAGAAGAAAAAGCACCAAGACCAGGAAAATCCCAGGAGAGGGAAGGCAGTAACCTGTACAAGTGCCCTGACCAGAGAAGGCTTAGCAAACACAGAAGCACATTAATCAAGCAACCTTAAGGGGACAGAACATCACGCAGTGCCATAATCAGGAATGGCCAGTTGCAGACCTATGATCATGAACACTGAAGCCTTCCAGCCCATATTTGGAGCATAGATGAAGCAAGAGCAGTAGGGCTAAGCAGCAGAACTCAGAAAATTGATGTTAGGACTAATAGGGCTTAACCACCCCATCCAAAACTGTGAGAGAGAACAGAGCCTAGCCCTGGCATTAAATCTCAGATTAAGAACTAAGGCTAGAGAGATGAGTAAACAGAAGACACTGAACACTGTGAAGAAATATTAGTAAGGAATCACCTAAGAATATAAGCCTGAAGGACATAATAAGGAGAGCCTCACAAAAGGAAACTGATTGGCTCCAAGGCCTTTGAGAATACTGGAAGAAATAAAGAATAGATTATAAATGAAAGGAAAGTTATAGAGTAATTGGAAGCTCAAATAGATTAAAACAGAAAGTAGTAAGCTTTACTCAAGAAATGAACTTGATGTAAATTAGAATAAACAGAAATCAATGATTTCATGAGACAGCAAGAAATATTAAGGAAAAAGCTAAAACTGAAAAATTAGGAGAAAATATTAGTTGCCATCTACCAAAAACAACTAACCTAGAAAACAGATCAATGAGAGAATATAAAAACCATCTGATTATCTTTAAACCAAGCTCCTCCTACCACCAACAATCCACCCCCCCAAAAAAAACCAACTGTGGATGCCATGTTTCAAGAAATCAAGTGAAAATTGCCCAAGTTCATTAAAACCAGAAGGCAATGTGGAAATACAAAGAATCTGTCAATCACCTTCTGAATAAAAACCCCAAATAAAAACTCTCAGGAATGTCATAGACAAATTCCAGAGCTTCTAGGTTAAAGAAAAGAATAATGCAAAGAGCCAGAAAGAGAGAGTTCAGATTCCAAGGAACCATAGTCAAGATCACAGAAGACTTGGCAGCTATTACTGTAATAGATATCTTAGAACATGATGTTCCAAATGGCAAAAGATTTAGGTTTGCAAATAAGTATAATTTACCTTTCAAAAGTAAACCTAGTGAAAAAATGGAAATGGCTTTCAAGTATTCTTGATGAAAAGACCAGGGCTAAGTAGAAACTTTGAAAAGCAAATACAGAAGTCTAGAGAAAACTGGAAAGGTAAAATACATTTGAGCACTTGAAAATCACTCTTAAGTTGAGGACACTTACTAGCTATGTGGCTCTGGGCAAGTCATTTAACCCTGTTTGCCTCAGTTTCCTCATTTGTAAAATGATCTGGAGAAGAAAATGTCAAACCACTTCAGTATCTTTGCCAAGAAAACCCCAAATAGGGTCAGAAAGAATGAGGCACAACTGGAATGAATTAACAACACCGCAAAGTTGATAAAGAGCTTACGTTCTAACAGGAGGGGGAAAACCAAAGTGTTCTATTAGATCCATAAAGTTTTCAAGTATAGTATACAGAGTTAAGACAAACACAAGGGAGTGGTTTATTTCTGTTTTGCCTAGCATTGAAAGAAGAAATAGAAGGAAGCGAAAATGGGAACATATTAGGGAATGAAGCACAAAGAAGGAGAGGGAACTTGCTGTCTCCCATAATTTTTGGTTGGTGAGATGAGTGTCAACTGGAGGAAGAGGTGGGGACAACTTCCATCACAAGCACTTCACTTTCATCTGAACCACACAGAGTAGATGGAATGTAGTTGCATGAACATGCACAAGTAGACACACTGACACATACAAATACAAAAAGTTTGGTATAGAAATATATTAAATTCATCAGGGAACTAGGCAGGGACAGAGAGAAGGGGTCATTGAGAGAGAAGGCAGGATCAGTGAGGGAGTAGACGTAAGAAAACAAACTGACATTGGAGGGCTCTGTGTAAAGGGGGATTAACAGAAAAGATAGAAAGATAAAGAACCTGTGGTCAGGGACTGGGTAAGGGGAACAGATGAACAGAAATAGATCACTTATAGACTCCCAGTGTTAAGTACACTCCTCTTTCACTACCTTCTTTGTAAAAGGTGGAGATGGGGGCAAAGAGGGAAAAGTAGAGAAGAGGAATCTAACTAATCATAGCTTTCCATGAGTTCTGTTCTCTCAGATAGAGGAGGTTCTCTCTCTAGAAGGGGAGTCCTTGTCCCTAAGCTAAGGTGCTAAGGTCTCTAGAACACAGAGCAGGGAAGCTCCCAGCCAGTTAGCCACCTCATTTTTCACTCTGCATATACTAGTCACTGAAAGTGAGACTCCATCAGAGAACATTCTTATGTTTAGTGAGTCAATAAACATTCGTTAAGTGCCTACTATGTGTCAGGCACTGTGGTAGGTGCTGGAAACGCAAAGTAAAGCAGAAAACAGTTCCTGCTCTTCAGGAGCTCATAGTCTAACAGGAAGACAACATGCAAGCAATGATATTCAAATATGCTATATATGAGATAAATCAGAGATGATCAACAGAGAGAAAAAGGTACTAGAATGAAGGGAAATCAAGAAAGGTACCTGTGGAAGGTTGATATTTTAGGTAGAATTTGAATAAAACCAGAGAAGTTAGAAAGTCAAGATATGGAGAGAGAGAGAGTGAGAGAGAGCGAGCGAGAGCGAGAGCGAGAGCGAGAGCGAGAGAGAGAGAGAGAGAGAGAGAATGCATTCCAGGCATGAAGAATATGTAGTCAAAATGCATGGAGTCCAGCGATGGAGTGTGTCGTATGAGAAGAGCAAGGAGGGAAGTGCCATTGAATCAAAGAATACATGGAGAGGTATGAAATATAAGAAGATAGTCAGATTTTTAAAAGCTCCTGTGAAGGACCTTTAATGACAAACAGAGGATTTTATATTTGATTCTAGGGTCAATAGGGACATTGGAGCTTATTGAGTAGGGTAGTGACACAGTCAGATATATTCTTTAACAAGGTCACTTTGGCATTTGATTGGAGGATGGATTGGAATGGGTCTCTCATAGCAGAGAGACCAACCAGACAGCTATTGCAGTACTCCAGGTGTGAGGTGATGAGGGCCTGCACCAGGGTGATGGTAGTGTCAAAGGAGAGAAGAAAGTATATAGGAGAGAAATTACAAAGGTAAAATTGACAGACCTTGGCAACATATTGGATATGGGAAATGAGAGATAATGAGGAGTCAAGGATGATATCTAGGTTGCAAGCCTGAGTGATTGATTAGGAGGATGGTGATACCCTTGATGGTAATAGAGAATTTAGGAAGAAGGAAAAATGTGAGGGGGATAAAGATAATGAGTTCAGTTTTGGACAGGTTAAGTTTAAAATGCTTATGGGTCATCCAGTTCAAGATATCCAATAGCCAACTGGAGATGTGAGACTGAGAAAGGCTAGGGCTAATATAAGTGGATTTGAGAAGCATCAGCATAGAAATTATATCCATGGGAGCTGATGAGATCACCAAGTGAAAAATTATAAAGGGAGAAGAAAAGAGGGCCCAAGATAGTATCCTGTGGGATCCCCATGCTTAGTGGGCATGAATAGGATAAAGATACAGCAAAGGAGACTGTGAAGGAGTGCTTGGATGTGAGGAGAATCAGGAAAGAACAGTACAACAAAAACCTAGAGAGAAGAGAATATAAAAGAGAAGGTTAATGACAGTGTTAAAGTCTGCAGAGAGGTCAAGAAGGATGAGCATTGGAAAAAAGGCCATTAGATTTAACAATTAAGAGATCACTGGTAACTTAGAAAGAGGAGATTTGGTTGAATGATGCAGTATATCTATATCTATGTGTATGTATATATGTGTGTATGTGTGTGTGTAGCAGGGAATATATGTATATATACATCCATGTTCAAAAAAGGTTTTACAGGCTTTGATCCCTCTTACAAAGATGGGATAGGTAGGGGAGATGGCCTTAAGAAAAGTGAGAAGGAATGTCTAAGATATATTTGGGAAATAGTGAATAGGTTAATCACTCTACACTAAAAGATTTTAATGGAAAGGAAATATGGAAGGCAGGGTTGAAAAGAGAGGTTGGGACAAGATTGCAAAGGACCTTCAATGTCAAACCAGGACATTTTGGCTGTATTATGTGGGAGAAGGAAGTCATTGAAGGCTGTTGAGTACAGGAGTGACATGATCAGAGGTGATTATTAGGAAGGTTAACCAGAAAGAAGTAGGCAGAATACATGAAAAGGAGAGAGTAGAGACAGAGTCCTATTAGATGCCTATGTTGTAGTATCCCAGACAATAGGAGTTGAATCAATGGGGCTTTTATTTCCTAAGCACTGAGCAAGGTGAGCTCAATGAGTGAGTGATTTTGAACACACTTTGTAAGACAGAGTGGAACAGTTGAAAGGCAGTAGATTTGGAGCCCCAAAGACCTGGGTTCAATTGTTGACTGTGATATTTAACTACCTACGTGACCTTGGGAAAATCACTTAGCCTGTCTGGGCCTTTTTTTGGTCATCTGTTGGAGGAGTTGGACTAGACGACTTATAATACTCTTTCGGACTAAATTTATGATCCTGTGAATATCTGCTCTAAGTGGAGCCAGTAGCAGTGCTTGAGCTGCTATTAGAATTCAGAGAATCACCCAAGAGTCACCCTGTGGATTAGGACTTTTGCTCTAAGTGAGTCTGAGGAGTAAGTGATGGAGGAGAGAATGGAGAAAAAGAGAGAAGGGATAGATATGAAGGATAGCAGGGTCATTTCTAGATTCAGTGAACCACCAGAGGATGCTACCACAAAATGCCATCACTTTGCTGTTTTAGTGGTGAGCTGCCTAAATATCAAACAAAAACTCCAGGCATCACAAACCACTAGCAGTTCTACCTGCTCATGCCTTGACCTGGGCCAGAGCTCTCTAACCTGGATGCAGGGACCTTGATTCAGCTGAGATTCTCATCCAACTGCAAGACAAGGTTTTCTATCAACTCTCCAGCCTTGCTGGGATCGGTGGGTCGAACTGTCTGAGGTGTTGGACATCAAAATAGTGAGAGGATAGGTTTTGAGCCTGTGGCTTCATTGCTGTAGAAATCTCCCTTCTTTGCAACTTACATTGCTACAGAGTAAAGTTAAGTGAGCTATCCAATGTCTTATAGTTAGTACACGTTAGCAGTGGTTTTTTAACTTGCTTACTTCAAGGCCAGCTCTCTAGTCATCACACCACGCTGCAAAACATCAGACTGAGCTTTAATGACCAGAACTTGACACCTGAACGCAATTTTGCAGATGAGGGACTGCATTGAAATCTGGGGGCCTGAACGTAAACATAAACTTGAAAACTGGTTTTAAGGTTTAATGTAAAAACATGAGACACAAACTTATTATTAATTTAGCTTAGGAATTTAAATTAGGAATTTATGTCCCAAAGCATAATTAGTTCATCAAAAGGCATAGAGAACAGTTGAGTCATTTATAAACCAAATTCTATTCCTTGGAACAACTGTGGCTTTATAGCATCTGTGTTCTTTAGCAGAGCCTTAATGAGTGGATTGCTCCAGATAATATTCTATTCCTGTCACCAAATAATGCTTTCTGTCCACACTCCTGTACTCCTTTGTTGTAGGAAGGGTGTTGGATAAAATGGGCGACACACCCTCTGTTGTACCGAACTGCGAGGCTCAGACTTGGAAATTGTGATGCAAATCAGGCTGTTCTATGCTTTGCATTATGGATGGCAAATGCAGCCTTGGATGATTTTTTTTTTCTACATTGATTGAATCTGGCTCATAACAGTGACTATTAAGGAGGGACCAATTGGTATGAAAAGTATTTTACATACAAAGGGACACCTCTAGCAGTTGACCATTATGCTTGGGTTTTGTTTGAGCCCATAGCATTGGTCATATCACCAGCAATTGATTCTGATTGGTGTAGAGGGTCTACATATGAGGACCCTGACTGGTGGAAGATTGAAAAGTAATGTTTCCATGAGGATGGGAATCATGGCATTCTAAACTGTGGCATTCCTATCTGGACCACAATGATGACTATAGAGTTGAAATGAATGTTTCTAGCCATACTCTCATTCCTTTCCTGGACTTATTCCTGACTTTCTGGACTTCAAAATCATTCCCCTACTACAGTTACTAGTAGACTAGTGGAATAACAGTGTTGCCTTCATTTCTTTCTCTTTTTAAAATTTACATAGCAGAGTAGGATTTCTGTGAGGTCTGCTACCAGAAGCACTTTAAAAGCAAGATTAAAACACTAAACTACAAAGTGAATCAATCTTTCCTCCATGCAAAACAGATGGCTGGTAACATTGATTTTACTTTCATCCATGGCACTGTCTCTGAAGAGCAGCCTATAGTGAGGGGTATGATTACGTTAGATGGATGTTGTTCCTATAATTGTTGATAATATATTCCAGGCTAATGGGCAAGCAAAGTTGGGTCCCTTGAGCTATTCTGAAAGTGCATGCACACTCAGAAACTATTAGCCTTTTTCATATAGCAGCTAAGAACCCTAAAAACTACTAAAATCAATTCAAACAATAATTTATCACTGACATTAAAATTTT
Organism: Notamacropus eugenii; assembly: GCF_028372415.1. Lineage (NCBI taxonomy): Eukaryota > Metazoa > Chordata > Mammalia > Diprotodontia > Macropodidae > Notamacropus > Notamacropus eugenii. Next base: position 640,399,803 of record NC_092872.1, on the reverse strand, counting down.
ACATTGATTTCTTCTGGAATGAGAGTTGTGCCTCCTAGAGAGCTTAGTTCTCTTAACAGACAGCCAGACCTAGAGTGTAATTCCAAGGTTTAAAATATTTTGACAAGGGTGTTTGAAAAACATACAGAAGGGGAAAAAAACCCCACAATAATTTCAAAGTGTTGTTGAGGTAGATGCATGTCTTAGATCTTTACTTATCTGAACTTTTTACATATATGTTCAATGAAGTCATAGTATATCCTCAGGACTTTATTTCCTACAATATTTGGAAACAAAGGAACATAACTCATTGGGATAGAGTCTCTAGCCCCCATTCCTCAACAGTTTGTGTGTAAACCTGCAAGATGGTGACATTAGTAAGTGAGAACCGTGGTGGGGAGTGTGGTATAAGGTGTAAAGTTTAAAAAGACTTCTGGTGGTTAGTGGACATGAGAACAGAATGGATAAACAAAGTAGGGCAAACTACAGAACTATGAATGGCAGAGTGGCACTGCATGGAGTAGTATGTTCATGATATTACCAAACATAGTATTTGAGGCTAGACCATGACGTTACAGAGCTGAGGCAAGAGTTTTCAACTGAGCTCCATTCTAAAATGAGAGACTCTCAGGAAAGATCTCCAAGATGCAGATTAACTTCACTCTAAATATTTGTCACTGGGGTAAATGAATTCTGAAGTGACTGTGTCTCTTGCTAATCAGAGAGATTAAAGAGGAAAAACATTGTAACTTACCTAAAATTGGAGAAAATGGTATCCTTTTGTGTATGGCCACAGAGAATATACTGCTGTTTGACTTAATTTCTTATTACTTGTTTCATGTCAATTACCTCCTTTTTCTATTGATTCTACATGTCTCTTTTATCATAAGCCTAGCAAGAATTTGCATAGGTTAGGACTCATGTTGTGAACAGAATATTTGATTAGCCAAAATTGTCATACTAAATCTGGAAGTACTGAGAGGTGCCATAGAGCGATCCCTAGTTTTAAATCTAAATAAAACCTGCCCCTGTTTATAACTTTCTTATTTCTGTTTTGAGTCAATGAGGCTAAAAACCTCAGTCATCTTTGATTCCAACTCTCCCTCACTTTTCCCATCCAACTTGTTACTAATTCTTGTCCATTCTAGCTCTGTAAAATCTCTGTACTTGCCTGTTCTTTTAATTTCCACTGCTGGCACCCCAGTTCAATATCCCAACATCTCTACTTTGGACCAATCTCTTCTAGTTCTAGTACCTACTTTCTGTTAATTATTCTCTATTCACCCTGTACATATCATGTTTGTATATATTTGTTTGCTTGTAGTCTCCCTATTAGACTTCATTTCTTAAGGGCAGGGATTGTCTTTTCCTTTTCCTTTCTTTGTATCTCCAGTCCTTAGCACAGTACCTGGCACATAGTAGGGAGCTGACAAATGCTAATTGACTGACAGGCTGCATCATTGCTTCTATCTGTTCACCCACCATCTGCTCTCTCTCTCTCTGTCTCTCTCTCTTTCTCAATTCATATATGTGTGTATGTTTGTAAAAATATATATATATATATAATCATAGAATATAGAATTTAGATTTGGAAAAGACCTCAGAGGCCATCTAGTATAGGTCGTAACTAAGCAGGAACTTCCTTTAAAATACCCCCTCCCCAAGCAGGGAGAAAGGGCAGCTAGGTGGCACAGTGAAAAGAGTGCCAGAACTGGAGTCAGGAAGACTCATCTTTCTGAGTTCAAGTCTGACCTTAGACACTTACTAGCCGTGTGACCCTGGACAAGTGACTAGTTAACCTCTGTTTGCCTTAATCCACTCAGAAGAAAATGGCGAATCACTCAAATATCTTGCCAAGAAAACCCCAAATGTGGTCTATAGCGTCAAGAAAAGTCTGACAGGACTGAACAACAAAGTCCCCATTGCTTAGTCTGGAAAATATTCAGTCTTTTTTCAGTTGTGTCCTATTCTTCATCATCCCATTTAGAGTTTTCTTGGCAAAAATACTGGAATGGTTTGCCTGGAACATAGCAGGTACTTAATAAATGTTTGTTGAACTGGATTGGATGCTACCCTATGCTATTAAAATGTGTGTGTGTGTGTGTGTGTGTGTGTGTGTGTGTGTGCGTATTTGTCTTCAAAAAGCTGGGACAACTTACTTTTTGTCCTGCTGCAGTTTTCATTTGTGATTTCTTGAAATGTAACTCGGAAAAAATAGGCTTTAAAAAAGCCCATTGTGATTCATATGCAACTACAAGACTAGTCTTTGAATCTCACTCAGGCCTTCATTGAATGGTCAATAATAACCCCCATCCCAAGCCTCTGTTGCTTACTATTTAGGTTTGAATGGCTTAGAATGAGTGTAAATAGCAATTATTTTCTGTTCCGACCAGAAACTCTGAGAGTCTTCCCCTCCCAGATTGATACTTTTGGGACAGTAAACTAGGTCATCTTTTGTCATAATTCTTACCTTAGTAGCTGAATGAATGTTGCTTCAGACAAGCTAAGACCCAGGAAACACCTTCATTTAGACCTTTTGTCTTTCCCTTGGACTCTGATGACTCTAGAAGTGATAGTGAGGTTGTTGGCTTCATGTAGCTCTGCCTCACTTAGATCCAATTCACACATCCAGATATCACTGTCATGATGTCGTTGGTCATCTTTGAGAATGAAGGATGAACAACACCAGCAGCTGCTCATCACTGCCACAGTATGCCTCCTGAGGCACAAGTTTTATCTAGTTGGTTTGGTAGAAAGAGTATAGGACTTTGAGTCATAAGGCTCATAGAATCATACATGTATAGCTGGAGGGGACCTCAAGAAGGCCTATGATCCAGTACCTTCCTTTTACAAATGAAGAAAAGGAAGTTCTATCCATTCAAGTCTCAGTTCTGCCTCATACTCACTGTGTGACCATAGACAAGTGAAAAGGCTCAATTTCCTGTCTGTAAAAAAAAAAGGACAATAATATTACCTACAAGTGAGAACAATGCTTTGTAATCCCTCAAAACAATATCTAAATATAAGTAATTGATAATTACGGACTTTTTATATCACTTTAAGCTTTACAAAACACTCGACATATATTCTTTCATTGGATCCTTACAACAACTCCGAGGTAAATGCCATTATTTTATCCATTTACAGATGTGGAAATAAAGACTGAAGGAAATAAAGCCAACAAGTGTTGGTTAAATACTTACTTTGTTCCAGACACTCTTCTACTTGCTGGGAAATACAAATACAAGCAAAAAGGAAAAAAGATTCCACCTTTCCCCCTAAGGAGATTACATTCTAATGGGGGAAGATAATACATTAAAAAAGTAGCTAGGTGGTGCAGTGCTTCGATCACTGGGCTTGGAATCAGGAAGAATCATCTGTAGGAATGTAGGAATCAGGAATCATCATTCCTAATCAGGAATAAGGAACATCAACTCTTGGGGTTTTCTTTGCAAAGATACTAGAACGGATTGTCATTTCCTTCTCCAGCTCATTTTACAAATTAGGAAATGGAGGCAAATAGAATGAAATGATTTCCCCATCATCACACAGTTAGCAAAGCAGAATCAGCACAGCACAAAGAAAACATGAGCTATGCAAATCCAGAGACAACTCCCTCTCAAATGTTCTAATGGACTACTTGTGCCTGACCTGAGGTAGCACCTTTCAAGCTCATGTTGGACTAATCAGCCACAGCCAAGAACCCTGTACTCCAACCCCCAACACTGTGATATCATTGGTCCTCTTCAAAAATGAAGAACAAACAACAACCATGTGGCAGTGGTTGTTTTCTGGTGCTGTGTGGATACTGAAGCACCTGGGGTGTCTTAGCTGTGTTGGCAACAGTGCCAATGGTCTGGATTCACTTAACTTTGGCTCCTGGCACAATAGTCAATGAATTTATCTTGGATTCACCTGCCTCTGTGATTCTATTAATGCTGTTCTTTATGCTTTAAATGCATTTTCCTGCCCATCTGTCTTGTTCAGAGCCTTCTTATCCTTTACAGTCAATATTGGGCTCTACTTTCTCCATTAACCTCTCTCTTAGCTTCCAAGCCAGACATAATATCCTTGGCTGTGTTTATAACTCTCCTGTGAATTGATAATACACTCATTTGTGTAACTATTTCTGACATGTCTTCACTTGCTTTCTAGGCTGTAAGCTAATGAAGTCAGGAATTGTGTCTTATTCATCTTTCTAGATCCAGTGTCTAGTATGGTGCCACAAATTTAAGTTATAGTGAGTACGTTTCTCAAATTGAACTGACCTAAGATAACATGCAAAGGGTTATTTGCAATGTCCCTGTGGTGGAACTTTATCTGCCACCATGTTTTGTCCTCAGACATGCTGCTAAAGATGATGTTACTATTGGAATGTATTCATGTGGATGAAAATACTGATAATGTGACCTGCTTCCTGAATAGCCTTTCTTCTATGGAGTCATTGTTTGACAGATCTGTCATTGTTTATAGCCCAGCATTATGAACTGTGCTCTAAACTCTGGTATTTTAAGTTCTGAACAACCTGGCTCCTTCCTACTTTTTCAGTCTTCTTATCCTCCATGAACTATGGTCAGTCAGTGAATAAACATTTATTGATTATAAACTATGTATGTGACTGGCACTGTGCTAAGTGCAAGGGATACAAAAAGACGCAAAAGGCATTCCTTTGTCCTTTGAGCTCACAGTATAATGGGGGGAGACAACATGCAAACAACTGTGTTCAAACAGTCTACGTACAGGATCAATGGCAGATAATCAACGAGGGAAGGCACATGTAGCAAGGGGGACTGGGAAAGGCTTCCTTTAGGAATGGGATTCATGCTGAGCCTACTTATTGTTCCTCACAATAACACCCCATCTCTTTATCTCTGTGCTTTGGCATTGGCTGTCCCTGGTCCTGGAATGTTCTCCCTTCTCACTTCTACCCTCTTGGAATTCCTAGCTTCCTTGGAAACTTAACCCAAGCACAACCTTCTACAAGAAGGCCTTTCCTGATCTCCCTAACTACTAATGCCCTCCCTTTCAAAACTACTTTGTCTTCACTTGTTTGGACTCTGTATGTGTTTATATATGCACGTTGTCTCTCCTGATAGAATGAATTCCTTGAGGGCAGTCCAATTTCACTTCTGTCTGTATCCCCAGCATTTAGCATAGTATCTGGTCCATAGAAAGTGCTTAATAAATACTTAGGTTCCCCCCCCCATTTATTAATTTATTTGTTTTCAGTTTTCAACAATCACATAAGTTGCAAATTTTCTCCCTCTTCCTCCTCACTCCCTTCCCAAGATGGCATGCAATCTTATATGGGCTCTACACATACATTGCTATTGAACACATTTTCACATTAGTCATGTTGCATAAAAGAATTAAAATGAATGGAAGAAACCACGAGAAGAACAAAACAAAACCTAACAAAAGAGAAAATAGTCTGCTTCATTCTGCGTTCTGACTCCATAGTTCTTTCTCTGGATGTGGATGTCTTTTTGCATCACGAGTCCTTTGGAAATGTTTTAGATCCTTGCTTTGCTGTGGAGGACTAAGTCTATCAAAAATAGTCCTTAAAGTGAATGGGAATGTTTCTTCTGGTTTTGTAACAACACAGAGTAAGCCTTCTCTCTTTCTCACATAACATTACTTCAAATATTTCAAGAGTGATTTATTCTCTTCGAGGCTGTTACTGTGTATAATGTTTTCCTGATTCTGCTCACATCACTGAGCCTCAGTTCATATAAGTTTTTCCAGGTTTTTCTGAAGTCTGCCTGTTTTTCATTTCTTATAGCACAATAGTATTCCATTACATTCATATACCATAACTTGTTCAGTCATCCTCCAATTGATGGGCATCCACTCAATTTCCAGTTCTTGGCCACCATAAAAAGATCTACTATAAATATTTTTGTACATGTGGGTCCTTTCCCCATTTTTATGATCTCTTTGGGATACAGCCCTAGAAGTAGTATTGCTGGATCAAAGGGTATGCACATTTTTATAGCCCTTCAGGCGTAGTTCCAAATTGCTCTCCAGAATGGTTGGATCAATGCTTGTTAATTAATTGAAAAAGAGATATGATTCCTAACTATCCCATAGATTGAATCCTGGGAGGGTCATTGAACACTGATAGAATGGCAGGTGGGGTGCATGGAGTGGAAGAATGTCAAAAAGTTGAGCATTAAAGAATGGGAAAGATGTTGGCAAGAGTAACCTTGGGGGAGTGACATGGGTTTGAGTCTTGATTTTATTAAAACTTACTTACATGACCTTGGGCAAATCATTTCTCTTCTCTGGGCCTTACTCTTATTGTGAAATGAGGGGCTTGAATTGGATCTTCTCTAAAGTCTCTATCAGCTGGTAAGTCAGATAGTGAAATTTCCAAATAAAGTACACACTACTTTAGTAGTATTGAGCAGTTGTAGTATTCATTATGGGGAGAATAAAGTTGATGGTAAATGAGATATAGGGAGAAAAAGCCCCGAATCATCTGGAAAGAACACTACACATAGTAATGAGAATGATAATTGCTGTAATTTACACATTACTTTAAGTTTTACACAGCATTTCGTATATATCATTTCATTTGATCCTTATACTATAGTTAGAGGTATGTATTATAAGTATTATTATCTCCATTTTTACAGATGAGGAAACTGAGTCTCAGAGAGGCAAGTTATTTGCCCTTAGTCACACACCTACTAAGTGCCACATGTGAACTATGGGTCCAATTAAAAGGAACAAATATTATATTTACAATCGAAACTGATAGGGAAAAATGTAAAATATTTGCTATACAAAAGAAAAAAGCTGTTGTAGTTTCTCATCAGGTTTTTTTTGCATACAAAGACATTGGGACTCAACACTGAAACTTTGAATGAGCTTATAATTCAAGGTAAAATATTTTTAGTAGTAGGATGGAAAACACACATTATGAATTTAAGATTAGGGAAGGGTAGAATAAAGTTTGAATTATTTGTAAGAGAAAAAGTAAAGGTATATTTATAAAGTAGTATCACTAACCACAGCCATGTTCCAGGGGACCTTCATTATTGAAAAGATCTTTTGAAAAACTCTTAGTTTCTTTAGTGACTGTTATATGGAATCTAAAAGAAAGTGTGCTTCTTAAAACTGATGGACATATCTGCATTCCAGTAAACATATGCCTATATGTACACACACACACACACACACACACACACACACACACACACACGAGGGGTATAGAGCAATCTTTTCAATTGTGTCTTTGGTTCTGTTTGAATAATTACTATATTATGTAGTAACATTATAGCAAAAAGTATTTCAAAATAATAGAGACTTTGCTTTGAAAAGGACCTTAGAGGTCATCTATTTCCATTTCCTCAATGCAGGAATCTTTTCCATAGCAACTCTAACAGATGGACAACTATCCACTACTTTAACACTTCTAGTGATAGGGAACCCTCTACTTTACAAAGCATGTTCCACTGTTGGATGACTCTAATCATTAGACAATTTTCCTTAAAGTGAATGGGAATGTTTCTTCTGGTTTTGCAACAACACAGAATAAACCTTCTCCTTTTCCCACACAACATTGCTTCAGATATTTCAAGAGTGATATAATGACTTCTCTTTTCCAGACTAAACATCTCACGTTCTCCCTATCATTTCTCATACTGTGTGGTTTCTGGACCATCTCTCAGTATCTTCCTGGATAAGCTTCAGTTTTGTCTTATGGTGTGGCACCAAGAGCTGGATGTAATATAGCAGATGTGGTCTGACAAGTGGAATGATTATCTACTTTGGCATGAGCATTAAACTTCCATTCATACAGCCTATGATTTCATAATTCAATTCAATCCAAAAAGCATTTATAAAGTGATTGCTATGTGTACGGCATTATGCTAGCCCCTGGGGAGAAAAGACAAAAATTAAACAGTCGTTCCCCTGAGGAAACTGTACATTGGGGGAGGGGGAGAGGACTAGGGATGAATATGTACTCAGATAAGTATAAAAATAAATTCAAAATATTAAAAATATGAACAGAATACATACAAAATAATTTGGGGGTAGGGATAACTAACAATTGGGAAAATCAGGAAAGGTCCATCCAAGAGGGAGCTTAGCCTTGATGGGAGCTAGGGATTCTAAAAGATAGTGATGGAGAAGGAGAGCATTCTGGTCATGGAGGACACAGCAGCAGCATAGGGAATGTCCTGCACAAGGAACAACAAGGACACTAGTGTGGTTGAAATATAGAATGCATGAAGTGGAATAATTTGAAATTAGTCTAAAAGGGAAAGTTGGAACCAGATTTTGATGGTACTTAAATATCAAAGGAATTTGTATTTTATGCTAGAGGCAACAGGAAGCTCCTGAACCTTCCTGAGTTGGGTAGTGACATAGTTAAGCCATTGATTCAGCAGCTCTGTGATAGAGAGTTTGAGGAAGGAAGAGATGAGTATCAGAGATACAAATCAGAAGATTATTGGAGTAGTCCAGGAGAGAGATGCTGAAGGTCCTGAACTATGTTAGGGTGTATATGCATGTCTAAGAGATATTTGCTTAGAGATGATTGAACCCCTGGAAGCTGATGAGATCATCAAGAGAGTGTAGAAAGAGAAGGGAAGAGAAGGGGGAAAAAAGAAAGGAAAGGAAATAGGAGGGCAGGGTTGCCAGGAGAGAGTCCTGGGATATACTCATGAATAGAGGGAAAGACATAAATGATAATTCATATGAGTAGGAAAAGAGCCAGGACAGAATGACATCATGAAAACTCAGGGAGGTGAAGAAGGATGAGGACTGAGAAAAGGTTATGCCACAATACTGGCCCATTTTGAGTCTCACATCTTTTTTATTTTTGTAGGAAGTCAATCTGTTATCTCTCCTATCTTTCATTCCTTTACTTACATAATTTAAAAAGTTTACCTTTGAAATGCATTAATATCTACTCCCATGATATTCTTCTTCATAGTTATAATTTTCAAATGCTCATATGAATCTACCATTTCATCAAAGTGAGTATTCTTTCCAAAGATACAGTTATCAGCCTATCCTTCCCTGACTATCCTTTGTGACCTTGTCCTTCATAGCACACAAGCTCTTTAAGGTCAAGGATTATTTTTACCTTGCTTTGCATCCCCAACATGTAGCACAATTCTTGGTACTTAGTGCTTAATAAATGCTTGTTGACTTAATTTGACATCACAAGGATAGCAGTGGAGCACACAGACTATTTATTGGTTATACATTCCTCTTACCATTGATTCCTCCAACGTTTTTGTTTGTTTCTGCATTTCTTTCATGATATTCTTTATTCCAATTTTTTTTGTAATTCCTTTTTTAAAGGTTGTGTTGCCACTACTCACACTCACCATATGCCTCTCCATTGCCCACTGGGTGATGCTCATTTTCAATGGTTCAAAGACCATATGTTCCATGACTTGCAGCCATGGTAGACTTGCAGCACTGGCAGAACAATGGTGTTAAAAAGATATGTCTGTGTCAGTGAGAAGTTTGAGGTCATTAAACCAATTTTGTAGTTTTTCAAAGGCATTCTAGTTTGCTCTCCTTTGCCTGTTCAATTCTGGGCCTATTTCACTGTTTATTTTCAGTGTCTAAACTCTGTAAATTGTCTCTCTAACTGCACATTGCTGTCTAGACAATAGCATTTTTCATCTACTTGGTTTTTCTATATTTTGCCCATAACCTTAGCCTATTGAAATCCTTTGTCTGTTAGGGCTCTGGCAATGGGATTGTATATTAAGGAAATATCTCATAGAATTCTGGCAGCTCAGAATGGTTCCAGAGTGGTATAACTTAACAGAGCACTACTCCAGAGACAACCAGAAGCAGACATTCTGAACAATGACTCCTGGAGATGACAGCTTTTTATTGCAAATTTATTCCTAGATACTCACAGCTGATGTATTCCCTTACAGGATCATTGGATCCCAGCTTTAGGGTTGGAAGGGCCCTACGTATCATTTTACAAGTGAAGAAACTAAAGCCTAGAGAAGTAAAAGAGTTTCTTGAAATGACACAGGTTATAACTGGCAGAGCTTGTTCAACTACCTGTGAAAACATCTAAACTTACAATCATCTAGACCAAAGGTTGGCAGACTATGACCAGGGACCAAATCCAGCTCACCACCTGTTTTTATAGGCCTGTTTATGTAACTGAGATTTTTTTTTTTTTGCATTTTAAAATAAAATAAAACTTTATTTAAAAAAACTTAGAAATCATTCCCAACTCACCAGATACACAAAAATAGTCATACGGGCCAGAATCCACTGTTTGCTGACCTTGATCTAGCCCAGTCCATGTTTCTCCATCATGTCCATAAGGATAATCATGAAAGACATTGTCACATGCTTTATTGAAACTAAGATACACCATATTTTTGGCAACCCACTGATTTTACTTGTATCTTTATCCAAGAAAATGAAGTTATTTTGGTATGATTGTTCATTAGTGAATGCTTGCTTGTTCCTAGTGATTATATTCCTCTTTTCCCTTCTACACCACTGTTTCATAGCTCATTCTAGTATTATTCTGGGACCTAATGTCTAGCTTACAGTCTACATTTTTAAAAATCTACCTTTTTCACCCTTTTGCAAAGGGAGATTTTTGTCTCACCAAGTTTCCTTAAAGATTAATTAACAATGATTTTATGATCACACCTGCAAATTCTTTCAGTATCCTAGGTTATAATTTGTCTGAGCATGGAAACTTGAGCTTGTTTAAAGCGGCTATGTGCTCTTACTATCTCATCTTATTTTTGGACCTCCAACCTCTCTAAAAGATTGGCCAGTCTATTCAGGGTGGGAAAGAAAGTCCATAGCATTAACGTTTAGTCTGTTTGGGGAAAGAAGAAAGAGGTAGAGCTGAAGAATGGTCAGTTACCAGAGCGATAAGCACAAAATCCCGAGCCAAGGTGGCCCAAGGCAGAAGGCATATCTGGGGACCAGAAGGGAGGTGGGTAATGAATGATGCATACAGGAAATCAAGGAAACCAGAAACACAGTCTGAGTACAGGCTGCAAACCTGTTGTCCAATAAAGTTTAAGGTTAATCAGAGAATGTCTAGACAATTTATTTTACTCAGTGGGGATGATTGTACTTGGACATATAATATTATTCCCAAATTCCTTTTTTCTTCTAGTTTCCCTTGCAACTAAGGCAAAGTCCTTGTCCTTGTGGAGCTTTTGGTTTAATAAAGGGATTTGACATACATTCAAATAAGTATAAGACAAACAACTTTGGTCCAGTGATACTGGCCTCCTGACTTTTGCCTTCCACAAGATACTCCATCTCTCAGTTCTGGGCATTTTCTCTGGTTGTCCCCTATACCTAGAATGTTCTCCCTCCTCTTCTCCTTCTACTGCCCTTCCTGGCTTCCTTTACATATCAACTAAAATCCTGCCTTCTTCTACAATCTAATGAGATACCCTGCGAAAGAGTATGGGAAATGGTCTGAGGAGGTGTGAATTAGAGCGTGTACTTCACTTTACAGAATGATGAGTTTTCAGCAATCATGAAGTCCAGGAGAGCAGCTAGGTGGGAAATAATGAGGTGAATTCTTTGAAAAGGAGCTTACAATCTAATGTGAAAGGTGATAAAATTCATATAGGCATAATCTGTGACATAGGTCAGAAGGTGACATGTTTCAAGGAGTGATTCAGGAAAAATACTATAAAGGAAACTCATTTTTTTAGTTTTCAGCAACTTATTTAATATTTTTTATTTTTATACTGCAGTATTAATGCAAAATAAACAAGATTCTTAAACATACTTATTTTTATTAATAACTTTTGTTTTCATATCACACTGATTTTTGAATATACCCCTACCATCTCCCATACCCAGCAAACCACCTCTCGTAGCAAAGATTTAAAGGGGGGAAGGGGGGAAAGCCTTTTAGCAAAACTAAGACATATTGACTATCTAATAGCATATGAAATATTTCATATCCGTAATTCCCAACTCTGCAATGAGGAGGGAGGTGCATTTTCTCCACTCTTCTCTGGGGCCAAGCTTGATCATTATAATTACCAGTGTATAGTTTCTTTTCTTTTCCAGGAATCTCACTTTCAAGAAAGAAAGGCAAGTGCACAAATGACCAAGAAACAAAACAGAGACACTATAGAATCTTGAAGAGAGTTAACCGTGCTGCTACACACCAAAAGACATGTGTGTACAAAGGGGATTCAAATCCTGGGGAAAAAATAAAAACAGCTTTGAAGCAAACTTTCCAAGGCTTCTATGCTCCCTGCAGAGGAATCAAGCATGACATTGTCTGAATTGTCCCTCAGGAGACTTCCTAATTTTTTTTATAACTGGTTAACACAATCTTGACTTCTTCTGGTATTTTTAAATGGGAAAAAGATCTGTTCTTAATGGCTGACCTCAGCCTTTTCTTCTGACTTATAAGAAAATGTTGTTTCATTTTATATCATTTTTCCCCCTGGCCATTAATTATACCCCCCTCCCTGAGATTTTGGCTTCTTGTAGACTTGAAACATTTCCTTTTTCTTTCAGTCGTTGATATACATCTTTTCTTTCTACCACACTTGGTTGTCTTAGATTTTTGTGCCATATCTTGTTAAATTTACTTTATAGTTATTTTAATCTCCCCCCATTTCTGTCTGAGGGAATTCTTTTTTCCATTGACTTCATCTTTTTGTTCATTTATTCAGGAAATATTGGTTGAGAGCTTGATAGCGTGCAAGATGCTATAGGGAGAATACAAGTTGATGTTAAGTAGTATTAGTTATTTTATGATTGTGTTATAATTATTTTATAATAAAGATATAGTCAATTTTGATGGTTAATATTGAAGAATATTAATTCATATTAATGTTAATAAAATACAGCCTTTGCCCTCAACTAGCTTACTTTTAAGGAGGGTCTTGCGTTATAGAAGCATAGGTATGTCTCACTGGAAAGAAAATAGCACCTGGATTTGATAAATCATGACTAACAACTTAAGCCTTTGAAGACTACAAAATAAATTGACAGGAAAACAATATTTTTCTCATAATATTGTTTTAAGGTTTGTCTTTTAAGGTTTGCAAAGTGCTTTACAAATGAGATACTATGCAAATGAGGTAATTCTCATTGCATAAAATAAAATGTATTCACAAGAATACTATGTTTTGTTCCCAAATTTTAAAAAAATTGAAAGCTGCAATAAAGGACAATACCAGAAATATAGGTACAATGAACATTTACCTCCCCTGCCTCATGTATGATTTCCATGATAGAGGTAGCAATCCCTAAAGCTTTAGTAATTTGGCTGTGCTTTTTGCCAGCTGCAAACCATTCATTAATGCTTCTAACTTTAAATTCATGATATGTTCTTTCTCACTTGAACACAACTTGTCATGGGAGGGTATGTAAAATGCAGGGGCTCAACCCAATGATCCCTAAGTCTCTTCCAGCTCTGATGTTCAGTTATTTTATGTATTGGAAATGCAAAAAAAATTAAAAATTGCATTCATTTATTAATTCAACAAAATTTTACTGAATAACCAGTTTATTTAAACCATGGTTCAATAATGTTGTCAATGTACTTAGATTATGTCTGTATTGACTATTTTTTCTTCCAACCTATTTATTCATTTTCCTGGTCTCTATGAAGGGGACTGATAGTCTAGCCAAGGCAAGAAACATTTATTAAGTACCTTGCGTGTGCCAGGAGCCATACTGAAAGATGGGGATGCAAAGAAACACAAAAGCCAATCTGCTCTCAAGGAGCTCAGAGTCTAAGGAGGAGGTAGCGTAAAATAATTATGTACAAACAATATATGTACAGGATAAATCAGAAGTAATCTCAGAGAAAAGACACTAAGATTACAACGCCTTGGAAAGCCTTCTTGTATGAAGTGGAATTTTAAATGAGACTTGAAGGAAGCCAGGGAAACCCAGAGGCAGAAATGAAGAGGGTGAGAGGTCCAGTGGAGAGGGACAGTTGGTAAAAATGATGTAGGCAGGAGACGGAGTGTCTTGCGTTTTCATCCCTCTCCAGGCTACACTCCTGACTGGACTTTCTAAATCTCACCCTGGAAGTTCACTCTACCCCTGGACACTAGACATATCCTCTCCTCTGTGACCCCTTTTTCTGATGGTCTGGTTGGTCCCAGAACTTCCATTTTAAGAAAAATAGCTCAAACCAGTCATATCTTCTTCCCCTCTAGGTTATACTCCTGACCTTGGAGACTTTCTCTACCATGTCTCCATGCATGTACCTTATTAGAATATAAACTCCTCAAGGGTAGATCCTGCCTATCTTTCTGCTTGTGTTTACATTTTCCCAGCTTAGCACAGTGCCTGATACATAGTAAGCCCTTAATAAATCCTTTTTGACTTGTCTTGAATTATTCAAGGAAGAGCAAGGAGACCAGTGTCACTAGATAGTATGTGGAGGGGAGTAAAGTGTAAGAAGAATGGAAAGGTACAAAGGGCCCAGGTGATGAAGGACTTTGAATGCCACACAGAGGGTTTTATACTTGATCCTGAAGGAAACAGGGAGCTACTGGAGTTTATTGAATTGGAGGAGGGGCAACATGGTCATACCTGCACTTTAGGATGATCAGTTTAGTAGCTGAATGCTTATTAGGACTAGAGCAGAGAGAGACTTGTGGCAGAAGATCAACCAGCAGGCAATAATCTATAGTCTAATGAAATAGGCTGATGTGAGGTGTTGAGGTCCTGCATTGGGTGGTGGCAAGAAGGAAGCATATAGGAGACATGTTATGAAGGCAAAATTGACAAGACTTGACAAGATAGGGGGTGAAAAAGAGTGAGGGCTGTTAGGTGGTGCCACAGTACGCAGAGCGCCAGGCTTGAAGTCATAAAGACTCATCTTCCTGAGTTCAAATCTGGCCTTAAACCCTTACTAGCTATGTGACCCTGAGCAAGTCACTTAATCTTGTTTGCCTCAGTTTCCTCTTCTGTAAAATTGGAGAAAGAAATGGCAAACCACTGCAATAGCTTTGCCAAGAACACCTCAAATGGGGTCACAAAGAGTCAAACACAACTGAAAAATGACTGAACAACAGAAAGAGGGAGGATTAGAGAATAATGTCTCTTTAACTTGGACCAAGTCCAATGTAATCCAATGTATTTATCCAGTGCAGACTACATGTGTGTGCAGTGCACTAGATGGAATATAAAGTTTAGGTAAGGCATGATCTCCTCCTCATGGAGTTCATAATTAATTTGCAGGTGCCACATATTCTAATATAGCTCTGTAACTCCCCCAATATCCTTTTGTACAGTGATGGTTGCCTGCTTCTTGCCATGGTGAACCAGTTTATGAACCTGACAAGGGAAGGATGCTAGGAAACAAAGGACAAGATGCGAGAAAGTGAGCATGCTGAACATGAAGGAATTGATGTAGGACTTGCTAGAGGGGGAGTGACTCAGACTGGGACTCACATATAAACTAGAGGCAGTGAACAAGGAAAGAGTGGAAGTTATGGTACTGAAGTACTTGCATTAGTTTCCTTAACTGATGTACTCTGGTTATTCCTGGAGAGGCTCTCATCCCCTGAATTTTCTGATGTGAAGAACTATGGTTAGAAAAGCTACAGCACTGGAAATTAGTGCAGTTGTAGAGTACCCAGACAGGCAGAGTTGGAACTGAGTGTCCAGTAGTGCACCTTTCCTACAAAAGACACAACAGGGAGATTTGAATCTAAACACCTGAACTGTGCTCCTGAATTCCTAGACTGACTTGTTTATAGAGCTAGAAAGATCTGATCTGCCTGGGACAGGAAGGATCTATGAACACTTAGCCCATATGGTGGTTGTTTTTATTATATTTGGGTTCTTGTTTCGATTGTTTTTATGATTATGAGTAAGAACTGTATACACTTAAGCCATGCTTGCCTCCCATCAAACCATACTTGTTGAATTGGCTTTATTGAAACATAGAACATTCTAAAAAGGGAAGAAGGCAGAGCATTCTTACACAATGAGTGGGGGCACCATGAGCCATAAAAGTTTAATAGCACATATTCAAGCCTACCACACCTCGACTAACAAAATTAGTGCTGCCACCCACAAAAGGGGCGGGATTAGGCGATCGAAGTAGCTAACTATCTGAGAACCATTGAAAGTCATCAAGGTAGAGCATGCAACAGTGCTTGGGGTGAATATATGTGACTGCTAGTCCCAGCCCACTTCATTGAATCAAGTCAGATAATTAGCCAGAATCCCTCTTACATAAACAACTATAGTACAGAAAAATGAATAATAATTGTACTGTGGAGGTGCTAAAATGGTTAGTTGAGATCTGAGTGGAAAACATCATACGTACATAAGTGATCAACCAGGGAAATGCTAAAGGAGATGACGTTTCATTTAGTCTTTGAAGGACTGGTAGGAATTTAACAACCAAAGAGTAGAAGAGAAAACGTCAAGGCATAAGTTACAACATGAATGAGGACATAGGGGTAGGAAAGGATGAGGTGTATGTAAGAGAGAGCAAATAGTACAGTTTTTCTTGGACATAGAGTATACAAAGTTAGGGGCAAATATAATTCAAAGTTTAGATGAATTTATCATGTTAGAAATCATTGGGACAATGACAATGACAGAATGAGACTAACCCCAGCTGATAAATCATAGAACTTTTTTAATGACATTTATTGGTAAGGTCTACTGGTGAGGAGAGTGTATGAAGACAGCAGAGTTGGACTCATATGCTCTACGGTTCTTTGGGGGTACAATAATGTTTGGTCTTTTGTTTATATTTCACTTTGACTTCTTGCCCTGACAGCCTCGAACTTCTCAGGTTGTCATTGGATATGGGAATTATGGCACGTAGAGATAATGGAGAGAGGGAAACATATATGGAAGCCATATAGATATAGACATGTTCTATAGATAGGCATGTTCTGAATGGAGAAGTGGACCAAATTATTCTGATGAAATTCTGCAATAGACAACAGCATGGCCAAGTCGTTCTAATGATAACAAGAGTAGGACCAGAGATATTATTCCAGGGTTGACTTGTGTTATTTGTCTGCCCATTGACTTAGAGTGAAATGCCATGGAAGGGTGAATCTACATGAAGGACCACGAATAGAACCATCCAGAAATGTGAGCTAAGCTGGCCCCAAATGGAAGTTGTGTAAGAGAAAATGTTACAGGGCTAGAAAGTTTCTTTCAGGAAGAGGCATAAAGCCTTAGTTGAAATCGAAAGTCTAGTACATGAGAGGAAGTAAACTGTCTAATTCAGGCTGTCTATCACCACCAAGACTGTATTGTGCCCCTCAGACAGATACCGTGATAGATAGTGTCAGATAGTGTTAACACCACCCAGAAACATTGGGGAGTTGACAAGATTTGCAACAAACCTGCTGACAACCATCCCAGGACCTTGAACTGGGTACATATTTCACAAGACTGAACACTAGCTGATTCTCAAGTGTGGGCATTATGCCAGGTTGGATGGCAGACAGCTGGGCCTAAGTAGGAGTTTCCTGCACCTGTTGCTGGTGGAAAAAATTCTAAAAACTTTGGTTGAAGGTTATTCTTTAGAAAATTGGAGGTGTGTAGGAACACCTGTGAGGGTGATTGATCCTTCAGGCATCCATGGCTGGGTTGTAGTGGCAGTGCATCTGCTTGCAAATAGCAACATACAAGAATGTAGGTAAGCACAAAAGTGAAACTACTGAAAACCAGCACTCAGAAAATAAGCTGTGGGGAGAGCCTAAATGTGCACTATGCTCTTATGTTGGAGAGGAACAATGATGGGATAGGGTGGCTATCTCCAAATGTAACTTTACAATTGCCCCAGATTGCCTAGTTTGATTTTCTCTTCGGCACTTTGTGGGAAAAGTACATGGTAGCACTGGGATGTGGAGGGGGCAATGGTGCTTTTGAGAAGACAGCCCTATGTCAAGACTGAAGTCATTTATTTCCACTATAAACTGTTCTGTGGATCTAGCTATGTCAAGATGGGAGATATGTTTCTCCTTGGTTCCTAACATGCCACTGGTCCACTTTAATGTCAGTAAATGTGTTATTGGGGAATATAAACTGCTTTAAATTATTGTAAATCAAGGCTGACCTTATAAATTAGCATCTTTCCATGACGTCATTTGAAGAGGCATCAGACTGAATCATCTGCCCAAAATATCAAGGCTACCAGCAATGATTCCATTAGTCAGGTGACCAATCAATCAATAAGGATTCGTTAAATGCTGACTGTGTGAGCACAAAGCCAAAACTGAAACAGTCCTTATCCTTGAGAAAATTAAACTGGTGTTTATTTGGGGGGGCTGTGGCATGTACATATATAGGTTTGGACAAAGATGCAAAATGAATATAAGGCAATTTGGGGTGTTCAGGCACTAGCAATTAGGGTGATCAGGAAAGGTTTCATATGGAAGATGGTGCTTGTGCAGAGTTTTGGGGTAACTAGAGATTCTAAGAGACAGAGGTGATGAAGGAATGTGGTCCTCAAGGGGAGCAACCAAGGCAAAAGCATGGAGAGTTACAAATGAGGAATGGGAAGACAGTGTAGTAGGACTGGAAAGAGTGTGGATGAGAATATTATATAGCAAATCTGTTAAGGCTAGCTTGTGAAGGACTTTAAATTTCAATCAAACCAGTGTATATATGATCCTGGAGTTTGTTAATTAGGGGAGTGACATGATCAGACTTGCACTTAGGAAAGTCACGATGGCAGCTACGTGGAGGGATGTGTAGGAGCGGAGAAAACTGCTGCTGCAGTAGTCTTCCTAAGAGGTGACGAGTTTCCTTCAGCATTACCCATTAAAATACAGATATCTCTGGGAGCTATTAAGACAATATGGTTAATACACTTCACTAAAATCCTCGTCTGATGCCTCATTGTAATGTGGAAGTTATCCTGAGTTCTTGAAAGTTATGCCAGTGTAAAACAAGCTTTGGTAGGGCCTCCCAACCTGGAAAGACTGAGGTTAGAAACAGTGAAGGACTGACTGTGTGTCTGGATAACCTAAGGACCTGCTTTGCTAAGTGTAGAGAGATCAGATTAGCTGAAGTGGGATGAAGTGTTTTGGTCATAGCAATGATCCAAAGACCATCTACTAAATTAGAGTATGCTCAGGTGAGGGAGTATCTTCTCATTTGAATGTATGTGTGCACATGAATGTTTATATAAAGGGTAGCTATTATGATTCTATGAACCAAACACATTAAATTTCTGCATCTGAATGGTTTCATGATTTGAAACGCTCATAAGAGATTTTTTGCACTGTGCTAATGACTTTACATTGATCTGCATGTAAATTCCTAGATGTCAGAGAAAACTTAGAGGTCTTTCTCTCTAAGGTACAATTATCTTCATTTAGAAACCTGTCTTTGCCAAGATTGGAGCAGCTTTGGACAGATTTCGACTTGCTGGTGTTGCCACCTCTGCCTTTCCTATTTATCCTAAATCAAGGATGGAATGAAGTCTAATCTTCCTGTCAGGAAGCCCACTCTGGGCCTCCCCATCCTTTACATCTTGGGCCTTTACAAAATGGAAGGCCAGTCTGTATAATGGCAAGGTCCATGAATATTCAGCAGCAGCTTCAGGCATTTCTAATATGCTATTGCTGTTCTGGACCTCTTTCTGGCATAGCCTAGGGCCCCTGCTAAAAAGAATGCTCCCAGCTGCAGGCCAGGAAAACAGTGTTCTCTGTTTGTTGTCTTTGAAAATGCTCAGTCTTACAGGATGTACAGTGTCAAATTAGGCTGACTTCATGGATGTATGTTAAGGTCTGGTATGTGCACACTGTCCCAAGAGTTAATGTTTGTATCCCATGAAGGATTGGATTTATGCACAGAGGGAGTAGAGGGGGCAGGTTGGTCACTGATATGGTATAACTTGAAGGGCACTGTACCTTCCCACTCCTCTATAATAAATCTAGGGTTTGTTATAGTGCTTGAAACTCTACTACAGACGGTTCATTCACCTATAATCCTGACTACCAGTGAGGCTGAGGCTGGTGGATCTCTTCAGCTTGGTTGTTGTAAACTTCAGTAGAGCTAAAGCTGATGAGATGGCAACATTAATTCTAGGACCAATATGATGAGTGCCCAGGAATATGGAGGGGCACTGGGTTGCCAAAGGAGGAGTGAGCTGGCTCAGGCTGGAAATAGAACAAGTCAAAGCATTTGTGCTAATCAGTGTTAGAACTGGGCCATAAATGGGAGGCAGCTAGGTGGCTTAGTGGATAGAGCATTAGACCTGGAGTCAGGAAGACCTGAGTTCAAATGTGGCTTCAGACACTTAGTAGTTGTATGTAAATCACTTAACATCTGTTTGCCTCAGTTTCTTCATCTGTAAAATGGGATAACAATAACCCCCAACCTCCTGAGATTATTGTGAGAATCAAATGAGACAGTAATTATAAAGCACTTAAGCTCAGGGCCTGGCACATAATAAATGCTACATAAATGTTAATTATTATTATTAATGGCTACTATACCCAAACACAAGCCTGGTTGAGATAGAGAGACCCAAGCTCAAAAAAATCCATTTGTTGTCCTTTCTAGGTAATTTCTTTTCAAAGCAAATACCACTTGGAGAAGCAACAAGTTAAGTGGACAATACTTTCATTTGGGTTCCATTATGAAACTGTTTCCCCTGGAAACAGAAGTGGTTGCAGCAAATTGAGAGCCCTGGATATTGCAGAAGAGATGGTAAAGTGTGAAATGGGGAGAAAGAGCGTGAAGAAAGGAGAGTCAAGGTCATAGGATCATAGATCTAGCTCTGGTAGGGACCTTAAAGGTCTAATTTACAGATAAGAGAATTGAGGCACAGAAAGTTGGTATGATTTGTTCAGGGTTACAAGATAATAAATGCCTGAGACAGGATTTGAGCCTAGACCTTAGACCTTCTATACTAAATGGTAAAGAACTGCTTTACATTTCACTTAGGTCCAGCCCAATTTCCTTTCCATAGAGTTCAATGTCCCTTTCTCTCTTGTAGTAGAGAGGAATTGAAAGGGGGTGTGTCAGTGCTAGGTCCCTTTTATTTTTCCCCATTAAAAAAAGTGATACCTTTTAACAATATCACAGTTATTTCCTGATATACTCTATTCCACAACTGAACCTTTCTTAGTAACTAAAAAAACAAAACAGTTAGGCAAAGCTGATGGACAGAACAATGAAGTCCAACAGCATATGCAGTATTCTCTACCCGTAGTTCTCCACATCTACTGAGGGGAGGGATGTGGATTTCATCCTCTGTTCAAAGGAACCAAGATTGCTCACCATAATTAATCTAAGGTCAGCTATCTTTTATTGTTATTTTCATTTATAATACTGTGGTCATTGTGACTACTTTGGGATGTGTCATTTTGAATTTATGGAGCTTCTTTGCCTTTTAGAATATATTATTCCGTTCACTTTTGCAATTTCTGATGGGTGCAGAATAGTCTTATGTTATTCAAATTGCTATTCCTTCTTTAACTGAAGATTTTTTTCTCATTGCTTCCAGAATTTCTTATTTATCATTTAAACTGTTAAATTTAACCACTGTGTATCTCAGAGTTTGAATCATAGGGCTTTTTTCTACAAGTTATCTTCAGATTCTTTCAACTGGCATTTTTTTTCTTGGGCAGTTTTCTTGTATTTTTTCTTGCATTATGGTATTCAGGTGTTTTGACTTGTCATGTTCTTCTGGGAGTGGTTTATGATTCTAAGTTGTCTCTATACATCCTGTCTTCAAGATCAATGAGTTTCATTTCCCAGGTTCCTTCTGTGTTTTAGTTCTCTGACTGAGGGCTGCTACAGCAATCTGTCACCCTACGTAAAGTATTTTCCATCATCCTATGCAAGTGGGTTGGCAGAATTGACATGTATTGCTTGCTGCCATAGAATGGTGAGATGCAGGTAGGAGAAGGGTTTGCCAATAGAGATTTCAGCAACAACAGGGAAATTGATGAGTGGATCTCAGAGAGCAAGCCAGTGGGTCGATTTGTGTACCCAGTCCAAGCATGGAAGCTGGTTGGGAGGGAGGACTGCTAAGTGAACACCTGGGATTAGTGCTTTCTGCCATAAATTCATAAAGCTGTTATTTTGTTAAGCTTCTTGGTGTCTCTCCTATACATACAGCTGCAGCTTGGAAAGCATGAGAGCGTCATCCATTTTCCAGAACCTGGGCAAACATGCCATCATGTAATTGATGTACAATACTGATGAACTTCTCCTGGCAACCAAATTTTGACATAAGCCCTTGGAACTGACAGTATCAAAGCCCTTGATCCGATCTACAAACATTATATAAAGATCTCTGTTCTGCTCCTGGCATTTCTCCTGGTATTGTTGGGCAGCAAATACTATGAGGACTGTTCTCCAGCCCTTTCTGAAGCCACACTGGCTCTCAGGGAGATGGACATCTTCTAGATGAAAGATCAGTCTATCAAGAAGGACTCTGGCAAGAATCTTGCCAGTGATGACAAAGAGAAAAACCCCTTCTGGTAGTTACAGGAAAATCCATTTCCATTATCTTTATAGAGATGGAAAGTGGAGGCCCTCATGAACTACTGGAAGATAATCTCTTGCCATATAACCTTGAAAATTTGAGTCAGCTTTTGTGTGAGCAGTGGACCCCCTACCTTGTAAATCTCAGCCAGAATGGAATCAGCATCAGGATTTGCTAGGGTTGGAAGCTCAATTCCATGTGGACAGTCTCGGGCGGGTAAAGGTGGGAACTTCTAAATCTTAGAGTTCTCACGAGACCCCCCAGGAAACGGCTGGGAATCGAGGTGAACCGAGCTATCTCGTGTATTTCCGCCTTTGTGACTTTTCCAAGACAACCCCGCAAGGAAAGTAATACCCAGGCTGGAAATAAGGACACATGGGCCATGGTAAAGGATATGGCCTCAGGGAAATGGAAAGGTCCGTATAAGATACTAATATGGGGTCCAGGGTATGTTTGTGTCTCCACAGGAAAAGGGAATGCGTGGATTCCCATTAGAAGGATCCGTAGGTGTAAACCAATGTCGGAGACGGCGGAGACGCAGGAGACGGAGACCCCGGAGAAGGATCATGCACCACCTGAGTCTGCTGATGACAGCTTTAACCCTGCTGCCCAGAGAGGAAGCAGCACTCATCCCAACTTTGCTGACCACTCCATCTAGGCATCTCTTTCCAGCGGCTGAAGGAGGACTTTGATATCACAAACCCAGGACATTGCGGGGGGAAGGGGTGACCAACTTTTCGGGAGATGACCAACTTTTCGCCTGTATACCACAGGCTTGGCCATTCAGGCTTGGCCGTTGAGATCCATTTGCATGACTGAGGGGGTGGTGATGTGTAAGGCGCCAGCACTAGCTGCTTCTCTTAGAATATGCTTTGGAATTAGTGATTGTCCTTCCCCTTGTTGTAATTCAGCCATTTAGCTTCATCTTTGTTTTGTCTGATGCCTCTCTTTGTCAGTTGTGCTAGCTGCAGATTTCTGTGTAAATGAAGTCTTGTTGTGGGGTACTCATATGCTAAAGGCCTTCCTAACCCACTTAAGCCTCCAACCGCTGTTTACTCTAGAGCCAGGTGCGCTCCGCGCATAACAAAGAAGGGGAGATGTGAAGGTTGGAAGTTCAATTCCGTGTGGACGGTCTCGGGCAGGTAAAGGTGGGAGCTTCTAAATCTTAGAGTTCTTACGAGGCCCCCCAGGAAAACAGCAGGGAATCGAGAAGGTCAGACCGAGCTAGCTCGGCTAGCTCGGGTATTTCCGCCTCTTCCCGGGGGGTTACGTGATGGGTGGAGCCTCCCTGCTCTTGAGGCTGTCCTGGATTGGACACACCTGTTGTCTCCTAACAGGCTCGATATTGATATGTAAACTACGCAACAGAGGGCTTAAGTAGGTCCAGGAAAGCCCGAAAAAGCCTCTTGGGCGGAGGGCCACGTGTGAGCTTACTAGGCTCCCCATTTTCCTCTCTCCTCTCTCCCCTCCCCCTCTCTCCCCGCTTATACTTCTACTTCCAATCTCTTATTGTAAGATCTTTGCCTCCTTGGGAGATTCTTCTCTCCCTCCTAAGGAAGAATTCCCCTGCACTTGTAACTAGACCCTGAAATAAAGCTCAACCCTTGTTCAACTCTGGAACGTCCTTTCTCTCATACGAGCATCCGGCTTGGCCAGCCGAAGACCTCGAGAGGTGAGGTAAGAAGACTCGGGTAGCCCACAGGCCTCTAGGCCTGGCAAGGATTTGCCACAGGAGAGGAGCCTAATGACATTCAGAGCCTCTACTTAAACTGGAAATTCAGCTAGAGAGGGGTTGACTTCTACTTGAGGTATATGGTCAATAGCTTCAACATTGGTTGATTGAATGAAGCAGGGCTGTGTGCTTACTCCCATGCTTTTTATATTGTCAGAAGCCTTTAAGGAGGATGAAAATGGCACTAAGGTCAGCTACTGCACTGATGATAAACTATTTAATCTGAAAAGGCTACAAGCCAAGACTAAAGTGGAGGGAGAGTTGGTACATGATTTTTTGTTCGCAGGTGATTGTGCACTCAATGCAGCCTCTGAGGCTGAGATACAACAAAGTATGGATCAATTCTCTGCTGCTTGTGCTAATTTTGGTCTAACAATTAACACCAAGAAAACAGGTTCTCTACCAGTCAGCACCACATCATCCGTACATGGAACCATTGGTTATAGCAAATGGAGAAATTTTGAATACTTTGGATGACTTCACTTACCTTGGCAGTATACTTTCCAAGGATGTACACATGGATGATGAGTTTGATGTATGCATATCCAGAGCTAGTTCAGTGTTTGGGAAGCTCCAAAGGAAAAGTGAGAGAGAAGAGATATTAGACTGCCTACCAAACTGAAGGTCTACAGAGCCATTGTGCTGAACTCCTTGTTACATGTCTGTGAAATCTGACAGTCTACCAGCACCATGCCAGGAAAATGAATCTCTTCCATTTGAATTGTCTTAGGAAGATTCTAAAGATCATCTGGCAAAATAAGGTACCAAACACTGAGGTCATTCCTTGAGCTGAACTACCAAGCATTCAAATTCTGCTACAGAGAGCACAACTCCAATGAAATGGCCATGTCGTTGAGATGTCAAACACATATTTGCCCAAAAGACTTTTATGGAGAATTCATTTAAGGGAGGCATTCAAATAGTGGTTGGAAAAAATGATACAAAGACACTCTCAAAGTCTCTCTTAAGAACTTTGGAATGATTGTGAGATATGGGAGACACTGGCACAGGGTTGGTTAGCATGGCATGCCCACATTGGGGAAGGTGCTGTGCTCTATGAGTAAAGCAGAATTGCAGTAGCTCAAAAGAAATGTAAGATGCGCAAATTTAGACATCTCTATTCCAAATGTTCATACAGACTATTTGTTCCCAACCTGTGGCAGAGGCTTCTGAGCTCATATTGGTCTGATCAGTCACAGTTGGACTCATTATACCTTGACTCCAAAAAAGGGATGTCATTTTGGTCCTCTTCAGGAATGGACGACAACCAATCAACAGCTGCATCTACTTTATCTCTGGGATAGAATTCTCTATCTTGTGCATCATATACTTTTGTACGGTCATTGTGAATACTATTCTTTTGATTCTGTTTTCTTCACTCTACATTGCTCTAAACCTTATCATGTTCTCAAAATGCTTCATTTCCACCATTTCTTAATAATGTTTCATTGCATTCATATATCACAATTTGTCTAGTTGTAATCCAATCAATGGACATTCATTTTGTTTCCTTTTTTTTTTTTTTTTTTGCTATCACAAAAAGTACCATTACGAATTTTTGTTTCCAACAATTTTTGTTGAATAGGGAGTTTTCCCCTGAGTGGTTTGGGTTCTTGGGCTTATTAAATACTAGGTTACTGTGTTTGCTTCTAGTTCTTGTTTATCTAACATGTTCCACTGGTCTACTTTTTCATTCTTTTAAAACAATATTAAATAGTTTTGCTAATTATAGCTTTATAATATCGTTGAAGACCTGATATTATAAGACTCTCTTCATTCCAAACTCAGTGGCTCAATGGTTAGAGAGTTGGGCCTGGAGTCAGGAAGAACTAAATTCAGATCAGACCTTAGATATTTGCTAAGTGTGTGATTTTAGACTAATTTCTTTTGTCTGTCTCGATTTACTCAACTATAAAATGGGGATAATAAAAGCAACTATCCCCCAGGGTTGTTGTAAAGGTGAAATATTTGTAAAGTGCTTAGCACAGTGCTGGTGCAGAATAGGTGCTTAATAAATGTTTATTTCCCTTCTCTTTTCATTATCTCCCGTGATGCTCTATACCAGGGGTGGGGAACCTGCAGCCTCAAGGCCACATGTGGCCTTCTAGGCCCTTGGGTGTGACCTTTTGACTGAGTCTAAACTTCACAGAACAACTTGTTTTATTAAGGGGATTTGTTCTGTGATGTTTGGATTCAGTCAAAGGCCACATTTGAGGACCTAGAGGCCACATGTGGCCTCGAGGCTGCAGGTTCTCTACCCCTGTTGTACATGTTTTGTGATTTCAAATGAATTTGATTATTTTGCCTTGTTCTGCAAACCAGTTCCCTTACTTGTTTTGACTTAAAATATCTTTTAGTACTCAGTATATCTTCTGAAGGCAGCTTAAAGGGAATATGAGTTTAGTACCATCAAGACCAATTCTTGCTTTTTAATATTTTTTTCAATAATAGATTCAGAATACTGTAAGTGGTAATTTCCATGTTTTGCAAGGAACATTGATAAGAAATTCTGATATGTGGCTCCATCGATGTGGATAAACTTCATCACTAGAGCTGTTTCCTTAGAAACTGTTTCCATTTCACTTTTGTATTTGTTTTTAGATGAAAGAAACATTTTATTTGTAGTCAATTCTCCGTTGTTCCTATCAGTAATGGGGAGCCAGGGCACAAGATGTCCAAAATAACAGCCAATTTTAAAAAAAATCATTCGTGTTAGGCTTTGAAAACTCTTGTGTGAATTTTTAGTAACAGATGCACTTTCCTAAATACAGAATAATAGAAATTAGAGTTAAAAGAGGCTTTATAGGTTATGGAGTCCAAACTTTTCACTTTATACACGAGAAAAGTAAAGCCCAGAAAATAGATACAGTCAGTGGCAAAGACAAAATTCAAACCAGGTCCCATGATTCCTATCCACTGCTCTTTTCACTAAAACATAACATTTTCCTTAGGTTGATACAAAAATTGAGGTCCAATTGTGTGAGGACTTACATGGAAAAATCAGAGACTATTTAACCATTTCTCAATGGTTGGCTTATAAGTTGTTTCCAGTTCTATTTTTCGACGTTTACCCCTGAAAGCACTTAGATCTATTTTTAAGCCTCAATAGTATCCTCAGAATATTGTTCTACTTGTAGGATTCCTGGGTTAGAGGGTACAATCAGTTTTGTAAAGCATGTTGGATGCTATGCAAAGAGGTTGTACCAATTTATAGTTCCCAGATCATGTTATGGAGTACCTGTTTGCCCACAGCACCACAGAACTGAGTTACTATTTTTAGCTTTTTTTAAAATCATATTTGATGGATACAAAGTGGTACCTTAAAGTTATTTTGATTTGTATTTCACTGATTATTATAGTTTGAACAATTTTCCGAGAGATTACTGTGACTTTGGATTTGAAAATGATCTTTTCATAATGTGATCATTTTTTCCTCTGGAGGATGGGTATTTCTCTTATAGATTTGTGTTGGTCCCTTAAAGGGTTTGAATTTTTATCAGATATATTTATTGTAATTTTTCTTCAGCATCTTCTTTTTTAAAAAAAATTTAGAAACATTGCTTTTGCAATGAATATTCTTTATATTTTTTGCACAAATATAAAAATTTTGCCTGCAATGATTCCTCCCATTTGTTCAATAGATAAGAAAATTTCTTCTTACCAAAATTAAGTATGTTATTCCTTTCTTCCAATTTCTAATTATTTTATGAAATAGGTGATTGATACAATTTGAGTGTATTATAGCATATAGAATGAATTGCCTACCTAAATTCATTTTTTCGCCACATTGGCATTTAATTTTCCCAACAATATTTATTAACTTTAATTTTCTTAACCAAAAAAGTATTAAGCACTTATTATTTGCTACCCACTGTGCTAGATGCTGGTTATTAAAGGACAAAAAGAAAATACTTTGTACTCTGTAGGAACTTACATTCTAAGGAAAGCAGACAACATGCATATGCAGATGTATACAAAACCTAGTAGGGGCAGGTACTAGCAGTTGGAGGACCCGAAAGGGGCTCATAGAGAGAGTAGTGAACTGACTGTTAAAAGAAATCAGTCACTGCAAGATGTAACATCGAGGAGGGAGTTTGTTCCAGGCAGGAGGAATCAGCCAGTGCAAAGGAATGGAGATAGAAGATGGAGGGATATGTGTGAGGATAAGCAAGATGAGTTTGGCTGGGTTATAGAATGTGTGGAGAGGAGTCCATTATTATATAAGGCTGGAAAGGTGGAATAGAGCAAGGTCGTGTAGTGCTTTAAATGCCAAACAGAGCTGCTAATATTTGATACTAGAAATAACAGAGTGACTAGGTTCTTTGAGCAGAGCCTGGTGACTGATAATTCAATTCAATTTCATTTGATTCAATTCAGTACTACTGATTCCTTAAAAAAAAAAAAATACTGGCACCTCTGGTGTGAAGGCTTGTTGAGTCCTTTTCACAACTGCTCATCCACCTTTGGTGTCCACCTGTCACCCAACTCTCACTTGTGGTTCCTAGAAGCTGTAGCATGCACAGTGGCCACCCCCTGGTAAGACCATCTCGGCGGATGGGCTAACTCAGGTTGAGGGTAACTGACAGGCTTCAAACCCCTTGGTGAATTAGGGGCATGCCTTCTCTAAACATGTGAAGACTTTTCCTGACAGAATGGGCAAAGAAGAATAATTTGTTCCAAAGGTGGAAGGAACACTTAGAGTTTGGTAAGACATTGAAGATGTCAAGGTTATCCACTGCATCATCACAGCCTGTGATGTCATTGGAAATGAACAATAACTAGTTCCTAAGGGGTGAGGCCTTAGATGGATGTGTCAGTGTAGAAAAATCGCTGGTAACTTCATAGAGGATGTATTGGTGTGGGCAAACCATTTAGGCATGGAAACCAATTAGGAGTTTATTATAATAACCCATGTGAGAGGTGATCCAACATACTGTGTTATGGGATTTATCAAACACAGACTTCTCATGTATGCCAGGTTCTCTTTATGGATACTTATCCTATATTAGTGAATTATTTTCCTTCTGCCCCCATCCCCAGCTAATACTAGCAGCTTTAACAATGATCATTTGAAAGTATATTTTGAAATTTGACCAGGTAAATCTCCTTTCATCTTTTTTTCTTTATAATTTTTCTTGGTAATTTTTCCCATTTATTTTTCTGTTTAAGTTTTATTACTATTTCACCTAATTCCATGAAGTAATCCATTGGTATTTTGGGGCAGCTGGGTGGCTCTGTGAATAGAGTATCATGGCAGAAGTTAGGGAGACCTGGGTTCAAATCTGATCTCGGAGACCAACCAGCTATACAACCCTAGGCGAGTCACTTAATCTCTCTCCTCTCTTTTTTTTTTTTTTTCAGTTTCCTCATCAGCAAAATGGGGACAATAATAATACCTACCTGCCAGAGTTGTTGTGAGGATCAAAGGAGATAATGATCCTGAGTTCCAGGCACATAGTAAGTATTATTGTTATTATTATTATTCATTGGTTTATTCATTATTATTATTATTCATTGGTTAAATTTATGTTATTTTAAAAAGGATTGGCATTTGGAATATTTGAAATGATTTTAGTCTTTTTTTTTTTGCTTAATCTAACTATAAGTAGGGGGTATCACTCCAGTTTTTCAGTTCTTCCTCAAGTTTTATCAAATTTGTTTTAAAATTACATTTATATAGGTGTCATGTTGCTTAGTTGTATCTGACTCTTCATGAGACATGTGGACCATAACACACCAATATTGTCCATGGAGTTTTCTTGTCAAAGATACTGGAATGGTTTGCCATTTCTTTCTCCGGTAAATTAAGGCAAATAGAGGTGAAGTGATTTGCCCAGGGTCACATAGCTAGTTAGTGTCTGAGGCCAGATTTGAACACAGGTCTTCCAGGCTCCAGCCCCAGAGCCCTATGCTCTGAGTCACCCAACTGCCTGCTCCTTCAGGCGTACAGGTCATGGTAAGTCAGTGCCCAAACACTTGATGCATTTTATCATTTTTGTAAATGGCATTTTGTCATTAATTCTTCCTGATTTCTATTAGCGATGTATAAAAAATGCAAAATGTTCTATGTGCAACTTGCCTCTGTATTCCCTATCACATCTTACTTGGTTTCTGGATTCCCAGTCTTAGCTGGTAATTGAGACTCCCTCACAGTCCTGACTCTTTGAGGCAGACCTTGAGGTTTTCTTTGCCCTTGGGTTCCTCCATATTCCATTCTAGACATGCTGGTCACACTTATGAGAGAAGTCAAACTAAAAGCCTAAAAGCAAGCGAAGAGGCCTGTCCAGCCTGGTACTACTGTTTCTCCTTGACCTAAATCAACCTTAGGGAGTCATAAGGGCTCCAGTGAGCATAGGATAGAGTTTTTAAAAAAGTTTCAGTATTCAAACAATTTTACTTCTCAGTCTTGTAGGAAGCTTCTGAAATTCTTTTAGGAATGAGGAACTAAATCTGATCTGATAATAAATAATACCAACAGAATAGCAGAGTGACTGGAATGAAGTACCTAGGTCATAAACTCTGGCTGTGCCAAGGGTAAGTGAGAGCATCTCATGTCAAATAGAGGATAGAAATCTTTTTTGGAAACTGCATGTCACACTTCCTCCTCTTCTGGAGGATCAAGACAATAGTCAATTCGAATGGGTGTCTGGGCCCTTCATACCACCTCTCAACTAAGGAGAAAAGCAGACAGTGTCCTGTGACCCGAATTGCTAAGGATGGGTAAGAACTAAGGACTATTGAGAGAAGAGAATCCTACCTCTTTCCTTTCTTTCTGATTATCACCTAACCTTAGGTTTATTTCTATAAGAATGTCTGATCACAGAATCTCAAAGTTGGAAGAGTGTGGAGATGACAATCTAGTCCAATCTGTACCTGAGCAGGAATCCCATCTGTAAAATATCTGAAAATTGGGTATCCAGTCTTTTAATCAACATGTATATTTAAGCACCTACTGTGTGGTAAGAGAAGCATGATGAACAAAAACCATGATGGCCCTCAAAGATCTTATAATCTATGGGGCTGAGGGTGAAGTAGGAGGGGTAGAGAAGGGCAGAGAATAGGAAATGGAGTAAAGCATGCATATGTAAGTACATAAATATAAATATATTTGTTTTTCATGATTTTATTGGTTTTGGGTCCCTAATGAGGAAATTCCCTCTCCCAATACAGGTCTGCAACTGCTTGGTAACTCACAGCTTTAGAAAACTGCCTGGCCAGTTTTCAGAGGGCAAAACTCAAGCCACCAATAGATGTATTTAAAAAATGCTCCAGATTCCTAATAGTCAGAGAAATGCAAATTAAAGCAAACTCTGAGGTTCTATTTCCTGCCCTTCAGATTGGCCAACCTTGTCAGAGAAAAAAAGAAGGAAAATGACACATGCTGGAGGAGCTGTAGGAAAACAAGCACATTAATGCACTGTTGGTGGATCTGTAAACTGGTTCATCCATTCTGGAAAACAATTTGGAGTCATGGTCCCAAAGTTACTAAATTGTGTATGTCTTTTGATCAAAAGCAATATCGCTACTAGATCTATTCCTCAAGTAGATCAAAGTGGGAAAAGGCAAATATATACAAAAATATTTATAGCAGTTCTTGTAGTGGCAAAGAATTGGAAACTGCAGAAATATCCATCAATTGGAGAATGACTGAACAAATTACAGTATATGGATATAGTGGAATATATTACACTCTAAAGAAATCAAGAAGAGAAGCACAGGAAGACTTGTATTATTAAATGCAGAATTAAGTGAGCAGAAACAGGAGAACAGCCTATGTAACAACAACATTGTAAAGACAAACAACTTTGAAAGCCTTAAGAACTCTGATCAATGGAATGGCCAAGCAAGATTCTAGAGAACTCAATGAAAATGCTACCCACCTCCTGAGAAGGTGCAAATTGAGACATATTTTTGGGACATGAACAATGCAGGAGATTTGTTTTGCTTAACTATGTATTTTTTAGAGGTGCCTTATTTTTCTTTCTTTTTCATTGGGAGAGGAGTGAGGGCAGAGGGAAAGAAAATACATTCTTATTAATTTTTTAAAAATTAATTAAAACAAAAAGACAGACAATTGTCTGGCACATGGAGACGTTAAATGACTTGCCTAGGATCGCACAGCCAGTGTATATCAGAGATGGGACTTGAAGCCAGGTCTTTCTAACTCCAGGGTCGGCTCTTTCATTCTCCATGCTGCTCCTTTTAAATACTGAATATATACAAAATTATCTTGTATTTACTTTGTACAAAAATGGAAAATGTAAGCAAAGTAAATGCAAAGTAATTGGGGTGGCATTAGCAATTGGAAAGATCAGAAAATATCCTGTGGAGGTGGTGATATCTGAAGGAAAGTAGGGATTCACAGAGGTAGAAGTGAGGAGGGAGTACATCCAGGCATGGGGGAGAACCTCTGCAAAGGAAGAAGGAAATAGAAAGTAGTGTATGAGGAACAATGAGTAGTCCTGTTTGGCTAGAATGTAGATTGGGTAAAGGGGAAAAATGTGTACTACCTCTGGAGAGGTAGACTGGTGCCAGATTATAAAGGGCTTTAAATGCCAAACAGAGGAAATTGGACTTTATCCTAAAGACAATAGGGAGCCATTGGAGATCTGTGAACTTGGGAGTGACATCGTCACAACTGTACTTTAAGAATATGGTTGCTATGTGGAGAATGGATTGGAGAGGAGGGAATCAGTCCGGAAGTCAAGAGATCAGTTAGGAAGTGATTGCAAGAAGGGACCCAGCCAAGCGATGATGCAGGATTGAATTAAGATGAGAGTCTAATGAAGTGAAGAGAAGACCACAAATGTGAATGATTTTGTCGCTGTAGTGCCTGGCACATAGTGGGTGCTTTATTAATGTCTGTTAAGTTGATTGACTTTGGAAGCTGATTAGATAGGAATATTGAGAGGGAGTGAAAAGTTAAGAATGACTCCACAGTTGAAAACTGATGCAACTAGGATGTTGATGTCCTTGGTAGAAATTGGGTAGCTACCTCTATTCCCCTATTCTGCTATCTCAATATATCTCGCTTCTCTCTCCACTCCATTTTCTCCTGCTTTGCACCAGCCTTGGAGGAAAAGGTGGTCTTTCTCCTTGCCAAGACCAATCCCTCTCTGGTGGCTTGGCTCTGTTCTCTCCTATCTCCACTGAGGGCTGGTGATTGCCCGGGAAAACTCCCAATGGAGGTAGATCATTTTTCTCAGTAAAGTATGAGGCAAAGTCTTGAATTAAAAGGGAAGGAAAGAAGTACATTGAGAAGAAAAAAACACATGACATTTATGAGGTGCCACAGGGAATCAATCAAGAAAGTAAAAAGATTGCTAGGCAAAAATAAAAGCCCAGTTGTTTATTCCAATAATTTCAGGACCTGGGGTGGGGGGGAATGGATTTAAAGATTTCATTAGTATAGGGAACTTCCAATAAGGAAACTCCCTCTCTCAAGGTAGTCCAGCACCTGTGCTGCAATTGATAGTCTCAGAAAGTTTTCTGGGACACTGAGAAGTTAAGTAATTTATCTAGGATCACACAGCCAATAGTGAAACTTGAACTCAGGCCTTCCTCACTCCGAGGTCAGTTGTTTGTCCTCCATGCTCCCTTCCTAGAGCTCTTGCTGTCCTATTTTATGATTATATTTTAATTTTCATTCTCTTGCAGGGTTTCTCAATTTTCTTTCAGTGAGGAATGACACCGTGATGATTCAAGTGATATTTCAAGCATACTGTCATTATTTCCCCTTTCCAGTCTTGGTTGGTACAGCATATGTTACTACATAATTTATGCGTTGAGCCTAATCTACGCTTTTCACTATTTTATATAAAGGCTTCATTGTTTCATTTGGTCATTTTTCTTTTATATGATGATACCTGGCATTTGAATAGAACAGTTTCATATTTCATTTGCCAAGCAATAACCTCTAGAGGGAGGTTGGACCAACGGTCCCCACTTTTTTTAATGGTCCCCACTCTAAGGGAA
Organism: Notamacropus eugenii; assembly: GCF_028372415.1. Taxonomy (NCBI): domain Eukaryota; kingdom Metazoa; phylum Chordata; class Mammalia; order Diprotodontia; family Macropodidae; genus Notamacropus; species Notamacropus eugenii. Next base: position 640,365,673 of record NC_092872.1, on the reverse strand, counting down.
CTGTTAACTAAGGAAGTTGAGGCCCAGAGGGGTTAAATTATTGTTACCTTCACAGAACCTGAGTTGCTTGCTCATCTCCCAGCCTAGTCACCCTTCTACCAAACCTGATTCTTTCTGTTTCTCTTTGGCAAGGTTTGGACTTGGGGAGTAAGGGCCATGTTTTAACATCTTCTATCAACTTTCTAACAAGTTTTCTCCCCACATCTCTGTTGTGGTCTCTGGCTTTATAGAAGCAAATTTTCCTTTAGCCAGAGAATGGGAGTACCAGTGTGTTTGCTCTTGGACAAAAATCTCCTTTAGCAGAGAACTCTAATTGAATCAGTCCTGTACAAACACAGCACCCCAGAGCTCACTTAATACTTGTCAGTCTATTCCTCAATAGCCTGTAAACTGTCCAAAGAAAACCTTGCTTTTTCCGTTTTCCTGAAGGGAAGTATTGAATGAATGTTTGCTGGGTGTAACTCCTTTAAGGAGAATAGGAACAAATGTTGATGGGTTACGGTAGGAGGGTGGAACAAAAAAGGCCAGGGCTCACTCTGGGAGGTCTGTCTGTGATCAGCTATTACAGAAAGGAGATCAGAAATTTTTGGAGGTTATATCTAGAACATTGGTTTAGTTTTTAAGAGATCTGAGTTTAAGTCCTAGGTTTAGCTTTAAATTTTAATGTGGACCTATCCATTAACTTGTATGTCTGTGTTTCTTTTTCTGTAGTTGTGAAGTGAAAGGGTTGAATAATTAGCATGCTACAATGGAAAGAACGTTGTCAGAGGCAGTTGATCCAAATCCTGACCCTGCTAGTGACTTTGGGCAGTTCACTAAATGTCTCTTGGCCTGTTTTCTCATCTGTAGAATGAGAGCATTGAACTAAATGTCCTCTAAGGCCCCTTCTATCTTCTATCCTATCATGTTTAAGATTTAATATTATTTAATATCATAGGATTCTTATCCTATGATATTTAAGATTTCTTAAAACACTAAAAAATTCTGCAATTATAAAAGAGAAAGGAACAGGGAATCCATTACAGGCGTATCCTTTCTGGTCCTTCCTTCTTCAGGATGATGAACACTAAGGGAATACTCAGAAATTCTTACCAGTAGTTTCTGCTGAAGATCTATCCAGTTTACATTTCACAAAGGGTAACCAGACCCCTTCTGAAACATTGGCCCAGCATCCAAATTCATGATCTCTCTGTTTTCTGGTGAAGTTGGAGGCTTACCAATTTATTGATTCAAAAAGTATTTGAAGAGTCCTTATTTAAGAGGCTTTGAGGTAGTGCAGTGGAAAGAGCAGTAACCCCGGAGTCAGGAGGACCTGAGTTTTTATCTCTGCTCTTAGACATGACAAGCTGTGAGACCCTGGGCAAGTCACGTAACCTCTGTTTGCTTCAGTTTTTTAACTATAAAATGAGGACAATAAGAGCATCAACATCCTTTGTTGGAAGGATAAAATGAGGTGATATTTGTAAAACAACCTAGTGCAATGCCTGACAAATGTTAAGTGCTGAATAAATTATTGTTCTTGTCCCCCCAATGAAAGCAAATGACATTTGCCAATAAAGCAAAACTGAAAGTCTTTGAGGAATGGGTGACAAGCTAAGAGCCCGGAAAACAAAAAACAAAGAAACTTTATGGAGAGCAGGGTCGCATGGGTAGGTAAGCAGAGAGGGGAAAGCAATAAACATTTATTAATCACCTACTCTGTGCCAGGCCCTGCACTAAGCACTTTACAAATAGTGTCTGAAATGGGTCGGATGAATCCTCACAATAACCCTGCTTCCTCAGGGTTGGAAAGGTAGATGTTTGCCACAACGAGCAGCTCCCAGTCATTGAAAGGGACACGCAACCTGCCAGATACCGTTTGGCCTTTTCTCTTCCTCCTATCTTATTTAAATCTTAGTTTAGCTCGTCATCCATCCACAAGGCTTGTCCAAAAGAGATATGTCAATGGACTAACTCCATGGACTGTCCTCCAATTACATACCATATTCTAGGTAATATACATTCTTGTTCTACTTTGTCAGTGGGGAGAGTCAGGGTAGGTCAACAATCTCTGTTAAGGGAATGGTTGTGGAGCTTTCTCTGGCCTGATACAATTAGCTCAGAGCTCAAAGCCATCTGAAAATAGCAAAGCCTTGTAAAGCTCAACAGATATAGGATAATCCCCTTTTCTTCCATTTAGACTTTATGAAGGCCATCTTCTTCAGATCTGAAGTCAGCAGAAAAGTGTTTCTGAATCCTGCCTTTGACATGGATTAGCTGTGTCACTGGGGGTAGGTCATTTAACCTCTCATCTATAAAACTGGAGCAATAAAACTTGTACCTACTTCACAAGGAGGTTGTAAAAATCAAAGGCAATATATGTAAAATATTTTGCAAAACTTCAAGTGCTCCATAAATGCTGGACATTATTAAGAAAATGAACATATTAATTGATAAATAAATGAATTTGAGAATATGAAGCAGTGTGGAGAGCTGGCCTTAGTAGATCACATTAGTGGGTCAGTGGGATATAAAAGAGTGATATGCAGCTGTTACCCAGTGTCCTGGGTTATTAAAGTTACCCCCATCCCCTACCATGGAGCAGCTAGGTGGCACAGTGGACAGAACACTAGACCTGGAATTAGGGAGCCACATTTTCCTGAGTTCAAATCGTCCTCAGACACTTCCTCCAGTGTGACTCTGGGCAAGTCACCTAATCCTGTTTGCCTCAAATCCCTCTGTAAAATGAGCTGGAGAAGGAAATGGCAAACCACTCTGCCAAGAAAACTCCAAATGAGGTCACGAAGAGTCAGACATGACTGAAAAACAACATCCCCTGCCATTTTCTTTCTGAAACAGAAACCTGAAAGTGATCAAATACCTCTGCTTCATACATGCTGCACTATATAGAACCTGACCTTGCAAGTTTTTGTGATTGTTCACATCATACTGGTGCGCACTGTGTGGTGGATGCTAGCAAACAGGTCATGGGCCCTTGCTTATGTACGCACTATGTGCATTGGGAGAAAAGAACTCCATACTGCACTTCACTCTCTGTCGCCAGGACATATTTGAAATAACGTACTCTCAAGCCAAATCCAAACACATTTTCATTTACTTGCAATATTCCTATTTCCTAGAACATGGTAACATTTTGTAAAAGTTCCAAGTCCCTTAACTTTTCTGTGCCTCAGTTTCCTCTTCTGTAAAATGATGGGCGCTGTACCAGATGACTCTAAAGCTTCCTTCCAGCTCTGGGTCTCTGATCTGGTGACCCAGAACACAATTCTCACAGGCAACCAATGACTCTCCTATAATAGCATGCTCACAGCTCCCACTCAGGCCTCTCTTCAACCATCAGCCACATATGCTAACTTCTTAATGCTCCTCCCACCCTACGCTGGGAATTTCAGACACTTGGTTCCTTGTGCAGCTGTCCTTGTAATATCATGAGATGCTTCATTCAATGAAAGGGTTTGTTTCACTTTTCTCCTCATAACCTCCTCGTGTGCTGAAGCTTCTGACATTAGACACTGGGAGCCAGGGGAGGAAGGAAAAAGACCTTGAGGTGGGAGAGAAGGGAAAAGCTGGAGGGTGAAAAACAAAAGTAACTTTGACTTTTATTTAATATTTTAAAGTTTGCAAGGCACTACAAAAGCTGGTGAGATAAATGCTACAGGAATCATTAACCCCCATTTTTTCCTGGAAGACTGAGAGTTAGAGAGATTGTGTTACTTGCCTGTTTGCTCACACAGCTGGCAAGTGTCAAAGGTGGGATTTTAAGCCAGATTCATGCCTCCAAGGCTAGTACTGTATTCACTAATCATTGCTGACTGATACACCTTTAGCTGCTTCACCCTTTTGCCTAAGTCCACTCCGAATTGAAAGTGTTTCTTATTAAATCTGTGGAAGCTAAAACTTTGACAGTGTCTTGTATGTAGTAGGAGCTAAAAAGGTATTTTAAAAATTTATTTGTTGGCCCACTGAGATGAAGATGAAACAATTTCAAAGAAAATGGGATACTGCACAATAGAAGATGCTGAATTGTTTTGAAAATGGTCTTGAATGTAGAATTCCTTGTCTGTTTTATGAAGAAAGGTTTTTGTAAAAATGTTTGCCTTTGATCAACTGAAAGGAAACTATACATTTTCAGTTTCAATTATAAAGCATTCCTCTGGATTTTATGTCCCTGGCTTTCGTTGGCCTGAAGTATTTTGACCTGTATTGAAATAAGGGGGCCAAAAGTGGCAGAGATTTTCAATTTGCAGCAGGAATTGATCTTCCTTGGTATCTTCTTTTCATATGGATTTTTTTGGAAATAACTCTTAGAATCTTCTAAACTGCCACTTCATTCCCATTGTTATTTGAGTGGCATATGGTCAGGCAGAAGAATGGGTGGTCAGAGGTATAGTTTTTTTGTAGGAAGACCGGTAGGATTGTCTTGATGCCAGTTTCCCCAAATAAGATGAAAGGGAATTCACAAAATGGCCAATTCTTTCTTTCGGATGCATAGATTCTCCTGACACCAGAGACGTTTGAAAATGGGTTTTTTTTTCTGTTTTATATAGAAAGGAGCATAATATTGAATCCTCATAGAGAAATGCGATACAGACTTTGCACCATGGTCATTGGGGAAGATAAACTTTCAAATGCAGCAGGGCTGTAGAATGCATGATCAAAAACTGTCTTTGTTCTGGTTGTCTAATGAATGGAGGCTATTATAACTCCAAAGAGAATTGCCAATGGCCAGCTCTGTGGTACAAAGTAAATTGGACTTAGAATTAAGTGGCACAAATGTTCACCAAATCTTTGGGTAAATGGAAGGTCCTGGAACATCTGCCCTTGATTATGGGTGTCTGTAAAGAAAATATATCCCATATGGTACAAGACTGGGCCTTCCTTTTTAAAGACTGTCATGTAACAAAAATAGTGATCAAGGAAGAACAGTTAGGTCCCTCCCTCCCACCCCCATTACCCACAAGATTTCATTACAGCATCTGTGCCCTGGGATTGGTCTGTTTGTATACCAAAAGAATAATCTATGCCATGCTTTGATAGAGAGCTAAATCCTTTTCTCTCTTCCCCCCAGACTGCTCTTTACTAAGTAAATCCCTGGGTGAATCTTGGTGGATGCCTCCCATGTATTGTATAGCTTCTGTTGCTATTTTCAATGCAATTTGTCTTGCTAGCTCTTTTTTTGTTGGACGATTTATGTGGATTAATCATATATCCAGCAACTGTTCTGAAGTTATTAATTATTCCAACTTATTTCTTAATTGATTCTCTAGGGTTTTCTAAGTAAGTCATGGTATCATTTACAAAAGGCAATAATTTTGTTTTTTCTTTGCCTATGCTGGTTTCTTCAATTTTTTTAATCATTCCTATAGGTAGCATTTCCTGGGCTATATTAAATAATAGTGGTGATAATAGACATCTGATTTAGGAGCAAGATCTCTAATTTATCTTCTTCACATTTAAATTTTATATTTGCATTTAATCTTCATTCTTGGATTTAGATAAATACTATTTATTATATTAAGGAAAGATCCACAAGATCATAGATTTATAGGTGGAAGGGACCTTAGAGACTATTTAGTCCAACCCTTTCATTTTACAGATAAGGAAATTGAGACCCAGAGAGGAGTTGGTTCCACAGGTCATAAGTGGCAGAGCTAGCATTTGAACAAAGCTCCAAGTTCTTCCCTCTTTCTGCTGTACCACAGAATTAGATTAGCTTGTTTCTCATATTACTTCCAGCTCTATAATTCTAAAAATAAGCATTTTAAAATTCTAAATTTCAAAAATTCTTTAAAAATAAACAATAAACAGACCTGGCTTCTACCTATACCTTGCTACTTTTCTTTCATAAACTCTCCATTCCAGGCAAATTTGTCTGCTTCTCATGGGTGCTCTATTCCATCTTTTGCGTACAAGTTTTTGCACAGGAAAACCCTCCAAGTCCTGGGTATACTCCTCCCTCACCTATGCTTCTGGGAATCCCTAGGTTCCTTAAAAACTCAGTCAAAGGGTCCTCTCCTACAGGAAACCTTTCCTTATCTCTCCATGCACTAGTGTTCTTGCCCTCTTAAAACTACTTTGCAAAATTTAATATATACGTTGTATTCACTTATCTATGCATATTTACTATTCTCTGAATCAGTTATAAGCTCCTTGAGGGCCAATCTTCATATCCTTAGCACCTTCTTCATTCATAGTAATAAATATGTGTTGAATTGAATGTCGGAACATGGAGCGGTAGTGCTTAGCAGGACAATTTTGGTTCCACCCCTGAGTCACAGTGTGGTCCTGGGGAAGTCATAACCTTTATATGTTTCAGTTTCATTGATATAAAATGAAGACAATAATCCTGACCCAGTTTTCAAGAAAACTGTGTGGGCCAACTGACTAGAAAATGGAAAGCATTTAATTCAGTACAGTTAATATTTAAGGAGAATGTACAGGGTCCCTGAGCTGGAAGAGGTGTTATTGTGATGGACCCTTGTATTTCTTGCTGCACTCCTCCTTCCAACCCAAGTTTTGGCCAACATTTCGAATGTATTCCTTTATCATGTCTCTGGGATTTAAGTTTTATTTTTCACCTTTACTCTGCACATTTCTTGCTGCATGATTACCACCTTCTTGCCCAGGTCCTTTAGTGTCAACCCTATTGAGGTGTTTTTTTTTTAAGGATGCTCAAGATTCTCATTCTTCTCAAAACTTTGGTGTTGTATGATGATAATCAGGAAAAGGGATAATAATTTTTATTAAGAGTCAGTAAGGTACAGTAGAAAGACTACTAGCAGAGACAAGGGAATCTAGAGTTCAAATCTCTCTTCGGACATTTACTGCCTGTGTGACCATGGGCAAGTCACTTAATTTCTTTGGATCCCAATTCCCCATCTATGAAATGAGAGAGTTGAACTAGATGATGCTCTAAGGTCTCTTTTAGCTCTAAACCTATGATCCTGTGAGTCTTTGACTTCCCTGAGCTTCAGTTTCCTGAAGCCTAGATGACTCTAAGATCTATTCCATAGCTCTAGACCAGGGGAGGGGAACTTCCAACCTTGAGGCCACATGTGGCCCTCTCGGCCCTTAAGTGCAACTCTTTGACTGAATCCAAACTTTATAGAACAAATCCCCTTAATAATAGGATTTGTTTATAAAACTTGGACTCAGAAGGCCACGTGTGGCCTTCAGACCTCAGGTCCCCCACCCCTGCCTAGACTGATGTTTCTGTGGTTACTTTTGCCTTCTACCACCCATATTCCTCACTGTTTGGATTTCAGCCAACCAATATGTGTTTGGGCTATGAGTTCAGCACTCTGCTAGATGTTACAGAGAACGTGAAGGACCTACAATACGCGTTCCCTGCCCTTCAGACCATTCATGATCTAATTTGGAGGATCAAGTTGGAATGCACAAAACAACTCCAGAATAACAACAGAAGCCATCAATCATGAGACTCATGATGTGCCATGGTATATAAATCCAACAGGAATTCAGGAAGGGAAAGGTCATTGCTGTCAGCACTTAGAGAAGGCTCTGTGGGGAAGATGGTAACTGAACGTGGCCTCTGAAGGAAGTACAGGATTTGGATTTGCAGGGAGGAAGAGGCTAGACATTCTAAACAAATGAGCAGCATTAGGTAAAGACATGTAGGATTTTTCCCCCCCTGGTTTCAATATTCTTTCTGCCTTGAAATTCCTTCACTTCTGAGTCTCTCCCTACCACTTGACCTTATCTCTCTATTCATTTTCACCTATGTAATTCTTTTTATTTCCTTTATGTGACAGGACCTTACCCTAGAAGACTTCTCTTCTCCTCAATGACCATTCACATCTTTCTTATTCTTTCCTCCCCAATCCACCCCTTGTTTTTTGCTATCATTCTCTGTTGATGAGGCTTAATGAAGGCTGTCCCAAAAGTCTCATTAGCAGCTTTAAGTTAATAAAGTTCTAAATAGCTTAGAGCTGCACTAAGACTTTCAGCACACCCTTATAATCACTTCTTGTCCTTTGAGAAACCCAGATAAAAGCGGTCCATTTGTGAAAAATGATCTCTTGTGGCTCTGCAATCCTAATATCATTTCCCTGAATGTTAGTTTGCCCTTTGATCCTCCCACTTGCCAGCACTTCTCAATCCCTCCAAATTACTTTTTTACCTTGTATGTATTTTGCATTTACTTGTTATATGTACATGTATGTACATATTATACGTGCATGAATGTACACGTTATATTTCTCTGTCTTCCTCTCTCTCCCTCCACCAGCATCAAAACTTCTTGAGGGGAGAGACCATTCTCATTTTTTGTCTTTGTATCACTTAAATTTAGTGGCTGGCACACTACTAGTTGCTTAACAAATTGTTAAATTGAATTGAAATGAATGTTGAATTGAATTCATCTTTTAGGCATCAGACATCTGAGTATAGGAGTTGGGATTTGGTTTCATGCCTGGCACTTAACTCACTATAAATCCATGAGTACACCCTACAGTGCTACGGGAGTCATAATAATATAATGTTCATGTGCGTAGAAATACCTGCCAGTGCACCTGCACCCTAGACCTGATCTGCAGCATTCCTGTGATCATTAGGTCAATTCCTCCTTGTTCACTGTGCCAAATTGTTTATATTTATTGATTCAACAAACGTTAATTAATCAACTACTACTAGGAAAAGCATTGAGCTAGGTATTAGAGATACAAAGTTGTCTGGGAACTCAATCTTTGCCCCCAAAGAGCTTAGAATCTTAAACATACATAATTGGAATGCAAAACAAAATATAATAAGCCCTTATCTGCTCATGGTACATGACTTGAAGAATACTGTTCAGAATGAAAGAAATGATAGTCTCATTGTATCTGCAATGTCTTGAGTCTTTAGTTCTGGGTCCCATATTTTATTAAGGAAGAATTTTGCTGAGCTGGATTCCCTCCAGTGGAGGGTGAGGGGACTCTAGAATGGAAAGAGCACTGGAGACAGAGAAGATAGATAGGAAACCAAGTTCTTCTATCTGGGCAGACTCTATGTGATCTCTGCGTAGTCCCTTAACAACTATGGGCCTCAGTTTCATCAACTGTAAAATAAAAGGGTTGGACTTCAATGGTGTCTGAGGCCCCTTTCAACTCTCAATCTTATGATTTTGTAAAACCATAACATATAAAAATTAGTTGAAGGAAATGAGGATATTTAGAGAAGATTTGGGCTTAACAAGAATGGACATAATGATAACAGATTAGTAGAGGCTAACTGACTTGTTCTTGGTTTTACAAGCTAATGTCAGAGCACCAGTATCAAATTCTGAGTTCCTGACTTCCCATATAGTATTCTTTCTGCTTCACTATGTGGTTACTGTTCAGTTGCTTCAGTTACATTTGACTCTTTGTGAGCAAAGATACTAGAGTTATTTGCCATTTTCTTCTCCATTTTTATAGATGAGAAAACTGAGGCAAACAGGGCTAAGTAAGTGACTTGCCCAGGATCATACAACTAGAGTGTCTGAGGCCAGATTTGAACTCAGGAAGATGAGACTTCCTCTATCCACTGTACCACCTAGCTGCCCATTTCACCATACAACCTCTCAAAACATGACCTCTGGCTCCAAATATTTAAAGGGTTGTCACATAGAAAAATATAGATAGTCTACTTTTCCTAGTGGACACATCAGGACCAATAGTCAGAAGCAACAAGAAGAGAAAGACATGGATTCTATGTAAAGAAAAGCTTTATAACAATTAATACCCTCTAATAATGACATGGACTGCCTCAGGAAGTGGTCAATTTTCTTATACTCCTTCCAGTTGTCTCATGTGGAGGCTGAATGATTGCTTGTTGGGGATACAGTAGAGAGAACTCATGCTTTGAGTAGAGGGTTGAACAAGGCTGAACTAGGCTCCTGAGTCATTTTCCAACCCTGCTAATTTGTGGAACAAATGGGAGAAATATAAATAAAATGCTTCATACAAATAAAATTTCAAAAAGGGGCAATCACTTCCAGTCGGGTGGATTAGGAGAGGGCTTTTGGGACAACAGTCTTGCACTGATGTTGGAGCTGCATCTTGAAGAACGGGTTGGGTTTCAACAGGCAGAGATTCAGAATGGAGGAGTGAGAAGGGCTTTCTGCCAAATCCTCTGGAGCCATCTAGGTTGGAGCAGGCAGATTCAAATCACCAACACTGAAAGCCCTGTGCATTTCACTCTCTTCCCTATCCTTCCATTTCCAAGGTCATTCTGCTGCTACTCAACTCATCTTGACTCTTTTGGGAGAAGCACCCATTCAGATAATTGCTTTTTATCCTTTTGCTCCTTTTTTCCTGTCTTTATAAGCAACTTAAAGAGAGTAGCATTAACACTGGTTAAATACCTAGTATGAGCAAGGCACTGTGTTACACCCTGGGGATACAGAGATGAAAAAGGACAGAATCCCTATCCTTGAGAAACTTCTGTTCTACTGAGTAGGGAATAGGACATATAGTCAGGTAAATTTAATTCAAGTTAAGGTGCCCTGAAATCAGAGGTGTGCTGGTAACTCTGTAACAAGTGACTAGTTGGAGAAGGAGGGGAATTGTATGCAGGAGACATTTTAACTGCATATTAACTTTTTTCCCATCATATTCTTAAGTCTAGACTAGCAAAACAATAAATCAGGCACCGATTTGTAGCATTTTCTTATTTCTGAGGTATAAATGCTTACACTGAAAATTTGACAATTGACTCTTGTGAACCAGTCTGAGCTGGCTCCAGCACCACCTGCCCCCTACGCCCCAGAAGTCAACAAGAAATTATAACCAAAAAAGAAAAAAAGAGAGAAGAGGACATTTATCAGTAGAAAGGTCAAGCGAAGCTTCAAATGGCATCTGGTGTAACCCACTCATTTTACAAGTGAGGAACCGAGGGCATAGAAATGTGAAGTGACCCAGATCACACAGTGGTAACAGAGCCAAGAGTCAATCCCAGGACATCTGACCCCAAATTTAAAATGGCTTAAAGAAGAAAAGGCAGGCATTGCATAAATAGGAGAGTTGTGGGTTCATCCTTCATTGCCGAAGAAGACCATGCCATCAGAGAAATGATGACATGACTTGCACTTGACTTTGTTTTGAGTGAGGGAGGGCTGTGCAAGTCACTAGCCTCACTTCTCCTCCAAAGTCATCTGAATTCAGTGACCAGATGTTCATCAGGATGACTGGAGATGACCCAGAATGAGGCAATTGGGGTTAAGTGACTTGCGCAAGGCCACACAGCTAGTGAGTGTCAAGTGTCTGAGGTGAGATTTGAACTCAGGTCCTCTTGACTCCTGCACTGGTGCCTCTAAATATGGGAGATGGGCATGAAGAAGAAAGCAGACTCCCTGACATCATAAACATTGGCATTCATATAATACTTGATTTATATCTTCAAAATCAAACAAGATGAAACCCATGGTGCAAGGGCCACCAAAGATTCACATGAACTAGGTCCAGTCCCTGAGGGGGCTTTCCTAGGCTTATTACTCCCTCCTGGAGTTACTTTGGAAATCTCTAAAATAAAGCATAAGTGTAACTCGTGTCCAGGTTTCCCCAGATGTAAGTGATAGTGTCCTCAGTTTTTTATAAGCCCTTAAGATACCAAAGGCATGTCAGATACAACATAACCTTCTTATCACCTGATACAAAATGCCAAAAATGCAAAAGATTCCTCAGAGTCCGTAGACAGATACAAATAACCCATCAGTTTCTCCTGAAAGGGCACCTGAACTTGGAGTCGTTATTAGGACAATACTTTGACATTCTGGAAGTTCTTTCCCATAATAGCAGCACTCTCCTTCTTCCCTCCAGAGTTATAATATTACCCTATAATTTAGATTTTTCCTAGTAGACAAATGTAAATTAGGAGTTGCTGATTAACCAGTTCCCTTCCTATTGGCTCCATACTGTCCAAATAACTTACTGTAACAACTAGATAGTAATAGTGGCAAAGTTCATGTCTCTTTCTGCCCCTAGTATGGGTTCTCTTAATTGATCTTCCAGTTATGAGAATAATGGGGACAATCTTTCTCTAAAAGCTACATCAGGATATCGTCTTATTCTAAAAATCTTTTTATTCTAAATTCTTATGAATTTAGAAATCCTCAGACTTGGGGTTACCCAAGAGAAATCTCCCAAGGCTGGCACTGCCCAGGAAATCTTTCTCTGGCTAGAAAGTTAGATTCCACAATCATGCTACATAGGGAAATGAAAATTCCTCCTTTTCTTTAGAGCGTATTGGGTTCATGGAATTTGTCTATGAACTAGCTCTTGGATCACATGGATGAACACACATTTCTTTCTGCCATGCATGTCTGCAAGAATTCTAAGGATACTCTGGCTGCTGTCATATTTTGGGCTAGGAAAATCCATTTTCAGGGACTCTACTAATGTGAAATGTCTGGGAAAGTAATTTAGAGATGTAGAGGGGATTCTGGTTCATTTACGGGTTGAACTGGATGGTTTGTGCAGTCCCTTTCCAACCCTGAGATTCCATGCTTTTTGTGATTGGATGGTGAGTAAGCGGAGGCAGTAAGTGTGTGCTGCCCTTCCCAGGAGTTTAGCGATAGAAGGGAACTTTGAGAAGATAGCAAGGTTAAGAGAATTTTGTGAAAGACAGAGGATACCTAAGCATGTGTACAGATAGCTGTGAAGAGGGATTCAAACTGGGTGGTGGCGAGCTGATCAATGAAGCAAGCTCCTGGGGGCCGGGAGAGATGAGGGGATCATTTGCACTAGCAGACAAATAGGGTTAGATTATAATGAATCAAAGAAAGGAAGATTGAATGAATATGGGGGGAGGGACTGAGGGAGTATTTCTCATTTGTTTGGAAAACAAGGATGACACAATCTTTACAATTCAAGTTGTATCAATTCATATGGTTAGTGTTTCAATGTATATGTTTCGTTATTAGTTTACTTGTTAAGTGTTCCAAACCAATGCCTTGGTTTGCTAGCATAAAGTCCTTATGGAAACTATATCAGCAGGGAAATATATATATAACTTGTGTGCACTTAGGAGGATGAGAAGCCTTCTGGGCCTGGAGCAGAACATGCTGGAAGGAACTGGTGAAATCAGTGTTTGCTCTTCCTCTAGGGGCAGGCAGAAGGAAGTTTTATGGGCAGTTCATCACCACCATCAAGCACTGCACAATTTAGTGAGCATCTGGTATACAGTAATTGACAGTCCTTAACATAATTTTCAGTGACTTTAAGCAACAGACCAAAGGAGATAGAGAAAAAACCCAGCTTGGGAGCTATAGCAACTAAATATCAGAGCAAAGGAAGATCTGGAAACTTTTGAGGTCACTTTTCATAATATATTTTGACAAATGGTTTTAGCTTGGGGAATCCAATTTGGTCAATATCAAGGAAAGACTTTTTGAAAAAGGTTCCTGTGGCTGGGGACCCTCTTTGGAGAGCTGAACATTGACAGAAACATCAATAAAATGCATGAAACACTTCATAAATAAGTACCTTGTTTTCTATGTAAATTTGAGGAATAACAGCGAGAGGTGGGAATTTTACAAAGTGGGTCTTATGGGCTTGGGTTATACATATTTAACTTTCTTTTTAAGATTTTCAGGGAGGCTGCTAGTATTCAAGTGAGTTCAACTAGCATGTATCAACCAATTTAAAAAGCCTTTATTGAGGTCATTTACCAATCATAGCAGTGTTCTTACTGTTCAGTCATTTTCAGTTGTGTACAAGTCTTTGTGAGCACATTTGGGGTTTTCTTGGCAAAAATACTGGAATGGTTTGCCATTTTCCTCTCCAGTTCATTTTACAGATGAGGAAACTGAGGCAAGCAGGATTTAAGTAACTTGCCCAGGATCACACAGCTGGTAAGTGTCTGAGGCTGGATTTGAACTCAGAAAGATGAGTTTTCTTGACTTAATGCCCAGCACTCTATCCACTGGGTCACTTCACCATCCAATAATAGTAATATCTAGCATTTACATAGCAGATTTATGTTTTGCAAAGTGCTTTCCATATATTCCTCATAATGGAGACTCCAGGAAGAACTTACCAATGGAAGAATGGGGCCACAGTAGCAGAGGAATGTTCCACAGTGAAAAGGCCATAGGGACTGGGGAGGCAGATGAGGCACAGTGGTGAAGTCCAGAGGGTCAGGTGAACCTCTAAAATGGAGAAACGATGCTGATCTGTTTTAGTAGAGGGAGTTCTCTCATCTGAGAGTTCTCTATACCAATGATATCACAGGTTGAGTCTCTTACAAAGCACTCAGTCATCTGAGATGAGTGAGGAGTGGAGGGTACTTGAAAAATGTCACAGGAACTTCCTAATGGACATTGGGAATGGTTCAAAGCTTATGTGATTCTTTACATACATTATCTCACTTGATCCTCCTAACAACCCTCTCAAGTAATAATAATGACACTGATAATAATAACAGTAACGGTAATAATAGTTGATATTGATAAAGCCCCTACTATGTACCTGGCAGCACTTTACTAGAATTATCTCATTTGATCCTTGCAACAACCCTAGGAAACAGGTGCTATTTTTATCCCCATTTTACAAGTGAGGAAACTGAAGCAAATACAAGTGAAGTGGCTTGCTCAGGGTAAGACAACTAGAAATAATGAGAATAGTGGCAGCAGCTAATATTTCTAGAGCACTAAACTAGGGGTCAGGTACAGGGCTAAGCACTTTACAATTATTTTCTCAGTTGATCCTACCAACAACCCAGGAAGGTAGGGGCTATTTGTTTTTGCTCTCATTTTACAGATAAGAGAAATGAGGTAAACAGGGCCACACAGCTAGTAAGTATCTGAGGCTGGATTTGAACTCAGGTCTTCCTGACTCCAGATCCAGTGGCAGTATCCACTAGGCCATGATGGTCTCATAGTCAGCCTCTGTAGATATTTAGTCCGAATCATTCATTTTTATTGTTGTTCATTCATTGTAATCGGGTCTGACACTTTGTGACTCTGGGATTTTCTTGGCAAAGATACCGAAGGAGTTTTGCCATTTCTTCTCCAACTCATTTTACAGATGAGGAAACTGAGACAAAGAGGGTGAAGTGACATTTAGGGAGAAACAGGTAGTAAATAGCAGATTGGGATGCAAGTTTAGCTCATCTCATTCTGTATATTATAGAAATGAGTCCTAGAGTAAAAAGCATTCTATGACTAGAGAAATGGAAGACCTTTCTTTGCCCTTCATTTCATTGAACTGACCATATGGGACATTTTTTTTACACTCTTAGCACAGTCAGCCAAGGTCACATTCCTTTAGACCTTGAATCCAGATGTTCACATTATAAATGATTTCTCCATCCTTTATACATTAATAATTCACAGCTGGACTTTTAGATACTTTTTATTTTGGGACCAGGGCAGACCATCAAATAATGGCCTCTCTTGTCCTACAGTAATTAAAAAAAAGATTTCATGTCTGATCTTCTTTGAGCCCCACTCATGTAGAATGCTGCAGATTATTATTGGAGGAAACATGACCTAGATCAGAGGGTCTCTAGAGATCAGCTGGCCCAGCCCTTTCGTTTTACAGCTGAGAAATCCTAGGCCCAAAGAGTTGAAATGACTTCCTGAGGTCACATAGTTTTCCCTTGGCATGACCAGGGACTCTCCATTCCAAATCTTCTGCTTCTCCTGAGTCTGTGCTATCACCTCAATTCATTATGCTTTCAGATAAGTCACAAGATTTTCCTGTTTTCAATTTTAAACATGAAATGCTAAAAACAGAAAATGTTTGAGAGAATGGCAATCAATTAGTAGACATCTCTCTTTTCTTCTGAGGCAATCAGAATGAAGTGACTTGCCCAGGGTCACACAGTTTGTAAGTGTTTGAGGCTGGATTTGAACTCAGGTCCTTCTGACTTGAGAGTAGGTTCTCCACCCACTGCACCACCTAGCTGCCCTCATCAACAGACATTTTTTAAAGCACTTTTTATGTACCATGCGCCTTGTTAAGTTTTAGGAACATGAGAAAAGATGAAATCACAAAAGTCATCTCTGCCCTCAAAAATCTGACAAATCTTGGAGGGAGCTATGTAAGTAGATAGTTACATGCAAAGTATGTGTGGGTATGGAGGGAAGGTAACCTTAGAGGGGATGATTAAAGTTGCTGAAGAAGACCAGGGAAAGCCTCCCGTACAGGGTGGCATCTGGGTTAAACGTGGAAGGAACCCAGGGATGTCAAGGGACAGAGCTGAAAAGGGAGAACATCTCAGGAATGGGATTATTTCTCATCTACCCTGCATATGTTTCTTTCGTACCTAGCTGTTTGAACATCATCTTCCCCGTTAGACTGTGAACTTGTTTGTTCATTTGTCTTTCTTTGTATCCCTTGTGATTAGTGTGGTTCCTGGCAAGTAGCAGGTACTTAATAAAGTGCTTGTTGACTTGACTTGAGGTATGTGGGACAGCAATATATACAAAGGCAAAGGAATGGGAAATGGAGTATAGTGCAAGCAACAATAAGCAGAGTGGTAACTGGTGGGCCACCACAATGCATAGAGAGGAGTAAATTGTAAGATCATAAAGATGGAAAGGGGTCAAATTGGGAAGGGCTTTAAAAGACAAACTATTTGATCTTGGAGGCATTAATCAGCCCTAGAAGCTTCTTGAGCAGAGGGGTGATATGGCCATACCTCCATTTTGGAAAAATGGCACCTTTGTGGAGTATGGGTTGGAGTGAGAGAGAGACTTTAGGTAGGGAGACCAGTTAGAAGGTTATTGTAGAGGCCCAGGAAAGAGATGATCAAGTCCTGAACTGGTTGGAGGCCGTGTGAATGGAAAGAGAGAAATGGGGTTATTTGAGAGATGCTATGAAGGTAAAAATGACAAGTTATGACAAAGGATTGGATATTTGCGATGAGTAAGTGAGAGCAAAGAGTCTAGGATATGATCCTGGATGACTGAGAATATGGTGATATCCTTGACAGTAACAGGGGAGTTTGAAAGAGGAAAGAGTTTGGTGGAAAAATAATGAGTCCTTTTTGGACATGCTGAGTTTAAGATGCCTATGAGACACCAGTATGAAGTGTCCAATAGGCAGTTAAGATATGGGATAAGAGATCAGAAGAGAGACAAGAGATGGCTATGTAGATCTGGATATCCTCTACATTTGGAAGCTGATGAAATCACCAAGTTAGATAGTGTTGAGGCAAAAGAGAAGGTCCAGAACAGAACCTCGGGGGACATTCATGATTAGGGAATGTGACAAGAATGAAGATCCAGTAAAGGGTATGGAGGAGTAGATAGACAAGTAAAAAGAGAATAGAAAGAGGACAATGCTACGAAAACCCAGAAAGGTGAGTTTCCAGGAGGAAAACGTGATCAACAGTGTCAGTGAAGCAGAGAGATTAAGAAGGATGAGTAATAAGAAAGGTCATTACATTTGGGTATTAAGAGATCCCTGGTAACTTTGGAAAGAGCAGTTTCAGGTCAATTCTTCAGAGAGTAGAACATTTAGAAGAGAGTAAGAAGAGATACCAAATAGAGTCAACTTTTTAATGTCATCTAACACAGAAGAGATCTAGGATGCTAGCTAGTGGGTATGATTAAATCAAGTGAGGGTTTCTTGAGGACAGAAATGTTTGTAGATAGTAGGGAAAGAACCAGTAGATAGAGATTGAAGATTAGATAGAAAGTGGATATTAATGAAAATCATCTAGAGAAATACAGGATGAGAGAAAATCAAGAGTACACTTGTAGAAGTAAGTGCTGGTCTTAGCAAAGAGAAGGGCTACCTCTTCCTCTTATCTAGAAGAGAAGTCAAAGAGAGTGCAGGCTCATGTCAGAAGGATGTGAAATGGAGAGAGGGAAACTCAAGGAGCACATGGTGGATGACATCAATTTTTTTTTTTTTTGGAAGTATGAGGTAGGACCTCAGCTAAGATGATGTTGTGGGAGGGTTGGGCAGAAATGAAAAGATTTAGAACAATTTCTGTGGTGAGTAGGAGAGAGAATCAAATAGAAGGATTGTCTTACTACCATGAGTGTTAAGATTAGATAATATACATTTGTGGCAGAGCCAATCAGTATGGTTTTGTGATCTTTCAGCTGTTCAGGAGCTAAGTGGCATAGTGGATAGAGTGCTAGACTTGGAATTAGGAAATCTCATCTTCCTGAGTTCAAATCTGGCTTTAGATACTTACTAGTTATGTGACCCTGGACAAGCCATGTAACCCTGTTTGCCTCAGTTTCCTCATCTGTAAAATAAGCTGGAGAAGGAAATGGAAAATTCCTTCAGTATCTTTACCAAGAATACCCCAAATGGGGGTAACAAAGAGTCAGACATGACTGAAACAGCTGCATGACAGTAAGCTGATCTCTACCATGAAAAAGATCAAAGGAGACAGATGATGGGAATAATCCAGGGTTGAGATTTGGCAAAGCATGATCAGTGATAGGATGTGAAAATAAAGCATAGTGTAGAGTTGAACTGGTTCACCAAGAGGTTCACCACACCATCTATATGTGGAACTGTCAGTTACAGTAAATGGAGAAAGCTTGTATGCTGTGGATAAATTAACTTACCTTAGCAGCATACTTTCCAGAGATGAACACATACATGATGAAATTGATGTATTCATTGCTAGAGCTAAGTCACTGTTTGGGAGGCTCCAAAGGAAAGGGTAGGAGAGAATATGTGTTAGACTACCCACCAAACTGAAAGTCTCCAAAGCCATTGTGCTGAACTTGTTGTATACCAGTATACCAGCCCCATGCCAGGAAATTGAATCCCTTGCATTTGAATT
This sequence comes from Notamacropus eugenii, assembly GCF_028372415.1. NCBI lineage: Eukaryota > Metazoa > Chordata > Mammalia > Diprotodontia > Macropodidae > Notamacropus > Notamacropus eugenii. Next base: position 640,346,941 of record NC_092872.1, on the reverse strand, counting down.
GTCTCAGGAAAGTTCTGAACATCACCTGGCAGGATAAGGTACCAGACAGTGAGGTCCTTTCTCAAACTAAATTGCCAAGCTTTCAGACTCTACTGAAGAGAGCACAACTCCAATGGGCTGGCTATGTTGTTTGGTTGCCAAATGTAGCCTTGCCTAAAAGACTGTTTTATAGAGAATTCATGCAAGGCAAGCTTTCACATGCTGGTCAGAAGAAGAGATATAAGGACATTCTCAAGGTCTCTCTGAGGAATTTTGGAATTGATTGCATGACATGGCAAACATTGACACAGGACTGCCCAGCATACTGTGCCCTCATCAAAGAAGGTGCTATACTCTGGGACCAAAGCAGAATTAGAGTAGCTCAAAAGAAAAGCAAGATGTGCAAATTTAGAGAATCCACCCCAAATGTGCACATGGATTATTTGTGGCTAACCTATGGTACAGCATTCTGAGCTTGTATTGGTTGGATCAGCCACAGTTAGACTCATTGTAACTTGACCCCAATAATATCATTTTTGTCTTTTTTGAGAACAAAGGACAAACAGCCAATCATTACTGAGATAAAGTAAATAAAAGAGGATGGAAGTATGACCACCACTGTGGAATAAATTAACATATTAGTAGAAAGACCAGCTGAGGGAGGCAGGTGATTAAATGGTTTAGGTGACTTGCCCAGAGTCAAAGGCTAGTAAAATCTAAGATGGGATTAGGACTCAGGTCTTCATTACTCCACATCCTGAGTTCCAGATACATTCCCTTTCACAACTGCCATGGAAAAAATATTACTCCCTAATCATCATTGCAAATCTTTCTTCTTTATGTGAGTGAGTGTATATTACAGCATGATGTTTGAAAAAGCTTACCGAGAAGTCTGGAATTCTTCTGGAATAGGTGTTCCAGGAAGTTCCAAAGCTTCTGGGTGGCACACAAATGAAACAAACAAAAAAAAGGAAATGGATATTTTGTCTTCCAGGAGTCTCCACCACCTGAAGTTCACCCTTTTTAATGATAGTTGATTCTAGGTAAAGACGTCAGCTGGAGTCACAAGGCCATCCTCTCTGGGATTGTTTGAGAAATCTCTTGGTCCCAACCCTCAAAGTCCTCATAAAGTATTTGCTTCCTGTAGATTTCCTCTCTTTCTGCTTGACCCTGGCTGCCATTATCAGGGAGGAGCACATTGCTCCTCTGTCCTCTGCTGTTCTCTTCCTGGCTTGGGTATTCGCACTGAGATCATTGTAGCTTAGACTTCTCCCCACTCTCAGTGCCAGCTAAAGCCATGGAACCTCCAGTTTATGCCTTTTTTGCCCTATAGTGTAGTACCAAAAATCTAAATTTGCTTAGTTAAAGTAGGATGTTAAAAACCAATGATTGTGGGACAGTTTTAGGAAGCTATCTTTAAGGAAATCTTATATTAATCCTTTGTAAAAGCATGGATTCATTCTCTAATTTATCTATATTGTGAGTTCTGGTGTTTTGAGATTTCTTTTTTTTTATAAAAGCAGAGCACAGCTGTATTACCACCACCACCACCACCACTACTACTACTACTACTACCACCACTACTACTATGATTACTGCTGCTGCTGCTACTACTGCTACTACTTCACAGAAGTACTTCACAAAACAAAGTTTGGATTCAGTCAAATGGTCACATTTGAGGACCTAGAGGGCCACTATTCGAACTACCAATAGTACTACTATTACTCAGATCATAGATGGATGGGATTGAATCAGTGATTTCATTGGTATAGGACAGGGGTCCTTAACCTGGTTCTGTGAATTTGGATAAGAATAAAACCCTTTATTTTTCACTAATTTCTCACTGGAATTTAGCTTTTCCTACAGTTTTTTATAGACATTATTTGGTGAAAGGGGTCTATAGGTTTTATCAGACTGCCAAAGGGATCTAGTAAATTTTTTAAAAGGCTAAAATCTCCTGGTATAGGGAATCACTATGAGGAAACTCCTTTTGCCAGTGCGAATCAGTGCTGGTCCTGCAAGTTAGACTCTGACAGCATTGCCTGATGCACTGAAACGGTGAGTGACCTGCCTGGGGTCCCAGAGCTAAATATGTCAGGGGCTACACTTGAACCCAGGCCTTCCTGGCTCAGAGGTAATTGTTGTTGACTTATGGGTTTGCACTATTGTAATGGCAAAGGCTTAGTTTGTATGGTTAAAAGAACATGTTTTTATTGAATCACTGTCAATATGAATAAAAAGGACTTAATTCGACTATTCCAAAGTTTTTTCCAAATACATTTTTGAATGTAGTCTACTCTTTTCCAAATTCCAATCTAATCCAATCCAGCAAACATTTATTAAGTATCTACTATGTGCAAGGCTCTGAGATACCAAGTTAAAATGAAAAATAATCCATGCTCTCAGAGAGTTTACATTCTTCTGGAAGGATTCAACATGTAGACAGAAAAAATATTTGCATGATTATTTGAGGACAGAGAGAGCCCTAATGACTAGGCTTCCCATAGGAGAAGGAGAGATAATGGAGGGAGAGAAGTTAGGAAGACATGGGTTTGAGTCACTCTTGTGTACTAGCTCTGTGACCCATGGGCAAATCACTGAACCTTTCAGTGCCCTAGGCAACCCTCTATGATAAAACTAGAACCTGCAGAGAAAGTGTTGACCTTCTCTGCCTGTATAGAGGGAATAAAAAACCAAGGTCCAGTCTCTTCCATTATTCTTTCCCTTAAGACAGCGGTGGGGAACCTGTGGCCTCAAGACCACATGGCCTTCTAGGTTCTCAAGTGTGGTCCTTTGACTGAATCTAAACTTCGCAGAACAAAGGCCACATGTAGTTTCCAGGCCTCAGGTTCCCCATCCCTGCCTTTGGAGGGGGCAGGCACATGACCTGAGGCTTTAAGGATGATTGGGATTCTAAGAGCCAGAGGTAAGGAAGGAGCATATTTTAGCTATGGGGACAAGCTGGGCAAAGGACAGAAGTTGGAATTCTGAGTTTGGGGAGCAACAAGCGCAGCTGTGTCTGGAATGGAGAGTGTATGAAGGAAGTGATGTGAGCCATGTCTGAAAAGGTAGACTGGATAAAGAATGTAAATGACTTTCAATGTCAAGTTGGGAAGTTTTTATTTCATCCTAGAGATGATGAGGGCTAGAAGTTCCTGAGCAAGGGAGTGATGTTTTAGGACATATTTAGGAGGGTTCTTTTGACAACTGGGTGAAAAGTAGATGGGATAGGGAAGAGACTGGAAACTGGGAATCTAATTTGGAGGCTACTGCAGTAGAACAGGAAAGAGGTGATGAGACCTTGAACTACTGTGGATGGTCATTCAAGTGGAGAGAAGGGAATGGATGCAAGATATGCCTGCCACGCAATTAGAACTTCATTTGTAGAGAGCATAACACCAAGTCCAAAATTGGAAGATTGGATAGACTGGTCAGTTTCGACATTCCTGATAGCCCTAACTATAGTACAGATATATTGTATTAACTAAACCTGTACCTTGCACACAGTAGGTGCTTAATAAATACTTGTTAAATTGAAATGAATTAAGAAAAAAGAAGAATTGAGCTCTGAGCCCCATCTCTCAACTTCAGACTTTTACAGGGAAATTCTGACAATATAATGTCATACTTTTATTTCAAAAGAGAATCAAGTTCAGAGAGCTGTACTACTAAAAACCGTAAATGTTCATTTTTTGAATTTTTGTATTGAAAAAGTTATTTGCAAGTAGAGTGAATTGAAAATAAGAACACTTGGGCACTTTAACTTTGCAGAGAGAGGTTTTGTTTATTCCAGGATTATAAATGACCTCACTCCATTCTCTTGGAAAGGCTGTTTAAATATATAAGTTGACAGAAGAGACCTGACAGGTATGAGGGATAATTTTGTAGGTGGTCTGGGTTGGCTCAGACTCTATTATCAAGTTTCAAGCAGATCAAATTTTTGCAGTAGGGTTAAGCTCTTAAAACCAGACTTTCTGGGGGTAGAAACAGCCTGGTGAGTTTTCCAGCAGCAGTGGGCATGGCCCCAATCACGTGCGAACATGAAAGACTGTAAAAACAACCATTTCCCTGTATTTGAGCATTATGAGCTTTTCAAAGGATGTTTTGCATTTTTTCCTCGCTCCACATGGCATCGTGTAAGATAATATTGCAAACAAATGCCCGGGCAGATGCTGTATTATTTATGAGTGCAGGCTACTGATCTGAAATGGGGAGAAGGAAAAATAAGGCAAGAAATAATGCTACCTAGATTAAGGGATGCAAAGTCAATTGGAAGAGAAAAACCCTCTTCAAAGAATTTACACCCACAGGGAAGTTGGAAAAATGTACCTTGTTTTAAGGTGTTCCTTTGTTATTTTTGAGAAAAGAAAAGAAAAACATCTAGATGACTTAGCTTTACTATGTTATTTGCCATTTTATTTATAACTTTAAGCAATTTTCATAGCCAGTATTATGTTACAAGGTATCTGTCAACACATTCCCAATCATCAGCTCTACCAGGCATGTTTTTAAAGAGAGCATGTGTCCTTTGTCTATATTGTCTAACACTTTGTGTTCCTAAGTGATGCTCCAACCTGTTGATCATTGTATGGACTAGCCATGTCAGTAGTGGTGATAAGAAGACTTAGAAATGCTATTGTATCCCCCCTTGAAAGGAATGGCTAAAATAGTCTATTGTTCAGTTTTCTAGAACAGAGTAGTGAAGGTCATGTTTGAATTTTGACAGAAGAATGAAACTTTGATGGTTGCCTTTGGAGTTGAACTTGGGGAAACCAGAAAGATTCTTAGAAAGGTCCTTGAACCCTAGAGAAATGGACAAGATTACCTCTGATCACTATAACTTCCTTGAGTCCTGACTGGACAAATTGATGTTTGAGGGGCCAATCCCTCCCTGGGTAAATCAATGGATAGTTCTGACAGTCGTTCTAAATTTTGTCATTTATCTGTCCTCTTGTAAATTTCCTTTGGTTTTGTTTTGAAACATTCTGAAATAATCAGTGGGTGTCCAGTGAGTGGTCCTGCCAAGAAGTGGTCCAGGAGTTCAGAGCAGAGGAAGGTCACCCAGCCTGAACATGCTACTTTCAGGGTGCAGACAGGCCTGAATTGGTCTTGCTCAGTTGTGAACACCTTTGGATAAGGACAACATTGGCTACTAAAGTGAAATGGTCAGAAATTGCCATCTGGCTGGGCAGTAACCTCTCTGTATTGTGTCAGGACTCCAGGCCCCTCAGCTTGTTTAGATCATTTTCATCTATAAAACATTGTTCACCTTTTAAAACAAACAAACCAAAAATCCAGAATCTATAAAAAGATGTGTTTTTCTTGTCTCAGTTTCTGAGGTAAAGAACCAGAAGGAAAGTAATGCTATTGATATTGTGTAGTAAGGCATGCCCCAGATTATGAGATCTCTGTTAGGATACCAACATTACTATTTTTATTATGATAACAATCCATTTATAGTGTGTTACAAAACATTTTCCTAAAAGAATCTCATTGAGTTACATAGTTAGTATAAGTATATTATCTCCATTCTACAGGGGAGAAACTGAGGTTCAGAAGTAAAGGGGTTTGCCCAGAGTCACAGTGACAGACTCAGTCTTCTAGCCCAATGTTCAGACTCCATGTCTAGATCTGTAACAACACTAATTTTGGGTTTCCTAACTGTCATTCCCCTTTCAGTACACACTCCTGACTACTTCAGTATTTTAGGAATTTGGGAAATAGTGATCATTCTGTTTCTAGGCATTTTATTGTTTTAGTATCATGCTAGTAATGGAATATGGGCAGCTAGGTGGCATAATGGATAGAGTGGTTATGAAGACCTGAATTTAAATCCAGCCTCACACATTTAATAGCAGTGTGACCCTGGGCAAGTCACTTAACCCTATTCACCTCAGTTTCCTCATCTGTAAAATGAGCTGGAGAAGGAAATGACAAACCACTCCAGTATCTTTGCCAAGAAAACCCCAAATGGGGTCATGAAAAGTCAGACACAACTGAAATGACTCAACAGCAATAAACCATCAATGTACACTTGTAATTAATGATGCCCCTTCCATCTTTTTATTTTCTATTTTTAAAAATATGACTTGTCCCTTTAAATTAGAAGCTTCTTAGGGGTAGGGAGCATGGGGTGTTCTTTCTTTTATATTCTTTCATATTTGATTCAGTCAGAACCAGAGTCATAATCAAATGTTTTTGGACATGGGCCAAACTCTGTACACTATATCAACAGCACCTTCAGTTGAGTTGAGTAGAGACAGCAGCTACAGCCCTCCTCCTAGGTATAGCTTCTCATGTATAGAGACCCAAGAACACCACAAGGCAGCAGCAAAAGAAGATGCCTACCTTCCTCCCTCCCCCTCCTCCCCTCACCCAAACCCCACTTCCTGTACCCAAGAAAGCATCTCACTTGGTAGTTTCTTATTCTAAGTTAGAAATTTGGTATTCTTCTGAGTAATTAGGTGCTGAAATCAGTTGTCTTTCATACTTATCTACTGAGAAGTCTGACTATTTGGGGGTAGTGGAGGGTAGTTATCCCACTCAAAACTGAAAATGAAAATCCACAAGGTTTGCAAACTCTATCAATTCCCCCTATAACTGCTGATGGGTATGTGGAAAAGACAATGTCTTGAGAAAACAGATAGATGCTTTAGGGAAGGGACAGCTTCGTCTTTAGGAAAGACAGTTGGAAACTAACACCTACCAAACCCTTAGACTATTATGTTATAACTAGAAGGGACCATAGGGATCAACTCCTTGATTTAATAGAGCAAAAACTGAATCCCTTTTTGAATCAACGGAATCCTTTTGAATCAAGAGAACAAAGGCCAGGGTTAGGATGCAACTTTTGTCCTGAATTAAGAGTGTGGAGGAAGGCCTACTCTAGGCCCAGTGAACCAACCACTTGAGAGCTCGTAGCAGTCCTTCAGGAGCTGCTGAGGAAAAGGAGAGGGAAAGCAGCATGACTAGGTTTTGAGAAAGGCTCCTTCAGCTCGTATTGAAACTGACGCTGAACTGAGATAGAGACACATACAGCCCAAATTTCATAGACTGTTATGGAAGGAACTTTAGGGATAAACTTTGAGCAGGAACTACATGTCTCTTGACTCGTAATTTAGTATTTTTTCAGCCAGTCTTGAAATTTGACCTTCTTTGAGGGGATGGGGAACCAACCCTTTCAGAACAATAAGTCCTGGTCCTATGACCCTCAACGTGCCACTGAGCAAAGAGCAATGGTGTTTGGGTATATATTAGATACTTGATAAATGCTTGCTGGATCAAATCCTTGGTACATCTAGAAGCATCTTGGTCCATATTTCACCCCTCCTCTAGGACCCTGAATGGAAAAAAGTTGAGAAGTCAGTGGGCAAAACTTCAAGGGAAAAAAATGCTACCTAGTTGGGTGGTAGAATCATTCCCAGATGTACCTCAAGCAGGAACTGTAATCCACTTTTCTTTCCCTGTCCCAGATCATGGCAAAACAAATATCAGAGAAGGTGTACATGGGAGAATATGCCAAACTGTTGTTTGCCCTTTGTTCTTGAAGAGGATCATGACATCAGGGAGGTGATGCCATGCCATGCAAATGAATTGGATTTAAGTGAGGGAGGACTATGCAAAGTCACCAACCTCACTTTCTCCTCCACAGACTCACTGATTATATGGAGTGGCAGAGCTCTCCCATTGGGAGGGAGATAACTCAGCTCAACCAAGAGAGTCCGGGACTGAACCCAAGGGGGAGTGCCCCCATAATCTCTAGTGTAGCAAGTTGGGGATAGGGCATGATGGAGACTCCCACCTCCTCTCCTGTTGACTTCTTCCCAGAATCTTTTGCTTTAACCACCTGAATTGAGGATGGCTTCCTCCATCTTCCCTCTCAAATCTGGAAGTCAGAAGTGCCCAGAATGATGGCCAGGCTCAAAAAAACTGGAAACTTGAAGACAACTCAAAGACTGTTTGAAGAAATGAAGAAGCCTCTATTCTCCTGCTCTCTCAAAGTCTGCTCTGCTCCTCATACCAAGGCAGGGTATTCATTTCTACCAGTGAGAAGAGAGTCCCATACCTGTGCTTTGGGACTGGGATTATACTACTATGGGACAGATTTCCCTATCTTGGGGAATGCTCTTATCACTTGTCCTAATTATGGCTCTGCTCTGAATGTAATGGGCACCTTGCAGGGTTGATGGAGCTGTGTCTCCATAGCATAAAAATGATTGATTCAATTTGAAGAATGAATTAATGTCAGTTAAGTTGCTGGAAAAAAAAATCAGCCAAAGTGGTTTGTTTAATGTCATGTAAACAAATCAACCAATTGATTAACTGAAATTTTTCATTTTCCAAACCAGCTGTGCTATGCAGATGGTATAACCAGCTGGTCAGTAAGGAAGAACTAACAAGAATGATTATAGAATGTTTTATAGACAAAATATAAATACTTTTTTAAGCATTCAGGCCAGCCGTGGTCCAGGAGATTGAGTGCTGTGCTCCAGACTAAAGAGATGATTCCCTCCAAACTATCATACTGGCTATGGTGGAAGACTCATGTAATTACTTTCTTACCAGAGAGAAGTGTGTCGAGTGATGCAGGTATCTGCCCATTTATATTAATAGATTCTCCTGGAAGTGTCATTCAGAATTCATTTAGAGTAGAAAGCTCCATGTGACTCCTTATACTCTCAAAGCACATTTCTGTGAGCCTGATACCCCACACAGCCCTAGGTCCACAGCCCCTGAGCATCCTGCTCATATCTCTACTCTCAGTCCCTGCCCCTCCATCTGCCTCAGGTCTGCCCCTTACTTGCTTTGGAACCCAGGGCAAGGCATTTAATCTCTCTGACCTTTACTTCTCTCATCTATAAAGTGAGTAAAGAAGATCAAACTATCTCCCCTCCTATCACATAGGGTTGTTGTAAGGATGGAATGAGATCATTATATGCTGCCTTAGAGACTACAAAGCTCTTTCACACACATTCTAAATTGTTATTATGGTAAGGCACCAGTCTGAAGACCTAGACTTAGTCTAGGAAGGCCAGCTGAAGTGTCCAACTGGCTGGGCTAGTTCTGTTCTAGTCACTTGTAGTTTGTTATCTTGTTGGGGACATAACATCCTGTGCTCCCTTTCTCGGTGTTTTCTAAGGATATTTTTGTCTATGTCCCTCAAGAGTGAGGTACATACTGGCAGATGGCCAAGTTATACCTGCCCATATGATTCTGGGACTTTAGACTGAAAATATCATCTGAGCTCTCTAAAGCATGTGTATTTTTAGATAGGTTCATACAACGGTGACCAACGTATAACTTAGGAGTTGATAACCTAATTTTCCCCTCAAATAATATTTTTTCCAATTTTTCCTTTATGCAACAGCTGATGTTACCATGCAGATTGTGTTGCTATGAGATTGGAATAGTATTCTGCCCTGTGATTGGCTAATAACTCTAACACTGTGTTGCTTTCATACTAGCCACTCATCCTGAGCTGTTACTATGGTGAATCACACTATTTCTTTCAATTGGTGGATTTTAGAAATAGGCCACCAGGTGGATTTAATTATATTCAGGTAAGTAAAAAAGAAAAAGAAAAACCATAGAGACCCCACAAGGAAGTAAGGCACTTAATGACATCAGGCGTTGTCTCTCGATGACATAGAACATTTAAAAAAAAAAAAAACAATAGCAAGGATTTGCTTTTCAAACCTTCATTCATGATAGAAAACATTTATTTTTGAAGAAAAGATTTTCTTACCGTGGGTATGTAAAATTACTAAAATGAAACTCTGTATATGTCTCTGTATATAAGCAAAAGGTTGGATCATGGGATTAGTCCTGGCTGGTCTTCTGGACTTCAGCTGTTTTGGAGAGAAGAGGTAGACTCAGGATAGTAAGCAGATTCATGTCATAAGTCTGGATATGATAGGGTTTCTTTCAGGGAAGAATTCTAAAAACAAGGAGGCTTTGTGGTTTAAAACTCCTCTGCCTGGTTTTGTAGCCTAGGACAAGGGGTTTCCTTGGTACCCAGGATGAAATAGAGTTGAGCGCTCTCTCCTCCAGAAATGACTATACCTGTGTGGTTATGCCTATGTATAGCTCTGCAAAGGCCAGAATATAAAAATCAGGTTTGAATCAACTAAATGTTCCTCTTTGCATCCTTAATCAACTTCCCCAGAACAAAGGTATTCATGTTTACCAGGAGTCACAGTGGGGATGATGTCAGCCACCTGACTGATATTCACTGACTCAATTCATTCCAGCTCCCAGAAAATGTACGAAGGCAGTAAGGAGGAGGTGAAGTGAGCAACAAGACTTCTAAATTTGCAATCCAGCTTCCTTTTCCATTTAAAAAAAAATCAACAGAGTGGAGGGAAAGATGGAAGAGGGGTGGGGAACAATGATTTATCTTGAAGTTTGCAATCCCATTATTCTATAATGGGGTAGTCATGGATAGATAGGGTGATGATGGCAGCAGCAAGGGATGATAAAAACGATAAAAAGGGGGAGGTGATGAACAATAAGGGAATTACTCATAGGACAGAGTTTGAGATGAAAACTCAGTCTGGGGAGGTCAAGAGACACATGTTTCTTACTGGATTGGGGGTATATGAAGGAAAGCTATTATCCATGGGATGGAAGAATGATAACCAAATATGGAGACATAGCTAGGATTAGTCATTAGGTTAGTTCCTGTGACCCTAACTCAGTCAAGCGGGTTTAGAATTTTTGGTTTTTTGTTTTACTTTTTTTGTTATCTCCTGATGAAAACACCGGGCACCTAGGCGGCATAATGGATAGCATGCTAGGCCTGGAGTCAAGAAAACTCATCTTCCTGAATTCAAATCTGGCCTCAGACATTTACTAGCTGTGTGATGCTGGGGAAGTCACTTAATCCTGTTGGCCTCAGTTTCTTTATCTGTAAAATGAGCTGGAGAAGCAAATGGCAAACTACTCCAGTATCTTTGCAAAGAAAACCTCAAATGGGGCCATGGAGAGTTAGATGACTGAAAATGACTGGATAGCAAAAACTTGTTCAATTATCATCAGTCCCAGAGTTCTCTCTTCCATTAAAACATTTATGTTCTGTATAGTGCTATTTTTTTTCCCTTTAATATGAATCACTGGTCTATCTTCTTCATCTACTCTATGCCATTTGAATCTTGGGTCACTTTTCTGTTAGGCTTTTGCTACTTTCTAATCTTTTTTAAGATTAGAAGGATTTAAAATTAAAAAAAAAATGATTTCATCCTGTGTTGAACTCAGCCCCAGCATTATCTTTGATAATAAAAGGATAGTTTGCTATAGTAATGGAATATGGTATATAACACTGTGGGTTCCATTACAAAAGAAGGGCTGTGCCAGAGTGGGTAGGGAATTAACTAAAGTCACCACAAACTCTCCCAGATTCATTTTGTTGTTAGATGTGGGGACACCTTCCCTCCCCATCTTCCACTTAATTTACAGCTGTAGGTACCCTTAGTAGTATGATTTGAGAATTAAGCTCCTACCCTAAGATGTCTCCTTTTATAGGTCTGCTGGAGTGTCTGAATTCCTACCATTAGCAACTTATTCCTATGAGTTAAATGGCCCTCACCACATATTTCCTTTTAAGAATGCAGGGATTAAGAATCCCTGAGAGAGAAATGAGTTTATTCAGTTATTTTCTTCTGTAAACCAGGGATTCTCATCATTTTATGTGCCATGGATCCCTTTGGCAGTCTGGGGCTGCCTACAGATTCCTTTTCTGAATAGCATTTTTAAATACAGAAAATAAAATACATAGGATTGCAAAGGAAATTAATCATATTGAAATGTAGCTATCAAAATTAAAAAAACAAAAAAATACACATACTCCAGCTCAAGAACCCCTGGTTTAAACTAAGAGGTAGGGGAAGATACTGAGACCTGAGGAAGGAGAAAAGGATAGAGGAAAGAGTTGAAAAAACCCCCCACAAAATGTAAGAAATCTTTTCCACTGGCTTGTTGCTGATGCCTGAAGTTCCACCATCAGAGTTTTATTCTATTAGATTAAGAGAGTTTCCTCAGTTAAAATTCAAGTAATCCTAGAAGGATAAATTTAAGTTTTACTTTATACTTTAGTGTGAATTACTTCATCAGATCCTTTCCAAAGGGCAGTTTCCTCCTGAAAGCAAGTTTTGGCAGAAGTGTTTTTTGAGAAAGCAGGAGATCCAGAGCACCTGGGGCATGATTGTGGGGATGAGGTGGTGGGGAGTGGGGAGAAGGGAGACTGTGGATGGAGGAAGGGAACCACCAAGATGGAGAGTAAATAGTGCTGAAAGCAAACAGATCTACCCTCACTCACAGTTTGCTTGAGTATACATAGCCCTGAATTGGTGCCTTTGGCTGGGGGAGCTGGGTGGGGAAAAGGAAAGAGGAGAAGGAAAGATGGACAAGATCAAGCAGAGAAGACTCAGAACAAAGCATCCTCACTTCTGGAAAATGTCTCAAAAACAATGTGGCTGGCTGTCAAGAGGATTTCAGGTGTCAGGGAAAGCCTGCTGTCATCCTGGGATGCTTCACAATTCCCGCCAGGGCTAGAGACGATGCAATACTCCTTCCTCTTGGTGCCCAGAGAGCGGAGGCTTCTAGACAGGCCCGACTTTCCATGTCTCTAGGGAGAAGACTTAAAGATTGCTTCTTGGCTCTGCTTGAGGCTTGATAATAGCGCTGGCTCCACCCTCCTTAGGATAATGAGCTGAAGGTGGCAGCCGGCCAAGGTGGCTCCCACGCAGGGTGTGTGTGTGGGTGACTGAGAGGTTTGCAGTGTAGACTTAAAACTGGGGAGGCTGCCAGCCAGAAGCCCTGGCTGAGATCATTGCTTTAAGAAAATCGGACTCAATGGGAGTCTTTGAAAATTGGTCTGGAGGTTCCAGGCATCGCTCAGTGCCAGCTTCCTTTGTTTGCTGGTGCCATTTTCTATGCTCACAGGTCGTTGAGCACACAGCTGCTGCCCAAGGAATCAATCCTGCCGGCAAGTTGCAGAAACTGCACCTGCCAAGAGGGAGAATCGAGGAGGGGTGGGCAGAGCAGCAGAGCAGACGTTCCCAGGGAGCACAGAGGAGGGGATGTGGCCTGGGCTTGGCCATCAATCTGCTGGGCCTTTCTGTGCTTTTTCTATTTGCTGCCGTGTGTAATCCAATAACGTTCATTAAGTGTCTGCTTATGTATGCAACTGTCCTGGCTGTGGGTATTTATTCTATGTATACGAGTTGTGAATATAAAGTCCAGAGGCTGATTTTTTTCTTTTCTTTTCATGAATGCCTTGAGAGAAAGCAGTCTCATTACTCAAGCTTTGTAGGTTTGCTGGTGCTGTATTCCTGTTATTTCTTAGTCAACCGTCAATCAGCAATCAGCATCTATGAAATGCTTAATCTGTGCCAGGCATTGTGCTAAGAGTCTTTCCTGGCTAAGGGTGCCTGCTTCATACAATGAGTATGTCTCGGAGAGGTTTCATGTGCCTCATTTTACATAATAGATAGATTCCCTCAAAGAGGGGTGTAACTGAGTTTTTGTAAATAGAATCCATTTTTTAAAATGCCTTAGGAGAGTTAGTTGTTTAAATCTAACCTTTGGGTGGAGTGGGTAGAGCACAATAGATTGAAAACTTGCCTTGGCTTCATGACCCTCAGTGTTCCCAAAAGTCTCTAAAATTTTAAGTTACAGACACTGGTTGAAAGAGTTTTCTCCCTGGGAGTTGCCTATACCAATAAAATCACAGGTCTATTCCAAAAAGAAAAATTCAAACGATAAATATAGATAAAGTCCACACTAGGGTAAATCCCTTGGAAAGGCAAAAAAAAAATCATTTTGTAAAATAAATAAGCCCACCCTAATTTGTTACTTTCATCAGTCTGTTTTCTAGAAGTAGGTGCCCAATACATTGGCAGTAAGCATTGACTATCAGAATTCATCATTCATTTCCATTATTCCTTTGGGAAGAAGAGACATGAGTCTCAGGAGATGAGGTCATACAGGGTCAGACAGACAGGAAAACAAAGAGACAGGAACAGATTTTTTTCACCAGGCCACCTGATCATTGAACGCAAAAAGGGAGGCTTTTTTGTCCATCCACAGCTTGCAGGCTCGGGAATAATAGTACAGAAAGGACATTCCTCTTGGGAGAGGATTGGCAAAAGAAATCTTTCTTGGAAACAGTTCCGGGGGCATGGGAAGTGGGGGCCTTGATGGTGGGGGTGTTTCTGTGAACTGGCTGAATTACAGGAACTGACCATCAAAGTCAGGGAACATGATAAGTGTTTTTTTTTTTCCCAATCTAACTTTTATCTCTTAAAGAATCAAATAAAATGATGCTTTCAGCTGTTTTGAAGCCAGAAATTCCTTTACTTCTTTGCTGGCTTTTGGTTTTGTTTTTTTTTTTTTTCATTTTTATGGGGGGTAGGTGTAGAAGCACCTCACTCTTGTCAATAGGAGAAGTATTTTTTGTGCATAGCTAAGCTAAATTCAGAGCTTAATTTATTGGCATTAAGGGTCTTTTTGACCAAGGACATTTAATAAACTGTTGCTGAGATTAATAAAAAACAAAACTCTATGAGGTGCTTGTTTCTGAGCCTGCTAGGAGACTTTGTAGGAGACAATCCTCTCTTCTTTTGACCTAACTGACCTGCTTGTATCACTAACCTCTCTGGGACCAGGTGGAAGGACTTTAGTAGCATCCGGTTAAATGAAATGACCCTCTCAAATAAGGCCTACAGTACAGGTTGAGAGTTCCTTTTCTAGACCTTTGCAGGGAGTTTGAATATGTCAATTAGCTATCAACTACCTCTCTCCTCACCAGGTGCGTGAATCAGCGGTAGTCTCTGAAACTTGGTATGTGTGCCACATCCAGGATCCATGCACATTTCTCCCACAATGTCTAGTCCTAATTGACCTGGATCAAAATCCTATAATTCAACCACTTTTCCAGTCCCCTGGGGCACCCCAGTAGACCTGCTTCCATCCTTCCTCTCCACAAAAGCTGGCTTCCTTAACTTTCTCTCTTCTGATCAAGAAGGCTCTGTGCCTTCTTGTGCTGATCGTGTGACCCTAAGAAAGCATTAAGACATCAGGACTTTTAGCATCCTGTTAGATATGAGAATGTCTAAAAGTCAAAGCTCACAAAATAAAGACACAATGACGTGTAAGAACCAGAAGTCATTAATGGGGAACTTGAACTATAAGGGTAACTATAAACTCAGGGATGATCTATTGAGATCTATGAAGCACCTGGCATACCGGGGAGAAACCATAGCTCAATGCAAAAACCTGAAGATTTATCAGCATAACTCCTAAATAATGAAAATAGAATTCTTAACATTAATCCCAAAAATATAAGGTGCACAATTATTTCTGGAAAGATGGTTACAATGGATTATTAACAACTGGTACCAGTTCCAGTCCCAGGAAGACCTACCCATACACGAGATTTCTGTGTCATGTGCAAACCTTTGGCCTCCCCCATTTCTTAGTCTGGAGTCATGTTTGCCAATCTATTTTTGCTTCCGCCATGCTTACTTCTGCATTGAAATCAAGAAATGTTCAAATGGATGTTGATGTAGTTTGAAGGATCTCATCAAGTTCATAGAATTCCTCTACCTCTTTGTCTTCTGCAACCAGTGTTGTCTTCTGGTTTCATTTATAGTGACAGGGTTAATACTTATGAAATTCAGCTCCTCCAGTAGTATGCCCCTTTGTTGGTCACTAGATAAAGACCTGAAATTTAGAATGCCAATAACTCTAGTAATTGCTTTATAAATGTTTATTAACTAATCGGTTGACAGTATCTGTTGATGCTAGGTGTTTGATAAATGCCTATTGACTGATTGATCCAGGGCCATTTTGTTAAGGTTTGTAGACTGTCTAAAATGGTATGATTGTTGGCATTCCCTCTCTCTACTTTCCTGATGAAAGAAACCGGTTATATTGAATAGTTATCAAAATATTAAGAAAAATTCACATTTTTTTTCTGTGTGGTTTCAAACCACTTGAAAGAAAAATGAGTAAATGAATGAGTAAAAAGAAAAAAAATTACAAAATTACAAAATTCAGGTTAAGAACCTTTGCTGTAACCTGGGGGAACAGGGGAAGTGAAGACACTGAAGACCTGAGGAGGGAAAGAAGGAAGGAGGGAAGAGTTGAAAAGAATAGGGAGAATTGATGAGGGGGAAGAGAGAGAGGGATATGAAGAATCTTCCCCACTGTCCTACTTCTGATGCCTGGAGTTCCACCACTGGACTTTTATTTCATTAGATAAAGAAATTTTCCCCAGTTAAAATCCAAGCAATGCTAGGAGGATGCATGCAAGTGACATTTTGTACTTCAGTGTGAATTACTTCATCAAATTCTTTTCAAAGAAGGGCAGTTACTGCCTGAAGGCAGATTTTGGCCATGGAGTATTGATACAGAAACAGAAAAGGGCTGCCTGTACCTTCCCTCTGAAACTACTCTCCATTGACTCTTGGATGTAGAAAGCTCTTTGTATGTTGTGTCTTTCAACTTTCATATGAACTCCTTAAGAGCCGATTTTGTCTGTTTGCCTTTACTTGTATCCACGGCGCTTAGCCCAGAGTATGGAACATAATAAATGATTGCCTGGAATGCAGTAGGTGCTTGATAAATGTTTATTGATTTATTGATGGCCGTTTGGTATTTTTCCTTGCTTTATGAATTGTCATTGCCATAGAATTCATCATCAAGTTACTAATCTGGCAATGAGCCTCTTGGTATTTAGCTAATCTGGTTTTTGGAGAGCAGGTATAATTTGTTCTGGAACTGCACTGGAATGCTCTCCCTCCTCCACTCAGACTACTGAACTTTCCTTTATGTCCTCAATAAAATCCCATCTTTTATTGGAAGCTTACCCAGGCACTGTTAATTCTAGTGCCTTCCCCTAGTTAATTATTTCCTATTTATCCTACACACGCGCACACACACACACACACACACACACACACACAGAGAGAGAGAGAGAGAGAGAGAGAGAGAGAGGCAGAGAGAGAGAGAGGCAGAGAGAGAGAGAGAGAGAGGCAGAGAGAGACAGAGAGAGACAGAGAAGGAGAGAGAAAGAGAGACAGAGAGAGTTTTGTACATATTTATTTTTGTGTTTTCTCCTCTATTCTATTGTTATCCTCAGTGTCAGGGACTTTCTTTTGCTTCTTTTTGTATCCCCAGCATTTAGCACACTGCCTGATGCATTGTAGGCACTTAATCAATGTCTATTGGTTGATTAATTGATTGGTTCCAGCAAAGTAGAACTTGGTCAATGGCCTTTAAGAACACAGTCATATACCTCCAAGCCAAGAACAGGCATCACAGTGTGAATGAAAAAGGAAGGAGTGAATGAATAAAACAGTAATCAAGTAGTTACTATAAGCAAAGCACTGTGCTGAGTACTAGGAGATACTCTATTTTCCATGTTTCTCTACCTGGTTTCAGCTCCATGGAACAAAATGCCCCTGCACTAGATACCCCTTGTTTCCCCCCACCCCTTCTTTGCCTCCTTTTATGTGTTATCTCTCCCCTACATCCTCCCATTAGATTGTGATCTCCTTGAGGGCAAGGACTAACTTTCTTTTTTATCTCTTATCATGTTATTATTTATTTTTATTTACAGTTGCATCCTCAACACTTAGCACAGGGTCTGACACATAGTAGGCACTTAATATTTTTTTTGGATTGAGTTTATTTTATTGGGTAGGATACAAAAAAGAAAGTAGCATAATGCCTGCTCTCAAAGGACTCGTATTCTAATGAAGAGACAACACACAGGGTAGATTTTAGCTGCAAGTCAGATGGAAGAGTCCCATGAGCTCTTAGCAGTGCAGTGGCAAAGCTAATGTTAATGGCATTTGTTTAATGTCATTTTCAAGTATAAAATATCAGTTTCTGATTTAGAATCATTTGATGGTACAAAGGTGTAGCACCTGAAGGAGCAGTTACTGGGCTTTATATCACAGGGGTTGTTTTCCAAGCTGAGGCTGATAGCTGGGCTAGAAGTGTTGCTTTCCCAAGACTCCTGAGTTCAGGGCGCTGGGCTATATCCATCAGGATCTGAGGGGAATTGTAGTGAAGGTGATGGCAGTGGTCTCACTCAGGGACCTGCTGAGTCCTATCTCTCTTCAGGGTACCTTGCGACTTCAACTTGGCTGGTTCTCCAGCCCTATGTGTGGCAGTTAGTTGATAGTTGGTGGCTGGTCCCTTCTCTGTAGGAATGGCTTCCCTGGATGATGGCTGTGAGAACTGTGTTGGAAACAGGAAAGTGGTCTAGGGAGAACTGCTATTCCCAAGGCTCTTGGGCTCAAGATTCTGGACCATCTTTACCAGGCTCTGAGAGGAAGTGGTGGTCAAGGTGGAAGTGGTGGTTTGAGTTGTCTGGCACCTGCTGCCTCCTGTCTCTCCCTGCTGCTTCAGCTATACTCACTTGCCTGCCTGGTGTGTGGCATTTGAGTAGGACTTGATAAAAGTAATGGCAAACATTTTTTATAGAATTTGAACTATATCTTTCCCATTTTTAAAAGTATCACAAAAACCTGCCTAGGAAGTAAATATGTGAGCATGACAAATGTGGCAATCCAGGAACGTTGAAGTAATGCCAGTTATCTTCTTGCTTATTCATGTGATCTCACGTGCACATTTTAGACAGACATCTTGTGTGACTGGGGATAATAATAGCTGATATTAACATAATACTTAAAGATTTGCAAAGAACTTTTACATGCATTATCATATTTAATCCTCATAACAATCCTGTTGGTTAGTTATTACAGGTATTATCACCCCCATTTGGCAGATAAGGAAGTTGAGGCTGATAGGTTAAGTTATAAATGGTCACATACCTAAGAAGTGTCAGAGGTACGATTTGATTCTGTTTCTAAGTCCAATACATTTTCCCACTGTATTACTTTACTTTTTGAAGAAGCATCCTCCATTCTTTGGTCAGTGCAGAATTCCTTCTCAGATCTGCCATCATAAGCAACTACTGACATTTCCTAGTTATTTGGATTTGGGAAAGTTTACAGAAAAATCTTTTCTTTTCCAGTGTGGCATCAGCCAATACTGGGATGCCAAGGGGTCACAGATTGATAAAGCGACTCTTTATTATGAGTAAGATAGACAGGAGAGGTAACTAGAAATTTTGGCATGTGAGGTAAGCAGCACCATCTAGGATAAGCACTTCTGAGGGAACCCTCAAATAAAATTCATAATTCATGATGCAAATCAGTTTCTTACTCAAAAGAGTAGGTTTTTTAAAATATAAGTAATTTAGACAAATTCAGTAGATCATGACAAGGAATTAGCTGTTCTGGTAGCTTATGAGATAGGATCTCAGAATTGAGAGCAGCCTCAGAGGTAATCCAGTCCAAAAAACTGACAGTATTCTCTCCAACAGAGCATGTGGAAAGGAAAGTAACATAGTTATTATTACCAATTCTCACCTGCTGCTTCTGGAGGGAAGACAGGAGAGAGGCTAGACCCTCAGTAAAGAATAGAGAGAAGGGGAAACAGTACATTAGAGACATCCTTCCAAGTTAATATAGAACTATCAGTGACTGCTTTTTGGGTCTGGTCATTCAAATAGTTTTAAATTCACCTGACTGTATTATTCTCTAGTTGATATCTTTCCTTGAAGCCTGTTACATAGATCTAATTTTGTTCTATGGCCTTCTGATTATAAATATGCCTGAGGCTTAAAAAAGAAAGATATGTGCTTGCCAAAGGTGCTTGCCACCATCATAGAGGATCATAGAGAAACCAAATGGAAAAGGGATTCCCTATGAATGATGTGATTCTCTAGGTGTTTGAGTTTATGGGGGACGTTGTGTTAACTATATCAATCTTCAAAACATTGCAGACCCTCCTAATGATCCATAGTGACTCAGAGGAGTTCACCCCAACTAAACACACAATAAAAAACAAGTCAAATGGTATCTATTGTTCAGATTATGATACACACATAAAATGAAAACTCTGAGTGCTGCCTTAAATTTTGGATAGATACTACTTTGAACAATGAACTTAGCCTAAAATTTATTAGGAGGATGGTAGATTGGCTTGCCTTTGGAAAATTATACAATGCTTTTAATGATCCTGATTTCCCTGAAGCGAAGGTCCATTGCTAAAAATACAACAATATTTTTCTGGTGATGTTATATAACTTTGAATCATGGCATTCCTTGGTCCAAAGAATTAAAATTGAGGGTCACCCGAAAGTCAGTGAAGAGGTTCATTCTGGGCACATCTAGACTGTAAGATATTAATGACAAAGACTTACATGGGAGAAGTGGCATAAAGATTATCATCAGAGGCATATAAAAGCTAATTATAAAAGAAGATGGTCTGGTCATGTAATGAGCTTGAGAGATAACTATTGAAGAATCTGACTATTCCATTCCTATCTGTGCAAAATTGAAGAGATCTAGAGGAAGGCCTGCAGAACTTCTTGTGGTAGAATTATGGGAAGATATATATGTGAGAGCTTCTCAAGATAAAAAGGTGTGAATGTTTTGTAGTTTGGATTATTGTAGAAAACGTCAAATAAGTGAGATCACAACTCCATGAAAGCATGACAATATGGAAATAGTATGTTTTCATGATGATTTTTAAATGAGATAGTTGTAGCATTGTCTCCCCCAAATCATTCGTCAAGTTGTCAAATTATATTTGATAACATATCATATATAGTCATAGATAATATATAACATGTCATACTTATGTATAATTGTTATCAAATTATCAAATAGCAGTACAGTGGGTTTGTGTCATATCTAGAGACTTCCCTAAAGGGGAAAATATAAAACTATTCAATTTATAATATAAATTAGGTATGAGAAAGCTATTTAATCCCTCCACACAGAAGAAATGCTTAACACAAGAGATAATTCCACATTAACAAAGATTTAACCAAGTAATTGTAATAACTTATAACTAATCTTATATTCTCCTGAGAATTCAATGTGCAAAACATCAAGTATTTTGTGGTACTTCCATTTTGTCTTTTACTTTTTCCCTTGGCATTGTCCAAGAAAATGCCTTCATTTTCATATCCTATCAGTGGTTACATTTCCCAAATGATACTGCGTAGTAGTTTCTGGGTGGAGGTGTGTGGCAGGGTTGGGGAATCCTCCTGCAGTGACTAACTCAAGCTCCCAACTCTCAAATTCACAAGTTTGACAACAAGGCTAGAATGTCCATCTCAAATTGCTCATTAATCACCTATACCCAGGAAAGAAACAAAACAGAAGGGGCAGCTCAAGGCTCAGACTGAGCCTCTCCCAAGCCACTATGCTGTTGGGGTGGGAAGAAGGATTGTCTTTCTCCATACCCCACTAGGGAGAGCTTCAGGGAGTTCTTACATGCTCATCAGATAGGAAAAGATTGAAAGAGGTTGGAAGTTGTTACTTTTTAAAACTGTAAACCCTACTCCCCACCTCTTCCTTCTCTGTCAGAGAGGTGGTGATGATGGTGGTGATGGTAGAAGAGGAGGAAGAGAGGAATATACATATACCAAAATCTTCAGTGCTGAGAACACACATGAAACATGGAATGGCCCAAGAGCACATATGAAACATCAGTACCAAAGAGTTTCTTGACCCCATTGCACTATTCAAGTCTGGGGTAATAACATCTGTAGCCCCTTGATCAAGATGGATGTTTTTATTGTTCAGTTGTTTCATAACCTCATTTGGGGTTTTCTAGACAAAGATACTGAAATGGTTTACCATTTTCTTCTCCTGTTCATTTTCTAGATGAGGAAACTTAGGCAAACAGAGTTAAGTGACTTGTCAAGGTCACACAGCTGGTAAGTATTTGAGGTTAGCTTTGAACTCAGGTCAGCCGGACTCCAGGCTCAGTGCTCTATCCACTACACCACCAAGATGCTCTAAGATGGATATGCTGATGAGCAACTCAAAGGGCTAATCATCCTACTGTGTTGTATTTTAGACATAATATATTATTAAACCATTTTCCCCTTTATGCATTGTTAGGCTAATCTCTCTGAGTGGTTTTTATTTCATTGAGGTGATCCTAATATTTTAAACCTTGATACAATCAACACAATGTCACCTATAAGAAGAACCTCTAGAGCAAAGGTGTCCTGAGTGAGGAGAAATAGTCAAAACAACTTCCCCATGCTGAGAAGGATCAGATTCAAATATAATTTGGAAAAGTTTGTCAAAATAAATAAAAATACAGTACAACACAGACATGGTTAATCCGGTGTTTTTCTAAGTCAATATGCTATGGCAGGGATCTGTTTCTATTTGAGTTTAACACCGTTGCAGAGGACCTCACTATTTACAGGGAAGCCTTACTTTCAGACCTTGGGTAGTTTATTCTTGTTGACAATTCCAAGCATCTTGGGTGAGTATACATTTCCTAGTTTTATGCCTGACCCTTGGAAAGTTATTTAACCCTCTCTATGTCTCAGTTTCCTCATCAGTAAAATGAGGGTAATAATAGCATCTATTTTCTGGAATTGTTGTGAGGATAAAATTAAATAATATTTGTAAAGTGCTTTGTAAACCTTAAACCTCTACATAAATGCACTGCAGCTTCTGATGGTGGTAGTGGAGGTAGTGGTGTTGATGGTGATGATAACGCCTTACTCAGTATATGTAACCAGATGATCATTGAATAAAGTTACTTTTGTGGTTGCCTTTATCAAGAAATTTTACCTGATGTTAACATGAAGATAATAAATTTCTCTCTAAAGGAAAGCTTTTAATGCTATATTTTGCTTATTGTGTCAAATGTTTTTCTTCCTTGCTATCTAAAAACAAGAATAAATGAGATCTTGTATTCTCTGCACTTTTCAGTCAGTTGTATGACTGTGGAGATATGGGCAGCTATAGGAAATTATCTATAAAGTCTGATCTCATTATATTTTCATCAAGAATATCTTCAACATATCTGTTGATCATTCTCATAGATAATTTACAGAAATGAAAAAGTAAACATGAGTTGGCAATTATTGGTAGTCTCTTAATTGCTTTATTTTAGTAGTATCATCTGTAATTTTTTCCCATTCTCTTTGTATCTTCTCCTCCCTGAGATGTCTTATAAAATGATTTCTTAATGTTTTTAAAATTGTGTCATATTCATTCAATATATGTTTTCTGATAATTTTTAGCATCAACCACCACCTCTGAAATTGCTAGGACAAACTGTTAAATCCACCAAATAGCATACCTTGGCCATCATCGTCTAAAATGCCAATCAGACTAAACTGATACAGCTAAGGATTGTTAAGATTTAATTAAATCCAGAGTTAAATGAGGATGCGGAGGAGGGGAGAAAGATACGTTCCTGAAATCTGTGAGTCAAAACCTTGCTGATACATTAAATCTATGGAAAATTAGGGTCTAGGGATCTTTGACCTTGGTCTGATAACTTTAATTTAGAGAAAGTTAAATATTTGCAATGTTGCTGTTAAGTAGACATTGGGCAGCCAGAGATGGAAAAGAGGGTAGTAAGTGGGAGAGACAAGTTGTATTTGAGGACTAGAGAAAAAGAGGAGGAAGAGAGGTATATTTCCTTAACCATCACTGCTCCCTGAACACTGCTCTTTCTTCCCCCACATAGCAACTTTTCTGAACCTATGAAGCATTATGAAGTGTTGTCTTGATAGTGTCCAGAAAGTTTATATCCACTGTCCTCTCCTATCTGTGAAGTTTTTTTTCTCTTCATGCCTTCACCAGTACTTATTTCCTTTGTATTTATTTTCCTTTTTAGAAGAGAATCTAGGTCAGTAATATGAACTTATTATCTTTCTCCTTAAACCTTCCCCTGTCCAGATTTCCCTGTTACTGTTCAGGGTGCCACTATTCTCCCAAACCTCCAGGCTCACAATCTAGATGTCATTTTCAACTCATTTCTCATCACCATCACCCCCATCCAATTTATTGCCAAAGCCTGTTGATTTCACCTTTGCAACAACTCTCCTTTTTTCTCTTTTCTTTTCCTCTTTTCTCTCCAAAGACTCTGCCACTACCCTGATGCAGGTCCTCACCACCTCACACCTGGACTCTTGCAATAACCTGCTGGTGGGTCTGCCAGTCACAAGTCTCTCCCCACTCCAGTCCATTCTCGATTCAGCTGCCAAAGTGATTTTCCTAAAACATAATTCTGACTATGTCAACCCTTCACCTCCTCCCCTACTCAGTAAACTTCAGTGGCTTCCTATCACCTCCAGGATCGAATACAAAATCCTGTTTGGCATTCCAAATCCTCCATAATCTGACCCTCCACTGCCTTTCTGGTTATCTTACATCTTCTTCCCTGCCACATACTATTCTTGTATCCAGTGACACTGGCCACCTTGCTGAGTGATGAACAAGACATTATCTTTTGGTTTCAAGCATTTTTTTTGACTATCCCCTATGCTTGGAATGTTCTCCTTCATCATCTCTACTTACTGGTTTCCTTCAAGTCCCAGCTGATATCCCACCTTCTACAGGAAGCCTTTCCCAACCCCTCTTAATTCCAGTATCTTCCTTCTGCTAATTGTTTCCTATTTAACCTTCTCATATTGGGTTTCTACAATTTTGTTTGCTTGTTGTCTCCTCCATTAGATTGTAAACTTCTTGAGGGAAAGGACTTTCCTTTCCTTTCCTTGAATGCTCAGCACTTAGCATAGGGCCAGGCACATAGCAGGTTAATAAATGCTTATTGATTGATTGACCCTTCTGAGAGTGAGAGTCAGGGTTGGGTTATCTCAAAGGACCATTAGACTAACTTGGACTTTCCCTGATTTTACCCATAAAAGGGGCTGTCTCTGGGGACTCTGTCTAGAGGTTTGTCACCAAGGAGATTTATACAGGATGGTTTGTGGAGGTCTTTCCATGAGACTGAATGGTCTTTTATAAAGGTACAGAGGAATGCTGATGACAGTGTGGTATAGAGGGTGAGACTTGGGATCAAATGACCTGGATGGGAGAGTACATTCCAGAAAGAAGGACCTTTATGGATACTTTTTGTGTAGAAGGGAGAAAGTCCCTACTTCAATCACCTCTACCCCCTCACCCTCAATTTATCCCTTTGATAAATGGACAAAGTGAGCTATAGAGTGAGCTAGGTGTTGCATGTGATAGAAACCTGGTCCTAGAGTCAGGGAGACCCAGGTTCAAATCCAGCCTCTGATACTTACTAAGTATACAGCCATGGACAAGTCACTTAATCTCTGCCTGTCTCAAGTTTTCTCAACTGTAAAATAGGGGTAATAATAGTACCTACCTCCCAGGGTTTTTGTGAAGATCAAACAAGGTAGCAACTATAATCTTAACATATATATATATATATATATATATATATATATATATATATATATATATATATATATATATATATATATATATATATATATATATATATATATATATACAGACATGTAATATTATACTATATATAATCTTAAATGTAACACAGAGCCTGGAACATAGCTGGTGCTTAATAAATGCCCTTCCTTTTGATGATGGGGCAAATAATTTCTGTTTTCTTGGTATAGAACAGTATGGTATAATGGATAGAGAGCCAACCTCAAAGTCAGGAAGACCTAGATTCAGGTCCAATGTCTGACTCATACTGACCTGGAGCAAGTCACTTAGCCTCTCAATGTCCTAGGCAACTGACATCTAAGAGTGGAATCAAAATGCTGTCCCCAGGTGACTTCGGCATGAGCTCAACCGAGAATATGTGGGTAAGGAACCGTTATCATAGGGTTGCCTATAGTTGCCTGGACGTAATGTTGACTCACAAAAACTTAATAATAATATTTCCAATAGATGTTGTCATCCCCAATCCTTGTAATCTTCAAGCTGTATGGAACAAAAGACTTTCAAGTATAAAGACTCAATGGAATTGATAAAAACCGTCTTCTGAAAACACCACGAGGTACACAGCATCCTTCTTGTGCCTTCTGTTGTTGGAGTTGTTCCTGGGATGCTTTCAGTGAATCTACTTATGATGAGTTTATAGTCTTCCACGTTCATTATTTTATCCACTTGTGCAATGGTCCAGAGAACATTGACTGTAAAGGAATGATGACAGCATAGTGACTTGTCCCAGGATCATTTCTCTCCGACCACCATCACAAAGAATGAGAAAAATGAGATAATACTCATAATCTCATAAAAAACCCAGAACAAGATAAAAAATGATGATAGCTAGTACTCATAAGGTATCAAAGTCTAAAAAGAACTTGACTAAGATTATCTTATTTGCACCTCACAACAATGATATAGGACCTACAGGTGTTATTATCCCTATTTTATAGATGTAGAAATTGAGGTTCAGAGACTCAGAGTGATTTGCCCACGGCCACACAGCTATTGTGAGTCAGATTTAAATCCAGATCTACTTTACTTCCAGCATAAGTCCTCTACCCAATATTCCTTGCAGCCTTAGAGAAGGGGAAACATGACAAAACAGAACTCAATAATAATAAAAATAATATGGAAGCTAATATTCCTATATTTGTTTTAAAATATGATCCATCATTGACGACTATTTTGAAGACTCTTTCTTTATATGATGCATTGTTACTTTTTCTCTTCAGACCAGTAGAAAATAACCATTAAAACCTTCTAGTGGAAGGATGAACATTTGAACTCAGAATCCCTAGAGAAACCCTCCATTTTTCACTACTCTAATGTAATGTGCCTACCTTACACCTACAGGGGCAGGTCCCTTATACTAATTGCACCCAACTCTTGATTTTCCATGCTGATGGAGGGACATAGAGTATAATCTACCCCTTTCCCCAAGAGTATAATATTAAAACGCGTATATTTGAATTTTGAAAATTTGTCATTTTTATAGCATATTGACCTTCCAAATTATCATCTGCTTATGATCAGCATTAAAATTTCTTGAATATTTCTGAATAGGACAAAGTGAATGGGTAGCAGACAAGACAAACCAGGATAAAGACTTATCATGAACAATTCACAAAATATTTAATCCACCTGTGAACAACCAAGAATACATACTATTTAGAAATGTCTGTGTAGTTGTCTGATTTGGGTGTATAATATAGATGAACAGAGCTCTTTGTTGAACACATAAGCAGAGATCTTGTCTTTCCAGAAGTGTGAGTGACCTCCTAAATGGACATTGGTTTGAATACCTTTGAAGAGTGAAAAGAAGAATGGTTTCTACTTAACAATAACAGTAATAGCTAACACTTCTGTGGTGCTTTAAAGTTCCCAAAGCACTTTATAAATATTGTTTCATTTGGTTCCCCTAACCAAACCTACAGGCAGCTTGATGGTACAATGAGGAGAGCACTGGGCTGGGAATCGGGAAGACATCTTTCTGAGTTCAAATTTGGCCCCAGACACTTACTAGCTGTGTAACCCCAGGCAAAGTCACTTTATGTTGTTTGCCTCAGTTTCCTCATCTGTAAAATGAGCTGGAGAAGGAAATGGCAAAGCACTCCAGAACCTTTGGCAAGAAAACTCCAAATGTGTTATGAAGAGTCAGACACAACTGAAATATGACAGAACAACAACAAACAAACCTACAAGGTACATGCTATTATTATTACTACTTGATTATTATTACCATTTGATAGATGAGAAAACTGAGGTTGACACTTTCCAGTGGTAACATAGCTAACAAGTGACTGGGTCAAGATTCGAATTCAGGTCTTCCCATCTCCAAGTTTACCACTCTGTCCACTGCACCACCTAGATCTTGTCTAGTGCTTTAGCTGGTGATTAATTTGGAATTAGGGAAGGAACACGTTTATTTCCATTTCCTGATATCTTTTCAAAGGTTTTAGACTGTGAGTAAGGCTACAGGACAATAACACGTGAAAAATGCCCCAGTGTTCTAGGAAAGAATTCTCAGCACTAACAGCTGCGTGGTAGCATTTGGTTGTGGGAGCTTTCTCCAAAGGTAAATATCACTTTTTGTGGGTATCTTGAATTGTAAGCCTTGGATTGGAGGAAAACACACACACACACACACACACACACACACACACACACACACACACACACACACACACACACACCTGCACGCAGACTTAACTGCGTTTAACCAGTCAAGAAGAGTTAAGAAAAGGGCATCTTCCACCACTCAAAACCAAAGCTCTAGAGCCTCTACTAACCCATTTATCTTTAAGTACTTAGCCTGAGGACACAGTTAGATTCTAAGCAAAGACATTTAACAAACTGGCAGAGTAAGAAAAGGCGTGATAAAACATCTCCCCCCTAAGTCTTAGGCACTGTCCCCAACAACTATATGCACCATTAGTGAGAGGAGGGGACCCACATTAGGAATACGCATGAAAAAGCACATGCACAGGAGGTACATGTTCGGATCACACATATGGCAGAAGAACTCATGTATCTAATGCTGTAGGGTCACTGATATCTTTTAAGGATATTCAGGTTCAGTATTGGAATGAAATGAGGCCCTTATAGACCATGTAACGTTTAATAAAAAATGATTTACTTAAAAACATTTTCATCTATGATACAATAGTGATTCCATTGGCCATGTCTCTCCTTGTCTCTAAAGGGAGTTGTTCAGGGCAGGAGGGTGCATTGTATTTGCATAGCAGCAAGGAGTGATAAGGAAGCTATATCAACTATTTGAGCCTTAGACACCTGGACCCATAAAGTCTCAAGGAGGATTTCATTGCCTTTTATGAGGAAAAACTAGCCTGGCCCATAGTGGCAAGGATATTGCCCTGTGAATATTTAAGAGTCTCGTTTAGTTCCTCATCTCTAATAGGAAATCCTCCACTCCAGACATCAAGCTAATGTCCTCACCCTTAAAGGTGAGGAAAGGAGTGGAATTGGGGTGGTAGTAAAGTAAATTGCCTGTCATCTAGTGAGCACTTAATAAATGCTTATTGACTGACCAATTGACTGAATGGTCTCTGGTTAGGGATCTCTCTGGGCCACCTCACTCTTAATTCATAGTAAGCATTTTCTGTACCTACTAGTCTTATGCTCTCATAGCCAGACTATAAGTCAAATAAAGGTTATTATTTCAATAATGACCAAACAACTCTGAGGTTCAAGGTTCCCCAGTTTTCCAAACTTTAACCTTCTCCCATCTAGTGTGAATGGGGAAGTCAGACATAGACAAATACCAAGGGACAAGGTCATTGTCTCTTCTATTTTACTACAATCCTAGCCTTTTCATGTATATGTATGGTCAGCCAGAGCTTGAAAGATTCTTGAAAGGAATTTTTAGGGCTTATATTGTGAAGGAGAATAAGTTAGTGTGAGCTCATTCAATGAATAGGCTTCTTTAAGTTATTCAAGGGATGGCCCCTTTAATAAAAAGGAAAATCAAACTGGAAGGGGAAGACCCTCAGGATTCCTGGGTAAAAGAGAAACAATTACTATTTAGTTATTATATACACTCTGTGTGGAGACTTGTTGTCTACTCTATGAGCTCCAGAGTGAATTGGGTTTCAGGCTTGATCCTTAAGCAAGAAATGTAGCCAGTAAACCCAGAGGAAAAAAGGCAGCTTTTGGCCATGGAGTTTACCTTCCCCTGGGCAGAACACAAGAGGAGAGGAGAGGGGAGGAGAGGGGAGGGGAGGGGAAGAGAGGAGAGGGGAGGGGAGGGGGAGGGGAGGGCAGAGGAGCCTCTACTTGCTCACAGGTTGTGTTTGTCCTTCGTTCTCAAAGAGGACCATGACATCAAGATGATGACATGACTTGCAGTTGACTTTGATTTGAGTGAGGAAGGGCTGTGCAAGCACACCAGCCTCACTTTCTTCTCCTGAGCCATCTGGGTCCAGTGGCCTGACACTCATCAAGACAACTGGAGATGGCCCAGGAGGAAATGTGAGACCTTAGCCCTTTCAGCCTCCCTCCCCTCCCCTCCCCTCCCCTCTTGTGTTCTGCCCAGGGGAAGGTAAACTCCATGGCCAAAAGCTGCCTTTTTTCCTCTGGGTTTACTGGCTACATTTCTTGCTCAAGGATCAAGCCTTAAACCCAATTCACTCTGGAACTCATAGATTGGACAACAAATCCCCACCCCCCTAGCAGAGAATGGATGTAATAACTAAATAGTAACTTTTTTTCTTTTGCCCAGAAAGCATGAGGGTCTTCCCCTCCCAGTTTGATTTTTTTTTTTTTTTTTTTTGGTTAAAGAGGTCATCCCTTGAGTAACCTGAAGTGTATTCATTGAATGGGTGTATCTCATTCAAAATAAGATTGTGATAAGACCTAGACTGAAAGGGCCAGGGTCTCCCATTGCATCCTGGGCCGTCTCTGGTTGTCCTGGTGAGTATCAAACCACTGGACCTAGACAGCTCAAGAGAAGAAAGTGAGGTTGGTGACCTTGCACAGCCCACCCTCATTCAAATTAAAGTCAATTGCAAGTCATGTCATCAGCTTGATGCCATGGTCCTCTTTGAGAATGAAGGGCAAAAAAAAAGTGTGCAACCTACTATCTACCTACTATGTAGCAGGAACTATGCTAAGTATTAGGGATACAAAGAAATGCGAAAACCAGTGCATACTGTCCAGGAACTCTTCACAGTAGAGGAGATAATATGCAAACAACTAAGTACAAACAAAACATATACTGGACAAATTAGAGATAATCAACAAAGGGAAGGCATTAAGAAGGATCAGGAAAGGCTTCTGGTAGAAGGTGAGATTTTTACCTGGGACTTAAGGAAAGCCAGGGAAGATGGGAGGCAGAGATCAGGAGGAAGAGCATTCCAACCTTGGAGGATAGCCAGTGAAAGTACCAGAGGTGGCGGATAGAGTGTCTTTTGCTGAGAATAGCAAGGAGGTCAGTGTTACTGACATATGATATATCACCTGGTTGGTTGTTGTCCTTCATCTTCAAAGAGGACCAAAATGACATCACTGTAATAAAGTGAAATTTCAGTGTGTCTGACTGTAGCTGATCAGACCAATATGAGCTCAGAATGCTCTACCACAGGTTGGGCACAGATAGTCTGTGTGAATATTTGGGTTGGATATCCCAAAGTTGCACATCCTGCATTTACTTTGTACTGTCTCAATTCTGCTTTGCTCAAAGAGCACAGCACCCTTTCTGACATGGGCACGCCATGCTGAGCAGTCCTATGCCAGTGTCCCCCATGTTGTACAGTCAAATCCAAAGTTCTTGAGAGAGACCTTGAGAGTGTCCTTGTATTGTTTCTTCCAGCCACCATGTGATTGCTTGCCCCATGTGAGTTCTCCATAAAATAGTCTTTTTGGCAAGTGTACATTTGGCATTCGAACAATGTGGCCAGCACATCAAAGTTGCACTTTCTGAAGCATAGTTTGAATGTTTGGCAGTTCAGCTCAAGCAAGGACTTCAGTGTCTGGTACCCTATCCTGCCTGGTGATCCTCAGAATTTTCCTAAGACAGTTCAAATGGAAGTTATTCAGTTTCCTGGCATGGCGCTGGTTTCACAAGCATATAACAATGTTCATGT
This sequence comes from Notamacropus eugenii, assembly GCF_028372415.1. Taxonomy (NCBI): domain Eukaryota; kingdom Metazoa; phylum Chordata; class Mammalia; order Diprotodontia; family Macropodidae; genus Notamacropus; species Notamacropus eugenii. The sequence continues at coordinate 640,315,533 of NC_092872.1, read as the reverse complement.
TTCACAAGCATATAACAATGAGGTCAGCACAACGGCTCTGTAGATCTTCAGTTTGGTAGTCAGTCTAATACCTCTTCTCTCTCAAACTTTTCTTCACAGCCTCCCAAACACTGAGCTAGCTCTGGCAATGCATGTATCAATCTCATTGTCAATATGTACATCCCTGGAAAGTACACTACCAAGGTAAGTTCAAAACTTAAAGTTCAAAAACATTCAAAACTTCTCCATTTGCTGTAACCAATGGTTCCATGTATGGAAGGTGTGGTAGTGGCCAATGGAGGACCTGTGTTTTCTTGGTGTTAATTATTAGGCCAAAATTAGCACAAGCAGCAGAAAATTGATCCATACTTTGTTGTATCTCAGCTTCAGAGTTTGCATTGAGTGCACAATCATCTGTGAACAGAAAAACATGCACTAACACTTCCTCTACTTTGGTCTTGGCTTGTAGCCCTTTCAAATTGAAGAACTTGCCATCAAGAATGACAAATGAAGGCCAGCTTCCTGAAGCTGGAGCTGGATACACCATTTTCTGGAGTGGACGCAGTGAAGGGGAGTGCCTTGAAGCTGGTGTGGCTTTTGCAATCAAAACTAATCTAAGTAGCAAGCTGGTATGCCTGCCAAAAGGAGTGAATGACAGGCTCATGACAATGCAACTGCCACTTGCAGGAAAACACCATGCCACCATCATCAGTACCTATGCTCCCACCATGACAAACCCTGATGAAGTCAAAGAAAAATTTTATGAAGACCTAGAAACCCTTATTGCCAATGTGCCAAAAGAGGACAAGCTTATAATTCTGGGCGACTTTAAAGCTAAACTACGCTCAGACTACCAGACTTGGCAGGGAGTCCTAGGGAGGAATGGAGTTGGAAACAGCAATAGCAGTGGTCATTTACCACTGAAGACTTGTGCATCGCATGACCTTCCCATCACCAACACTGTCTTCTGTTTACCTAAACACAATAAAACTTCATGGATGTGCCAAGGAGAAGAAACAGACAAGATGTGAGAGTGACAAAGGCAATGTGTGGCGCAGAGTGCTGGATTGATCATATATTTATCCTTTCCAAGCTAAATATTCACATTCACCCAAAGCGCCACCCTCAAGGCAAAATGACTACCAGAAGAATTAATGTCAATGATGTATCACCTAGTATGAAGTAGAAGGCTAGAAAAATAGGAGGGAGTCGTTGTCAAGGGCTTTGAAAGCCAGAGGGTTTTTATATTTGGTCATAGTGGTGATAGATTTTATGTTCAGATTGGAGTTTATTGAAAAGGGAGTGACATAGTTAGATCTGTGCTTTAGAAAGATCAGTTTGATGGCTGAATAGAAGATGGACTGGAGCAAGAGGGTTTGTAAAGCACTTTACAAATATTATCTTCTTTTATCCTTCAGTATTTGAAAGGCTGTCATATAGAAGAAAGAATAGACTTGTATTCTTTGATGCAGTAGAGAGGCAGATTTGAAATCAGTGGATATGAGTTGAAATCTTGGCTGTCATCACTACCTACTTGAGTTGCAGTTTCTGCATAAGCAAAAAAAGAAAAAAAATGGAATTTTAATCTCTAAAATTCTTTCTAGCTCTAAGTGTGTGATCCTATGAACCGCCTCCCCCCAAGCTCAGAACTGGGAGCAATAGTGCTTGGGTATATAGTAGGCACTTAATAAATGCTTGTTGGGTCACTGACTCTGAGAGCAGAAATTGTAGAGAGGTAGATTTAAGTCTGATATTTGGAAAATCTTCCTAACAATTAGAAATGTGCTTTGGGAGGTCAGAAAGTATTTCTCCTCACTAGAGATCTTAAAAAAACAACAACAACAAAAGCTAGATGACTACATTGGGGAGAAAGTTATAGAAGGGATTAATACTCATGTATGAGCTAGGCTAGGGAGGCTATAAAGTTCCTCATAAATCGGTGATTCTGATCAGTGAGAGAACAACACAGCCATGGGACAGCTCTCAGTAATTTGTAGCCCCCTTTAAGAAGAGCTGTACAGAGAACAGACAGAAAGATGCTGTTGAAGGTACTAGTGCAGTAACTTAAGAAAGTTAACAATGCCTTTTCCTACTGCCTTTTAAAAAATTAACTCCTTTTTAGACTTCAGATAGACAGATAGGCAGAGCGTTATTAAGGACTTATTATGTATCAGGCACTGTGCTAAGCATTGAGAATTCAACCCCCTAGGGATTAGACTTCAAAGTCATTCCAACCTCTTTTTACACTGGGCAATTCATGCTTCACAGGCATCCATATCTACTTAAGTAACTTCTGGGAGGACAAAAGTGGTCCCATATGGATAGTGGGCTCTTTCCTTTATCTTAAAGTGAAGTGTCATACCGTCACACACAAGTATCCTGCTCCAGTTCTCTCTGTTCATCAGTTCTCTGACTGAGCTATCCAATATCACAGAGCACTGCCACACTGCTATTTCATCCAGGACAAGCCTCTGCCTTGGTATTTGGTAGAACTGGGTGGGGGTGCTTGTGTGTAGAATTGAGTTACGTTGCAAGACTGTAGGGAAGCTTGTGTAGTACTGCAGGAATATAGTGGGCTATAAGGGAAAGAATGCTGAGTGAGAACAAGAGGGAGTAGGTATGAGCCTTCTCTACTGTTCATTTATTTAATTGTTCCTTCTTTAGTGTTCTTGATGTTCTAGACCATGTAGACAACTGAAATTGCTCCACTCTTTACACATGGTTCTTATTTGGGGAGGTTTGAGAGGTTGTAAGGATTGGAGAAAATGTCTAGTCCCCCTCTCTTATAGGTCACATGAGCCGGAAGTCTTCAGAAAGAGAGATTGGAGCTCCTTAACTTGACCAATATAGTCCTAATACAGAAAGTAAAAAGCCAACAAACCTAAGAATCCCCAAAGCATTTGACATTCGAAAAGTGATGTGGGAGAGAGAGTACTTAGCTTGGAGTCAAAATCAATCAGCACAAGAGTCAAAATGGCAAAGCAGTGAAGAGGAGGACAGCTGAGTTCCCCCCCACAAAAATCCTCAAAAAAGATTTAGAAAATTCACCAGACCAAATACTGATGGGAAAATCCAGAAAGATTCGTATTGTGTTGTCACTTTTTTTCCAGTCCAGTTCAGCATAGAAAATAGAGAGGGAGGTCTGTAGCAGTGATGCGGCTCATACCCTAGGAGCAGAGAGGGTTCTCAGTTCTAACACATAGCCTAGCCTACAGAGAAATAACCAAGGCAGGAATTGCAGAACAAAGGGGAACCCACAGTTGTCTTGCTAAACCAACAGAGCTCTCTAGCTGGCTGACAGGAATGGAGTCCAGTAGCAGGCTATTATTTCACAGATTTTAACCCACGTCAGAAAATTGCAGAGCTAAGACCAGGGGGCCAGCGATCAAACTTTGCCCTGGATCAGACTACTTTTGGAGCACTGAAAGTTTGCAGGTCCCTCAGCCAGTCCCTGAGATCCTGGAACAACATAACACTCAATACCTTCCCAAAGCAGAAATGGGACCAACCCAGACCTCCCCTCTAGACACGCCACAGAGTCCAGACTTAAAATCAAGCATGGAGTCAGGAAGCAGGCTGGAAGAATGAGCAAACAAAAGAATTCCACAAAAAAGAGTTATGGTGACAGGGAAGCTCAAGACACAAACCCAGAAGAAGAGAATGACTTCAAAATATCTACAAGCAAAGACTCAGAGAAAAACATCACTTGGGCACAAATTCAACTCAAATTCCTGGAAGAGATGAAGCAAGAATATTTTTAAAGAATTTAAAATAGTTTTACAAATGAAATGAGAGTGCCTGAGGGGGGAAAATTGGAAAAGAAATGGGAGCTATGGAAGAAAGAATTGGAAAGAGAATTAACAGGTTGGTACAAGAGGTACAACGTTGCCCAAACTCCATGAAAATTAGATGGGACCAAATAGAAGCCAATGACTCTATGAGGCAATAATAAATATTGGAACAAAGTCAAAAGACCAAAAATATAGGATATAAGGTATCTCAAAGCAAAAATAACTGACTTTGTAAGCAGAGCAGGAAGAAAAGACTTAAGAATCACTGGAGTACTTGAATGTTGTGACCAAAAAAAAGAGCCTAGACATCATATTTCAAGAAATCTTAAAAGAAAATTACCCAGATCTCTGAAAACCAGAGTAAAATAGAAACACAAAGAATATACTGATCATCTCCTAAAAGAAACCTGAAATGAAAACTCCCAGGAGCATTATAGCCAGAATCAATCAACAAGCATTTTAAAACTCTTTCTCTGTGCCAAATACTATATTAGGTGCTGAAAATAAGACAAAGAGAAAACTGAAATGGTTTCTTCACTTGCACTCTATCAAGGAGAGACAATATGTATTTATATAGGCATAAAAATAGATAACTTTGGAAGGAAGACACCAGAAGTTGGAGGAATTAACCTGAAGATGAGGAGCTTTATTCTAACTGTATCACTTATTATTGTGTGACCTTGGGTTTAAGGTCATGCAATCAACCTCTCTGAGTTTCAGTATCCTTAAGTGAGGACATCAATGGCACTTTTGCCTGCCTCATAGAGTTTATTAGGAACAGGGATTTGTTGTTCATCTTTTGTTTTCAAAGAGGACCAATGGCATCATGATGTTGGGGTAAAATAGTGGATGATAGGTGATGTTTTGACCTGTACATGAACAGGATATGAGGCAGAGTTACACAAAGTCATTAGCCTCACTCTCTCTTCCAGAGTCATCAGAACCCAATGGATGGACAAAAGTCAAGAGGACTGGTGATGGCCTGGGATGCAGTAGATGACCTTGGCATCTTTGATGTGTGACCATGCTCTAAGCTCTCCACAGCACCTGCTTCTGTTCCCTTCTTGGCTGCTAAAACAAATTGTTCTCATCTATTCATTCTGCTAGGGGAAGTCTACACATGTTTGGAGCAGACATTCCGTAACTCCCTAACAGGTTCCCATCAGTTACTCTAAGCCTGGTTTAGCCCATCTGCTAAGATGTTTTGCAGGGGTGTAGCAACTACACATGCTGCAGCTTCTTGGAGCCATAGGTGAGAATTGGGTGATAGGTGGACACCAAAGGTGGATGAGCAGCCCTGAAAAGGGCCTCATCAGGTTTATTAGGTATAGAGATTAGACCTACGATTTCACTAATACACAGGACACTCTGATGAGAAAACCCCCCTCCATTAATGCAAATCAGTACCTGCTCTGCAGTTTTTGTCTTAGAGGACTGCTCAGAACATTGAAAGGTTAAACCCAAGGTCTCATATGTCACTGACACAACTTGAACCTGGGGTCCTCTTGGCTCAGAGACAGATACTCTGCCCACCATGCCAGGCTACTTCCAACGTTTATCATAGGTAAACTAAAATAACATATATAAAAACATTTTTGTAAATCAGATAAAGCTTGACAAATGTAAGTAATTATTGTTATTATTACTAATAACAATCCTCCAGCTTTTGTTGGTAAAGATTCAGTCAGGGTTGACCTGATGAGTAAGCAGAGTAGGTAGTGGCCTAGATACTATAATTTGAGGTTCCTTGGGCTTTCTCTGCCCCAAAATAGCTCCTTCATCAGCCAATTCCTGTACCTGATATTCTACCATTAGAGCTCCATTCCTTTGGTTTAAGAGGATGATCTTCTTAAAATTCAAGAAATCCAACAGCGAATAACCCATTAAATTATTACTTATTTATACTTCAGGGTGATTAATCAAATCCAGTTTCCAAGTGATATATGCCTTAGGTTGACAGCCATTTAGGGGAAGGGAGAGGGGAGTGTGACTGGAGAGAACATGGAGCATTGAGTATTTTTGAGGTTGGGTTGGGGAAGAGGGATTGGCACACAGGAAAGGACTTAAGGAGGAATAGGATGCATGCAGAAAGGAAGGAAGATGTTGAAGACAAATAGACCTTGCTTCATGATTTTTCCAGGGGCTGACTCTTCCGATGATTTTTTTCAGGATTGATAATCATCTTCAAAGCTTGGTGTACTGAGTCTGTTTCTACAATATGCTTCTCTCTCTTTCTCCTTTCTCCACCTAGCATATGCCATTTCCCTCTATTGTAATACATCCAATTAATTAATTTGATGGCTAAGGGACAAGTCCTGCCATCGTTGCTTAGTTAAATCCCAGGTAATTTGTGTTAGAGTAGAGGTTTTGTTAGTGTTCAGTTGTTCAGCCATATCTGATTCTTTGTGACCCTGTAGACCATAGCACACCAGGCCCTGTCTATAAGGTTTTCTAAAACAAAGCTGAAGTGGATTGCCATTTCCTTCTCCAGTGGGTCACCTTTTGTCAGAACTCTCCACTATGATGGCATAGTTCACAGTTTCCTTGAGCTACATAAGCTAGCCCTGAGCCATGACAAGGCAATGATTCAGGAGACGACAGTAGATGCTACCATATAGAAAAAAGGAAACACATTTGTTATTGCATGCATATACTTCTCAGATTACATTAAGCTGGCATTCTGCTCTTTAAACTGAATGCTTTTGACACCTAAATGCATCAGAGATAGTCCTAGGAGATAATGGTTTTCTACGTTCCTTGATGCTATGCCTGAAAGAAGTTATTTTTTGCATCTGCATTTTATTTCAAGATCAATGGTAGCTGATACGTGATGTTTATTCTTAGCCACAAAGTGTTCTTGAGTTAAAAAGGGTTCTTTTTAACCCTTGCAGCACTGTTTAGTAGAAAACTTCTACACACAGGAAAAAAATATCGCAGCAAGCTTTCCCGAACAGTAGGACCTATGGGACCCTTATGTGCACTATGGCCCAGTGACATCGGCTGTTCCTCACACAAGGCACTCTATCTCCTGACTGAGTGCCTTTTCACTGGCAGGCCCTCACGCCTGGAATTCATGTCTGCCTTTTGGATTCCTTTAAGTTTATGCTGTAATCCTTTCTTCTGAAAGAAGCTGTTTCTGATCTTTTTCAATGCTACTGCCTTCCCTTGGAGATTATTTCCAGTTTGTCTTGTATAGATTTTTTTTATAAATAGTTCTTTACATGTTGTCTCCATCATTAAACTGTGAGCTCCTTGAGAGTAGGGACCGTTTTTTCATTTCTTTGTATCTCCAGTGCTAATCATACTGTCACCTTGATGACTTCCATGGAATAAAGCTTATATTTAGTAATATTTTCTCCTCTAAAATACATTCATGAAATGTTTATGAAATCTATGAACAATGTATGAACAACTTATGCACAATATTTTTGGTGGGGCATGAGATAAAATTAATTTCCTTTCTTTTGATGTAAAAATTTCCCTGATGTCCCTTTAGCCTGAAGATATCACAGACTGCATCAGCATTTATGAATCTCATCAATATCTTTCAAGGTCAACATTATTCTATGACCAAAGCAATTTAGAAGATGCTGCCTTACATCGCTTCTGAAAACAATGCTATCAGAAGGATATGGGCTTTGGGATACCCATCCAGGAAAGAGAATGAGTTTGAAATGGGTCCCCATGGTGCCCCGTCCCATTCAGTTAGGAAATCCTTGGTCAAAATTAGAGATTGCATCTATGATAATGGAGCAGAGCATGGCTAAGTGGTTCATATGAGGACTGAAAGGCTTGTAACCAGCATTTTTGATGCCCAGATAATCAGTGTAAAGTATAGTATTGTTCAAAGGGCTGAACCTAGAGTCAGGAAGACACTAACTCAAATCCAGCCTCTGACACTTACTAGCTATATGACTCTGGGCAAGTTATTTATCCTCTGTCTGCCTCAATTTCCTCATCTGTAAGAGAGGGATAATTGTAGCAACTACTTATTAGGGTTTTTGTAAGGATAAAATGAGATAACACTTGTATAGTACTTTGCAAACCTTAGAACACTATATAAATGCTTAATATTATTATTAATACAATTCAACAGAGCAGGATATGAAGATACCCCTTGACACTGCACAGGATGGGGGAAAATAGTCTGAGATGCCATGAGGACACTGTTGGGGAGGCTGCTAATGAGCGACTATATAGTAGAACAGAGCCAAAGCGGGATTCATGGGGTGTAGCTACCGAAGAAGGAAATGTGAACCTATCATCCTTGCTTACCAAGTCCTGTGCTCAGTTGTTTTTGCATGATAGGATTTAGCTTCTGTCAGCACCTTCTAGATTTCTGTGCCCTTGGGCAGAGCCTTGGTTACTCCTACCCTGTTTGCTGCTATGAGACTTGAAGCAACAAATAAAGAATCGTAATCATCCAGTCACATCAACTTCAAAGGCAGGTCCAACCACTCCCCCAAGGACACTAGTGATGAAACAGCAATTTAGGAAGTTCTGCAGGCAACACTGAAAGGACTCCTCAAAATTGTGATTTATCTGTCGCTTTCTTTCCTCATTCTAGAAGATACTCAGGGTTGTGGAGATGTCATACTGACTTGCTTCTTTCAGCAATCAGAAGACACCCACTATTGGGAGGGGAGGCTGCCATACTTTTTCTTTGATTCTTTAATGCCCACTTGGGATTGTTTCAATATGGAGAGCCCTCACAATGGTATAGCTCACTATCAAACATATTATTCAAGTGAGATAACATATGTTGGCAAACATTTTTTGGTTGTTATTATTCAGTCATTCAATTGTGTCCAGCTCTTCATGACTCCATGGACCATAGCCTGCCAGACCCCTCCGTCCTCCCCTACTTCCTGAAGTTCTGGCACATCTTAAAGCACTAAGTGAGTGCTAGCTGTTCTTATCATTATTACTGCTATTATTCATCCTGATCTCCACACACAGAAGCTTCATATATATACTCATAAATCAGCCCACATTTGGTAAAAATTTTTTAAAAACTTCCTCTTCATCAGCTTATATTAGTAAAGCATTTTTTTAAATAGAATTTTCATCCTCATTTCTTTAGAAATTCTAAAGTGTTATTTCAATCTAATTATTATATGGTTTAGCCCAACTTCACAATGTAATCGTGTGGAAATCAAGTTTCAACTCCTGGGCTTGTTAGTTAGTTCTATTTTTATATTAGACCATTAAAGAAAAAAAACCTTTTTTTTAACTTGGAATATACAAATTAATATTCAACATAAAAGACCTACAGAAAAGAAACTGTTTCAGTTTCTGGTTAACTTAAATATATTTGAAAGAGAAGGAATTTAGGTGTATAGCCATATCTTTCAGTCATGTCAGACTCTTTGTGAAGTCCTTTGGGGTTTTCTTGGCAAACATACTGGAGTGCTTTGCCATTTCCTTCTCATTTTACAGATGAAGAAAGAGAGGCAAACAGGGTGAAGTAATTTGTCTAGGGTCACACAGCTAGGAAGTATCTGAGGCTGGATTTGAACTCAGGTCTTCCTGACTCTAGGCCCATTGCTCTATCCATTGCACTGCCCAGCTGCCCCTGATAGCCATGTCTAGGAACCTGCAAAACTAGTGGAGGATGCATGGCACAAATATGTTAAAATCCCAGAGAACCCCACATATCAGGTAGCAATAACACACCTGACCCAGTCCTGTGGGGGAAACCTCCCCATCCTTCACGTTTTCTAGGATATGAGGGTGAGAGCAGTAAGGACTCTATCTCATGGCATCATGGGTAAATTTTATCACACACACACACACACACACACACACACACACACACACACACACACACACATCCTCCTCCCCACCCCCTTTCCCTTGGAAGTCATCCACTCTGGCTCTCCTTTGCTCAGATTAAAATGCTTACATGAGGTAAATGATATGAGATCTCTTTCCTGTGGTGTTAAAATGGGGCCAGAGTTCAAGTTACTCCCTTTCACTTACCAAATATAACCATTTTTTTCCTTTCCCAATTAAGCAATTTCATCATGCCTATTGATCTGATCCCTAGGAAGAGCAATCCAAAGCATGGCCTCCTGTGAGTTAGCAGGCCTGCTGCCAGCCTCCTGAGTGACCTTGAGCCAATATATCATCACTCTTTATACGGTGTCTTCTGAGACAGTGAAAGGACAGTAAAATTACCTTTGAGCATTTATGAAAGTCTAGTCTTAAGGTAGTAAGTGCATTGGCACATTTCCTTGGGAAGCAATTTAAAGAAGAAGAAAAGTCCAGGGTAAGACATGGGTTCCATACTAAAATGACTGGGAGAAACTAATGGATGAGCTGGCCCTTTTGTTTTAGATCAAGCAGAGACTCCATTAAGCTGTCATTAGGAGATGTCACTTCATTGGCTTCTGTGCTATGAAGGCACATGACTAAAATAATGGCACATTTTTAATAATGTAATCTATAATTATAGGAGCTATTTTTCAAGACTGACGTCTGATCTTTCTTTAAAAGGGAGGGATTTCTTGTCATAGAATCACTTTCAGGCTTGTGGAGGAATTTCTTGGGTTTCCTTTTCCTCTCCTTCAATGAGGAAGTAGAAGCAGGTATTAATTCAAACACATTTAGTTTCATCTCTTAATACTTAGCCATTTCTAGAATCTTTAAATATATTATTTTTTTTAAGCTCTGAGGGACCATCCAAGCTCTTCCCTTCCCATGTTGTTCGGGCAACCAGGTGCCCCCTGGTATTGTACGATGCTACATTTCTAACAAAATCTTTGCATTACTAATAATTATCCTTTATGTGCAGTTGTTTTTTAGTCATTTTTCAATTGTGTCTGACTCTTCACGACCCTGTTTCAGATTTTCTTGGCAAAGATATTGGAATGGTTTGCCATTTCCTTCTCCAAATCATTTTACAGATGAGAAAACTGAGGGAAATGGGGCTAAGTGACTTGCCCAGGTTCACACAACTAGGAAATATCTAAGGTTGTATTTGAACTCAGGTTTTCCTGATTTCAGGTGCTGTACGGTATCCATTGTGCTACCTAGTGGTCCATCCTTTACATAGTTACTTTAAAGTTACAAAGTTACTTTATACTTACACAAAGTTATAAAGTTACAAAACACTTAACATACATTATCTCATTTGCTACTCACAACTACCTGGTGAGTTAGGTACTGAGGTTGTCATTACTCCCATTTTGCATACGAGGAAACTGAGGTTCAAAGAACTCAATGACTGCCTATTATCTGTTCACATACCCCATCTATTCTACCACATTGTTTAATTAGAAAGTTTAATTAGAAAAAGTTACTGTTTTATTATAAATATGTGATTCTTAAGTTTGCTACATTCTAAACTATGATTTTTTAAAAATCATCATCTCTTGAATCACTATTTTTTTTTCCTGTAGCAATATATCTCTGAAGTTATAATGGAAACCTGTGGGAAGATCCAAATTCATTTTCATACAATTCTGTGGGTCTGTGGGTCTGTTGTCTTTCTAGCTAAACTGTAATCTCCTTTTGGATAGGCTGATGTTTCTATTTCTCTCGTAGACCAAGCACAGTGTTAGGTACATAGTAAGACCTGAATAAATATTAGGATTAATTAGACAATATATCCTCAGAAGTTTTGGGAGGAAGTAGAATCAAATCTCCTTATCTCTGTTTCTTTAAAAACCTGTCCTGTACTGGATTGGGAAAGGTGGGATTCCCTATGGCTTTAATTTACTCATTGTAAGTATGAATAAATGACATTCACTTGGGGAGCTTCACCTTTAATGGGCCCTCTTCTCTTCTAAGCTGTTTTTTTCTTCTTTCTGCACATTCCTCTTGGTAATCTCATTTCCTTCCATGCATTTAGTTATTATCTGTATTCAGAGCACTGTCAAATCTATATAGTCAGGAGCAATATCTGTCCTAAACTTCAGAACCACATCGCCAATTGCCTGCTGGACATTCGCACCTAAATGTCAAACTTAACATGTCCAAAGTGACACTACCCTTCCACATAAACTAGACCATCTCACAAATTTCCCTGTTTCCATGGAAGGCATAATCATCTTCCCAATCGTCCAGCTCATCTTTGCTCTTCCCATTCCCTCATTTCACATTTTCAATCCATTGCCAAGTTTTGTCTTTTCTGCTTCCACAACATCCCTTATAGTCATTTCCTTTTCTTCTTTCATGCAACCATCATCTTAGTTCAGTTCTTTTTCACCTTTTGTCAACCCTATTTGCTGTTGTTCAGTCATTTTCAGTCATGTCTGACTCTTTGTGCCCAATTTGGGGTTTTCTTGGCAAAGATTATGGAGTGGTTTGCCATTTCCTTCTCCAGCTCATTTTACAGAAGAGGAAACTGAAGCAAACAGGGTTAAATGACTTGCCCAGGGTCACACAGCTAGTAAATGTCTGAGGCCAGATTTTAGCTCAGTAAGATGAGTCTTCCTGACTCCAGACCCAATACTTTATCCACTGTGCCACTCAGCTTCCCATCAACTCTATTACAATGACCTCGATGTATCTCCCTGCTCTTTCCAATCCATCTTCCCCATAGTTGCCAAAATAATCTTACTGAGGCCCGGGTCTGACCACACCACTCCCCTTCTAAAAAAACCTTCAGTGACTCCCTGGGGCCTCTAGAATAAAATATAAACATCCCATCTTCACATTTAAGGCCCTCTACCATCTCACTCCTTCTAAGGACTCTTAGCTGTCCCCCAAACCCTGATGGTCCATCTTCTGACTTCACTCATTTTCATTGCCCTCATGTCACTTAGTTACTCAATAAGCATTTATTAAATGCATACTACATACTAGGCTGGAGAAAGAAATTGCAAACCACTCCAGTATCTTTGCCAAGAAAACCCCAAATGGGGTCACAAAGCATCAGACACAACTGAAACAACTAAACAACAAAAACATACTGGGCATTGTGCTAAGTACTGGGGATACAAAGAAAGGCAAAAACGGGTCCCTGCCTTGGAGGACCTCACAGTCCAAAGGAGAGACAATAAGCAAAAAAGGACTTACAAACAAATTACATACAGGATTGCTCCCTCCTCAGTTATACGTTTGCCTGATCACACCGGGTCATGCCTTAAAATGAATAACGTAGCTCATGTTTCTATAGCACTCTGCAAATATTTTCCTCACAACAACCCTGTTAAGTAGGGAGTGTAAGTATTATTACTTTCCTATCACAGATAAGGAAAGTCAGGTTCAAGGTAGTTGGAGTGTGTCCATAATCCTGTAGCTAGTGAGTATTGGAGGCAAGTCATTTAAATTCATTAGTCTTGATTTCTTCATCAGTAAAATAAAGGAGTTGAATTAGATCATTTTAAAGATTTTTTCCAGTTTTAATATTCTATGATTCTTAGCAATTCTGCCAGGTAACTATATAAGGGGAAAAGAAAAAATCCACAGGAACATCCCCCAGAAGCTACTTCAAGATGTCACTAATGGAATCTTGAAAAGTAGCATTTCATATCAAATGACTCTTAAAAGTTTGTGAGTGTGAAGGAAGTTGTTCTGATAGGTTTATATGAGTGTTATACTCAGTACCAGCATGACATGAGGCTAACTGGTATTCCTCGTCAACGAGTGAGTTGGTGTTCATCATCACCAGTGCATAATTGTGTACATTGCTTACAATTATGAAATCAGAGATCAACTATGCAATGGTGGAAGGAAATACAGACATCTGAGCTGGATGGTTCAAAGAAAGGAAATGAAACTTCCTGCTGATTTTAAGTAACTGAGTTAGAGAAAAAAGAACCCTGGGTGAAATAAAAGATAGATTTTTTTTTTTCCCCTCAAGGATTGATCAGAAGATTATGACTGTTCTGGCAGTCTCTATAGTAGTAGTAATAGTAGTAGTAGTAGTAGTAGTAGTAGTAGTAGTAGTAGTAGTAGTAGTAGTAGTAGTAGTAGCAGTAGTAGTAGTAGTAATGGTAATAGGAGCAGGAAGAGGAGGAGGAGGAGGTGTTGCTGTTGTCCAGCATGTGCTCGTTTGGGAGCTACTATGATAGAGTCACTAAAGGCAATTAAAACCATCATCTCATGCATTTGAAACAACTGGAGATGACTGATGAAATAAGGTTATATAGAATTTTGCTGGTTGAAAAAATAAAATGTAATTAAAATAACAACAAAAAGAAATAACTGGGCTATGTGAACCATATGCAGGGAAAAGAACTATTCCTTCTGGGTCAAGGATATCATTCCTTTCACTTCCTGGGATAAGTTTAGAAGTCTGACTCTGAAGAGAATTTAATAAATAACGATTTGCCTCATTCCCCCCCTCCCAAAGGCTGTTTATAGTTTAGCTGAGACTTTGGAACTTTGATTGATAATAGGTCCTATAAAGAACCTGAGGTATTCCTAGGCAATGTGTCATAATGGATAGAGCACTACCTCACATTCTTACCAGCCGTGTGACCTTGGCCAAGTCATATCAATTTTGTAAGCCTCATTTTTCTCATCTTTTTCTGATTTCCCAGTCACTAGTACCTTTCCTACCACTCAAATGACCTTGTGTTTTATCTCATATGTACTTATAAATGCAGTTGTGTTCCCTAATAATATAAGCTCATTATCATTGTATCTCTAGTACCAAGCATACATGCAAGAAGGGATTCATGAATGCTTGCTGATTAATTGATTATTGGGGATGATAATAATAATAATGGTAACTTTCTCATTGGATTACAGGATGATGGCTTTAGAGTCTGAAGGAACCTCAGAGGCCATTTGGCCCAATCTCTTCAATTCAGAAGAAATTGAGGCATAGGAAAGTTAAGTGACTTGTCTAAGGTCACAGAGGTAGTAAGCATCAGAGACAGAATTTGAATCCAGAGCCATTGTTCTCTCCACTATGTAAGGACCAAATGAGATCATGACTGCAGAGCACCTTTCAAATCTTAAAGTACTGTATCAATATGAATTATTATTATTATTTATTATTATCTTAGAATAAGGGTCTCTCCTATTGGTCCTGTCCTAGGGAAGACTTGAAGTCTGGGCTTATCATTCCTGGAATTATTTTTTAGCTCTCTTGGGTACTATTGGTCCAAGGTTGTCCAACTTGTATATTCTTTGTCCCAAAGAAAAATCTGTAAATATTCTGGGACCACATGAAGACAAAGCCAGGAAACCCTGTGACATTCTTGGGGAACTAGCGGCATTCCTTGCTCTTCAATTTTCTCAACCACTGCTTTCTTTACCTTAGGAAAATCAACACAATTTCCTGTCTCAGTTTTATTCAACTTTCAATGAAAAGTAATTCATTTAGAAATAAGATTCATGAGAATTTGTTTTAAAGTGCAATTTAAGGTCCATCAGGATTAATCTTGAATAGGGAGTTCCTTGTCCTATGTTCTAGTCACTACTGATTCATGGGTAATATTAGGCAAAGCATTTTAGTTTGCTTTACTTCAGTCTCCCAAGTTATATGTTGAGAAGAATTTTACTTCCTTATGATGTTGTGAGATTTTGAGAGTTGGATATTAATGGATGAAAGATGGATATTAATCCATGAAGCACTTGAAATTGCTTGGAAAGGTGTTCCCAAAGACAGTCCTTACACCTTGTTATTCCTACTATCTAACACCCATCTCCTCTCATGTTATGAACTTATTTCAGTTAAAATTGAGGTTTAGTCCCTTGTTCAGGGGAAGATATGCTTTCTGAAATACAGAGGGAAAGTAGTTTTATGGTAATGAGCTGAAGGACATAGGGGGATCCAGAAAAGATAAATAAAGCTGATGTTAGACCTGCCTCCCCCAAAGTTGATAGTGTGGTATCTCAAGAAGGTATTTGTATCAGATATCTAGGCCCAAGTCTGTGTAATGGCAAGTAAAGTAGGATCTTTTACTGGTTTTGTTTTGGTATAATCAAGAAGTATAATGCATCTTATTGAATAATATGATTAAGGAGGATCTTTCCCACCCATTGTTGGGCCTGGCTAGATTTGTAGGAAGGCCCACACCTTTTGTTAATGAGGCACTGATTCTCTAGGGATGTGATGCCTTCTGGCTCTGAAAGGTGTATAAATACTCTGAGGGTGAGGTTTTACTTTGGGGCTTAGTTTTTGGAAGAAGGTTTGAATGCCAGATGAGGTTCTGGGAAGCTGCTAAACAACCTCCCCTCCCCCGTTTTGAAAACTCAGATGGTGATACTTCTCTCTCTGATAACTATGGTCAGACAGTTGTACCTGTCTGTTGATTTGTCATATATGTATTGATTGTGGTCAAACAGAGGAAGCCATGTCTACTGACCTTTGATTCCTCTTTATTTTCTCTGAAGGTCAGGGTGCTGACTCCCCTGAACTAGGTGAATGATATATGTGCTTGATTAAAGGAATGATATATGTGCTTAATTAAAGTGATTGTTAACCCCTCAACAGTTGCCTTTCCTTTTATGAATGCAGATCTAAGAACCTGTGATAGCAGGCCCCCCTGTATGTGCTGGAGTGCTTAGTGACACAGTCTGTCTCAAGAGGTTTTGTCATCACAGACTTGCCTAATAATAGACTACCCACAAGCCAGTAGTGAAATACCAAGTATAACCACAATGAGAGAGAGAGAGAGACAGAGACAGAGAGAGACAGAGAGATGAAGGACAGAGAGATAGACAGAGAGAGGCAGAGGCATGGTTTTATATGAAGGTATGCAAAGAGAGAATTTAGTGAGTCTTCATGACAGAGAGATAGTGAGTGGTAGGGTAAGTATAGAGCTTATATGAAACATCATATAAATGGGAGTCTATTTCCTAGTTTCTCTTTTACCACCTTACATACTGGCCTGGAACTGATGAGGTTACTGATTTTGTTCTAAGTTTTATCTGAATCAGGCATTCTAAATTCCCCTAAACTATTGCGGAACACCTGGGTAGCAGGGATGAACTAGGGTATGGGGCATGCCTCACGGAGAACAAGTTTTGTGATAAAAGTTGGGAAAACAAACACACTTGTCTATCCTGGCAACTTTCTGAGGCTAGTAGTCTAAAAAAACACACAGTATGCCCCCATGTCATAAAATTCTCCTGAGAATTTCAGCAAGGTAACCATGCTCTTTGCCAACTCCAGAGTCATCTTCCAAAGATACCCCAAACTTCTCTACATTTCCATGCTAGTAGTCAGTCTAAGTACCCTCAAGGGCTTTATTCCATTCTGCTTTCTTGAATCCTGTGCTGCAAGTTGATATCCATATTGGCAGCTCAATATAGCTTGGCTGTCCCTTGCAAAGTGCTGACTTGGCTCAGATTTCTTAGCTTCCTCATCATCCCTAACTAGGTTGCTAATAGATAGAACCTGGATGTATTATGAAAGACTATGAATATGAGTGAGTCAATTGATTTTCATTTTAATATTTCACTCAATGGAGTTGAGCCTCACCAGTCCAGATATGGAAAGGATTAACAAACTGATAGCTCTTTCTTACTTGTGTGGGTGATTCTTAGTTGCTAGTCTGAGGTGTCTGACTAATTCCTATTTGCAAACTTAGTTTCTCTCTATACACCCCCTCACCAAGTCTTATGACCTCCATACATCCCTTTCATCTCATTCTAAATTCTTACCACTTAAAATTACATTGCATATTCCGAACCAAGGGAAAGTAGTAGCCTTGAGCTCTTCCCTATTTGATATATGCCTGGGTCCACAGTGGCAATGGGAGAAAAAAGTTCCTAGAAGGTGGGAAAATGGAAGGTACAGGGAGGCAGAAGTATGGTATAGTGGAGACAACATTGATTGAAGACAGAGGAGGAAACCCAGGTCCTAGCCCAAGCTCTGCCACTAATTAACTACATATCCTTGGATAGGTCTCATCTCTGGGCTTCAGTTTTCTTATTTGTAGAATGGGGTGTTTGAATTAGGTGGCCTTCTAAGACATTTCTAACTCTGTCTAAGATCCTGAAATCCCTTCTAGTTCTTAAATTCTATGAAACTTTTCCATAAGACTGGGGATGGGGGAGAAGAGCAACTGTTAGCAAAAGAGGCAAAGGTATGAGGAAAAATACATTCTGCAAATTCTTACCTGGAGGGCTGCTTCTGCAGAATCCCTCACCCTTTGATATTTTGGCTGTTCTCACTAGAGAATGCCAAAAATGTAAAATCCCCTTGAATAAAAGCCAAACCACAGGTACTGTCACAAAAACAACTTGCAAAAAACAATACTTGGAAAGTTAATTACAGTGGACGTGCCCACCAAGTCTTTGAAAAAGCTTTGCCTTTGCTACAGTATGTGGGTGTGAACAACAGTGCCAGGTTCTTTTCAGAGTATTCATCTTTGAGAAGTAAGGTGTAACTCTGAATACAGGACTTTCTAACCATTCATCTCCACGTACAAAGAGCTACTCAGTCATTTTGGAGCTGGGGGAATCTCTTGGGATTGCACCATAATTAGCCCTTAGGGTTAGTTTCTCAGGAAGTTACAATGCATTGTGGTGGGTACCAAGATGTGAAATTACAACCAGACCAATCCCTTCGAAAACCGATGGGCTCAGTTCCTACAGTGTTGAATCACTCCTTGCCTCTTGGGGCTGCATCTGGTTGTGTTACCCAGTGTGTGCTAGAGTGAGTAATCTTTGGAGGTGGAAAGAGGTACTCAAGAAATGCTCAGGAAAACAGCAGGGCATTTACCAGCTTCACATTCATTGGCCAAATAAATTGGACCTCCCACTGGTGCTGCTCATGTTTTAGAATTTCCTAATTTCTTTTAAAGCTCTGGGATATAATGCTCAACTTATAAGACCAATTTCATTTGGGTAAGAGGTTAGAAATATCTCACTTTCATCCCTATGCACAACCCAGGTCTCCTCAAACCTCCAAAATAGGTTTGCTGTGATTCTCTCCATTCCTAAAGGATGATCTCAGTACTTTGGTGAAGTTACCATCTTTCCTCGCTTTCTAGTCACAGTAGAATAATGAAAGGGAAGAAGGGAAGATGAAAGAATGGAAGAACAAGGCCTTGTTTCTAAAATATATAGAGAACTGCGTTAAATATACAAGAAAACAAGTCATTTCTCAGTTGATAAATCGAAGGATATGAACAAGCAATTTTCAGAGGAAGAAATTAAAGCTATCTATAGTCATATGAAAAAATGCTCTAAATCACTATTGATTAGAGAGATGCAAATCAAAACAACTCTGAGGTACCACATCATACCTATCAGATTGGCTAATATGACAAAACAGGAAGATAACAAATTTTGAAGAAGATGTGGGAGAGTTGGAACACTAACTCATTGTTGGTGGAGCTGTGAGCTGATCCAACCATTCTGGAGAGCAACTTGGAACTATGCCCAAAGGGCTACAAAAATGTACATGCCCTTTGACCCAGCAATATCGCTTCTAGGACTGTATCCCCAAGAGATCATAAAAGTGGGAAAGGGTCCCACATGTACAAAAATATTTATAACAGCTCTCTTTGTGGTGGCCAAAAAATGGAAATCAAGGGGATGCCCATCAATTGGGGAATGGCTGAACAAGTTGTGGTATATGAATGTAATGGAATACTATTGTGCTATAAGAAATGATGAACAGGAAGACTTCAGAGAGGCCTGGAAGGACTCATATGAACTGATGCTGAGTGAAAGGAGAACTTTGTACACAGCATTAACCACAATGTGCGAGGAATTTTTCTGGTAGACTTAGTCCTTCACAGCAATGCAAGGACCTAAAAAATTCCCAATGGACTCTTGAGGCAAAACACCTTCAACAAGCAGAGAAAGAACTATGGAATTGGATCACAGAATGAAGTAGACCGTTTTCTCTTGTGTTACGTTATGTTATGTTTTATGGTTTTTTCTATTCATTTAAATTCTTCTATGCAACATGACTAAGGGGAAAATGTACTTAGTAGGAATGTATATGTACAACCTATATAAGATGGCATGCCATGTCAGGGAGGGGGTGGGGCAGGAGGAGGGAAGGAAAAGGAGGGAGGGGGAAAAAATCTAAGATATATGGAAGTGATTGTAGAAAACTGAAAACAAATAAAAACATTTAAAAGAAAAAATAAAACATTAAAAAAAGATTTTTTTTAAATGGAAGAACCTCCCCTGAAACAAGCCCTTATAAAGTTTCAAATATTCCTTTTCTTTAATATGAGGGATTTGGACTAACTGATGTCTGAGGGTCATTTCAGGTCTGACCTTCTGACTTGGCTCTATTTTGAGAGAGGTCTCCTTTAGGCTAGGAATGGTTTTTTTTATTTCTTGTTTTCTTTAAATGAGAAATGAAGACTGTGAGATATAGTGGACAGAGCACCAGAGTGGATGTCAGGAGACCATTGTTGTTGTTGTTCAGTTGTTTTCAGTCATGTCTGATTCTTTGTGACTCCATTTGGGGTTTTCTTGGCAGAGATATTGGAAGGGTTTGCCATTTTCTTCTCCAGTTCACTTTATAGATGAGAAAACTGAGGCAAAGAAGGTAAAGTTATTCACTTGGTGTCACACAGCTAGTAAGTGTCTGAGGGTAGATTTGAACTCAGGAAGATGAGTCTTCCTGACCCCAGACCTGGCACTCTATCCACTGTGCCACCCAGCTGTCTCAGCAGGGAATCTAGGTTCAAATACAAGCTCTGCTACCTGTTATTGGGGTGATTTTGAGCAAGTCACTTAACTCTTTGGGCTTCATTGTTCTTTTCTGTAAAATGAACATATTGGGTTAGATGATCTCGATGATCCCTTCCAACTCTAAATCTATAAACTCCAGTGCTTTCATTCTAACAGGAGCCAATACTGTTCTACCAGTCCGTTTCTTATCTGGTCACTTTGTCCAGCAATGACCAATAGAAAAATGTCAAATTGCATTTGGGAAATTCCTCAGTGCTTTGAATGATCCTAAATTCTTCCTTGAAACAAAATCTTATCTTTTAAAACACTATTATCCTTCTGATGATTCTCTAAGGCTGAAGAACATGGAATTCCACAGTCTTCAAAGAATTAAAGTTTCATGGCCAGCAGTCAATAAACATTTATTAGGCATCTACTATGTTCCTGGCCCTGTGTTCAGTGTAGGGGGAATCAAAAAGAGGTAAAAGGCAGTCCCTGATCTCAAGGAGTTGCACAGGGGAAAATGCAGGGTGGGTATAAGTAGTTTTCAGCTTATTACCAATGACAAATTGTACAGGACAAGTGGCACACAATGGGTTACTAAGGAGACATATTATCAGAAAAGGCAGTGGGATAGTCATGTAGAAAAAGGGATTATCAGTAGTCAATTGATTATCAATAAACATTTATTAAACACTTACTATGTGCCAGGCACTGTCCTAAGTCCCAGGGATACAAAAAGAGGTTAAAAGACAGTCTCTGCCCTCAAGGAGCTTCCAATTGAATGGGTGAGACAACAAGCAAATATATGTGTACAAACAAGTTATATATATGAATAAATAGGAAATAATTAAAAGAGGGAAGAGACTAGAATTAAGGGAGATTGGGGAAGGCTTCCTGTGGGAGATGAGATTTTAGCTGGAATTTAAAGTTGGGATGTCAGTAGTTGGAGTGGAGCATGGAAAGCATTCCAGGTATGGGGGACACTCAGAGAAAATGTTCAGATCTCCAAGAGAGAGTGTCTCATTATAAGAGGCCAGTGTCATTGGATTGAAGAGTATGTGTTGGGGAATAAGGTGTACAAAGACTGGAAAGACAGGAATAAAGGACTTTAGATGTCAAACGCAGCGTTTTGTATTTGATTCTGGAGGCAATAGGGAGTAAATGGAGCTTATTGAGAAGGGTTGTAACCTGGTTAGACTCCTGCTTTAGGAAAACCATTGTGGTGGTTGAATGGAGGAAGGATTGGAGTGGGGAGAGAATTGAGGTAGGCAGACCCATCACAGATACCCACAATAATCCAGTTATGATGGGATGAGGGTCTGCACCAGGGTGATGGCCATAATTTTTTGCGTGGTCCATTTGTATTCATGTAATGTCAAGAAGCATTTACTGTAGCAAGATTAATACATGCCTCAAGAATTCTATAAAATGCACCATTCCTTGAGTGCTTTAGCTTCTCCTCTCATGGTCCCACCCCTAAACTTGTTTAAGTATGTGCTGATTGTGTCCCCAAAGGACAGAAGTCAGGCAGTTCTACTTTTCAGATTTAATTCTGTTAATCTTATTGCATTTGTTCAATGATGAAGGGTGCAAACAAGACCATCCTACCACCCTGGTATCGAGGAACATCGCAAGATGCTAAGTATTATGGAAACTTTTGAGGAATTAGACATTATATTCAAGGAAAACTTCCTACCACATTTGTTATTCCTTCCAGAAACCTATGTGATCCATTTTAAATGCTAAAGCAAACAAATATATATATTTATAAAATATGGGCATGAATGTAATTTGAAGTTGGTGGGTGGGATAACATACTGATTGGTCCAAGAATTAGAAAGAAACTGACCAGATATACTTAAACACGTTCTGGTTGATCTTGTCAAATTGATGTGCTTTAAATTATACTTTAGTATAAAGTATAAATTATACTTTAAGTATCAAGTATAAAGTATTGCCCCTTTCTTGTGTGGACATTTATTTATTGAAGGTACAGGGGAAAAATATATACGTTTGTAATATACACAGAGAAAACTAGTTTGAGGAGAGATACTGTTGTGAGAGGATCTGATTGAAATCCCTGCCCCAGGCACAAGTACTTTCTGATGGTTTAAAAAAAATACCTTCAATGCTTCATTTTCTAACAACTAATTTACATTTTGGGGCAGCTATGTGGTGTAGGGAATAGAGTGCTAGGCTTGGAATTAGGAAGACCTGAGTTAAAATCCAGCCTCAGTTGTGTGTCCCTGGGCAAGTCAGTTAATCTGTGTTTGCCACTAGAGAAGGAAATGACAAACTGCCAGGCCTAGAGGCCTGAGGGCTACCCGAGTCTTCTTACCTTACTTCTCGCAGGTCTTTGGCTGGCCAAACCGGATAGTCGTACGAGAGAAGAGACCTCTCAGAGTTGAACAAGGGTTAAGCTTTATTCAGGGTTCTGGTTACAAGTGCAGGGAAATTCTTCCTTAGGAGGGAGCGAAGAATCTCCCAAGGAGGCAAAGATCTTACAATAAGAGATTGGAAGCAGAAGTGTAAGTGGGGAGAGAGGGGGAAGGAAGAGCGAAGAGAGGGAAAGCGGACCCTTCTGTCCTGTCTGCGCCCCTCCCGCGCTAAGAGCGCTTTCAGGCTTTCCTGATCCTAATTAAGCTCTCCAGCTGCATAGTTTGCACCTGAATACTGTGCCTGTTAGATAACAATAGGTGTGCCCAGACCCGGGACAATCTCGAGGGCGGGGAGAGCTCTCTCCCATCATGTTTCTCACGGGAAGAGGTGGAAATACACAAGATTGCTCGGTCTCACTCCTCGATTCCCTGGTGTTTATGGGGGGCCTCGTGAGAACTCTAAGATTTAGAAGTTCCCACCTTTACCCGCCCGAGACTGTCCACATGGAATTGAGCTTCCATCCCCAGCAACAAACCCCTCCAGTATCTTTGCTAAGAAAGCCCTATGGACAGATGTTTACAGGATTGAACAATTTACATATTAATTTTTAGGACCTAGATGATTATTGATGGGAAACTCTAAATTAGAGAACTGTTTAGGGACCATTGTATGTTCACTGTGTCATGTCTGATGAAAACGTGCGTTTGGAATTCCTTAAACTAAGAGGCAGCTAGGTGGTTCACAGAACACTGGGCTTGGAGTCAGGAAGACCAGAGTTCAAATCTGGCCTCAGACACTAACTGTGTGACCCTGGGCAAATCACTTAACTTCTGTTTGCCTTAATCCACTGGAGAAGGAAGTGACAAACCACTTCAGTATCTTTGCCAAGAAAACTCCATGGTCAGTCTTGGTGTGCCGTGGTCCACAGGGTCACAAAGAGTGGATGTGACTGAACAACAACAACAAAACTAAGATAGAAGTGAGTCACTCATTCCATATGAGGAGTCCTTGATTTGAAACATGAGAAGCCAGGAAATCAGAACATAGAAAGAAACAAGAGAAGATGCTTACAGACAGCAGCCAAAGAATGGAACACAAAACACTAGCTCAATGGAGCTAAGAAGCTGACAGCAGCATAGACTAGCCGAGTCGACCTAATTGGAGACACTCTTTACCCTTAACGTGGGGAACTGGCTTGATGGGGAGAAAGTTCTGATGCTGGTTACTGATGGAGAAAGCAAAATTCTTTGCTGTTTGACAAAGTAACCAGGGAAAGGCTACCTTGTTCTCTAGAGCCATCTTATAGCCTTAAAGGGGGAGGGGACAGGAAAGCCCCTCTAAGGCTTGCTTATAATATTGCCTTCTTTGGCTCAAGATGAGCAAAGTCCTATAAGCCCATACAGCCAAGTTGATTGTTCATCTGAAGTATCTGCCCAAGACATATGTGCTGAAGAATGTGTTCCCCACTAAATATGAGACATAGAGGAAGGTGCCCAGCAAGTTAGGTAGACCTCTCCCCCTTGGAAATTATACTGCACAAGATAGACAAGAGTCAGCCCATCAACAAGCATTTATTAAGCTCCTGGTTGGTGGTTGTCCTTTGTTATCAGATAGGACCAAAATGACATCTCCACGCTAGAGTCAAGTTTTAGTGTGTCTGACTGTCCCTGATCAGGCCAATACAAGCTTGGAGTGCTCTACCACAGGTTAGACACAATAGTCCTTGTGAACATTTGGGGTGGATTCTCTAAATTTGAGTATCCTGTGTTTCCTTTGAGTTGTTTCAATTCTGCTTTGCTCATAGAGCACAGCACATTCTCTGATGTGGGCATGCCACGCTGAGCAGTCCTGTGCCAGTGTCTCCCATGTCACACAATCAATTCCAAAGTTCTTAAGAGAGACCTTCAGAGCATCCTTGTATCATTTCTTCTGACCACCATATGACAACTCAAGATGCTGTGGATAACTTCGGTGTCTTCAATGTCTAACCAAGCTCTAAGCTCTCCACAGCCCCTGCTTCAACTGCCTTCATGGTGTTGGAACAAACTGTTTTCATCTACCCATTCCACCAGGGGAAGTCTTCACATGCTTAGGGTAGACATCTTCCAACTCACCAACAAGTTTGAGACCCCTTGATTACCCTTGACCTGGTTTAGCCTGTGTGCTGAAACAGCTACAGCTTCTTGGAGCCACAGATGAGAGTTGCATCAAAAAGGCAGACACCAAAGGTGGAAAGCCATCCTGTAAAGGGCTTCACACCAGCCTTCACGCCAGAGCTACTAGTCTTCCCTTAGCACACCTTACACCCCAGCAACGTCAGCACCAGCACCATCTTCAATTCCACCACCACATTAAGCTCCTATTGTGTCCTAGGCACTAGGGATATGAAGACAAAAGGAAACAGTCTAAGATCTCAAGGACTTACATTCTATTAAGGGGAATACATGAGTAGATTCATATATATGCAAAGTAATTTGGAGTGGGTCAGGTTAGAGAGAGATCAGGAAAGGCCATGTGAAGGATCTGCTGCTTGAGCTGAGATTTAAGAAAAGCTAGAGGCAGAGAGGCACAGGATGTGATACATACATACATGTGCACACTCATATACTATGTGTATATATGTATATACATGTATACACATATACACAAAAATTTCCACACATGTATATGTGTGTGTGTGTATATGTATATATCTGGGAAGAAAATTTCTACTGACCATTTAGTTTCATTCCAAAAACTGGAATTCTTTAGTTTGTTATCACCCACAATTTTTAAAGAGGTGTTGAATCCAAGAGAAGTACTGTTGTTTCCTTAGCAAGAACCTTTTCCTTGTCCCCCAGCGGCTAGGGCCTTTCTTCCTCCAAATCACTTTGTATTTCTCCTCTGTAGACTTAGGTATGTATTGTCTCCCTTGATACAACGAAACTTCTTGGGGGTGTTTCATTCTTGACTTCAACTTTTGTAATTGTATCTTCAGGGCACACAGATGACACAAAATGAAAATTTTTGGTTTGATTAATTTAGATTACTGAATATGAGGAATACAAAAAATCTGGAAAAAGCTTTAGGGAATAATACAAAGTGGAAAAATTAGTAAAATAGGAATGAAATACTCTCTATAGTCACATGAAAAATGAATGAAAATAAGTGGGCTTAAAGAGAATGATTCAAATAGTATTGGGATACATTATATGTTGAAATGATTACTTTAAATGTAAATTGTTACTAAGCAAGTATGTTTGTTCTTATGTTCAATGTAGAGTTGCTAATAAAAAAGTTAATTTAAAAAACTCTGAAAAGCAATATAGATTATTATTATATATATTGTATATTATTATTATATTATTATTATTATAGATTATAGATAGAACCAATGGGTACTTGGTTAAGTTTTATGATTCCTCAAAACAGCAACTTCATAATAGAAATTTACTTTTATAATAGACGTCTTATTCATTGTTATGATGGTTTTATATATTGAATGTTTGGGATTGTTGATGATGGAGAAATTCAAAAACTTTTAAAATTACAAGCAACAGGTTTGTATTAAATTTTTAAAAATTCAAACCACAGAAGAGAATACTTTAGTGTGGGTAAAATGGAGAAATGGGGAATTTGGAGGTAGCCGGCAGGAAAAGAGTTTCCAATGTATGATAAGAACAAGATCAGCCAACTCTTTTGCAGAATGGAGGGTTAAAAAAGGATGGCAGCTGCTGTTTACAGCCAGAGAAACGATCACACAAAGGGGTTAGTCAATCTACAGTGTGTTCCTGGCCTGGGACCAGCAGCATTTCAGGAGACAAACTGAGGCTTCCTTACAGGGCCCTTTCTATAAGGCTGCATGGGGATGGGTGAGACTCGAGCTGTGCAGAAAGCTTTAGGTCTGGAGCAGAGTTAACCAGCAAATGGGAGGTCAATAAAGAAGTATAATAGGTTGAAGTGATCTCCTCCCCGCTTCCTCATTTTTGCTCTTCTCCTTTTTCCCGTCCTACTCATCCCCTTTAAAATGGTTTATTTGAAAGCTTTGAGTCCACCTCCCCTGGCAGCAGTCAGACAAAAGGCCTCAGTTTGGCCAGTGCCTGAGCTGGTGCACCTGCCTGCTTCCTTGTGGGGTTTGCTTTCCATGAAATAGCCCTCAAAGGAAGGCCAGAGGCTCAGAATGCCACTTTTTATCTGGCAGGGAGTGGATGCGGGAGAGTGGAAGCCACAGGAAGGCTTTTTCAACAAGCAAACAAGCCAGTCATTCAGAATTCATGGTTTATGCTGACTTCATCATTACGCTGGACTGTCAGGAGAGCAACCCTTGTTGCTGCCCTAGGAAGGTCTCCATAGCAGCGAGCAGTCACACAAAGTGGAGAAGCTATAAAATAGAATAGAGGGGGGATTTCAGACTCTTTTGATCCAAAGACACCTTGAGATACCATCTGATTTGTTTCCCATACTAAGCAGGAATGCACCTAACACTTTAAAGAGGGTCCTAGGAAAAACTGTCAAGTTTCTCTTTCCTATCATCCTGTCATAATCCCAATTATACCTCTCAGTATTCCTGACCCTTTTTTTCTCCTGGGGTCTATCACAGAGTTATACTAGGGTGGGGCAAACAGAACTTAGTTTCAGGGCATCAAATATGAAGGGTGCTGACAAAACTCCTATTACTTCTGCAGCATAGTAACAACTGAGGAAGGCGAATTTACTAAAAATTGGAAACTAGCAGATGGTTTCTTCCTCCCTCCTCTACCCCTTTCTTCCAAGAAAGGTTCTCCCTAGTCTGGCACCTTCTTTTGTCCTGGTTTCTTTGCTCCCCACCCCCCCTAAATTTATCTCCAAAAAAGCATGAATTTATCTTAAAAAGCACAGTTTTTTCATGCTGCCCACCATGGGAACAATTTTTGGTTTTCTCAACTTATCATAATTGCTAAGTACGCTCTGCCCTATCCTCTGCCAGGTTTTTTGCTTTTACCTAATAGTAAAGCAGTCTTCTCCCTAATAGGCTGACAAAGCCTTGAGAAGGCCTACTGCTTCCCAAGAGTATTTGCATTTTGATGGAGAATCTTAGAGACCTCTAAAAGCATCCAAGACTCAAAAGTAATTAAGCTATAATTTAACAAACATTTCTTATGTAGTAAACATTTATTACTCTCACAAATCATGTTGGGGGTTGTGAATACTAGCATTAACAAAGAAATGGTCCTTGAGCTAAGGGCTTACATTCTGCTAGGGGTATAAACAGATATACTAAGAAATAAATACAAGGTTGAGAAGGGAAAATGCATTAAGAACTGGGAGTGGAGGAAAGGCTTCTCAGAGGAGATAATCCGTGGGCTGAGTTTGGAAGGAAGATGGCAGAGAGAGAGAGAGAGAGAGAGAGATGAAGAGAGAGTGAATTCCAGGCATAAAGGATGGCTTGCACAAATTCATGGAGGCAGGAGATGAAAGGAAGGAGAAAACATGAGTCATAGAATCTCAAAAATGGAAGGGACCTCAGAAGTCATTCATTCACATCCATATTGGAAAAGGACTTTTAGACATTTCTGGTTGTTAAGAAATATTTTTGTATGTACATGAAAATGTTTATGATTAGATATTTTGGGGCTAAGGTCAAGGACCTCCCTCCCCTGCCGATTTTATTACATAAGTAGCTACTAACTCATCAGCTCTCATAGATTCAATTATTATTGGCTCAGAGGGAGTGTAAAATAGGAATTATTTCTGTTCTAGCCAGAAACTCTGAGGGCCTTCCACTCTCGGATTGATTCTTTTGTGAAAGCAAACTAGGCCATATTTTGCCTCAATTACCTAGCCTTTAACTAATTGGGACCTGAGAAAGACCTCCCACTGCATCTGGGGCCATCAGCAGTTTCCTGGCCTATGTCTTGCCATGATGACTCTGGAGGAGACAGTGGAGCTGACTTTGCACAGCTCTGCCTCACTTAAATCCAATTCATTTGCAAATCAAGACATCACCTTGACATCATTGGTCCTCTTTGAGAATGAAGGACAAGGAACAACTATATAGATACTCTCTTACATTTTTCTCCACTTCCTATTTTGCATCTACTGTTTTTTAAACATCTCGAATTGGATGTCCCATATACATCTTAAACTGAATATGTCTAAAACTGAACTCATTATCTCCTCCCACAATTCTCCCCCTCTTTCATTTTTCTATTACTATTGTTTCCCAATACTACCATTCTCTCAATCACTGGGGCTCTTGACCTCAGTGTCATCTTTGATTTCTCACCCTCTCTCACCTCTCTTCACTTACTCCCCACATCCATAGGAGTAAACTTATAGAGGAAGAAGAGAGGAAGGCCAAGAAGATAGCCTTGGGCACACTCATTCTTAGGGACTGGAAGAAAGAAGGGGTGAAACAATAAGAGAACCTAAGAACAAATAGTCTTTCAACTCGAAAGAAAACCAAGAGGATGCAATGTCACTGAGGTAAAAGGATCAACTTCAAGGTCAAGAAAGATTAAGGTAAAGAAAAGGGGCACTGAATTTGGCAACTAATTCAATGATCACTTTTTCAGTTGAGTAATGGGAACAAAGCTTAATTCTACGGGATTTGGCTTCTGAGTGAATGATTAGTAAATAGAGAGGGATGTAGAGACTGACTATTCATACAAGCTACATAACAGAAAGTTAAAAGAAACAAACTTTGAGAGGGTTTCAGAGTCAGGAGAAGGGTTTTTGTTGATACCTGAATGTATATGTAGGTAGAGTAAAATGAGCCAGTAAGGAGGGAAAGCATATAAAAGAGAGAAAAGGAGGGGATGATCAATGGAGCAAGGTCTTGAATGAGATGAGAGGGCAGAGCCAAGAACTCTCCCCACCAATGCCTCCCTTTAAAGAGGGCTTCCACATCAGCCATCTCTTCATATCCTACCCAACTACACTCTTTTGACTGGACTACATCATGACCCTATCTTCACCTCCTCCCCACTTTTCAGCTTCCTTTTCTGTTTAGTCTTCTCCCATTAGATTGTAAGCTATTTGAGGACAATATCTGTATCCCCATCACTTAGTACAATGCCTGACACATAGAAGGCACTTAACAAATGTTTCTTGACTGGCTAACTGATTGAGATTGGCAGAAATGGAATTATTTCTTGGAAGCTTAGAGGAAGAAGAGTTCCTTTTAGCAAGAAGAAGGAATAAAACAATTATGGCGATTGGAGGAAAGCAGGCAAGCATGGGTGAAAGGTTAGAAGGCTTTTTCACATATGCAGGAGGGAAAAGAGCTCATGACAGATGTTTTTCATCTTCTCAGTAAATAGGAGGCAAGGTCATCTGCTGAGAACAAGTGGGAGGAGTGGGGAGATGAAGGGGCTTGAACAGAGAGATTCATAACATCTGGCTATGGGGAACGTAATAAGGGAGTCAATCATATTTGAAGAAAAAGATTTGGTCCAGCTAGGAGGGTCAAGTTGAGTTTACATGGCATGAATTTGTAGTGAACTCTTCTTTCTCCAGCAGCATTTGGTGTTACAGGATTAGGAACAGAGAAGGTAGATGACAAAACCACAACCCTCACCTCATTAATATTTTGTTGTATTGTTGTGGGTTTTTGTTTTGCCTTAGACAGTACCTTATAACTCCAGCCAACAGGCTTGCAGAGGCCTACCACTGGTGAAAGGTTGAAAGGTTATAAGCAGATCAAGCAAATTCATTACTACTACTAGAAGAAACAATTCCAAGTGAATGCCCTATTAATATAGCAGGCTAGTAATGTCTGTGCCTCATTCCTTGCTGCCTGGACTACTGCAATAGTTTCCTAATTGGTGCCTGCGAATCAAGTCTCCCCTCTCTAATCCTTTCACCACACAGCTACCACAGTAATCCTCCTAAAGTCCAGGTCTGCCCATATTGCTCCCCTGCTCAAAAAGCTCTAGTGGCTTCCTAATGCCTCTGGGAATGCAAATTCCTCTTTGGGGAGTTTAAAGTCTTTCTCCATCTGATGGCAGCCTACCCTTTCAGTCTTTCAGGCTTATTACATGCTACTCCCCTTTACACAATGTGATCTAGCCAAGCCTGCCTACTCATCATTCCATCTCCAAGCTCTGGGTGCCTCCACATCGCCTGTACCTGTAATGTGTTACTTTCTCATTGCCCTCTCATAGAACGTCTGTCTCTTTTCCAAGTTCAATTCAAGTACCATCCCCTCTTGATAAGGCTGTTCCTGATCTAGCACTCATCCCCCTGGAAATCACTTCATATCCATTTTGTCTATGTTGTTATTTATGAAGATTTCTACCCACAAGCTCCTTGAGGACAGAGATCTTTGGTTTGGGTCTTTGTAGCCCTAGTACCAGGAGGCCCTTTGTTGTTGTTCAGACATTTCAGTCCCGTCTGACTCTTTGTGCCCTATTTGGGGTTTTCTTGGCAAAGATACTGGAATGGTTTGCCATTTCCTTCTCCAGCTCATTTTACAGGTGAAGAAATTGAGGCAAAAGGTTATGTGATTTGTCCAAATGTAAGACAGATAAATACAGCACACAGTTCCCTCTTGATTTGATCAGACGGGAAAGACACTAAGAAGGGGTTAATAAATCTTGTTTTCTTCTAGTCTAGTTTTCTCAGGATTACTGATAACAGGAACAGAAACTCCCACAGCATTCCCTAATCACCTTTCTCAAAAGGGCTGGTGAGAAGGGAGGGCAGCTATTCCTGTGTCTTGAAGGGGTCAATCGAGACAGGCACAACTTGTGCTTCCCCTAAATCCTCTCGAGCCACAATGGGAGCCAACTGAGACAAACAGATTCCTCTCAAGCCTTGATGGGGGCCGATCAAGGCATGCACAGCATTCCACCTTGTGCGCTCAATCCTAAGGTTCCCACCAAGCCTCAATGGGGAGCCAGTTGAGGCACACACAGCATCTGTACATTCAACGCCATTCACTGTCTAGTGACCACCTGTTTTGTAGACCAACACACAAAGAAAGCATATTGCCAGCAATAGCCTTACAAGTTTACATCACCTCATCCCTCTATCTCACTGTGTAGCTGCAGCGGATCTTTATATTATTTACCATTATGTAACTCTGTGCAAGCGTGGTGGAGATGGTTTGAACCATAACTGTGGGAACGCATATCTAGTACCTGGAAACAGGAGATTGTTATGGCTATGAATCCTGGGAAAATGAACTCTAACTAACACATGCTAAAATCCACCTTACTTACACTAAAATTCACCTTACACACACCAGGTTTGCATAGCTGGTAAGTATCTGAAAACAGATTTGAACTCAGGAAGATGAGTTTTCTGACTCCAAGTCCAGCACTTTATCCACTGAGTCACCAAGCTGCTCTAGGAGGTACTTAATAAATGCCTATTAATTAATTGATTGGATGGCAAGCTTGTTTTAATTGTAGCAACCCAATATATTCACCTTCAAAGAGTGACAGTGTTTACTATGATAGGAAGAATTATTTTTTATCCCTGAATTTAAAAACAGTGACCTTTCCCACTCATAGACATACTTTTTTTCCCAGTCTTGGAATTTCTACCAGTGCGTTTGAGAGACAGAGAAACAGGAGAGATAGAAAAGACAGAGAAACAGGGAGAGAGAGAGAGAAAGACGCGCGCGAGAGAAAGACGAGAGAGAGAGAGAGAGAGAGAGAGAGAGAGAGAGAGAGAGAGAGAGAGAGAGAGAGAGAGAGAGAGAGAGAGAGAGAGAGAGAGAGAGAGAGGGAGGGAGGGAGGGAGGGAGGGAAGGAGGGAGGGAGGGAGGGAGGGAGGGAGGGAGAGAGAACAGAGAGGAGCTGGCGAAGCAGATAGGTTTTTCTCTCCTCGTTCCTCCCTCGACTGTTGCTTTGATTCTCAACAGCTGTATTGTTGGTTCCCCTGACCTTTCATCCCTTTTGTCTTTTCTTTTTCTTTCGTATAAAACTCATTGGGAGGTAAGGCAGTGAGTCAGAAATCAGTGTAACCCCTGGCAGAGAACAGAACACAAGATCACAGAGACCGTGAGAAAAATGTCAAGTAGCTAGTCTGACCAGACATAACCTGATTGTCCCAAGGGAAAGATGTGGACCTGGCAGTGTAGACATTCTTCAGCCTTTCTTCTTGAGGATTATTGGTTCTGTACAGTGACTAAGGAAACTACAATTCAGAAAAAAATGGCATTTACTCTGCTTCTGGAACCTTACTCTTAACACCTATTTTTCATCTCAGTGCCTCTTACAATTTCTGCAGCACTTACACCAATTTTTAAAAGACTCTCCTGATCACAGGTGAAAGGTTGTAAAAATAATAGGTCTTGACCCTTGGGTGGTAGTTATTTAGTCGTTACATTTCTTTGGGTTTACCTTGGATCTCCGGTAAAGTGTGTATTACACCACCACAATCTATGTTTGAGAAGGAGCTGAGTGTTGAGGTTGCAGGACAGCTCTCTTGTTTGCATTATGGCACAGTCTTTTTACTTGGGTGTAGGGGAAAACGGGAGATACAGGAAAACTCATGCAGAGTGGTAGAGCTTCTCCTTTCTTTCTGGGTCATAAGATATGAGTGAATATCTTTCCCAATTGTTTCCGTGTGAGACTTCAGGAACATATTTTTAGACACATGTCTATGGACTAGGCTGAGTTCAAACTATTTAACCTTGGTAACTTGAACACCTTAGAACCCATCTTGGAATTTCTGCAGCCCCAGAAAGAGCCCCAGACAAGTTGAGACCTGTTAAAAAAAGAAAAATTCCTCTTTCCTAATAATACAAAAACCTAAACCTATCTTTCCTGGACCAGAGCCCAAGACACCATTCCAGGAAGAAACCCACAGACTCCTAACAACAAGGGAAATGAGTCCCAGTCCCCAGATGCTTCCTGAGTAGAGCTCCAAACACTAACTTGTCTGGGACTTTACTCCTAAGGCACAATGACATATCTAATAGGCTACAGAAGAACCTGGTTCTTGGTAAGGGAAAGGAACAAGCATTTATTAAGCACCTACTGTGTGCCAGGCATTACACTAAACACTTAACAAAAATTATCTCATTTGATCCCTAAGACAATCTTATGAGGTAGGTGCTATTATTATATCTATTTTACACCTGAGGACACTGAGGCAGACAAAGGTTAAGTGATTTGCCCAGAGTCACAGTCAGTAAGTGCCTGAGGCTAGATTTCAACTCAGGTCTTCCTGACTCCAGACCTAGCTCTCTATTCACTATACTACCTACCTACCTCTAAGAAATGTGGAAGGGCATCTTGTACTATATCTTAAAGGTACTGACTACCACATCGCCACTTTCAGACAAGTGGGGCCACTTTATTGTAGGAAAATTATATCCATGAAATATGGCATAGGGCAGTGGAGTCACACTCAGATAATAACAGGGACCACTAAACCATCCATATGGATCTCAGCAGATCATGTGTTGACTTAGAAAATCACATGTTAACATTATCTATGTTCTAGTACATTTTTATTTATTTTGTTAACTATTTCCCAATTACATTTTAATCTGGTTCAACATACTGAATTGTTGTGGATAGACTTCAGGCTCTGTCTAATATCTTTGGGTTAGAGCACAGACAATCATTTCCAAGCCCTGAAGTACATACAACAATTCTGCACCTATACACATACCAGTCATTATGACAACTGCAACTATCCTCCCAGACTGGGACTCCCCAAACAGAAGAAGATATGGGGTTGAACAGAGAGAAAGAGACAAGAGTACAACAGAGAGAGAAACAGAGACAGAGACAGATATAGAGAGAGACAGAGTAATACAGAGAGAAACAGACAGAAAGACAGATACAGAAAGAGACAGAGAGACAAAGATGGAGAAAGACAG
Source organism: Notamacropus eugenii (assembly GCF_028372415.1). Lineage (NCBI taxonomy): Eukaryota > Metazoa > Chordata > Mammalia > Diprotodontia > Macropodidae > Notamacropus > Notamacropus eugenii. Next base: position 640,281,033 of record NC_092872.1, on the reverse strand, counting down.
AAAGACAGAGACAGAGAAACAAAGACAAAGAGATAGTCGCTTCCCTTCCTTGAAAAAGATAGAGAGATAGACACACAGGGAGAAACAGAGACAGAGAGGTAGAGAGAGCTAGAGACAAACAGAGACAGAGACAGAGGGACATAAAACAAAGAGACAGAGATAGAGAGAGACATAGAAACATGACAGAGATGGAGAGAGAAACACACAAAGAGACAGAGAGAGTTGGATAGGAACTCCACTTTCTCGCCCATTGTAGGTGACAGCTAAGAAAAACCACTCTACTCATTCTACTTAGAGGCAGTTCCCATGGAAACCCAGGTCCCTGCAGTTTCCAGTTAGGACCAACTGTAAAAATTCACATCTATATGACTAGAGCAGCTCCCTGGTCTCCCTGTCTTTAGTGCATCTCCTTCCACCCTTTTTTCACCCTCCTGCCAGACTAATCCTAAATTCTGCTTAATTCATGTCACTTCTCGGTTCAAGAACCTTTGCTAGTTCCTACGCCAACTCTCCTTACCCTTATATCCAAGCTATGCCACCATTCTTCTGTCTCTGTGGCCAGTCTTCCCTGATCCTGCCCTTGCTTCAGCCTAACTAGGCTCCTCTCCCTCCATATGTGTTCCTCACATGTCAGACTCATTCTAGTTTTTGCCCTTTTGCTCATGTTCCTTCCCTTCTCTGAAATGTTCTCCCCTCCAAAAACTTTGAGCAGATCTCACTAGCCCTTCAAGACTCTTTTCAGCTAACGGCCCTGTGTCTGAATGGCCGGGCTTTGGTGTAGGAAAAACTGGACTCAGAGTTCGATTCTGCTACTTCTCAACTATGTGACCTTGGGCAAATCATTCATCATCTCTGATCCTTGTCTGTAAAATGAGAGTGCTGGACTAAACGATCCATTAGGCCTTCTAAATCCTGCAATCTTTAAATCTTAGTTCACAAGCACTCTATCAATACTACCCACCTATTTTTTTGGGGGGGGAGGTATCTATATTATATATCTATATATTGTACTTTTTTTCTTTTTTTAAATTTTAAATTATTTGTTTTCAGTTTTTTATAATCATTTCCGTATATCTTTAGATTTTTTTCCCCTCCTTCCCCCTCTTCCCTGCTCCCTCCCTACTCCCTACCCAAGACAGTGCACAACCTTATATAGGTTCTACACATACATTCCTATTAAATACATTTTCACCTTAGTCATGTTGCATAGAAGAATTAAAATGAATGGGAGAAACCATAAAACAAAACAAAACAAAAGATAACACAAGAGAAAATGGTCTGCTTCATTTTGCAATCTAGTTCCATAGTTCTGTCTCTGGATGTGGAAGTTGTTTTGCCTTAAGAGTCCATTGGGAATATTTTAGGTCATTGCATTGCTGTGAAGGGCTAAGTCTACCAGAAAAATTCCTTGCATGCTGTGGTTGTCGCTGTGTACAAAGTTCTCCTGGTTCTGCTCCTTTCACTCAGCGTCAGTTCATATAAGTCCTTCCAGGCCTCTCTGAAGTCTTCCTGTTCATCATTTCTTAGAGCACAATAGATATTATATATTTTTACACAAAATTTAAAGGAATTAGTATACTTTGAGAGGTAGCATGGCTGAATGAGGTTAGAGCTTGGTCTTGGAAGTAGAAAAACCTGAGTTCAAATCTTGCCTTTGAAGGCAAGATCTTGGCTGTGGAACCCTGGCTAAGTTCACAACTCCTCAGTGTCTCAGAAAATGCTTTAAAATTATAGATTGAAGAGTAATTGCTAATAACCTTCTTTAGTAGTGTGATTTTCCTTACTAAGAGTTCCCTGAACCAATGAAAATACACGTTAGTAACAACAATGATGGCAGCCAAAATGGCATTGTATTAAGTATTTTACCATCCTTATCTAGATTGCAAGTAGATTGCATTATCCTTGAAGACAAGGACTACCTTTTATTTTTTAATTCCTACAGTGTATACTTGTGGAATTAAACTGAATGTTCTTTTTCCATTAGGAAGGTGACATTTTCCATTAAAGGTGACCTTAGTAGCCTCAAGTATCTGAGTCCACAGCCTTCCCAGTGCAGCTGAACCCAAAGGAGATATGCAATGCATGGTCTATGACTATGCTAAATAGCAACCCAAGGCGTGGTCAGGGAATATATACCACCATGATAAAAGGCCACAGCTTTGCAGAGGTGAGTTAAGTTATGCCATTTATGCAAGTTATGCATCAGTTATATCAATGATTTAATTCCCTGAACCTTAGATTTGGTTGGTTGTTGTCCTTCATTTTCAAAGAGGGCCAAAATGACACCAGTAGAATGGGGTCGAGTTTCAGTGTGCCTGACTGTAACTGATCGACCAGTACAAGGTGAGAAAGCTCTACTGTCAGTCGGACACAAATGGTCCACACGAACATTTGGAGTAGAGATGTCTAAATTTATAAATCTTGTTTCTTTTGAGCTATTGAAATTCTGCTTTGCTTATAGAATACAGTGCCTTCTTTGAAGGGGGCATTCCATGCTGGGTAGTCCTGTGCCAGTGTTTCCCATGTCTTACAATCAATTCCACAGTTCTTGAGAGAGACCTTGAGAATGTCCTTATATTGCATCTTCTGACCGCCATGTGAGCATTTGCTTTGTGTGAGTTCTCTGTAAAATAGTTTTTTTAGGCCAATGTGTATTTGACATCTGAAAAATGTGGTCAGCCCATTAGAGTTGTGTTCTCTGCATCAAAGTTTAAACGCTTGATTAATTCAGCTGAAGAAAGGACGTCAATGTCCGCTACCTTATCCTGCCAGGTGATCTTCAGAATCTTCCTAAGAAAATTCACATGAAAGTGATCCAGTTTCCTGGTATGGTGCTGGTAGACTGTCCAGGTTTCACAGGAATACAACAATGAGGTCAGCACAATGGCTCTGTAGACCCTCAGTTTGGTAGGCAGCCTAATATCTCTTCTCTCCTTTGGAGCCTCCCAAACATTGAGCTAGCTCTGGCAATGTGTGTGTCAACCTCATCATCCATGTGTACATTCCTGGAAAGTATACTGCCAAGGTATACTTGTGGAACTTATCCACAGCATTCAGAATTTTTCCATTTGCTGTAATAGATCCTAGTATGGTATAACTAGACTCCAGTTAGTACAAATAATTAATCCTCTGAAATGGTCACATGTATTCAAATTTACACTACTTGAAGTTACAATTATATAAAATGTGGTAATTGGTTTCAGCCCATTGGAAATATAAAGTACAATTTTGAATAATGCATAATGTATTGAGGAAAGAGGCACTTACTGGGATCTCAGAAAATTAGAATGAAGCCCTGATGATGTGGTGATACTAACAGGCATTTTGCTCTTCTGCAAGAAGCAGTCTTTAGACTCAGGTCTTGGTTTTGATATATTGATAATGGAATCAGCACATGGGTGGGAAAAGGACCTCGCATGGCTTCCTGGACCAGAGTGAGTTGTTCAGGGACCACTACACTTAGGGATTTCTCATGGTGTGGGATAAGATGACCATTCCTGCTGGGATGTGCTAAAATTCCTGATTGATTGATATGAGATAATTGTATATGTGTATGTGAGAGAGACAGACAGACAGACAAACACAGATAGATACTGAGACTAAGACCAAGAAAAACAGAAATTGAAAGACACAGATAGAGAAACAGAGACACAGAGAAATGAGTCCCAACTCAGGAAGAGAAAGAGTAAATGGACACCTGATCTCTCCAACAGCAACAACATAAAGCCACCCTTCCTAGAACAAATAAAAAAGAAGAGAAACCCTGTCTCTACTCAAGTTTAATACATTGTGTTCAGAAGACACAATTCTCACTGGTAGCTCCCTTTTTTCCAACAGTAGGAATGCATTGAAAGTGTTCTGTGTTGTTTCCTATCTCTTTCTGTTTTATCTGGACCTTGAAAATGTTTGTTTCTTTTCCACATAAACAAGTTATCTAGCTGCATGAAAGATCTACAGAACAGTTAAGCATCTTCTTCAAGGACCAGAAGAACTCCCTTGGGAAGGAGAAAAAGACACTTTGTAGGGATGTTCTGTGGCCGGTGTCCTGCAGATTCTCTTTAGGAATCAGATTAACCTTACATTTTGGTTTTTGTTTTTTAATTTTTTTGGTACTGTAAGTTTGGGTTCCTACATTTTCAAATGATGCAGTAGATTTTCATGCTAGACAAGAGGTAAAATAGTCTCATCCAGGGGTGGGGAACCTGTTCTTTGAAGTTTGGATTCAGTCAAAGGGCTGCTTTTGAGGACCTAAAAGACTAAGTGTGGCCTTGAGGCCACAGGTTTCCTACCCCTCGTGGCTTGTAGTCAACCAGGCAAGAGTTCCTCTCTTTAAGGGAGAAAATCTGTGGGGTCTTCAGAGAAGTCCTGCCACTACCTTTGTGAAACCATTTCTCCAAATCTCACTACTGTTTCTAGGTACCCATCTGTAACTGATTCAGTAGTGAGGTGTATACTTGAGAACCATTGTTATTGCTTCAGAGTGTCTTTCAAGTACTTCAGTAAATAATTTTCCATTACTGACAGTATGTCTATCACTACCAATAAAGGGAGGGAGAAACTCTTTTTCCTCCTTTCTTTCTATCCCTGAATTAGCCACTTTTCAACTCCACTCCAAGATCTATTTCTGACTATGCTCCTTGGTTTTAGGAATACCGCCTATAGTGGTCATGGGTTTCTCTTCAGATTTTATGGGGTTGATTCTGGTCAGGAGAGAGCAAGAACTTCAGAAATGCTGCACTGCCCTCATGGTAGGCGAAACAACTAACAAGTTCCCACTTTGATCTGGACCAATGATCCAAACCAGCACCTTGTTTTCCAAGGGAGAGAAAATTTCAAGGTGCTTAGCCTGCGTATAACCCACACTGTTCTCTCTCAATACTAATGGGGACCAGCAGGTAAATAAAGCATCTTCCAGTCATTGTATGAGATTCAGAGGTGATCATGTTGCAGTTCCACTATTGCCAAATGCTGGTCTAAAACAAATGGATGCTGCATAAGCTCATATCCAGGCAAAAGAGATCTACTCATTGGAAGACCAAAGAATGGCCTTAGGGGAGTTCTTTGAAAACAACAAAAAGATGTTCTTCTAGTCTTCCACCTCCCCCCAGCAGAGAACTAGTATTGATCATTAAAAAGAAAAGCAGGCAGTTATAACTGGCATAATTGTCAAACCAGGTCTGAGTGCTATCACTACCTAATCGCTTCTACCCTCGGTATCTAACCTAAAGGACTGACAGTAGCAATGGTATTCATCAGACTGGACCTCTAGGGAGCCTACAGCTGTTCTATATGTAAAGGAAATAATGAAGGAATGAAAGATGACCTTTCAGACTTGATATAGCCTGTATGAATACTGATTGCCATTTAGTGTGTAAAGACACCTTGCAGTTTTTCATATGTTCATAAATCCAGTGTTCATCTATCTAGATGCTATCGTCACCCTCTTCCAGGATCCTGGCCATCTGGGCACATAACAACATGAGCTATTGGTCAAATTGAAGAAAATCTCAATTTGAGAAGGATATGAATGTAAAGAAGATGAGATGACGTTCCCAAAACAACATTCTATTGCCTTACAAGGAATCCTTATAGAACTACGTGAAGTGGAAACTGTTCTGTCATAGACCTTGTTTTTTCAGGCAGCTAGGTGGTACAATGGATAGTACCAGACCTGGAATCAGGAAGGCCTGAATTCAAGTGTGACCTCAGGTATCTATTAGCTGTGTGACTCTGGATGAGTCACTTAATCTCTGCTTGTCTCAGTTTCCTCATCTGTAAAATGTGGATAATAATAGTACCTACCTCCCAGGGTTGCAAATTTTTTAGCACAGTGCCCAGCATGTAAACGTTAGCTATTATTTCTTGGTTTTGCAGGATACTACCATCTCTGCACCCCCAAATTCTCTGCTCTAATGATGCCTCTCACAGATATGATCAGGGCTTTCTAGTGAATACCAGAGGTAGAAGATATGTTTATTCACCTAAAAAAAAGAAAGAATAGAAGTCAGCAACTTGGCAAGTCACTTAATCTCTCTGGGCCTCAGTTTCATCATCTGTAAAATGAAGGGGTTGGAGTAGATGACCTCTCTAGTCCCTTTAAGCTCTAAAGCTATGACTTTGAATGTAAAACTGCAGAAGACAGACACCTCTAGTATTCTTCCTGAGGTCATCCTTTCCCTACACTCTTATCTTCCATTTACTTCAATAAGTAAACCAATTCAAGAAAAGTCAAATCAAATCTGAAAATCCAGAGTCAAAGCCATGTTTTGTGGTATGGAGCTGCCATCTTTAGGAATTCTTTATCATTAAGAAAGAACTAAGAAACCTTTGGTCTAAGATAGCTTAATCAGAACTAGATCTTCTGAGAACCATTTTTCTGTATGTTCTGCTTAATTTATGATTCATGTTCCTGAACATAGATATGTCCTTGGACATAATTTTTGGGCATATATGCCATCATGGAAGTCTGATTTGGGGACCTGATCAATTCACTGCATCAGACCCTTCTATAAACATTATCACTGCTAAATTTCAAATAGACTTCCTTTAGTTAATCCATCAGGATCAGGTGTAGGAAGCTTACATTGAAACCCAACCGTCCAACCTCCACATGGATACACATGCCACCCAAAAGATACCACTTCATTTTTTTCCCATCTGCCACCTCAGGATCCACATAAGTAATTCCATATACAATGCCACCTCACCCAGCATACCCAGCTTCCTCCCCTGTATTGGCCTTCTACCATGACTGAGGTTGCTTTCTTTTTCCAATCTGAAAATTTCAAAATCTTTAGTCTTCCTTCCCATATTCCCCTCTGCTCATGGTCCCAAATTTGTCTCACATTTCTGGACTACACTATTTATAATCTCTAAGACAAAAGTTCCACCATGTATCACCTCCATTCGAATAGTTGAAGTACATCAACCAAACCCTGGAACAATTTCTCTAGGTATAAATCTCTTGCTGCAATGATGACTAGACCAATATACCCAACCACAGAGTTTGTTATAATAAACTTCATATACTTGCCTACCTAGAACATGTCCTTTTATATATGAACAATGCTTTTCCCCCCTTTATGTATATCACATGTGGCAATACGCGTAAAGGAAAAACTAAAGTCAAGGATGATTCTGGGAAGAGTTGGAAGGCATCCAGGATGATTTGCAGTACACCCTGGATAGACAAAGCAAGATTAAAAATATAGGCCAACTGGAATTGTATTCTTGGAGACTTTGAGCATAAGAGACTTGGTCTGGTTATCTTGTTTAACCTCTGCACCAGCAAACCTTCCTAGGAATTACCACACCATCCCTAAGACAGTATGCCAAACAGCCATCTGCTGGGGTTACCCTCCTCATTCTATATGTCTTCTATATTTCCCTAGACTTTATCACAATAAACTCATCTCAACTGTGAACTATTATCTCTACTTCTTTTCCCACCATTACTAATGTGGCAAGGCAAAAAAATTGAATATAAGGATTTCAGAGAAATGTGGGATGATTTGTATGAACTGATGCAGAAAAAAAAGCACCAGCAAAATAATTATCACAATTACTACAATAATGTTAATGAATTTTTAAAAGATTTTTTCTGAACTTCAACACCAAATAAAATAAACATTTCCCTTCACATAGTCAAACAGACAAAGAGGATTGTACATGAAGCTTCAAATTTCTGTCATGGACTACTTGTTTTTCTTTTTTCAAACATAACAAATTCAGTATGGCACTTTCAAAGATGCCCTGTATGTCTAATTCTTTCTGGCATTCTTTCTTTCTATTCTTTTCTATTAATTAAAATAAAAATATTCAATGACCCTTGATTGGGGGGAGTAACCCATCCTTCTTCCGCCTCTCAATATCACGCCCCACACAAGAAAAATGAAAAAGAAAAGCTTTGCCACAAATATGCATAATCAGGGAGAGCAAATTTCTACGTTGGTCATGTCCCAAATTGTATTTCTCATTCTATGCCTTAAGTCTATCACCTCTCTGTTAGGAGAGAAGCATGTTTCATCGCTGATTCTCTAAAATTATGGCTGGGTATTAAATAAAAAATAAATAATTAATAAAAATTAAATAAAATGAAGTTGAATTCCATGTAATGCATAAAGCAAAGGATGGAAGAAATAGAATAAAACATATCTACTGTATTCTTCCAATAGCAGAAGGCTGGGGGATCTCTTGTACAGGATATTATATACATTGACAGACAAGGTTTCTATATTGGATGTTTGCTTAATTGTTTTTCTTTGTCACAAGGGAGGATTTAATCTGAAGTGGAGTGGGGAAACAGCTGTGATATAAAGTAGAGACCAACAACATAACATAATTTAACATTAAAAAAATTTTTTAAAAAGGATACCTAGATCAGGATATCTTAAAGTCATGAAATTGCTGAGGTACCTACTAGCCTGATGTGGGTCCAGGCCCACAGAGAGGACATCAGAGCCAGCACACACTCCAAAGTTGATAAAGGTCTTCCTTTACTGTGACATGACCTCCAGTCCTGGAGTCATCCTCTGCTAGAAGGGATGGTGTCCACACTCTTGCCCTCTCTGACATAGTTGAATTTTGAGGGACTGTGGCAGATTTGATCCATGACTATATCTAGATGGTAGTTCAGGATCCTAGTCAAAGGATGAAATTCTAAGTCAGACAAAGGTTAGCTTTCTAGTGCTGTCTAAAATATGTCTGAAGATCAAATACTATTCAATCTGGCTTAACTCTCTCCTCTTGCTTTCAACTTACTGTTCATTTCAGTTCTTCAGAGAAACCAAGATTCTTGACCCAACTCAGTCTTTGTTTTATATTCTCTTGGATCCTGATTTTGACCTAACTTTTCCCCTTCCCTCTCTACCCTTGTACCAGTTCTAGCTTAGCCCATCCCAGGCTTATCCACAGGCTTATGTTCTAAAACTAGAGTTCATCCCTTTCACAAGTTATGATACCAAAGGTAGGAAGATGGTGGTTAGGGACTGGGGGAAAGGAATGTAGGAAAGGGGGATGTAGGAATGAACCAGAAAGAGCCCTAGCCTCCAGAAATTGAGACCTATATTTACTTTAAGCACACTAAGCAAAGAATGATAACTACACAAGACTTCTCTGTCATATAAAGAACCTTCTTTATCTTACTGAATGGTCCATCACACATCATTTCATGTCATATAGAAAATATTAATAATACCCTGGAAGAGATGACATTAAACTGGAGTCAGGTCTTCAGAGATGACTGTAGGATCATTTATAAAGTCAGAGAGGAAGCAGGTAGGAAGTTGAGAAAGATTAAAGGCAGGTGAGGTGACCTGTGTGGAGTTTGTTGTGTGACCTGCTGACATTGAACTATTTGGCATTCACAAGGTCAGTTTTCAGATCAAAGACTTCTGAGTGTGACAAACAGAACCTGATGAGGAGGAATGTCAGTATCTGGATGACTCTTTGCACTCCATTTTATGGTTGGGAGAGCTGAAATGTATGGAGGATACGTGGCTTCAGGTCACCAAATAAATTCAGGACAAAATGAGAAAAGGACTCAGGACTACTAATTCTCAAAATCCTTTTCCATCCATTACTGATGTCCCTCCTGATGACTTATATGCATTTCTGCTTTTCCTTTTCTCTTTCCACCAAATGAAATTGGTTCCTCATGGAACTGAGCAGTAATAAGTGGTATTGAGAAAACACTTTGAAATATTAAAAATGCATCCATTGCACCAAACCTGAAACTGTACTGCCCTGCCATGATTATCAAAGACACTCCCTATAATACAGGTACTGTACTCCCTCAAAGAGAGGGATGGGGGACCTCTAATAAAGAATATTACATACATTGTCGTACAAGGTTTCTATATTGGATGTTTTTACTTCATCATTTTCTTTTTTCACAAGGGAGGGTTTAATCTGAAGTGAAGTGGGAAATGACAGTGATGCAGAAATTAGATGCATATGTCTCATCTATATCCTCTTTCCTGAAGCTCTTGGATTATGCCTGGTAGTGAGGTGGGGGATCCAAAGGACAGTTGAATAGAGTTGAAAAAAATAGAATTGGAAGCGCTAAATTCTGGCAGAAACATTGGAGAGAGGAACTTTGAAGAGTGGGAATAGATAAAAGATCCTAGAGTTCTCCAGAAGATAAGCAATTAAACCAAAGAATGTGAGGAAAGAAGTTAATCTCCCCTCCTCCCAAATGCTTATTCTACAGCACAGAGAGGAAGGAGAAGGAACCAGTGCTTTGCCCATAGATATACCTTCATTCTCTAAGTTTCCCAGTACATCCAGTTCTGAGAATGACAAGTGCTGTCTCCTGGAGTTATCGGGGAAAACACACAAGGTGGCATTAAAAACAAAAGCTGTCAAAGACAGGAAAGGAGCCACCCTGAGGAGGGAGAGGGATGAGAATTTGAACCGATGGGGCCAGTATCCTGTATGTAATGGGCTCATGGTGAGAGCTGGTGGGGATGTTTCCTTTCCCCAGCATGTGGACAGCCCCTATTGACATTGGCGAGAGATCATATGCACAGACTCATGGAAACATTCTGTTTGGAATATTTTCTTTTTCATCTCTTCCTCACAGTACGTGGACAACTCAGGAGATATTTCTAACTAGCTGATGAGCCGTGGGGTTTCTGCAACTGATTCCTGATTGGGTGAAATGGTTGCTACCCCACTGAGGCGCTAAGGACAGACACCAAACCCACACATGGTCAGCACATGGAAGGTGGGCGGGAGGATGTCTGGGTTGTGCAGTGATGGGGGGAGGAAAGCAGCTCTGAAACTGTAATTTAGAAATAATAAACTGATGTCACTGTGACATTGTGTACCTCCAACCCCACTGTGCTGCTGAAACCAAATGGAAGTAAGGGAACTAGGCTGTTTCTGCATTTGTTTCTCCTGAATTTCTACTGCAGGAGCATGGAAAGACAGGTCATGTTTCTGACTGAGAAAGGGATTTATATAATGCATGACAGGAAGGAAAAAGGGTCAGGGTGTTAATAAGAAATCACCTGTGTGTGTAATGCTTTACAGATACAAAGCCCTTCCTGGTTACGTCCTTTGATTCTCCCTGCAAGCCATGAGATAAGCAGTGCAAGTACTAAGGTTATTTTACAGATGAAAAAATAGAGGCTTGCAGAGATTAGCTAACCTGCCCAAGATTACACTAATAAGAACTCAAACCCAAGTCTTCTGAGTCTAAGGCTATAACTCTTGCTTTTTCTCTTGTAATAGAGAACTTACTATAAAAATATTTTTCAGTTATCTTCACGCTACTGAATTATGACAGGATGGCCCATAGAACCCTAAAGTCATTGAAGATGACACATTACCATATCATCAAGGACTCAGGTGTACCCTGCCAGCTTTTAGTAATGTCATAGTAACCTCTCCAAGTTCTATCTACCCTGAGAACAAACTGAGGAATTTAGTTCAATAGTGAAATTTATCAACTTCTATTGAGAAACTTATCTCTTTGCTTCTTTCCCCCCAACTTTTTTTCAGTTTCTTGTTATATTGATCCATGGCAGATGCATTGTGACTTACCTTTGCAGATACTTCTCTTTGAAGTATGCCTGGCTCACCATTCTCTAGTGAAAATTTTTGTCTCATTCATGAATGATTCCACCTGAGTGCACTATGAACCTAGAACTCTGAAGAGGGTGGACAAACCTGTAGGAGCTGGGCTGGTGCTCTATAGAAAGTAAACACTACCTAGAGTTTCTCTACAGAAGGCCAAGAGCAGCCCAATTCCATGGCCCAGACAGGAAAAATCTGGCTTCCTCTCCTGTTTCCTCACACAGCACCAACTTCATGCAATTTAACAACTTAGTCACTGCTTGGAATCACAATCTTGCAGAATGTTTGTGGCAGATATGCAGTTTTTCTGTAGAAGGTCAAAAATGGGGACATTTGGATAATTATTTTTGAGGTCACCTGCATTTTGTTTCTAGAGATGGAACAAGAAGATAGTGGGAGGATGGATGCTTTAGTAGTGTTCTAATTCTGGGCAGCTAGGTGATACAATAAATGGAGTGCTGGACCTGGAGTCAGGAAGGTCTGACTTCAAGTGTGACCTCAGACATCTACTGGCTGTGTGACCTTGGGCAAGTCACTTAACCTCTGTCTGTTTCAGTTTTCTCATCTGTCAAATGGGGATAATAATCGTACCTATCTCTCAGGGTTGTTGTGAGGATCAAATGAGATAATATTTGTGAAGTGTTTAGCACATAGTAGGTACTATACAAAGGCTAGATATTCTTGTTATTATCCCCACTCCTTACAATGGTCTGTTGTAATAGTCAGGTTCAGGGATTGCTAGAAACATAAGCAAACCAATAGTGGGCATATTAAGGCCTAGAAGAAAGACCACAAGATGCGCTTTCCCTTTCACCATTACGCTCAGGTCTCTACTTTGATCTGGTGTAGGGAAATTATAATATCAGTAGTAACATTAATGTTTGGTTTAAGGTTTTTCAAAGTGCTTTCATAATAGCGAACGTTTACACAGTGCTCTAAAGTTTTCAAAACCTTTTGAATGTATTATCTCATTTAATTCTCACAACAATCCTGTGAGGTAGCTTCTATTATGGTTCCCCCTTTATAGATGAGGAAACTAAGGCAGAGAGAGGCCAAGTGGAATGGCCAGGGTCACACAGCTTGTAAGTATAAGTTAGAATTCAAAGCTGTTTTCCTAAATTCAAGTCTCTCTACAACACGCACACAGCAGCCTAAAATCCTTAGAGCAGAATCCCAGGAACAATCTTCAGCTCTAATTCTGGTAGGCTAAGAGGCTCTGAGGCTATATTGAGGTAAACAAAAGGGACCCAGATGCTTCAACCTAGGTTGAGCCAGCTCTAGTTGTCTAGTTAAATTATCTAATCAGAGATCAAACGTATAAGTTAAAACTCAGGAACTGGTAGAATTCTTTGGAGTTAGGAATCATTCCTGTGGAGATTCATCATTCTACTTGTAGCTATCTCCATATCCTCCCTCCTTCAAGTGAAGGGCCCAGATCAAAGTGGCCACATCATCTATAATCATGAAAATTGATTTTGCTCCCTGTGGAGTCTACCAGGTTCCGTGTCTCTTGTGCCAAGTTTCTGGAGCTGGAAATGTGAGCAGGGCGAGAAGAAAGGAGAGGGGGAAAGGGAGGGGAGGGACAGCTGAGAAGCACAATAGTATCTGAAAGACAATGCCAATAGCCCTTTCTGAGTCCTCTCATCCATGGAGGAAATAATGCCCTAAGGCTGTACAGATGTCCACAGTGAGCTGATGGTGATGAGAACATGACTGTTATTCAATGAATTCTGTATGTCCAGAGTTGGACAAGGTCCTCATTTGTAATCTAAATGAGGAGGAGACACTCAGAAGAGAAAGAAGTCTGGGAATGTGCTCTAGGGGAGTGGAAGTCCCAGTCAAAGAGAGAAACCATGGACAAGAGCAGTCATCAAGAGGGCTTGTCTGCCCAGGGTTCCCAATCATTAAGTCAGTATCTGGTTAATCTGGTTTAATTTGGTTGTTTTACCACTTAACTATGCTCTTATCATGTAACACTCTCTTGTACTTGCCAAAATACCTGTTGACAAGGCCTGTGATGATGCCCCTTCTCTGATGAGGGATTTTACTGACAATGCCTCTTCCCCATCGCTGTATATCCCCAGGTAATCTCAAGTCTTCAGCAAAATAAAGAATATCCCTGCTCACTAAAACCCTGGGTATTCTGATATATTCAGTGTGAGAGCATAGGATGAGTTGAACACCCAAGGTCAGTCTGTAAACCGTGACCCCCCCCACCCTACCCCAAATAACAATGTTTACATCATGTTAATGTAGAGGGTATACCAATTTGGATTTGGACTTGAAATTTCTGGACCATGTCTCCCCCCACCTCCACAGCCTAGCGTTAGGGCAAGCTCAGGCTCTCATTTTGACTTACACAGTGATTAAGGCTAGGCTAGAAATGAGGCAAAGTATAGCTTCTTTAAAAAAAAACAAAAAAAACCCAAAACCAAAATCAATCTGAGAGGGCAAGATCCCTAGGGTTTCTGGCCAAAACAAAAACAATTGCTATTTACATTCACTCTGAGCTATCATCATCCAAACAATGCCCAAGTAAGGCTAGAGTTGGCCTATAGTTGGTCAGTCAATGAGAACCAGAGTGATTTGGGTTTAAGGCATGGTTCTTAGAAAAGAAATCTAGCCCATAAACTCCAAGATACCTTGTGAGGTTTCAGCGGTCAAAATTTATATTCCTTTGGGCAGAGCACCCACAGGTAGGGGTATGATTCTCTATGTGGACAGAGAGAGAGGAGGGAGGAAAGGAAGAAGGGAAGGAAAGAGGGAAAGAGGGAAGGAAGAGAGGAAAGGAGGAAGAATGGGAGGGAGGAAAGAAGAAAGGGAGGGAGGAAGGAAAGGAGAGAGGAAGGGAGGAAAGAGGGGGAGAAGAAAGAAGGAAGAAAAGAGGAAGAAAGGTGGGAAGTAAGGAAGGAGGGAATGAAGGAAAGAAAGAAGGAAAGAGCTGCATTGCCCAACTGGAGCTAGCCAGTTGCGTCCCCAGTGGGCAGCTACTACTACTTACAGACTGTTATTTGTCCTTCATTCTCAAAGGGGACCATGATATCAGGAAGGTCATATCATGACCTGCAAGTGAATTGGATTTAAATGAGGGAGGGCTGTGCAAAGTCATCAGCCTTACTCTTTCATCTAGAGTCATGTGCATCCAGCGCCAAGACATAATCAGGATGACTGCAGATGGTCCCTGGCAGCATAGGACAGAGCCAGGAGTGCAGCTGAAGCCTTTGATCCAGCATTCTTTCTTCAGCACTACAGTCACCTCAAAAGCTGTGTATCAATCACACCATAGCTTCATTATATTTTTACATGGACTAAGTTTTTGTTTTTATAACTACATCAAGTGCTAGGTCATCAAGCCATCAAGACATTAATTGATGATTCAAAGTCATAGAAAATGGGGAAAGAACAGGTCATTTAAATCAAGAAAATACCCAAAAATGCATTTGCAACATCAATTTCAACTCTTCCCCTCAAATCGCCCTCAGTTAGACCACATTTGGAGTCTGGTGCTCAGTTCTGGGCACCACCATTGATAAGCATTATTGATAAGCTCAGTCAGTCAATAGGCATTTATTAAACTCCTACTGTGTGACAGGCACTGTGTTCAGTGATGAGGATACAAAGGAAAGTAAAAGTTAGCCCCTGACCTCTAGGAGTTTGCAATGTAATTGGGGAGACAATATGCAAATAACCACACGCAAGCGAACCAGGACATATTGGAAATAATCACAGAAGGAAGGCGGCTAGGTGGCACAGTGGCTGAAGCCTGGAGTGGGCAAGACATCAGTTCAAATCCAGTCTCAAACATTTCCTAGCTGTGTGACCCTGGGCAAGTCGCTTGATCTGTTGGCCTCAATTTCCCCATCTATAAAATAGGGATAATAACAGTACTCTTAAGGTACTAGCAAACACCGATTAAGAAGTGTCACTCCTGGATTAGCCATTCCTGGATTTAGAACTCAAAGAAGGGAGAACTTTGGCCCTTTCTAGAAATCTCTTCAATGCCAGAAAATCACATGCAAAATCTTCCACGTGGGTGCTATTTAAGCTCTCTCTAACTAGCCTGTATAACCAAGCCCAAAGGTCACATTTAAAATAACGGAGCTGGGGACCATCCCAGAGCAGCAGCCGTGACACATGGCACACATCTATTTCTTATTTGGATTATTAACGCTTAGCTCTATTTTGTTTTCTCTTTCTGGGAAGCTGAGCTAAACAAGTAAGGACATGCTATTAATGTCATTCAAGATCTTACTTACAGCTTCTAATTATAATGATGAGAATATTAATATCACCCTCCATTATATAGCGCTTCTCTCCCAAAGAGCCCTAAATACTCTGATGGAGCTCAACATAAGCAGGTATTACATGGTCTTTACAGATCCTAATTACATGTTCTTTTGTGTTTGGGATGAGCTAAATTTATCCTATTTACCAGGCTCTGTGGGGCAAAGGCCATATCATTTTTTGCTTAACTCTTTAGAGTACCTAATAAGAGATCATACAAATTTTAGCCTTCAATACTTGTTATTAATGATTCAAGAAACATTTATTAAGTACATCTTGTGTGCAGAACACTTTATTAGGGCCTGACAGAGATATAAAGTTAGATCACAGACTCATAGGAATCTCAAAGTTGGAAGGGATCTGAAGCCACTTAGTTCCATCTATACTTGAACAAGAGTCCTCTTTGTAACATCAGTCAGTCAGTCAACAAGTCTTTTGTCATAGTTTTCATCCCAGTCAGAGTCACATCATAGTCATCATTTAGTCATTTGTTATTGTGAAATAGTTTCAGTCACGTCTGACTCTTCGTGACCCCATTTGGAGTTTTTTTGGCAGATGTACTGGAGTGGTTTGACGTTTCTTTCTCCAGCTCATTTTACAGAAGAGAAAACTGAGGTAAACAGGATAAAGTGACTTGTCCAGGGTCATCCAGCTAGTAAGATGAGTCTTCTTGACTCCAGGCCTGGTGCACTATGGTGACACCTGGCTGTCTTCTGCTCTTCATACATGTCTCATAATAGTCTACTGATCATTATAGTGCGTTCATCCTTCATTGCCAAAGAAGACCATGCCATCAGAGAAATGATGACATGACTTGCACTTGACTTTGTTTTGAATGAGGGAGGGCTGTGCAGTCACCAGCCTCACTTCTTCTCCAGAGCCATCTGAATCCAGTGACCAGATATTCATCAGAATGACTGGAGATGACCCAGGATGAGGCAATTGGGGTTAAGTGACTTGCCCAAGGTCACACAGCTATTGAGTGTCAAGTGTCTGAGGTGAAATTAGAACTCAGGTCCTCCTGACTCCTGCACTGGTGCTCTATCCACTGCACCACCTAGCTGCCCCCTAGTCTACTGACCATACCTCCAGCTCAATGATACATCTTTCACTGTCATGCCTTTGCATATAGTGACCACCCCTGCTGGATGTCCCCTCCACCCTCACTTCTGCCTCTTCCAGTTCTTAACTTCTGTCAAGCCTCAGCTCAGACTTCACTTCCTCTTCTGTGAAGCCTTTCTTGATCCACCCTCCTCAAAGTACCTAGCATTACCTGTGAATATATTTTCTCCTCTCTCCCCTAGAATATAAGCCCCTTGAGGACAGGGATGACTTGACTTTTTTTGTCTACCAGAGGGCCCAGCACTTTAGCAAATGTTTGTTGAACTGAATCAAATACTTCCCAAAGCAAAAAAAATATCTTCCTCTTTCCCCATTACTGTTCATTCCTCCAACTTTCTGGTCTTTTGAGTAGCTACTTCCTACTTTTTGTCTCTTGACAAAAAGGGGCCGCTTTCCAAACTTTGAACTCCATGGACTAAGGACTCATTGTCACATTTCAAGGGGAGGGACTGACAGTGAACTTATTCACATTCCTCTGCTGGATGGAATGTGCTGAAAATGCACTCCACTCCCATCTGGAAAGGCTTTAATCTGATCCCTTCAAAGAGGTGTTGGAATTTTAAAAGTCATTCCCAAACCTTCTTATCCTTCTAATCCATCTCCTAGAAAGGAGAACAGTTTAGGAGGTCCAGAAAATGAAGAGTTGGTGGAAGGAGAAGTATCCCAGGCCTAGAACCATTTGGTGACTGTTATACTGTCTGGAATCCCACCTTCGTCAAGAGACCACACACATACATACACACACACATGCACACGCACATGCACAAACACACATGCACATATGTATCAGTTGCTAGCGTCTTCTCTCTGAGAGGTAGGCAGCTGTTGGGGACCTGAAGTCAGGATAATCTGTATTCAAATTCAACCTCAGAAGCTTACTAGCTATGTGAACCTGAGTGAGTCACTATTTGCTTCAGTTTCCTCAGTTGTAAAATGGGAATAATAATGGTCCCTATTTCACAGGGTTGTGAGGATCAAAGGAGAAAGTACTTAACCCAGTGCCTGGTACATAGTAAGTACTATATGAACGCACATTCCCTTCTCCTGAGATTACCTTCCATTTACCCTACCTCACGTATACATACTATTTTCATGTCTCCTTCATCAGAAGGCAGCTATGTGGCACAGGAGATAGAGCGCTGGGTCTGGATTCAGGAAGACCTGAGTTCAAATCTGGCCTCAGACACTTACTAGCTTGTGTGACTCTGGGCAAGTCACTTCATTCTATTTACCTCAGTTTCCCCATCTGTAAAATGAGTTCAAGTTGAAATGGCAAACCATTCCAGTATTTCTGCCAAGAAAATTTCAAATGGGATCATGAAGAGTTGGGCAGGACTGAATAATGACAAAAAACAATAAAGACCTCCTCCTAGAAAGTGAGCTCCTTCAGGGAAGGGAATCAGAGCTTAGCCCAGTGCCTGGCACATAATAAGTGCTTAGTAAATGCTTGTTGACAGAATCCCAGAATGTTAGCACAGGAAGGAACGTTAGAGATCACCTCGTGCAACCTTTTCATTTTAGAGAGTCCTATCATGATTATTCTTGCGCCTACTAACTTGCCTGAGCACCCAAAATTTCAGGAGAGACAGCAGGGCTCTATTCTAAACTCAGATGTCTGGCATACTTGGGATACTGCTCTACCATATGGCCCCTCTCCCATAACTTGATTTAAGAACACTACACTCCAAAACATTCAGGTCTTGTCCCTATGGTATAATCAGGAAACCTGGAGAAGCTCAGTGGCATTTCATTTTCTGGTCCTGGGTTCAAGTCCCACTTGGACCCAAGCCTGGGTTTTGTTGGCTTTCTTCTTCTATTCAAGTTCCCAAAAGTTGCATTTGTCTGCATTAGCAGAAGCAGTTCTTATCACTGCAGAAGTCTGCTGAATTGATAAAGCCATGGCAGTCACAGTGTTCTTTTCCTTGGAAGTCCCAGGCAGCCTTGTGTTGGGCTATTTTTGCGTTCCTAAATTAATCTCTTTAGGAAGTGTTAACTTTTCCCAGCCATACTCCAGTTCAACATGAAATTAATTCTTTAAACTCCTCCCCTCACTTATGCATTTAATCTGTATGTAACTGGGGTACACAGACCCTGTTGAGTATTCTCCCCCCTGTTTCTCCCTTCTGGATGTTCTCATTGGCACAATTCACCCCCATCCCACTAGAAACTCCTCACTTTTCCTTAGATCCACCTGTGTTAACAAATTGCTTAAACTTCCTATCAGTAGTAAAGAACAAGAGTCATTTGCTTAAACTAGTTTTAATTATTAGCTAGTATTTGGACATGAAGGAAATACACCAGCACTCCTAGTGTTTGCACATTGGCCCAAGCAAGCTCCTTTGTCTCTTTCAAAACACCAGGGTCAGGTGGTCATGAGTCCAGTCTCTTCCCTACTCTCTGCTTCTCTCTTGCAGAGGGAAATTAGGACTTATATGTCTCCTTGTAAAACCATCCCTTCCTTCATGTAATGGGAAGAGGGAGATTTCTCAGCCACTGCTTTTTCTGAGAAAGCTGGTGACTTGGGCTACAATGAGCTTGATGTGTGAACCAGATGCTCCCTGGAATTCTTTATCATCACTTAATCATTTTTGATGGATCGGCTGTCAGGGACCTCAGTAACCTCTGTCTCCCTCCTGCTGCTCTCACCGATGCTACCAGTCTGTAGGAGAGCAAGGAGCAGAGGGACCCTGTCTACAAGCCAAAGCTGGAGTGGGCACAGCCATCAGAAATCGGCCTATGTTCCCACCACTCACTCTCTTTCACCTTGGCTCCCCGTTAGCCTTCTTTTTTCCAAATCAGTCCCTCTGATCAGACTTTACAGATGAAGACTTCCGTATCTATAGATGTATCTTGCTCTAGAGACCTGGGAAAGTCTTCCACTTAAAAAGGTCAAAGTCTCCCACTGCATCCAGGGCCATCTTCAGTTGTCCTGATCTATATCTTGCCACTGGACCCAGATGGCTCCAGAGGAGAGGGTGAGGCTGGTGTCTTTGCATAACCCTCCCTCACTTAAATCCAATCCCCTTGCATGTCATGGCATCACCTCCCTGATGACATGGTCTTCTTTGGGAATGAAGGACAAACAACAAACAAATGAATGAGTCCCATGCTGCCTATGAGAGTTGGGACAAGCCACTGACTCTCTCTGGCTTTCACTTTCCACCAGCACAAAATTAGGATGTTAGGCTAGTTCAGGGGTGGGGAACCTGTGACTTCAAGACCACAGGTGGCCTCCTGGGAGCTCAGGTGTGGCCCTTTGACTGAATCCAAACTTCACAGAACAAATCCCCGTAATAAAACCATTTGTTCTGTAAAACTTGGATTCAGTCAAAAGGCTGCATCCAAGAACCTAGAAAACTTCATGTGGCCTGGGGCCTCAAGGTTTCCTACCCTTGGGCTAGATGATCCCAAAGCCTTCTTCTTGCTCTAAAACTCTGATCCTATAATCTGGTTCATTGTCAAATAGTAGATGACAAGAATAACCAGGCAAGTGAATAATGGTGACCTCATTAACCTCATGGCTCACCTTGGCAACACAGTGAAATAGGTCATGTTTGTCTTTCACCTGTCCTGCCACACCTTTAGGTACTTCCCATTTCTCATTCTGCACCCCTCACCCCCTTACCCAGCTTCTCAGAGAATCATCAAAATCAGAGAATTGTAAAGTTGGAAGAGATCTTACCAACCACATAGTGCAATCCACACCTGAAAAGGAATCCTCGTCTACAACCCTGCAAGTGGTTGGTCATCCAATCTTTGCTTGAAGACCTTCGAGAAGACAGAGCCTACCACCTCACTGGACTCAGTTGTTCTCAGTCATGGCCAGCTCTTTGTGATTCCCTTTGTGGTTTTCTGGGTAAAGATACTGGAATGGATTGCCATTTCCTTCTCCAGCTTATTTAGCAGGTGAGGACAAGCATCAACATCAACAAAACAATAACAATATTCATATAATGTTTACTATGTGTCAAGAGTGGGCTAAGTGATTTCCAATTATTATCTCATTTGATCCTCACAACAACCCTAGGAAGTGTGCTTTTGTTGTACCCATTTTACAGAAGAGAAAGTTGAGGCAAAAGGAAGCTAAGTAACTTGTCCAGGATCAGACGGCTATTAACATTTCTGAGGACAGATTTGAATTCAGATCTTCCTGATTCTCAGCTCAGCACTTCTAGCAGTACTTTTAGATAGCTCTAATTAATAGGAGATATCTACAAGGCACAGTGAATGGAGCACCAGTCCTGGAGTCAGGAAGACTTGCTCAATAATGAAACTCTGAAGACATGAAGGTAAACCATTCCAGTGAGGATGAAAAATGGGATATGTCTGAAGATATTGATCTAAATGAGGCAGATAGGTAGTGCAAGGATTGGAGTCAGGAAGACTCTTCTTCCTGAGTCCTAATCTGGCTTCAGACTCTTATAGCCATGTGACCTTGGGCAAGTCACTTAACCCTGTCTGCCCATTTCCTCATCTGTAAAATAAACTGCAAAAGGAAATGGCAAATTACTCTAGTACCTTTGCCAAGGGAGCTCCAGATGAGATCACAAAGAGTTGGACACAGCCAAAACAACTGAACAACAAAATTAATAGGAAGCTTTGCAAATTGGTTTCTTTAACTTCTACCCATTGCTCCTGGTTCTGTCCTCTGGGACCAAGTAGAACAAATCTGATAACTCTTCTACCTGACAACTCTTAAAATACTTGAAAACAGTCATCAGGTCCCCATGAATCTTCTCTTCTGTGATAAATGTGCCCAGTTCCAATTAATCAATCTTCACATAACATGAATTCCAAGCCCTTTACTTACCTAATTACCCTCCTTTGGATACTCCACAGCTTATCAACATCCTTCCTCAATTGTGATGGCCATAATTGACCACACAATATTCCTAATGTGGTCTGGCCAAGGAAGAGTCCAGTGGGACTATAGCCTCTCCATTCCTGGAAGCTCTTCCCCTCTTAATGCAGCCTGCATTAGGATCACGTTCGATTTTTTTTTTTGATGACCACAGCATCCTGTTGACTCATATTGAGTTTTTCAATCCATTAAAATCTCCAGATATTTTTCAGACAAGTTGATGACTAACCATGCCTCCCCATCTCATACTTATAAATTTGATTTTTTCAACCAAAATATAAGATGTTACACTTTATTTCGTTTTGTTCAATTCACCCCAATGCTTCAGCCTAAACAGATTATTTTGCATCTTGACTTTGTCTTTATGGGTATTAGCAGTCCCTCCCAGCCTTGAGTCAATTTCAAATTTGATAAGAATGCTCATCAATTCCTTTATTCATGTCCATTAATAAAAATGTTAAATAACACAGGGGCAAGCACAGATCCCTGGGGCAGTCCATTGGAGACCTCTCATTGAACCATTAATGACTACTCATTGAGTCCAGTCATTCAACCTACTTCAAACCCATCATCTAAGGCACCTCTTTCCATGTTTTCCACAAGAGTCGTTTAAGTCACTTTATAAAATATGTAACTAAAATCTAAGTAAACTACATCTATAACATTTTATGTCTAATCTACCAGCTTAATTACTTTGTTTAAAAAAAGGAAATAAGGTTAGTCTGGCATGACCTGTTCTTGATGAAGCTATGATGACTCATAATCACTGTTTCCTTTTTTGCATGTTCACCAACCAACACTTCGATAATCCATTCTAGAATTTGCCTTCAAAACCCCAAGCCTGTGACTTATTGTTTACCTGTTGTTTTTCTTCTCTTTTTTTCTCTCTTTCGGTCTTTCTGGTCCCCAAGCAGTTTTGCCTAATTGCCAAATTACTATTTGAAGATTTAGAGACAGAAGGTACTTGGGATCTCATCAAGTCCAACCCCCTAGTTTTACAGAGGAGGAAACTAAGGCTTGGGGTCAAATGACTAGTAAATCTCTGAGGCAGGATTCAGACACAGGTCTTCCTGACTCCAAGTTCAGCGCTCTAACCATTACACTATGCTGCTCTTCAAATCATATAAACCATTTAAAGTCTGCAAAGCGCTTTATATATCCCATCTCATTTGATCCTCACAGAAGTCCTGTGAGATAATTGCTACTGTTATCTCCATTTTTCAGATAAGGAAACTGAGGCTGAGGGAGGTTAAGTGATTTGCTGAGTCACACAGCTGGTAAATATTGGAAGTGAGATTCAAACCCAGATCTTCTTGATTCAATGATTCAATGCTCCATTCATTATGCCACCTAAGTGAAACCTGCTAAAAAGCAAAAACACTGCCCCTCCCCCCCCAAAACCTTTGGTGGCTCCCGATGATCTCTAGGATGAAATACAAATTCTTCATCCTGGTACTTAAATATGTCCATAATCTGGTTCCTACTTACCTTTCCAAAGACTGTTACTCCTCCTAACACACTCTATATTCCAACCAAAACTAGTAGCAATTTTATGAATTTATCTTTCCATTCCCTATTTCCTTCCCCATACCTGAAATGCACTCACTCCCTACCTGTGCCTTCTAAAATCTCTAGATTTCTCCAAAGTTCAATTCAGGAGTTCCCTCCGTTTCAAAGTCTCTCCAAATTCCTCCTAGTTAATGTTCTCTTCCTCTTCAAATCATCCTGTATATATTTAACTGTGTACCTGTTGAATGCTCCCCTCCCACTGCAGTACAGGGATATTTATGTTTGTCCTTGTGTTTCTAATGCCTAGTAGATGGGAGATGTTTAAAAAATGTTGGTTGAGTTGACTTACCCAAGTACTCAGGACCTTCAAATAGCCCTGCCCTAGGTACCTGGGGCTCCCATCTACCACTTTTCCCCTTGGTAGTACTTCATTCTCTAGACTTATTCTGGTTGCCTACATCCTCATCAAAACCTATCTGTCCTATGTCTCATTCTCTAACACCTTTCTACTGATGTAATAATGGGTGCTGATGGGATAACACATTACTCCTCCCACGTAATAATAATAGTAATTCATGTATATAAAATTTTATAGAGACTTTCTGGAGACAGTTTCTCAACTCAAAGACATGACTCTAACAGTAAAGATGTTGAAGCCAAGTCAATGAATAAACAAAACAGGCAAGTTTTTTTTGTTGTTGTTTTTTTTTTTTAGCAATTTTAAATCTACATAGAAGACCAGATGTGAACATAGCAACAAAGAAATTATTCCAAAGTAATTCTTTTCAGGATTATGATGAATCTCTGGAGTATTAGGTTGAGGATCCAAGCATATTAAAGCTGGAAGAGACCTTGGAACTTCTGTAGTACACACCCATTGTGTAACAGATGAGAAAACTAAAGTGAATGTGATCAGACAATTTCTGACAGAGGTGGAGCTAAATTCAGATCTCTGAAATTGCCCTCCAGTAACTTTTTCCATATTTGCTTAATGAGAGACCTTTGTTCTCTAATTCCACACCCTAAATCTAGACAAATACTGCACCTTTGAAAAGAGCATGTTTTCACTTATTCCTCCTAATTCCTGTTCTAATTCTCCCTTATAGAGATAAGAACTAATCCCTAGACTCTATAACCAAATACTTTCTTGAAAAAAAAGGCAGCTCTCATTCCTTTGATTATGTGGTTGTTGTTCAGTCATGTTCTATTTTTTGTAACCCCATTTGGGGTTTTTGTGGTAAAGATACTGGAATGGTTTGGCATTTCCTCCTCCAGCTCATTTTACACTTGAGGAAACTGAGGCAAACAGGGTTAAGTGACTTGCCCAGGGTCACACACTTAGTAAGTGTCTGAGGCCAGATTTGAACTCAGGAAGATGAGTCTTCCTGACTCCTAGCCCAGTGCTCTATCCACTATGGTGCCACCTAGCTGCCCACTGTAATTATGACCACACCATTTTTCTCAGAATGAGATAAGAGTATTTCAGGGTAATTAAATTAGATTAAATTAAATATTTACAAAGAGAACACCTACTATTCACAGAGCCCCCATTTGTCACTGGGTGAGATACAACGTTTAGCTCCAGCTCAGTCTGTCATCATCATGGCACTTGGAAGGTTAATAATTATGTACAATTAGCATGTCAGTTGCACGTGGTTATTAGGAGAAGCAAACAGCACAATTCTTCATCTTGTTTCTATACCAGATTCAGCCACAGAACTTGCTGGCAAAAGGCCAGGTCATCCATGCTTGAATGACAATAGTTGTTTCACCACCAGCCATGAAGAAGGCAGGTATGATGGTGCTTACTGCTCACCCCCAACCAATTATATCTGCATTTAACCTTCAGTGACTCCCTGTTCTCTACAAAATAAAAAGATAAATTCCTTCACTTGACATCCAAGGCTTTCTATAGTCTGGTTCTAATCCACCATTCAGCCTTATTTCCTACGTCTTCTCTTCATGCACTTCACTAATCTCTCCCTACTCTTCCCATGCCTTTCCCCCTCCATACATTATATAGGCCATCCCTAGTGCCTAGAATGCCTGGAATGACTAGCCTTCCTCCCCTCCCCCATCCTCATCTCCTCTGGTTGTAACTCTCAAGTCTCAGACGAGGGGCCACTTCCCATCTTCTTAGGTCTTTCCTTCTAGGAGTAACCCCTATCTCCTTAGATCTTTCATGTCACTTTGACCTCTCCAATGCCTTTAAATATGTCTTAATTTGCATAAGAATTGTGTCCATGTCTCATCTCCCCCTTTCTAGATTATAAACTCCTTGATAGTAAGAATTATACCATTTTCATGCATCTCTTGATCTCTCTCTGTCTCTCTCTCTCCCTCTCACATACACACACACACACACACACACACACACACACACGCATAACTTAGCACGGTGCCTTGCACTGTTAACACTCAATAAATTGGATCACAGAACAACATAGTTGAAAGGAAACTCAGAAACCATCTGGTTCAACCTCCTCATTACAGGTGAGGAAACTGACTTCAAGAGGGATTAAATGACTTGCCTAAAGTCATACAGGGAAACAGAAGAGTTGGCTAGGAGCATAAGAGGAAATTGAATTGTTATATTTGAAAATGCCTTTTACTAGCATCCAGGTATTTTTTTTAAAATCCCACCAGATTTCAGCTCTACTATGCTGGTCAGCTAGTTGTTTTCCTTTACTCTCAAGGAGGACCAAAATGACATAACTATGTTGGGGTCAAGATACAGTGTGTCCAACTGTGGCTGATCAGACCAATACAAGCTGAGAAGGCTCTATCACAGTTCAGGCACAAATAGACCATGTGAATGTTTGGAGCCAAAATGTCTCTAAATTTATGCTTCTTACATTTCTTTTGAGTTACTGCAATTCTGATTTGCTTATAGATTACAGTGCCTTCTTTGATGAGGGAACGCCATGCTAGGTGGAATCAACTCCAGAGCTCTTCAGAGGGACCTTAGGAATGTTCTTGTATTACTTCTGATCACCATGTGAGAGCTTGCTTTGTATAAGTTCTCTGTAAAGTAGTCTTTTAGGCAAGCATACATTTGGCATCTAAACCACATGGCCAGTCCATTGGAGTTGTACTCTGCAGTAGAGTTTGAATGCTTGGCAGTTCAGCTCAATAGTACCTTATCCTGCCAGGTGATCTTCAGAATCTTTACAACAATTTAAATGGAAGTGATTCAGTTTCCTGACATGGTGCTGGTGTACTGTACAAGTTTCACAGCCATACAACAATGAGGTCAGCACAATGGCTCTGTAGACCTTCATTTTAGTAGGCAGTCTAATACCTCTTCTCTCCCAACTTTCCTATGGAACTTCCCAAACACTGAGCTAGCTCTGGTAATGCGTGGGTCAGCCTCATCTATGTGTACATCCCTGGAAAGTATACTGCCAAGATAAGTGAACTTATCCACAGCATTCAATATTTCTCCATTTACTGTAACTGATGGTTCCACATATGGATGGTAGGGAATTGGCTGGTGGAGATCCTCTTTCTTCTTGGTGCGAATTATTAGGCCAAAATTAACACAAACAGCAGAGAATCAATCCATACTTTGTTGCATCTCAGTCTCAGAGGATACATGGAGCGCACAATCATTTGTGAACAAAAAGCTGAGTACCCACTCTCCTTTCACTTTAATCTTGAGCTATAATATGTAGTCTATTGATAACGCAAGCTCAGGTGAATAAATCCACCCGAATAAAGCTCATGATAGGGCCCTTCTCATCCTGACTGACTTTTAAAAAATCTTTTTGAACCTTTTAAAAGCAGAATAAAAGTCTTAGATCCCCCTATACACTAATAAAATTGCATGAAATTCGAATACTTAAGCCTTAATTACTTCAATTAAGTCATTTAATTCTATCTTTACTCTTAATTTACAACTTTAGTTACAACCATGTAACATAAGAGAAAAGAATCCCACATTATTTCCTTCTACCTGCAAGTTAATGTCAATCAAATACTTTTGTCAGGAAATTGAAAAATGTCTTTTTAGAAATATTTCTAGAATAATATTTAAAAATCCACTGTCTTCCACAGAAGTTAAAGGCAAAATTAATACAAAATATTCTCAAATACAGATCAATCCAACCACTTAATACCATTTCTAATTAAATGACTTTAAGTGAGAAGAAATGATCTTCTACTATCACTAATTAGTACCTCATTAATCCAGAGATGAGTTTTGTAGCAATCCAGAGAAAAGGCACAATCACTGCTCCTTAAGAGTTTTACATCATGGCGAAGGACAATGACCCCTACCAGCACATTAATTTACAGACCCCAAAAATAATAATAGCAGCATGTTTTCTAGCACTTAAGTGCTTTCCATATATTATCTCATCCTTGTATCTCCAGAGCTTAGTATCATGCCTTGCACATAGTAAGCATTTAAGAAATGTCATAGTATAATCAGATCAGAAGCCAACTAGTCCAACCCCCTAATTTTACCAACGGGGAAACTAAGTCCAAGAGATGTCACACAGGCAAGCATCAGTGCAGTACTGCTATTAATACTGCCTAATTAAAAGCAATAGTAAAGATACTATACTTTTTTATATTCCAGGCCTTCATTATGGCATGGAATTCATTCTGGATTTTCTAAGGCTATGCCAGTAGGTATGTTCAGCATGGAGAAGAATTAACAGGGTGGGGGG
Organism: Notamacropus eugenii; assembly: GCF_028372415.1. NCBI lineage: Eukaryota > Metazoa > Chordata > Mammalia > Diprotodontia > Macropodidae > Notamacropus > Notamacropus eugenii. The sequence continues at coordinate 640,253,004 of NC_092872.1, read as the reverse complement.
TTGGGGGGGGGGGTGTGTGGAGGACAGGATGTGATTACAGTCTTCAAGTACAATAGAACCTTGGTTTATTAATTTAATTCATTCTCAGATTCTGTTCATCATGCAATTTGTTTGTATTGCAAAGCGAATTTTCCCATAGGAAATAATGTAAAGTCGAATGATCGGTATCAGATTCCCAAAAATATTCATTTAAAAATAATTATTTATCATTTTAAGTAAGTTTTTTGTCCCTAATGTACCTGAAGTACAATAGCAATGATTAGTACACACTATAAACCGAAAATAAAATAAATAAACCTGCACTTTACCTTTGAGAAGAGTCGTGGTTGGAGGGAGGGAGATGAGAGAGAGGAGGAGGAGGAGGAGGAAGAGGAGGAAGGGTTATCGCTTGGAAGGAGAATCTCTTTCTATGAGGACATCGGGGATTTCAATTTCAGGAGTGTTCTCTCTCATGCTGCTTTCACTAAAAGTAAGACTAACACCATTGCCTTCACTTATTTTTCATTTTTTAGAATCACTTTCATGTATTGGCTCACTGATTTTTTTTTCTTTATGATCGCTTCTGACTAGGAATCTAATGACAATTTTTTTTTTTTACTTTTTAAAAATTAATTTATTTGTTTTCAATTTTCAACAATCATTTCTATAAGTTTTAAATTTTCTCCCCCTTCCTCTCTCCTCCCTCCCCGAGACAACATGCAATCTTATATGGGTTCAAAAGAAACCCATTGCCCTAGTTGAGTTTATCCCTTTGCAAGCCATGCAAGTTCAAATATGATGGTCGCACTGCAAATTATTGTTCCTCCTGCAAGACAAATTTTGCAAAAAAAATTTTCATCCTCCAGCAAAGCATACATAAACCAGATTACTCGTAAACTGAGGTTCTACTGTATCTTTTTTCTCCAAGATTCTGAGAGTCTAAGAAAAGACATCATTCTGTGAAAGCATTTGAAAGGCCGTGATAGAGAGAAACCAGAGTGCTCTGCTTTTCCTCAAAGGCAGACCTAGGAGTAAAAGTTATAGGGAGTCAGATTTCAGTAAAAGGGAACAATACTTCCTAATGATTAGAAATGTTCAAAAGCAGAATGGGCCGTGTTATAAATATAGTACGTTACATCCCTGGAGGAATTCAAGCAGAAATTGGATAAGAGTATAAGATCCTTGAGGGCAGGGGCTGTTATTTGTATCCCTAGCACTTAGCATAATGCCTGGCACATAGTAGGTGCTTAATAGATGTTAAATGATGGGTTGATGAGCACTTATCATGGATGGTACTAAGGGATTCCTGCTTAAGATCTGAGCTGGACTTGATGACTCCCTGAAATCCCTTCTGGTTATGAGAATCTATGTTTCCATTGTCTTACAAAGTTACAAAAGCTTCAAGTGTTTGCCTGGCAATGGGTGATATCTGTTGTCTATGATCAAACTAGAAAAGTCAGAAAAAGGTTCATGACCAGATATTTGGTGATAAACTTTTCTGGATTATGGTATCTCACTATTGAGATCTTATGCTCTTTGCTAGTAGATGGAGTAAGTATGCTGATGAAATTATGAATCTATTAAAATATCAAACCCAAGCATTAGTACAAACATTTTGGTTTGGTGTGGTGGATGGTGGATGATGAAATATGTGAGGGGCACATTCAAAAACACTGAAATTGGGATGAGTTGCTTCAAATTACAATAAATTCCCACCTGTCTGAATATCCTCAGAGCTCAGCACAGTGCCTGTCCTGTACATAGTAGATGTTTAATAAATCTTTATTAACTTGCCTTGCCTTGCACATAGTAGGTACTTAGTATACAGTTGTTTAACTGAATTGATGTCTCCTCTCTGATTTTTTTTTTACCTCACCTGCATGTTTTATAGATTCCATAGTTTTCACTCCTCCTTGCATAGAGTTAGATGCCCAAGTACATCCTGCAGGGGCTACAACCCACTCCCAAACATCTTTTCCCCCAACAGTTCCAACCCACTCCCCATTCTTTCACTTCACTAAAAAAGACAACAGGGCTGCAGCCTGGGGAGTTACCATAGCAACCTCAAATGTCACCTTTTCACCATCCCAGGTGCAGCTCCTAAATCCGTTGTACTAACTCAGCAGGAACTGAAAGAATTTTGAATGCAGCTCGGAGCTGTTATTATTAACAATAACAGTAATAAATATATTTCTGGAGGTGTTTGACACTACCCTAGACCACCCCCTCTGTGAGGTGTTCTTGCCCTTTTGAAATGACTAGAGGTCTCAAATTGCCTATAGCAGGTGGGCTGATGGGGGAAGTAGGTTCTAACACAACCTAACTGACTTTATGAGCCTGAACCTTAAGACCCCAGAGTGCTTCACAGAACCACATCGTCGCAGAATTGTCAGGCACCACAGCAAGCCATCTTGAGGAACCCACGTCTGGAAAAGAATGTTCACCACAAAGTACTTGATAAGTAGTCACTGAGGCTTGACTCGAAAACCTCTGGAGAAGGGAAACTCCTAAGGTATCTTTTTAGGTAGCTCTGATTGTTACAGAGGTTCTCCTTAAATGATACAACCAGCCCAAGTCTTCCTTTGCCATATTTCATTCATTTACTCCTACTTCTGACTTATGGAACCATGAATAGTGAGTCTAGTCATTCTTCTACATAACCAGCATTTAAATTCTCAAACACAGCTATCATGTCTTTTCTTCTTCACGCTAAACATCTCCCCCTTTTTTCAACCTATTCTTTTAAGCTCTACACTTATAGGATAACCTTCCTAAGACTTCAGAGAGGCCTGAAAGGACTTATATGAACTAATGCTGAGTGAAAGGATCAGAACCAGGAGAACATTGTATACAGTAACAACCACAGTGTGCATGGAATTTTTCTGATAGACTTAGCCTTTCACAGCAATGCAAGGACCTAAAACATTCCCAATAGACTCTTTAGGCAAAATGCCTTCCACATCCAGAGAAATAACTATGGAATTGGATCACAGAATGAAGCAGAAAATTTTCTGTTGTTTTGGTTTGGTTTTTCTCATGGTTTCTCCCATTCATTTTAATTCTTCTATGCAACATGGCCAATGTGAAAATGTATTTAATAAGAATATATGTGTAGAACCCATATAAGATTGCACGCTGTCTTGGGGAGGGAGGGGAGGAGGAGGAAAGGAAAAGGAGAAAATCTAAGACTTATAGAAGTTATTGTAGAAAACTGAAAACAAATAAATTAATTTTAAAAAAGATATCCTTCCTAAAGCCAACTGGCCACCATTATCTAAAGAAGACCCAGTGAGGGCAGAGGAATATTACTTCTCTCATTTGGATACACATCTCCTAAAGATTACATTAGGCTTTTCGGCTTCCACACCAAGGACTCGTACTGAGCTTGCAATCCACTCAAATGTGCCTCTTTTGGGGCAAATTGCTAGCTTGTCATTCCTCCTCCATCATAGACTTGTGAAGTTGGTCTTTTGGAACCCAAGTTATCCCTATTAAATTTCATCTTATCAGATTTGAGCTGATGTCTCTAAATTGTGTAGAGTCTTACCCCTCCACCTCATCCATCTGACCAGTTGTAGGCTATGGACTCATACTTTCTTCAGATGGATATGAACTAACTTCTTTAGATTTTCTGCTCTAAACTCAATCATCTCATCATCTTTAATCCAGGGTAGATAAACACTGAGATGAAGAGGGAAAGAATTCACCTTCCTTCCCATTGTGGATTTTAGGTCTTGGTGAACCAGCACAAAAACAACCAAATAAGCAAGAAAAAACCCCCAAAAAGTGAAAGCAGAACCATTATACCTAAGCCTGAGTGGAATAGCTGTGCCCTATGGCTGATTCATTGCTCTAGGATCTCCTACAGCTGTTGCCATTGAACATCAAGATGCTGCTGTCCTCAGCATTTTTTGTAGTAGCAGAGAATTGCAAAGATGTCCATGTATTGGGGAATAGCTAAACAGATGATTAATGTGAAGATCTCAGAGAAGCATGGAAAGATCTACATGAATTGATGTACAGTGAGTTAAGCGAGTCAATATATGCGATGACAGCAACAACGTAAATGGACAAAATCACAAGAACAAGTTTGGCCCTAAAGAAAAGATATGCATCCCTTTGCAGAAGTAGGGGAGCTATGGATGCAGGACATGGCTTATGTTGTTAGATTGTTTCTTTATGTTGATCATCATTGCTGAATTTTTCTCTTTTAAAAAATCTTATTCTAAGAGATGGCTCTTTTGGAAGGAGAAGGGTACAGGGAAAAATTTAGATAACGTAAAAACAAAGGTTACTTATTCAAAATATTTTTGAAAAGAAAATGAATAATGCAAAATTACAAAGAACAGACATGGCTCCAAAGAAGACTTATGAGAAGATACTTCCCCCTACCTGTTCTTTCTCCCTGCTTTGCAGGGGTGAGAGGTCAATAGGTAATGTATCAGAATTTTTTTTGATGTTTAATAGGTTTTACTAAATTTTCCTTTAAATAATTATTAGTTGTATTTGATGGCTCTTGGGGGAGAGGGATATAGAGGGAAATGTAGGTAATGTAAAAAAATTTCAATAAAATATATTTTTAAACCACAAACAATATTAATAAAAGTATTTTAAAGTAAATGTTGCTGCCCTCACCCAAGATCCTAGGCAGGCCTCCATCCAGACCCTCTCAGTTCCCTTACCAATGGTCCCATGGAGGTTAGTGGATCCTCATGACAGCTGCCTTGGAACAGGATGATGGCTTTAATCCCCATATAACAGAAGGGGGCCATGCAAGAGAAAGAATGAAAGTCCTGGTCTTCAGATTTCTGTCCCCTCTGGCTTGTTAAATGTCAGAATTACTACCGTGGAGGGTGGAGGAGAGGACCGCAATGATAGAAATCAATCAGACACGCCGAAGAGACTCGGTGGAGTTTTTGCAAATACTATCTATTGGCCAGCAAATGCTCTGTGCAGTGAGCTTCATGAAAAAGTTCATTGTCATGCAACGGCCCCTCTCTATCTTGTCCAATGAGTTCATTAGTTTGAAGACTGCTCTCCTTAGTCAGCAGCAGGCGGGGATGTAGGGAATCTGAAGGGGGCACCAGAAAGGGAAGGAGACGGACACAGGTGCTGTCACTGGACAAGGACGCCTATCAGAATTCTGCCTCACGGAGGTCAGGAAGGAACCATAGGATGTCTAAAGGATGTTTGATGTGGGCTACAGAAGCAAAAGGCAGCCAGTGATTTGAAACTAAGACAAACCTAGTCACATAACTATTCTTCACAAAGATTTTCAATGGCTTCCCTTTAGCCTTTTTTTTTAAAAATCCCATTATTCTCAAATAAAATAGAAATTTATTCCCTTAGGATCCAAGAACCCTGGAACTCTCCCCCTCCCCCCCATTTGGCTTCAATTTCTCTTTCTAGCCTTGTTTTACTCTATTTCACACCCTATTCCTGCCAAACGAGACTGGTATACTCTTATTCTGTCCTTTGTGTATCCATACCTAGACCAGATACCCCATGACCCTTGCCTTTACCAAATGAAATCCTTTCCTTTCTTCATTTTAATTTTCACATCCCCCATGAAACTCCCCCGACCCCTCTGCCCAAGCTGCAAGTCATTCTCGCACTTGAATCTCTCTGTCCTGTTTGACCTTTCCTATTCATTTAATCATTTCTTAATGTATACTATAGTTATTTGTGTACATGTCTCATCTTCCCCCCACCTCACTACATTATAAGTTCCTTTTTTGTTTTTTTTACTTTATTTTTAATTTATGGAATAAAATGAGCATTTCCATAACATAGTATTATAATAAAAAGATGGCTCCACATGATACTACAGATTTATTATCTACAACTTGCTGTTCCTTTAAAATGTAGAATACAGTTATCCTGTACATTTCTTATTTTTTCTTTTAGAGATTGTATTGTTTTTCATATTTGTATCCTTGATGCCTAGCATAGTATATCGAATACGTTTTATACTTGTTAAATTGTGTGTTGAACTGAATAGCTGACCACCATTCTGCCAAGGCCAAATACAAATGAGTGTAGTCTGTGTTCAAGAGAGATTGGGGAGCAGTCTTTGATTCAGGAATTCAGGATAGCATTGGTGATATCAAGAAGTTTCGGTTCCTACCTTCTTATATGAATGTTTTTTGGTTCTCTAGGGGTTCCAGTCAACTTAATTCAGCAAATATTTATTGATGAACTATTATGCACAATACATTGTGCTAGGGAACCAAAGGAAGCAAAGAAAAAACACAAAAGACTTACCCTAAAACAGCTAATATTTTACTAGGAGATTCAACAAATACTCAGATAAATAACTACCCGGAAAGTTGTAGCAACTGAGAGTTTCAGGGAAGGTGTCACAGAAGAAAGAGCACCTGAGCTAAAAGAAGGTAAGGATTATGAGAGGTGAAGGTTAAGCAGAAGTAGTATCATGTGGAGCCATCTTTTTATTATAATACTATGTTATGGAAATGCTCATTTTATTCCATAAATTAGTTAGACTGTGCAAATGTATAGAGGCAAAAGATGGAATCTTGAGTTCAAGAGAAAGTCATCTATTTGACTGGAACAAAGAGCATGTGGATGGGAGTTGTGTGAAGTAAGAACAGAAAGGTAGAGAAACAGATTAGAGATGATCTTAAATGCTGGGCTAGAAATTTGCATTTTATGCTAGGAGTAATGGAGAGCCACTAAAAATTTTGAATAAGGTCAAACCTGTGTTTTATATGCACTAACTTGGCAGCTATGCAAAAGATGGGATACAGAAAAGACGGAAAGCAAAGAGACACATTAGGATGTTGTTGCAATAGTCCAGGTGAAAGATGATAAGAGCTTGAACTAGACTGTATATGTATAGAAAAGGGAGTGGATGGAAGAGATATTGTAGAGACAGAATTAACAAGACTTGGCACCTGATTGGATATTGGGGTAAGGAGGAGCACAGTAAAGGAAAAGGGAGAATCAAGAACGATGCTAACGTTGCTAACCTGGGTGACGAGGATGGCAAAAAGAAAGAAAAACAGGAAACCTTTGAGAAAATATGGTTTTAAGGGGCAAGGAAGACAATTCCATTTTGGAAATGTGGCGTGTGAGATACTGATGGAAACTTCAGGTTCAGAGGGACAGAAAAGAATTGAAAATATAGCACTAAAGTTGAGGAGAGAGATTAGGGCTGGATATATAGATTTGAGTGCCGTCCTCATTCCAGAAGGAAGGGAGGTTGACCCTGGTGGGGAAAAGCAGCATAGGTGTCCCAGAGGACTAAGACAAAGTCACTGGATTTAGTAGGTAAGAGTTTGTTGATAACCTTTGGGAGAATAGTTCTGTTAGGGTGCTGGCATCAGAAGTCAAGTTGTAAGGAGCTGAGAAAGGGAATGGGTGAGTGGTACAAAAGTGGAGGCATCATGTTTTTAACTTCATGGAACTAATTCCAAGAGTTGGAGAGACGACCATGCTCTCCTTACCATTTCCCAACATTTAGCAGTGAATGTGATAAATGTTAGCCCAACAACCTCTAAAATGTGAAAACAAAATTCAAAACAGAATTCACATATTCCAGTTAGATTTATTGAAGGATATATGTTATCATAGAGATGAATTGCAGCAAAATGGACCTCAGGTGGATGTTAAAAACTTATAGGGCAAATGCTACTCATAGTTACTTTGAGTATTTCCAGGTGAGGTACTGAGTTCTTTATTCTTTTCTTTGATGTCAAATTTGCTTCTAAGTATTATTGTTGTAACTTTGGGCCTATAAGTTTCTTCCCGTCATCTGCCGGCCTTCTCTATATGAACACAAGTACCCATATCGGATAGAGGGTATCAGGATGTGTTTGATAGAAATCCAATTATTTAGCGAAAAAGCCTCACTTTTGGCATCAGTTCTTAGCATGAGGCACCTTGTTCCTTAAGTGCTCTTGGAGATTTACGAGTGTTAGCTGGCCAGGTGGCACAAGTTGAAACTTGTGTCCAGTCTTTTTTGAGTGTTCATTGGCCCAAGCACAAGAGCCTAATCCACACACGGTCCTTTCCACACTCATGATTGGTCTGTGACACTCAGGAGCCTTAGCTCCTGCTGTCCAGAGGGGAAACCTATAGTGAACGAGCCCTTAGAATTAATCTAAGGATGATGTCAGTATGAGGAGAAGTCAGTGACATTGGGAAGGGGTGCTTCTCCCAGGACAGGCAGTGTCCTCAACTCAAATAACTGATCAATATCCTAAGAGTAATCTTGAAAAAAACAACTGCAATCCTGGGCAGGGAAAGGAAAAACTTTTGCAGAAGTTAGAAAAAAAGAAAAAAAAATTACATTTCCAACAAGTAAACTTAAAAGGCTAGAGCAATGATGTTTCAAAGAAAAGTATTAAATGAACTTTGAAGCAAAACAAGTCATAATCAACCACACTTAATATAAATAATATTAATAAGGAAATATTAAAGGGTCTGCTACTTTGGAAAGTCATCTCCCCAAATGGGGTTTGTGCTTGAAGTTTGGGTGTGCAATCAGTAATTGTAACAACAGCAAAAGTAAAAATAATACATGTTTGATTCATCTCTTAGCCTCATTTTCACAAACAGAGATCCATATCTCAGTAGCATCTTGGTGCATGAAAATAAGGCACAGTCAAAATAAGGTACAACCTATGCAAACAGGCTTCCTTGGACATGGTGAGCATAGCCAGGAACTTGACTGTTAAAAACAGTAGGTCTAAAGGACAAGGGGAATTTGTAGGATGGAAAGTTGCAGTTTGTAAAGGATGAAGAAGATGCCTCTAAGATGAGATCTCCCTGGGAATGTGTATAGATGGTGAGAAAGGAGCCAGCAAATATATGGGGAGAGACTGAAAATGAGATGGAGGAGAAAACAGAATCAAGCGCACCAACAAAATGAAGGGAAGGGAGAAAGCATTTATTAAGTGCCTTTATGTGTTAGCTATACTGAATATACAATAATTATCTCATATGATCCTCCCAATAACCCTGCAAGGTAGCTGCTATTATTATCCCCATTTTACAATTGAGGAAACTGAGTTAGATAGAGGTTAAGTGACTTGCCCAGGATCACATAGGTAGGAAGTATCTGAGGCTAGATTTGAGCTCAGGTCTTCCTTATTTCAGATCCAACAGTTTATCCAATGCAGTGCTTAGCCAACTCGCAGTAAAGGGCTTTGGAATGTCCAAGAGAAGGGCCTCTTCTTCCTCACAGCCTAGAGCAAAGGAAGTGAGGACAGCAAAGGTGTAGAGACCTCTTGAGGTGTGGAATACGAAAAGCAAGGAAGCTTCCAGTGAGATGGTGCTGAAGGGAGAAGACCTGCTGAGAGGGGGCTGAGGGTGGCCTTGACTTGCTCACACACCCAGGGGATGAACCTCTTGTCAGTTCCCTTGAGGGAGGGCTCCAGGAGTTTCACTAGTCCTTTTATTATTAAAAATGTTTTATTCATTTTAAACTTAAATACAAAACAAGAAAAGGAAAAAAAGAACATCTCTGTGAACACTGCAGAACATAAGAGAGGATTCAGTATAAAACAAATTTCTATTTCATGAAAACCCATATAACAACTATTACACATTGTTTTCAAGACAACCCCTTTTTTGTTTGTTTGTTAATTTTTTGTTGCTTCCTCCTAGGCTTTCTTCACTAGTCTTTTTCTGCCTGGGGTTTAGGAAGAACAGTCAGGCAGGGAGTAAACCAGTGAGTTCTTTGAGTTCTGCTCTGTGCGGTATATTTACTGAAGTGTCTCTGTATCCTGAGGAAAGTAACTGTGCCAGAGAACTTGACACCTTTTCTCCTAACAGTGCATCTAGAGGTGATGTTCTTTGGGAAGAAGATGTCATCTGCCTGACTCAGTCCCAGAGAGTTCTTCCTTAGTCCAAATGCCCCTTTGTCACTTAGGTACATTCTGGGATTGAGAAAAAGAGAAGAGAATTTTCCAAGGCATCTCTTCTCTCTTAAGTCATGTATATATAATGTCCTTAACTTTGGGCAGAAATTGATGGAAGCCTTCTAGGACCAAAGTCTGTTCCTAGGCCTTCGTTTATGAAGTGTGCAAGATAGTAGTGTTTACTGAAGACTCAGTTTTGCTCCTATCCCTTGATGGACAGAAGGGAAGGATGGAGAGGAGAAGAGAAAGCAGAAGACACCAAACTCTTGTAGCTTGGGTTCAGACAAGTGGGAAAACGCAAAATAGGGCAGCAAGTATTCACTAAGCCCTTACTGTGTGCCAGGCACTGTCCTTAGCACTGGGGGTACAAATAAACGCACAAAGAAAGAGAGGCCCTGGTCTCGAAGAGAGAGGACACAAAAGGGATGTTTGGGGACAAGAGCAAAGGAGATGAGGAGAGCAAAGATGTGGAGAGCTTTGGGGTATAGAGTAGGTAAGGCAAGGGAGATCTCAATGGGATGTTGAAGTATAGAAAGTCAGAAGCACAGGCCATAGGGAATGAAGGTTTGCTGGCCTGAACCCCTCACCAAAATAGAGGCCCCAGAGGAAGTCTCCAGTGGGAGAAAGGTCTTGCCATAATGCGGGAAGTTTCAGGGCTAGAAGGCTGCAGACAATTCTGGATGTCCCAGGTTGAGGAAGACTCAGGCACTGAGAGGTTTCAGTCAGAAGCAGAAGACCAGGCAGGACTGTTTCTCCATTAGTAATGGACCTCTCTGAGGGTAAGAGAGGAAACCTTTATTGATCTGAATTAAATAGCACAGCATAGAACAGTAGATGAAAATGGCCAGTCTGTGAAGAAATCTTAAAAAGGCAGAATGGTTTAATCCCAGAACATAGGATCTTATTATTAGTGAAAACCCTAGAAATACTCTAGACCAACCTCCTTTCTTCATACATCTCATTCAATTCTCTTCAGAAAGTATCAAAGAACTATGCTAGGTGTGGGGAATAGAACGACAACAAGAAAATCAATCCCTGACCTCAAGGAGCTTGCATGCTACTGGGGGTGGGGTGGGGTGGTTGGGGGCACAACATTTATACCAATGATATGTAAATACAACAGATCAATCAATAAACATTTATTCAGCACTTATTATGTGCTATGCTAAGTGCTGAGGAGACAAAAAGAGCAAAGAAGAATGCCTGTCCTCAAGCAGACTACCATCTAAGGGAAGATAATAGGAGAAGATTCATAGATTTAGAACTGAGAAGGACCTTAGAGGCAGTAACCTCTTCATTTTATAGATGAGGAAACTGAGGGTTAAATGGCTTGCCTAGGGTGACATAGCTTAGTAAGTGTCTGAGGTAAGATCTGAACCTAGGTCTTTCTGACTCCCAGGCAAGTATCTTATCCATTCTACCTTAGTGCCTCCATTAGAGGCCAAAAGGTCCTAGAAACTGCCTCAGCCAATATGTCACCTGAAGTGAGCCTTGAAGAAAGCTAAGGATTCTAACATAAAGAGGTATGTGGAACAGCCTGGGCAAAAGCTGAGGCAAGAGATGAGAGCCTGAGCTCAAGGTGAAGAAATACCCCAGTGAGGTTAAATTAGTGTCACAAAGGTAGTCAATTCCCAGATTCAAATTATTTTCCATTCAAGAAACATTAGTTAAGTGACTAATGTGGCACGAGGGGTAGCCTGGTCTGGAGTCTACCTATTCTATACTTCAATACTCTATAGCTAGAGCACCAGGAATCAGGAAAATCTGAATACAAATCTGGCCTCAGATACTTACTAGCTTTGTGACCCTGGGCAAGTCACTTAACCCTGTTTGTCTCAGTTTCCTCATCTACAAATGAGCTGGAGAAGGAAATGGCAAACTGCTCCAATATCTTTGCCAAGAAAACCCCAAATGGGGGTCACAAAAAATAGGACATGACTGAAAAACATCTGAATAACCACAACAAAATGCCCAACAGAGTAGTTTGTATTTTATCGAAGAGATAAGAGAGAGCTGTCGAAGCTTCTTTAGCAGAGGATGACAGGGTCAGATCTATTATTGGGATAATTTGAAGCATCACTAGGTTCATCTTCTTAGTGAGACATTGGTACAATGCTTCAGAGTCCCTTGCAGTGTTAGGACCTTGAGCAGTGGCTCATTCATGCCCACTCCATAGCTAGATTTGAGTATCATAAGACCACTTTCAGGGGACAAATTGCACAATCTGGTGAGATGGAAGAACTTGCCTCGGTTAGGCAACTAGGTGTAAAAATTACCTGGATATTAAATTGGAGAATTAAAATGCATGAGAAATGAAAATGCATGAGGAACGATCATCTCTGTTTTCACATGAGAAGTGAGAATGCCTGATTTGAAATCTCCCTGGGGACGAGAGGAGGGGCTTTTGCCTATGTTTGTATGAGCAAAAGGTTACCTCATGACAGGCATTTTCTTGTTGGAACGTGGGTTGACAAGCCACTTCCTTAAGTCTCTCAGCACAAGGACAGGCAGGTGATGTCTGCAGCAGGCACCAAATGTTAAAACTATATTTATCCTTATGTGTAGGAAGTGGCTTACCCAGTACTTCTTATCAATGATTGTAGAGAACAGACCCTTCCCTTATTGTTGGTGGAAATTGTCTGGATTATTGCTGTATGGTTAAAAGATTTTTTAAAAAATGATAAACCCATAATAAGAGTATTTTAGAAAACTAGAAGTGGAAGCTATTTCTAAGTAGGAGGAAAAGAGAGGATAAAGAGAATGTGAATGAATTATTAAATGATAAGATGGTAAGAGGATGGGGTTGATTACCTAAAATCTTATCATGCAATGGACTCAAGACCTGTCCAGCACATCTCATTTCTGCAAATGAAGTTAGAACTGGAAAAATACTTCAGTCTAGGAATAGTAGGAAGTTCAAAAGAGTGGACAGAATATCATAGCTGGAAACAGCAAACAGACCAATTTGCTCTTAATCTCAAGGGCATGCTGCTGTTTTTCAGTAATATCTGACTCTTTGTGACCCCATGGACCATACTGTCCATGGGATTTTCTTGGCAAAGATATTCAAGTGGTTTGCCATTTCCTTCTCTAGTTCATTTTACAGATGAGGAAACTGAGGCAAACAGGCTAAGTGACTTTCTTAGGGTCACACAACTAGTAAGTATCTGAAGCCAAATTTGAACTCAGGTCCTCCTGACTCCAGGTCCAGTGTTCTATCCCTGAACCTTTTACCTGACTCTCGAATGCATGCAGTAGGGGTAATTGTAAAAACAGTCTAGAAAGATAAGTTATGCTATAAGAAAAGATAAGTAGAATGATTTCAGAAAAACCTGGAAAATTTACATGAACTGATGCAAAGTGAGCAGAACCAGGATACCTGATGTACACAGTAATAGCAATATTGTAAGATGAAGAATTGTGAGTGATTTGGCTATTCTCAGCAATACAATGATCCAGGACAATCTCAAAGGACTATTAAGCCAGAATTTCAAGGACCAAACAGAGCAATTTGCATTTTATCCTAGAGGCAAGAGGGAGTCCTGAAAGAATTCAAGCTTTGAATAGGAAGAAATTGTGTCTGCTGGGGTATCCTTCAATACAATAAATGTGGGGAAAGTAGATAGCATCATTATTGTAGGGGTAGGAAGCATGGTAGAGAGGAAAGAATGTTGGTCTCAGAGTCCCTTGTTGGTACTTATTTTCAGTGTTACCTTAGGTGAATCATTTTGATGGGGTGTTTGGGTCTTGTGCTTGGAACCCAACTCCAAGATTACATTTCTCCCTAGCTTCAAAACACTATTCTTGACAGTTATCCCCTCAGCCCAAGGACGCTGTGCCTAGCAATAACTCATGAATGGGCCCCAGTAAGACAAACTGTCTTTCACAATTACTCATGAACAGACCCCAGTAAAACAAACTATCTTTGTTTGCAAACTGACCTCTGTAGAATTTCTCTTGTAAAAACAGAACTAACTTATAATCACAGACTTATCAGGCACTGATTCCCAAAGTTATCATATTCAATCCAGAGATCAAGCTATGTACACCAGCTCTCAAAGCTATCTTGCTACAGATGTAGCAGATCGAAAGTACACCCCTGAGAAACCCCTTCCCCTGGTTTCCAGTAGTGAATAATGCCTGTGATCAAGCTTCTATGTTATCACCTAATTAGCATATCTGCCAGATAATCTACTACATTTCCTATATAAGTTTTAGCATCATTCCTGTTAAGTTGCAAGTTCCTTAAAGAATGCAAGTTCCTTAAGGAGTTCTACTTGCCATGTTGGCATTACAATAAACCTTTGCCAGTCCATGAGTTCATTCCAGATGACCCTCTCCCATATTTCAGTCCTTGAGGGGTCTCTGAACCTCTTAAATTGCATCAATTTGACCTGTGTACATCTGTGTGTAATATCCCTTGATTGGTAGCTCCAGCCCTCGCCTTCTCTCTGTTTCATGGACCCTTAGGATTTGGGTTAGTTGCTCCCAGGAAGTGAAAGGGAAGTAGGAGAGAGCACTGAGATGAAGGGGAATGATGATGAGCATGGTGGTGTCAGCGTCCTTGCTGGATTACATCACTGGGCACATTCACCTCTTTCTCTGATCCCTGAGGCTGACCCTGCCCCAGATAGAGCAGTATGAGGTCTCTGCCTACCACAGGACAACCAAGACCAAGAAAAACACAAAACACTGGGAGTACCTGTGTCCATTTTCCCCCTTATGACAAGTCTTGTGTCCATGGTTTGGGTATTTTCATCTGAATGTAAACCTCACTGGAATCATGAGTTGAACACTGAGTTTTTAACTGGCTAAAATTACCTACAATCCTTTGCCTACTCACAGGGGACTGGATATGTATTTCTTATACCTCCAGGATTAGAAGCAGCTTCTGTTTGGGAATTCCAGGGTCTAGGAGAGGGATATATGTGCAACCATTCACTGGCTAGGAGCACAGTGAATAGAGCACTGGGCCTGGAGTCAGAAAGACCTGAGTACAAATCTGACTTCAGATACTCACTAGCTATGTGATCCTGGGCAAATCACTTAATTCTGCCTCATTTTCCTCATCTGTAAAATGAGAACGGAGAAGAAAATGGCCAACCACTCTAGTATCTTTGTTAGAAAATCCCAAATGTGGTCATGAAAAGTCAGACACAACTAAAACTACTGGACGACAACATTTCCTGTTACATACTATTTATTATTTATAGATTCTACACCAAAAGTAAAAGCACTGTCAATTTCAGTTAAGTACAGTTGTTTTTAAGCATATGTAACTCTGGGTGCAAGCCTGGAAATTTGAAGTGGTAACATAGTGATAGTTAGATTAGAGTATATCTCTAGAGTGCTAGACTCATATCCTGGCCATTTCTGGGGACATAGCTCAGTGCTATTGGGCATTTGGGGATGACAAAGTAGTTCCCTTAGTGACCAGTGAGCAGAAATGCCCCGGACCAGGCTCAGAGGATCTTTAAAAGGGAGTGACCATGAGGAGTGGGGTTGTCCTTCACATGGCAGCCAGAACATTTGCTCAGTTATGCAAGCTGAAACTGGGTCTTTGAGTGCCCAGTTGGCTTTTCTGCTTTGTGTTTACTTTTTTGAGTATAGTTAACCAAAGGTGATCCTGAGATGGATCAGCCATGGAGGCAAGCCTGGGAAGAGGTCCAAAGATCCTGGGTCAACTGGTTGGGGCTGATTGGCAGAGGCAAAGTTCCTATACCAGAGAGGATGACTTATCAATGGGGAGAACTCCTGGTTCAGCTTTCCAGAAGACAACCCTGGGGAATGTAGTCAGTCCATCAGTTAATCAACAATCATCTATTAAGTACCTACTATGTGGCAGGCAATGTGGCTGGGGACACAAAGAAAGATAGAAACCATGTCCAAGCCCTCAAGTAGCCATGCTGACAACTCTATCTTCTCTTTGAATTGAATATATTTCAGTGACTCATAGTCACTAAGCTTGTCTGCCTCAGTTTCCTCTTGTAAAATGGGGGTTAATAATAGCTCCAACTTTGTAAGAGTCAAATGAGATAATGTTTATAAGGTTCTTAGCACAGTTCCAGACATATAATAGGCACTTAAAAATGCTTGTTCCCTTCTCCTAATTCTCTCATAATTGTCTGAAGTCCGATTGTAGGATATTCCTGACTCCAAGACCCAGAACTCTACCCACTAAGCCATGCTGCCTCTCTTGCCTCCTTATTTTATTTTATTTTCATACTTCTATTTTTAATTTATTTTAAATCAAATATTTTACAACATTTTTAGAGAATACAAGTCAAAGGCAACAAATATTACCCCTCCACACTCCTTTCTAGTGCCTAAGGGTCTAGTATTAGACTGCAAAGTCCTTGAGGGCAGGAATTATTTTGTGCCTCATTATGTAACCTCAGCACTTACCATGGTGCCTGGTCCATAATAAGTATTTGATAAATTTTCATTGATTGGTGGAGAGGTGGTGAAATGGATAGAATGCTGGACTTTCAGTCAGGATGACCTGAGTTCCAATTCAGCCTCAATCACTTACTAACTTTGTGACCCTGGGGCAAGCCATTTAATCTCTGTCTGCCTCAGTTTCCTCCTGTGCAAAAATGGGAATAATGATAGCACCTACCTCCCAGAATTGTTGAAAAGATAAAACAAGAGAATATTTGTAAAAAGCTCAGCAAACCTTGATGTGCTAGAGAAAAGCTAGCTACTACAATTGTGTTACATTACACTTTTCTCCGAGGGTTCTCCAGCACCCTCAAGGGGTTGGGAGGGTCTCTCTTCTTAACCATAGGCTCAAGCCTCTATGAGTTGTGCTCCTTCAATTTTAGCACCAATTATGCTCCCCCAACCTCACCAGTACCATTTAACCATTTGACAATCCAATTAGCTTTTACAAGGGAACATTTACTTCAAAGATATAACATGAACAAATAAACATTTCTTCCAACACCTCAGCTGCAAACATAGTTTCCCCTCTACCACATTTATCTCACAAAAGACCAGAGAGATTAGGGCAGGAGCTTAATGTATTTCCTACGTAGCATTAGTCTCGCCATGGTCAAACTATCCAACCCTTGAGCTAGCTCCTAGGACCCCGACTTCTCAGGGCTTCCCTCCTGGACTGGCAGCAACATCTGACCCGGAATCCTAGGTTCTGACACCTCCTGGGCTCAAGCCTGAATCACAGACTCCCTGAACCTAGAAATTAAAAGGACAAAGACATCAAAACCCCAACCCTTTTGTTTGGGGCCACATGGCCCGGGGGAGGAGTGGCTTTCATTACTGTGCTATTTGGCCTACTGTGAATGAATGAGTCCACTCAAAGACATGAATGTTGAACTAAAGGCAGAGATTGTCCCAGTCCAATAGCAGCAGGTTCCAACTGTGTAGACAATGGAAAGAGGCTATTTCCAACCACATGATAAGCTGAAACAGAATATCCATGAATGCACCCAGTTTTCCTGTCTCTAAGAAGTAGGTTCCTCATATTGGGTGGTCTAGGAATGTTCCAAACTCCATCATGCAAGAAAACATTGAATGTTACAGTATTCATATTTTAAAGATTGCCAGTTTCATGGATCAAATGTAATTAAGATAAAGTAAGATTGCTGGATTATTTCTGTCACTTTTGTCCAGAGATATTCTTCTAAAAAATCCAGCTCCTTCATTTTAACTAGGCAAGAAGAGGTTAAATGATTTATCTAGCCCATGCTCTCAAGGGTCTTCCAATTCCCAAACCCTTTTAAATTTATGAGCAGGAACTGGGCAGATCTGACCATGCCTTTCCTTATCACCTACTTCCCCATTTCTGATTCCCACTATGTGTGGGCAGTGAGGCAGTACACCACAAACACTACTCCTACCCCCCACCTCCCCAAGCACACACCACAATGACTACAAAAGGGAGAACCCAGGACTAAACACCGCATTTGCCACAAACATCTGATGCCTCTAATTCTCTTCTCTTCATGCATTTCACTGCTCTTACCACTGTCACCATGCCTTGCCTGTTAGCAAATGTTTGCTCACCTACACCTACAGACCAGTCTTCACATACCGCCAAACCACTGCAGACCAGGCCCTTTCTTGAAATACCCCAAGAAGAATACTGCCACCTTCAGCTACTTCTCCCTTTGCTTTCCCACAGTGACTAAGAAAACTTCCCTGAGCCAAGGAATTCCATCTGCCTCCCTGGCCCACAGCACTCTGGACCCCTACCCTGTGCTGTCAGACTCAAATAGCAGCGGGGAAGAGGCCACTAAATTATACATAAGGATCCTTGCAGGGCACATGTTGACTTAGGAAACCACATATTACTACTCTCTATGTTTTGTTGGGCTTTAATTTATTTTGTTAAGTATTTCCCAATAATATTTTAATCTGCTTCAAGCTCTGTTCAGGAGTGTTATGGGTCTCATGCAGCCTGGGGACACAGGTTTGACCCCTCTGCCCTACAATAACAATGTACTGTGTGTATATGTGTATATATCTGCATGTATATGTGCATACATACATATATGCATATGTGTGTACCTATGTGGATAGATAGATAGATAGATAGATAGATATAGACATACATAAAAATGCCACCCCTCTATTATATAAACTCTATTAGGGCAGATACTGTTTGATTTTAATTTTGTATGCCCTCAGTATTTAGCACCTGGGTGTTCTGTGTGTAGTAGGTACTTAATCAATGTATGTTGGATAAAATAAAACAAAAGAGATCAGAAGCAAAGGGAAGCTTCATCCTCATCCCCTTCATCTTCTAGAAGGTATTGTTAATGTATCCTATGACAAAGTCTTTGAGGGAAATATGGTTTGGGCAGAACTCAGATCTTTGAGGAACATGCTATAAACAGACCTTCACCTTAATGGTTTTGTGACTGTTCATTTTTGAAAAGGTGAACCATTTTATGGATTTGGGGGGTTTTAGTCAGTTATTTTTATGAAAATGCATTTAAAAATTGGACACAATCTATTTGAGAGAGTGACTTCTCAGACTCTGTAACCTTTTAGAAAAGAAGGCAGCTAGCCCTGGAGTCAGGAGGATCTGAGTTCAAATTTAGACCCAGATACTTGCTAGCTATGTGACCCCAGGCAAGTCATTTCAACCCCGATTGCCTCAAAAAAGACAAAAGAAGGCAATGTTCTTATTTTTTCAATTTTTAATATTTTTCCATTCCAGAACAGCAGAGAAGTACTCAATTAGCTGAATCAGATAAATATTAGGTTAGGTTAATTGAGGAGCATCTTTTTTCTTTTCTTTTTTTTAAAGGCAGTATAGGATAGTGGAAAGAACCAAGCCCTCTGCCTAGAGTCTGAAGGTGTTGGTTCCAGTACGAGCTCCATTTGCTGGTACTTGTCTGCCAATCTGCTTCTTGTTTGGAAAAGAAAAGAGGCATTAATGAACCCTAAAATAAGCTGCTGGCACAATTGCATTTAGTTGGTCCATGGCAGGGTGCCATGAGGAACGGATGGCAATATTTAGCTAAAGAGCTGGCATTTCTGTAAGAAAACAGGAGGCAGAGTCCCCAGATTGGACCCAGAAAGAACTCAGTGGGTATATTTGCTATGCTGCCTTGTTTCAAACCAGAAAAATGATAAAATCTGATTATATATACACATACATGTATATATATATGTATATATATTATAGTGCCTCGCAGATGCTTGGGACAGAAGCTATGCCCAATTCCTATTTGTTGATTGGTGGTAGATTGATTGACAGTTTTATCTGTGCCATCACTTGAGGGAGAAGGACCACAAAAGGCAATTTCCTTAGATCCTGGAGAATTTGGGCATCTGAATTCCTATATCTTTAGAAAACCCAGGGCTCCCTTAAGTAAAATGGAGCAGGGAAAATGGCGGACTGGCCCTTTGCATCTGGTCCTGACCCTTTTTACTACCGATGAAGGAGACATGGGGACAAGTCTCTAAGCTTCAGTTTCTTGTGTTGTGAGGAAATTATCCTAGGAGAAATAAGCTTAAGAAGGCTCCAGGGTCCCATAACAAAATTCCTGGATGATAAAGAGCCTCTGCCCCTAGAAGATGTTCCTGCTGATCAAATGGCGCTTTCTCCTAGGGTCCAATGTGATTGCTTCTCTTCGTATCCCTAAAATTCAGCCCTGTGCTTGGCACATAGTAGATGCTTAATAATGTGTATTGACTAGCAGTTGTCTGGCTGAAGGAGGGTGGGAATCACTTTAGTTTTAATGATGAAAAATCTCAAACTTAAAAGGAGTTTCAAAGGGCAGTGAGGGAGGAAGGTGGAGGGAGAGAAATGAATTAAGTTACCAGAATTCTGTTTTACTCGGGGAAGGAAGGTGCTTTGCCGATTATCCTCACCATATAACAAAGGCTAGGACCAGGGGTAAGCAAAGGAGGCAGCAGCTTAAAGCACAATCTATCAATCAAGAAACATTGATTAAATACCTAATATGTACCGGACATTGTGATAAGCTCTGGGCATACAAAAAGAAGCAAAAAGATTGTCCCTGCCCTCAAGAAACTTACAATTTAATAGAAGAGACCCATTCAAGGAGACTGCAATGAGGAATTCTTTTTAATGTTATTTTTACAATTACTATAGTATTACTTTTTATCATTACATATTTTAATGCTAGAAAATTCCATGCACAATTGATAATGGGTTATTTATTTTGTAATACCATGAAAGGTCTCCAGAGGCACAATCTTCAGTCTTTGCCTATGGAACACAAATTCCTGGGCGTGGATCTCAGACTGTAGTTGTCTGTAAAGAAATATAGGTCAAAGACAGTGATTTCACTGGTGTGAGGTTGGGAACTCCCTAGCAGTTACAGATCACAACCCTCTGAGCTTCAAAACACAGCCTCCTTTCTTTACAGCCTTGGAGAGTTTAAGTCTCAGAGAGGTTAAGTGACTTGTCCATAGTTTCACAGCTAGTAAGTCTCAGAGGCAAGATTTGAGCCCAGGTCTTCCTACCTACCTCCAAGTCTAGGGCTCTATCTGCTACATCAGGCTGCTTCTCTACCGGATGTATGAGCATGGTTGTGTAAACCCCAGGGATCTTTTTGGCAACATCCTTGTTTCACAAAAAAAATTTTCTCTTGCATAGTTCAAGTTTATTTTGCACCTGTAACTCAGAGCAGATACAGTAAAAATCTGGATATAATTTGGGTCATGACATGGCAGGAGTGGAAGTGAGAGGGTATAGTTATGTGCTAACAGGCCACACAGGAGGTTGGGGGGGGTCAACATCTCTGCTGTTACCCACAAATAACAGTCAGTGTGCTTGGCTAGTAAATTTATCAAGTTGTAGTCACTGACATTTAAGCAGGCTGAGTAAAGTCTCCCTTTTTACATGGCCAAGAGTAGGTGTATTACGTTATCTCATATCCTTCTTCAGTTCCAGTGTTTCTACAGATGGCAAAAGCAACAGAAAAGTGTGTGTGTGTGTGTGTGTGTGTGTGTGCGCACACTTGTGATGGGTGCCTCTACTGCTTAGCTGGAAGTGGAGGCAGCAGTTCTAGCTACCACCTCATACAGGTCATTATGATGATCAAATGAAATTAAGTAGGTAAACCTTTTTTGGAAACCATAAGGCATTCATAACACTCATAAACGTTGGAGAGTAATAGTAAAAGTAGCAGCAGCAGTAGCAGCAGCAGCAGCAGCTGCAGTAGTAATAGTAGCAGCAGTAGTAATAGCAGCAGCAGCACTAGCAGTAGCAGCAGCAGCACTAGCAGCAGCAGCAGCAGTAGCAGCAGCAGCAGTAGCAGCAGCAGTAGCAGTAGCAGCAGCAGTAGCAGCAGCAGTAGCAGCTGCAGTAGTAATAGTAGCAGCAGCACTAGCAGTAGCAGCAGCAGCACTAGCAGCAGCAGCAGCAGCAGCAGCAGCAGCAGCAGTAGCAGCAGCAGTAGCAGCTGCAGTAGTAATAGTAGCAGCAGTAGTAATAGCAGCAGCAGCACTAGCAGTAGCAGCAGCAGCACTAGCAGTAGCAGCAGCAGCAGCAGCAGCAGCAGCAGTAGATGGGAAAGCCACCTCAGTTATTTCATTGGTACAACAAGTTCCCAGTGTGGAGATTTTCTCCACAGATAACAGACTGGCAATTCATCTAGAACAGCTTATTCTGAGTGAGCTTGCTTGAGGTCACTGAGAGGTTAAGTGACTGATCTGTGGTCACACACCCAGTAGGTGTCAGAAGATAGACTTGAACCTGGTTCTTTGTGGTTCCAATCCATTTCCTGTGGTGTCATTCTGCTTCATATTCTTGTCATTATTATTCCTTTAGATATACCAGCCATGAAAATAAGTATAAGTCAGGCTGTCCATGGGGACTGTTTACGAATGGAGCCCAGAAATATAAGTAACCAGAAAGGGGACCGGGGAGACTGCTAGCTGGGGTCTAAGCATTCCTAAAGCAGCTTCTCTCTCTTTCTCTTTTCTCTCTCCTTCTCTCTCCCTGCTTCTTTCTCTATCTCTCTGTCTCTGCTTCTGTCTTTCTTTGTCTGTCTCTCTCCCCCAATTCTGTCTCTGTCTTTCTCTCTTCACAATCCCTTTCTCTGTCTCCCCCCCATCTCCTCCTTCTCTCTCTTTTTCTCTTCCTCTCTCTTTCCCCTCCTTTTCCTTCCCCTCCTATCCCCTTTCTCCCCTCCCCTTTTCTCCCTCTCCTCTCCTTTCTTTTTTCTGTCTCTCCCCCAATTCTGTCTCTGTCTTTCTCTCTTCTCCCTCCCTCCCTCCCTCTCTCTATCTTCTCCCCCTCTCTGTGTCTCATTCCTCTATCTCTGTCTGTCTCTATTTCTCTGTGTGTGTCTCTCCCCCTGACTCTGTCTCTCTCTTTCTCTCTTCCCCCCTCCCTCTCTCTCTGTGTTTCCTCACCTCTCTGTGTTTCTGTCTCTGTCTACCTCTGTCTGTCTTCTCTCTCTCTTTTTCTCTCTCTTTCTTTCTTTCTCCTCTCCTCTCTTTCCTGTCTCTCTGACCCTAACTCTGTCTCTCTTTCTCTCTTCCCCTCTCTCTGTGTCTCCCTTCATCCATCTTTGTCTCTCTCTTTCTCTCTCTGTCTCTCTTTCACATACACCTTAATTTCTCTGCTATATTTGGCATCTGCAGAAAAACTGGAAGCAAAGAAGGGAGCTGGAGCTTTAACAATAAAAGAACATGAGGCACCTACTCGAGCCATGTGAAAAGCTTGAGGAGGGAGACTTTTTTTTACTCAGCCTACTTAAATGTCAGTGACTAAGACTTGATGAATGTACCCTCGCTGAGAATATTGGCTGTTATTATTTGTGGGCAACAGCGTGGTGTGTTTACAGGTTGATATAAGCCAAACGCTGAAAGAAATGAGGGCAGATATAATGGAAAGGAGCCAGTATGTCCAATGAGTGTCCCAAATGAAAATACAAATATAAACACTCCATCAACAAATATTGATTCATCTGATGAAGGGGAAAATGAGAAGGGAACAAGTATTTGTTAAGGTCTTACTTTTGCCAGACACGGCACTCAACACTGGAGATACTAAAGGAGGAAGGAAATAAACATTTATTAAGCATCTATTAAGTGATTTACAAATATTATCCCATTTGATCATCACAACAACCCCATGAGGTAGGCCCTATATTTCATAGGTGAGGAAACTGAGGTAGATAGAAGTTAAGACTTGTGCCAGCAACTAAGTGTCTGAGACTGGCTTCCTGAACCTTGACCCAGTGCTTTATCCATTGCACCATCTACCTCATGAGCTAATTAGAAAAATTTGCTTTCCCATAATGTCACAGGCCTGAGATATATAAAGTAACGGATAAGAGAGAAAGGAAGTTACCTTGCGATGGCTGGTGGCGTCTGTGGAATCATGGTGTCAATTAGGGGCATAAAACTGTCTGGGACAGGTCATCTTATAAGAAGTACCCTAATCAACAAGCTCCTGGAGCTGTGTAAAGATGGCACTCTAGGACTGGGAGCTGAGGTGGACGCACACCAACCATCCAGACACCTCCTCGGTCCCTGCCTTTTATAAAAGTAGAGGCTCCCAAGTTGACTGCAACATCATGGATCAGTCAGAGCTAATACCAAAACTATTTCATAGACCTGCCCTCTCACCTCTTATGGATGTGGTGTAGTGGAAAGAGTACTGAATTTAGAGTCAGAGACCCCAGACCTACCTTAGATCTATGTGACCTTAGAAAAGTCATTTATCCTCTCTGGCCTCAGTTTCTTCATCTGTAAAATGAAGGAGTTGGACTAGGAGATCTTTAAGTTCCCTTACAGCTCTAAATTGGGGATTTTACACCTCCTGAAGATCAAGGTTCAGAGGAATAGCATTTGATCTCATTTACCTTTCTCATTTTAGACCTAAGCAACTTACCCAAGGTCACAAAGGTTGCTGGTACTTAAAGTGAAGAGTCAGCTTAGCAGTTGGACATATAGAAAGTGTGAGGTCAGGGCTGAAGATGTAGATCTCTAATCAGAAATAAATGATCATGATGATGATGGTTAAAGCAGAGAGAGCAAACTCTCCAAGAATCTATGGGTAGAAACTCACCTAAGCCTTGTTGGCACAGCTACAGACATAGATGGGGCTGGCTTGGAGAGAGGGACATAGGCAGTGTTCTATGAGCATTTGTTGTTGTTCAGTCATTTTTCTGTCATGTCCAACTTGTCATGACCCTATTTGGGATTTTCCTGGCAAAGATAATGAAGTAGTTTGCCATTTCTTTCTCCAGCTCATTTTACAGATGAGGAAACTGAGGCAAACAGGGTTAAGTGACTTGTGCAGGATCACAGAGCTAGTAAATATCTGAGGTCAGATTTGAATTCAAGAAGATGAGTCTTCCTGATCCCAGACCCAACACTCTATCCACTGTGCAACCTAGCTGTCCTCAGTGGGCATACAAAGTATCTGTTGGCTTTAATCAACCTGTCCAATGTTCACTGACTTGGTATTTAAAGTCCTTTACAGTCCAGTTGACCTTTCCAGTCTTATTTTGTACTGCTTTCACTATTTTCCAACCAAAACAGGCATACTTACTTTTCTCTGAATGCAATATTCCACCTCCAGGCTATGTCTTATGCCCAGAATGCACTCCCTTTTCATGTCTACCTCTTGGAATCCCTAGCTTCCTACATGACTCAGACCATGTACCCCCTCCTACAGGAAGCCTTTCATGATTCCCCTTAATTGTTAGTAGTTTTTCCTTCCCAAACAATCACGTTTATATGCCTATTTACTTGTTTATATCCATCTCCTTCAAGAGATAACTTGAGAAACCATTTTCCATTTTGTCTTTGTATTCTCAGTACCTAGCATGATGCTTTATATACAGGAGATGCTTAATAAATGCTCTTTCAGTTTGGGTTGGAGTGGGCTAACGTACTCTTTTCCTTGGGTGTTCCTTGCTTTACACTTGCCTGCCATACTCCCTTCTTCTTCTGGTCTGCACATTACCTCTAGCCTTTCATCCAAGTTCTCCTCCCCAGCATCACAGACTGATTACCATCCATGATACAGAGGGCCACCTTTGTCAGAGGATGATGGTATTACACTTTGCCTGCAGTAATAGAGGAAGTAGAGGAAGCAGGGCAGAATTTTATCACTGATGCTGATTTTAAAAGCTTTTTTGTAAAACTGATATCAACTCTTTGTCAGATCCATCAAGGAAAGCCTCCTTTGAAAAAAGGATTTTGGGGATACTCAGAGCAAAACAGCAGAAAAGAAGGACTAAAAACCTTAGCAAGTGTCCTTTAACTGGTAGTAAAATATTTGATGGCTTTCTGATTATGCCCTCACCTAGTCTCATTCAAGGAGTTACAGAAGTCATTAAGGTTGATTAGGTTAATTATCATTAACACTGATAAGAGAGTATATAGATAGAGAGTAGTTGCTGAAAATCATACTTAGAATATCTCTACCTGGGGTTTTATTAATAAAGAAACTATGAACCCTAGACTTTTCTGGGAAAACAAGACTCAGGTATATTCAGCTACTCATTCACGAATTCACCTTAAAAATATTTATTGAGACAACATGGTATAGTAGGTAGAATATTGCATTGAATCCTACCTCAGACATCTGGTTGTTGACTCTTATTCTTATAGAGGACCAAAATGACATCACTATGTTGGGGTCAAGGAACAGTGTGTCCTACTGTGGCTGATCAGACCAATACAAGCTTGGAAGACTCTACCACAGGTCAAGTACAAATGGTCCATATGAACACTTAGAGTGGAGATGTCTCTAAATTTGTGCATCTCACATTTTGTTTGAGCTACAGCAACTCTGCTTTGTTCATAGAACACAGTGTCTTCTCCGATGTGGGCATACCATACTGGACAGTCCTATGCCAGTGTCTCCCATGTCTCACAATTGATTCCAAAGTACTTTAGAGAGACTTTGAGAGTTTCCTTGTATTGCTTCTTCTCACCTCTGTGCAAGGGCTTGCCTTCTGAGAGTTCCCTGCAAAATAGTCAGGCACTTACTAGTTGTGTGACTCTAGCCAAATCACCTGACTTTCCTCATCTGTAATATAAGGGGATTGCACTCAATGATCTCTAAGATCCCTTCTAGCTCTAATTTTGTTTTTCATAATTCATAATTATATCCAGTTTAATTCAATTTAACAAACATTTATTAAGTGCTTACCAGGAGCCAGGTGCCATGTTCAACACTGGAGCTACAAAGACAAAAAAAAAATGGTCCTTGTCATGAAGAAGCTTACCTTTTATCTTACCCTTTACTTTACTTTTTCACAACAATCTTGTGGGATGGATAGTGCTAGTACATTGTTATTCCCATTTTATTGATGCAAAGACTGAGAATCACCAGGGTGAAATAATTTACTTGTGATCTCATGATCAGTAAGTGGCAAAGCCAAGACTCAAAGCCAGTTCTTCTAACTCTAAACCATGAATCCTTTTCACTATGCTACAACTACATGCAAGGCCCTGAACTAGTTGCTAGATGGGATCTTCTAATGAGCGTGACATCATCCTTGTCTTCAGGGATTTGCAATTTAGTAGGGAAATATCTATACATGCCTACATGAGGCATAGAGTGAGTGCCATAAGAATCCCTCTGAGATCTGTAGGAATTCAGAAGAGGAAGAGGTTTCTTTCAGCTAAGATAATCAAGGAAATCATTTGAGCTTTGAAGTCTTTAATGACAGGTAGCATTATAACAGATCTAAGAGAGGATTTCAGATGGTGACAGTAGCAAGAGCAAAGGGATGAAGCCAGGAAAATACAAAGAAGGCACCAGGAAGCGTAGGGTATGTGTAAAGAGGGAGTGGTAGAGAAGGCTGGTGCCATAGTATACATGCCTTGAGTGCTACTTTAACAAGTTGGGATGCAGTACTTTTGTAATCATGATGTAACCATCTGAAGGCAGGATGTCTTCTTTGTTGGATTTTACTAATGGGATTTAAATCCAGCATAACAGAAGTTGTAAGCATACCATAACTGATGTGATTAATTGACTCCCAAAACATGGTAATATGTAAGAAAAATTTATATGTGGGTAGAGCAATTAGTAGCTTAGAAACGAAGCTGAGTGTAGCGAATCATGGTATTTTATAGAATCTAGAGCTGGAAAGGACCTAAACTGGAGAGCTTTCAGAAAATCAGCAGAGTGTATGTTCAAGAATGACTAGTATGGTATGGGGCTTCAAGATCATACCATATGAAGATACGAAGAAGAACTCGAGATGTTTAGCCAGGAGAAGAAATACTTAATGAGAAGATGGGTTCGACTTGTTCAGCTTGGCCGAAGAGGATAGAACTAGAAAAATGAGCAGAATTTTGCAGAGTTAGATTTAGGTTTGATATAAAGAAAACATTCCTAAAAATTAGAGCTACCTGGAAGTAGGGGCATCTCCCTCCCCCTCAATGAAAGTATTTTCTCATTCTAGATGACCATGTGTTGGGCATGTCACAGAATGGATTCTGGTTCAGGAGCAGGAGAGACTCAATAGTCTCCAGACCTATAACTAGGAATTCTGACTCCCAAGACAAATCCAGTTGGTTGGGATGGGGGTGGGGGTAGGTTTTTAAGATGTGACTATTCTTGGGTGTAGTTGAGGCAGGCTGGAGACAAGTCATCAAGTTGAGAAAATTGAGTAACTAGAAGACTAGGTGGTTGAGGAACAGGCTTGCCAGGGATAGGGGTAGAGAAATCTATGAACTAGATTCTCATTAGAATATAGGGAGGTTGACCCAAAGGTTCATAAATGTTGGTAACTCTTCCTCCTGTCAAGGTGCGAAAGAAGAGGCAGCCATCTTTGGATAGGATTACCAAGAGATGCAGAATCTCTAAGAAAAAACTAGGTATTGGTGAATACCAGAAGTGAAAGGAATGTGAGAGAAAGAGATTTAGGATCATTTGGCACCAAGAGGAACCTTAAAGGTCATCAACTCCAACCCAATAATTTTACAGATAGGGAGAGTAGGGCTCAGAGAGGTGATTTATCCAAAGTCATACAACTTTCCAAGTGGTAGAGTCTGGATTTGAACTCTGATCATCTAACTAAATACAGTGATCTTTCTACTGAGTCACATTCAAACAGTCAGAGCAGGCATGAACCCTTTGTATTCTTTGCCAGTGATTCTCCTCTTTACTTGGCATCTCAGGTACAAGAGTCCCAAGGCCAGACGCATGGGGGAAGAGAGGGAAAGGATGGAATATTCACTGTCCCACTATGGCGAGAAGGGGAATTTGGCATTTGGAATTTGATAACCACTGGATCTTGAAATCAGAGGAGGGATTGGGCAGGGGTGGTGGTTTGTGGAGGATATACTTTTCAAACACATTGGTATCTGGGATAGAGCCTATCTCTCTATGCTAGTACAGGCTCTGATGGCCTTTGAGGTCCCTTACAATTCTGAACAGAACTGGTCCTGTTACCTGGTTATGGTACCCCCAGCATCATAGATAGGACACTGCAGGTCAGGAAAAAAGGGAAATCTATTGTTCTTTTCCATATGGGTAGTGATTAATCCCTAAACTCATAGTTTCCAGAGAGAGGGTTACAGTCCCCCTAGGGGCTAATCTATTACGGAATGACTCCTCTAGTGGGCCATAGATTAACCCCAAGAAATATGTGATCAACAAATAAGAGGGTGGGAAGGTGGGTGGTGTAGCCTCCCTCCCCATAGACAGTCATGGGCCTATCTCCAGTGCAATTACCGTACCCACTTCCACACGCCCCCATTTACCCTCTCCCGTAGCTGGCTTCTGGTATAACTATACTATTAAGGTAGTTATAACCTAATGGGACCCAAGCACCTGCTATAGCTAGGTAAACAAAATTCTCTGTCCATCCCTACCCACAGAATTTCCATCCCTTTTCCCCCTTTGTAGCTGTTTCAGGTGCCCCTCATTAAGCAGACTCCGTGCCCTAGTCAGTGGACAATGAATCAGGTCTCTCCTCCCATTTTTCATTTTTCAGTGGAAAAGAATGAGTATTACAGGACAAGCAGGTATGGATAGATTATGATAACATTATCTTTCCCCCAAAACTCATCCCTCTTCTGCATATCCTTATTTACATCAAGCATACCACCCTTCTTTCATAATCCTAGGTTTGCAACCTTCTTGTTATCTTTGGCTCCACACTTGATGAAACTAACTCTCTTTAAATTTACCAGCAACCTAATAATTTCCTAATGGTCTTTCCTCAGTTCCCCTCCTCAACCTCTCAGCAGCATTTGACATGCTGGCCATCTTCTTCTTCTATATATATTCTCATCACTGGGTTATCATGACACTGCTCTAACCTGTCTGACCTCTCCTCCTCAGCCTCCTCTCCTGGATCATCATCCATAGCCTTCCTTTGGACCCTTGGTATTGTCCATGTCTCTGTCTTTATCTCTGTATACCTTCTTCTTCACTGACAACTTCATCAAGTTCCATAGGTTTAATTAGCTCTAGGCAAGTGATTCACCGATTTATATATACCTGAACTCCATCCCACATCACCAACTGCATGTTGGTTGTTTTGAACATGATGTCCTGTAGATGTTTCAAACCTAACATGTCCAAAACAGAATTCATACCCTCTTTCTCCAACCCACTCCTCTACTAAACTCTTCCATTTCTATTGGAACCAACATCTTTCCAGTTACCAGGATTTGGAACATTAGTGCTCATTTTAGCTCTTCATTTTTCCTCCCCCTTTCATAGTTTATCAGTTGCCAGATCTTTTCATTTTTACCTTCATAACATCTCTCATCTGTCACCTTCGGTCTGCCTACTCACATAGCCAAGCCCTCAGCTCAGGGGCTCATCACCTCTTACCTGCATTACTGGTTGGTCTCTTTGCCTCAAGTCCCTACTCCAGTCCATGCTCCCTACAGCTGTCAAAGCTAACCCTTCCTGCAACTCCCTATTTAATGACTCTCTATTGAATCTATAATATTTATATATTATTTTTATTTTATTTATTATATAATAGTGTATTACTATATATATAGTACCATATATTATTGTAATATGTTACAGTATAAAATAATTATTTTTAAAGTCTGTTTTTGTGTAGGTTTTGTAACTTTTATAAATCAGGGGTATGCTGGGTATTAAACAGCTGCCCCCCCTAAATGATCTACAATTCACTTTTAAGTTTAATCTGCATTTATTAAGATTTTTTCTATCACTTTTAAAAGTCCAATCAACAAAACATTAAACAAGCTCTAATTTGTAGCATTTGCCAATTTCAGAGGTAGTAATGATCACACCAAAAATATAACAATTTGTTTTCCAGGAGAACTAGTTGTAGTTGGCATCAGCACACCCATTATGTAATTAGGTTGTAGTACATATAAATAATTTATAAATAAGTCAATATACATACACTGGGGGGTTGTGCCTAACATATTTGTTGTTGTTGTTTACTTTTAATAGGGGCCCAGAATAAAAAAAAAAATTGGAGATGCCTTCCATAGGAAATGAGTCTGTATTTAAATTTCTTGGTGGTTGAGCCACAGAAGCTACATTAAGGACTAGAAGGTCATGAATTATGTATGGTCTCACCTAGACTTTTCCTTGTTCTCTTGCTATATACTGCTTACAGACAATGGGCTAAAAGCTTTCCAGGATTTAAAAAATGAACTCTCCTGGACCAAAGAAGGCTGACCTTAGAGCCAAGTGACCTTCACCAAGCTTGGCATTTGTGAGCAGTTATTCAGGACTCCTGCAGAGTGGAGACTGACTGGCTCCAAAGTCAAGATTGGGAGGATAAGAAGCATCTCACCTCTCTGGTCTGATTTCTTTGCTGGTTAAGCAGCAGCTGTACTTAATAAGCATTGCCCTCTGGTGGGGGTGACTCAGTGTGAAATGAGCAGGTGGGTCTGGTTGGTGCCTAGGGCTAGCAGAGAGGCTTTTTTTTTTTTTAGCAGAGAGGCTGCAGGAAGCCCACAGGACTTACCCACCCTGTTCCCTACTTGTTATCACTAGCCTCCCACCCCATCATCCCCCCTGGAAATACAGGACAGCACCTATGATGCTCAGCTAACCTTCCTCTTCCCCACTTGGCAACAACCATAATAAACTTTCCGAACCCATCCAATATTTTGTCCTCAACTTGTTTCCTGAAGGTGGCCCTTGGGACAGCTTACATTTATGATCACTCAGTCATCCGCCCTTATCTGTATCACTGGTCTTACTGTAAACTAATTAGAATGGGGTATTAATTATAATGGGAGAAAAAAATTTAGATAGTTTTGAAAATTTCAGATTTAATGTAGAAAATTTCAATTATGGAGGTAATTACTAAGCTTGAAATCATTTGCATTATGTCCTTAATTATCCTTCATTTGTGTCCAAGATCATCAATAGAGATTCTTGGGATGGAAACTTGGAATAAATGATTAATCCTAATGAGCTCTTTGTTCTTGCTCTCCACATTTTAGCAACTACTTCCTCCTATCCTGGAAAAGAACAGAGCTTGCCAAGCCAGGGTAGAGGTATCTTAAATTAGAAATGAGGCCTTCGTAGAGATCAGGAGGAACAAAAAGGTTTTTGGACTGAAGAGAAAGGAGGCTGAGTGTTCGACATCGGTTTTCTTAATAGTTCAACATGATTCCTTCATTCTTGGCTCTGAAATGGCTCTCCCCTTCTAACATAACTTTGCCAAGTCATTATCAATTATTTCTCCATTCAAATTCAGTCCCAAGTCTAGTCAAATCCAGCAACAGAGACAAGAGCCTCATGTCACCTGAAATAGATCTTTTGAAGTTATCTTTGCAAGTAATAGAAACCTAGTGGATTGGTTCCCAGCAAAATTCTGGAATGGCTTATAAAACACTAAGAAAAATAGCTTGCTACCAGTTGTTCAGTCTTGTCCAACTCTTCATGACCCAATTTGGGGTTTTCTTGGCAAAGGATGCCGGAGTGGTTTGCCATTTCCTTCTCCAGCTTATTTTACAGATGAGGAAACTGAGACAAACAGGGTTAAATGACTTGCCCAGGATCACACAGCTAGTCTACGGCCAAATTTGAACTCAGGTCTTTCTGACTCCAGGCCTGGCACTACCTACTGTGCCATCTAGCTGCCCTCCTATCATGATATGTGCAATAAACAGTAGAGTTTGGGAAATAGCCAGAAGACCATTTTGAATGGAATATAGAAGCTGAATTCATGAAGGGGGAAAATGGAAAATAAACCTGGAAAGGTAGGCTAGAATTAGACAGTGAAGGACCTTAGGGTAGTAAAGATGAAGCTGAGGACTTTGAGGAAGAATGTTTTGTTTTTAAAGGACAGAACAGATCTGAGTGTATTTGTATAATAGAGGTTGGCAAAGTGATCGGCATCCTGGGATTTGTAGTTCAGAGGGACAAGCATTTCCTCTTATCCCTGAGACCATCAGGGCCATCCTGACCTTGGGGCCAGATTTAAGTCATACATATCCAGGAGTTGTAAGAGGGATTCATACACAGTCAAGAGTGAGAAGTTGGAATGGGGACCATAAGAGAAGAGTGGCAGGTAACTCATGCCCAAATGCCACAGTTTGGAGTCTAGGTTTCATGATGTGATAACACCTAGAAAAGGTTGAAGCTTGGTCCCCATGGGCCAGATGCAAGAAAGACTCTTGCTTTTTCAGTTTAACTGTTTCTGTCCTCACCTCTGATCACAATAATCCTGGATGTCTACACCTTCAGCATTTTCTTGAAACTTTTCCCTAACGTGTTTTGAAAATTTCCTGCACTGGGAATGTTTATCACTTTGTGTCTAAGTGAAATAAGTCTCCATAGTGTGAAATCCTTACCAGTCTTCCAGGAGATTTAATTCAGAGTTGAGGTCTCTTCCCAATAAGTATAACAGGTCTCTCAGCCCTAAAGCCTTGCGGGAAATGATGTTCCTGACAGGTCCTATGATAAGATCATAGATCTAGAAATACAAGCTACTATCTATAGAGGTATTCTAATCTAATCCTCTCATTTTATGGATGAGGAAACTGAGACCTAGAAAAATTAAGCACACAGGTAATAACGTTGTAGTTTCCTTGCACTATGCTCTGGTCAGATCACATCTGTATTATCATGTTCAGTGATGGATGACATATTTTAAGAATATCAACAAATTGGAATCCATAACATATGGAGGAGGATGATCAGGATAGGGAAGGATCTCAGAAATAAGTCAGATAGGAAAGAAAACAGCCAGCATGTGTAGTCAGAAGAGGAAAAGATTTGGGGGAGGGAGGGTATGGATTCAAGGAGTGGGAGTGGAGAAGGAATCAGGGTATGGTAGCTGTGCCATAAATATTTAAAGGGTTTTTATTTGGCTTAAAAGTAAGCAAGATGTTTGTCACCATTAGAGTAGCCAAAAATGGAGGGTGTTATAGTTGTTGTTTTAAAATGAGATAATGAGTTCCCCATCACTGGAAGTATTCAAGCAGGGGATGGATGATTCCATTCTTATTAGGGGTTGTGTAAAGGAGGTTTCTGTGTGTGTTCAAGGAGGTTTAACTAGATGATGTCTAAGATCCATCTCAATTCTAAAATTCTGGTGTTCCTTCCTCTTTGATTTTCCTGACCCTTTTAAGCATTTGGATCTGGAAGGCGCTGATCCTTAAAGTTGGAATGGAAAAGCTGATGACTTTCCAAGGGTATGTAGAGTGAGTCGAACTTCGTTTGCTTTAAAACCAAGATTGGGGGAAAGTTTGTGGGTTTTGTTTTTTTAAATATGTGACAGTGGATGGGTTAGGATTTGGGAAGGAAGGAGATGAATAAGGAAATGTTCCTAAAGAAACCTTCAGGAAAGCAGGAAGTTTAAACAATTTTATAAGCTAATGAAACACTTTGTCACCATGAGGCTTCATATAAATATGTGCTATCTTTATTGTTGGTGTTCCCTTAATTAATATTGAGTCCCCCGAAGGTACCAGACCCTGGAGAATCATCTCTCAGACTTAGTGGAGAGGCCACTGGAACTGTGTGTGATCATAGTATTTTGACCAATGCTAAGCATTCCTGCATTTACCATTAGCCAATGACAAATTCAGGGACAGTGGCTGAGCATGATGTCATTTATCCCTCTTCATCCCTAGGGGGTGTGTGTGTGTGTGTGTGTGCGCGCGCGTGCGTGTGCGTGTGCGTGTGTGTGTGTGTGTGTGTGTGTGTGTGTGAGAGAGAGAGAGTATGCAGATGTTGGGATGAGGGAATCACAGAGAAAATATTTTCCTGGGTTTCTTCTGTGGAAGAGTCCATAGTTCACAAGCCAGAGACAAACCAGTGTGTCTTCTTTCGTTTCTTTTTTTTTTTTCTTTTAAAGACTAGGTTCTCCCTATCTGACCCAGATTTGTGACACTTCTCACACATGGATACCAGACTTAGTGTGGGTATTCAATCAGCTAAGCCCACTGCAGCCCGGGAGATTCACTAGTCTCAGTTTCCTGAGTAATTGGCTGCTACCTCTAGCTCAGCAAGTGACTCTTTTTGATGGTGGATAACCCTAAACCTCTAGAGATTTTCTAGGACTGGAGGAGGACAAATGTTATTCTAATTTTAAAAGAAAAGAAAGGAAGAAGGAAGGAAGGAAGGAAGGAAGGAAGGAAGGAAGGAAGGAAGGAAGGAAGGAAGGAAGGAAGGGAGGGAGGGAGGGAGGGAGGGAGGGAGGGAGGGAGGAAGGAAGGAAGGAAGGAAGGAAGGAAGGAAGGAAGGAAGGAAGGAAGGAAGGAAGGAAGGAAGGAAGGAAAGGGAAGGAAAGGAAAGGAAGAAAGGAAGGGAGGGAGGAAGGGAGGGAGGAGGGAAGGAAGGAAAGAAAGAAAAATAGAGTCTATGAATTATAGACCAGTGAGCTTGACTTTGATATCTGGCACAGTTCTCGAATGCCTTGTGTGGAGGCCAGGGAGCCTTAGTTGAGTCAGAATGCAGCATCCACTGACTAGTTAGTAAAAGGAAACGCATCCGTGTTGGGGCTCGTGAGCTGTGGTTTTAAGTGTTTACTGATTCAGAGTATTTCAAAACCGAGACAACTTTTCTAGGGGACTAAGGGACAAGATCCCATTAAACTGGTAGTAAACATCTTTAAAGGAAAGTGCTGATCACAGAGAGCCGGAGTGGCTTCATGAAGAACAGGATATTCTAGACTGACTTCATTTTCGACAGTTACTAGGTGACCTCTGAGGTCCCTCCCTTCTCTGAGATTCTGCAATAACGAAACCCACGTAGCATTATATAGTTACAAAGCACTTGCACAATCCTTGTTCTGTGAGGAAAGATATTTCTAACCTCATAGTTTACAATGGCTCGGAGAGTTTAAATAACCTGTCACAACATACAACTGGCTAAGGGTTGATCTGGGACTAAGGACTAGGTCATCTGGCTTCTACTCCACTGTTCTCTCCTCTACCTCTGGGCCTGGTCTCTTTAGCAGGCTGGTTCTCTGTAAATGGACCAAGATGAAAGCTTTCTCTCTCTGTCTCTGTCTCTCTGTTTTTTCTGTTTCTGTCTCTCTTTTTTTGCCTCTGTTTCTCTCTGTGTCTTTCTGTCTCTGTCTGTCTCTCTCTCTCTCTCACATACTCACACACACACACACACACACACATACTCACACACACACACTCACACACACGCACACACTTACACGACTCATTCCAGTCTTACAACCCAAGAGCTGAAAACCCCAGGGAGGGGGTAGAGGACTTCTGGGAAATCATTTGGAAAAACAGGAAAATCATAGAATAGTAGAGGTACTATTTTTGTTGCTATTTTTTAATATATCCAGAGAACTCCCAAGCAGGCAACCCAGCACCAGTCTCTGTGAGCGTGGGCAAAACCAGGATGAGTCATTGCACTTTCCTACCCAAAAGAAAAGAAATGCCCCCATCCCTGGCCCATCTGTAGGACCTGAGTGTTTTCTCCATTCCAAATGTCCACCCACTCTGCCTCAGCTTAGAAGTAGTGACTGCCACCGCCGGCCCTGAGTCCCTGTTTCCAACCTCAGTCCTTCGCACAGATCGAGAATCTCCATCCAAATCCACAATGGAGAGAACTGAACCAGGACCGAGTTCTGCAAAGGCCACTAGGTGGTGCTCGGCCTCCTCGTTCAAAGCTGGAGGCCAACAGCGTTCTGAGAAAAAAAAGGGATTCAGTTCCATTCCCAGGGAACTTGGAGTTATTTCAGTTCCCTCAAAGCTTCCATATTACATACTCCAGTAAGAAAATGTCACCAGAAGCACATGTCCAGGTCCACAGTAGCTGGACACCCTCATCTGCAAGCAGTTCAATCTGCGAATTGGGCATTTTGGGGGCGAGGGGGTGAGCTGAGCCTCACCTACTACTTATAGACTAGTGAACCTGAGAGGTCTTTACCAGGCTGGTACAATTTTAAGAAACAAAGGGACTTATTGAGTATCTTCCCTCTTGCTCATACAGGGAAAGCAGGAAAAAACTCTCTATCTCTCTGTCTCTGTCTCTGTCTCTCTCTCTCTGTCTCTGTCTCTGTCTCTCTCTCTCTCTCTCTCTCTCTCTCTCTCTTCCTCTCCTGTCTCTTCTCTCTCAGAACCATAGAGTAAGTACACCAAGAAAACCCTGAATGATTTCTATACTCTGAGCCTTAGACTAGGAAGGACATGAAACCTACTTCTAAAACTGGTTCAAGTTCTCACTGTTGATTCATGAAGAGGATAATGGTTTTTCTCTCCAGCAGAGTGCAGACTAAACTTAGACTTGGCAACATAGGCCACAGAACCCACTCCCCAAAGGGTATAAATGAGTTCTTATTTTGTCTCCAAGAATAAGGCCTGAAGCTACAGCTATGTGGTACAGGACATTGAATGTCAGGTCTGGAGTCAGAAGGTCCTGAGTTCAAATTGAGCTCAGATAGTTAATAACAGTGTGACCTTGGGTAAGTCACTTAGCCTCTGTCAGCCTCAGTTTCCTCACCTGTAAAATGAAGATAATAATACCTTCTACCTGCCAGAGTTGTTATAAAGATCAAATGAAATGATTATAAAGTATTTAGCACAGGACCTGGCACATCATAAGCACTATATAAATACGAGCTATTATTATTAACTTGGATAACAATTGTAAAGTGTTTAGCATAGTATGTGCCACTTAGTAAGCACTGTATATTAGCTATTATTATTATTATCTATTATTACTGTGTTCTTTCCCTATGTTGTAATGAAAGAACTTTGGATCCTATTCAAAATCACCATTAGAGTTTCAAGTTGTTTTTTTTTTTAATTTTATTTTTTACTGTTATCTTAAACACCAAATAAAATGGGCATTTTCATATATATAATAGAATAGAAAAAATCGGATGGTAGCTGAAACTGCAAATCTTTACAAAAATTTCTAGCAAATTAGGTTCTCTTGAGTTGTTATTTTCATTTCATTGAGTATAAGACCTTGTGTATGTCTGGTATCGCTTACTGGGATTCCTCTGTTCTCTGTGAATCTTAATTAGATCATTCTGTTCCTGGAGAGGTAGGTAAGCACTATAAAGCTTGATAGACGAATACCCAAAGGATCAAGTAGCTTCTGGTAGGATAATGATCATAACTTATGTTATTTTCATCAAAGAAATGAATGATCAAAAAGGAACATGAACTGGTTATGTAGTGAGAATGAAGATATCTGATTTATACCCCATGTGTTCCACTGGTATCCTTATGATATCGCAGGAACTTGACCAGAAGACCCAGCACAATGAGTGGATCCCTCTTCAGCAAATGTAGACAAGCACCTCACAGGATGGGCAAGCATGG
Source organism: Notamacropus eugenii (assembly GCF_028372415.1). Lineage (NCBI taxonomy): Eukaryota > Metazoa > Chordata > Mammalia > Diprotodontia > Macropodidae > Notamacropus > Notamacropus eugenii. Next base: position 640,214,956 of record NC_092872.1, on the reverse strand, counting down.
ATCATAGAGCTATAGCATTAAATCAATTAAGGAACTCAGAGGTCACCTTGTCCTTCATCCTCACTTAAAACCTTGGAAAGCTGAAGCCTAGAAAGGTTAAGTGATGAGCAGTGATCTACATAATTTGAGGAAATTTCATCCTCCCCCATACTTAAAAAATCCCTACTTGAATCTAACACTCCCACTAGTTTGTGTCCTCTAGCTCTCTTTCCTCTCATGGCTAAACTCTTTGAGAATGCCATCTACATTCAGTGCCTCTGATTTGAGTCTTCTCATTCTCTTCTAAGCTCTCTGCAATCTGACTTTTGACTTTATTATCCAAACTGACTCTACTCTCTCCCAATTTACCAAATAATTTCTTACTTTTCAAGGCTTTTCCTAATCCTCATCTTTCTTGGCTTCTCTGCAGTATTTGACACTATCAATCACCTCCTTCTGTGTGTTATTGTTCAGTCTTTTTCAGTTGTATCCAACTCTTCACGACCTCATTTGGGGTTTTCTTGGCAGAGATACTAGAATGGTTTGCCATTTCCTTTTATAGCTCATTTTACAGATGAGAAACTGAGGCAAACAGGGTTAAGTGACTTATCCAGGGTCATACAGAATTACTAAGTGTCTGAGGCCAGATTTGAACTCAGGAAGATGAGTCTTCCTGACTCTGGGCCTGGTATTCTGTCCACTGTGCCACTTAGCTGCAGTCTCCTTCTACATACCTGTCATTACTAGGTTTTCATGACACTACTTTCTTCTGCTTTTCCTCCTATCCATACAACCACTCCTCAGTCTACTTTGTTAGCTCTTCATCCATGTTTCACCTGTTAACTCCTGGACCTTCTTCTCTTTTTGCTCTATATGGTCTCATTTGATGATCTCATTAGTTCCCATGGGTTCACTTATCCAGCCCTGGTATCTCTCCTGAGATATATCAGTTGGGATGTCCTACAGGCATCTCAAACTCATGTCTAAAACAGAACTCACTGCCTTCCCCCAAACCCTCCTCTCTTCTGAACTTCCCTATGAATAGAGATTACACCTCTATCCTAATTACCCAGGCTCACAATCTTAGTTTCACCCTTGACTCATCACCCTCAGTCACCTTAAATATCCATAGACAAACTGCCTTACCAAGTCAGGATCCAGATCTCAGTGAGTATAAGATGGAAGGAATGAAAAAGGAAGAGGTTTAAGATGGAAGCAAGTTTTTTACTGATGGAGCAGGCACTCCAGCTAGTGCAGTGGAAGGGTGGGTTGCTCTCAAGTAGGATACTTAGGGAGGAGGCTCAGTTTTAGGGGCCTGGGAATAAGGGAGTGGGCAAGGAGGGCTGAGGAAATGAGGTTTATACCATGATAGGTGGGAGTTCAGATTCACTGGGATGGGAAGAATATGATGGGGTGGGAGTATGTTAATCATCAAGGAATGAGTGTAGGTAGGTTATTAGCATCCCCAGGGGGCTAGGCAGACAAGGGGGAGGTGGGGCAGGTTAATAGTGGGGAATAAGAAGTGAGGTGGGGCCTTTCCATGCTATGGAGGCTCCAGGTCGGGTCTCAGACAGTAGTGTGTAGCTGGAAAATGGGCAGTAGGAAGAGGGAGGGTCAACAGCTATGGAGTTGTGGTAGGCCAGAAACAGTGCTGAGAAGGCCAATTAAATGACTGACCCAGGTAAGGATCCATAATACAGGAAGAACAGCAGTTCAGATACTCAGAAGTTCACAGCAGACAAAATATAAGAAAGAAGCCAGTAGTATAAAAATGTCTACACACAAATACCCAAATTTAAGTAATAAGGTGAATAAAGTTTAAGTACCAAGAAGAACTAGCTATCCCAAAATAAGGAAGCAAGTTTGGCTTCCTATGGATCCCTGAGACATTGTGGGATGAAACAGATCTCACAACTGACAGTTCTGGATGGGTAGACCTCATCCAGATGAAAGAGGGAGGTAAAGGGGAGTGGCAAGAAGAAAAGAACATTTTAAAGACTTCAAAGGAAGGATAACTAGGCCATGGTCTAACATTCTACAGGGGAAAGCCAACCCAGAAGGAATGGGAGATGTTCAATAATGAAACTCTGAAGACATGAAGGTAAACCATTCCAATGAGGATAAAAAATGGGGAATATGTATGAAGATATTTAGCAAAATGGTGCCACTATGTGGCACAGTGGATAGAGTGCCAGGCTTGGAGTCAATAAGACTCATTTTCTTGTGTTCAAATCCAAGACTCAGACACTAGCTGTGTGACCCTGGACAAGTCACTTAACCCTGTTTGCCTCATTTCCTCATCTGTAAAATGAGCTGCAGAAGGACATGGTAAGCCACTCCAATATCTTTGCTAAGAAGACCCCGGATGGGTCAACAAGAGTCAGACATGACAAAACAACTAAACAACATTGATCTAAATACACAGGGAAATCATCAACCAACTTAGATTTTTAAGAAAGAAACAGAAAGTAGAAGTAAGGCTAGGTATCAGAAGACGAGTAGAAGAGGGTGGCGCATTCCTATAAAAATCATGTCAGGAGTTCTAAAGCTCAGAATGGACCTCACCTGGTGAGGGAAGCTAAGGAAAAGTATCAGAACTCAAAATGGCAATGGGCCTCACTGCAGATATTCCCAATAACCTGATCGTTTTCTATACTGTAATGTTAATTAAATCTTCCCCACCCATTAATAGTCCTCAAGTACCTTTTGTTAATTCCTACTGAGGCAGTGAATCAAAGGGTCCTGCTCTCCTCCCATGGAATGCCCAAGACCAGGTGAGAACAGGGGAGATGGCATGATGTAGGCTGCTCTGCACAATCCCAGTGTGAAAGTGGTTTCCCTACCACGGACTGGAAACTAGGCACGGAAACTACCCAATGGGCAAGGTCAGCTTTGAGGACCACCTTTCACAGCAATGTGGACACAACAATGTGTCCGAGTATTTCCTGGCACCCAAATCTTTGGAAGTAGAAAGGCCCTTGTAGGAAGAATGTTATGAAAGGATGGAAAGAGGTCTTTCGTTCTTCTTTTGGGGCTGTGTGTATCTTCATCCAGTGGAGTCTGTTTCAAAGGATCCCTGAAAATTCTGGGTGGTGTCATTTTCACAGGTGATCCCTGTAAAGAACTGAGAACTTGGTGGCAGGAATGGCCCCATGGAAAAAGCAATCCTGGCTGCCTCACTGGTGGCCAGACAGGTTTTCCTGGTTCCCTTAAGCTGGGAGTCTTGGAGAGAGGAGGGTAAAGAAATTTTTCTCCCTTTGGTATGGACATAAGAAAACTGGTGTCTTGAAAGGATCCTTGGATCTGGACATTTTCCAAATGTTCTGTCTTATCCTCCCAACCTCCTAAAGTGGGAAGCCTACCCTGGAAAGGGAAAAGGCTACTGGAGGCTTCCAGGAGCACTGATCCTTGCAGGCCTCAGACACTAGATCTAGTTATGCTGAACAACAGCCAGGACTAAAGCCAGTCACATTTTCAGGTGATTAAAAGGACAGTTGAAGGACTCCCTCTTTCCCCCTAGTGTCAGCAATGCTAAGGAGAATTTCATGGATTAAATCAAGTTTTTTAGTTTTAATGATATATTTAACACAAAAACCTTAGCCTGGCTGCAATTCCCTGTCCCTTTGTCCTTCTAGCTATATCTTGCCAGGTTTCTAGCCCCTTCATCCTCTCCTTTCCTGTCTCCTTTTGGGAGTTTGCCCAATCATCTATGCTTACCTCCAGCGGCATCACAGCCCTATTACCACAAAGTCCTTTGGTCCCAGGGAAATGCTTTCTTTAAAACATGATTGCCATGTGTTTGCCCAACTCCTGCCTTACATAGAGAAGGTGCTTAGAAAATAATAGTAATAGCAATAACTGAGACATGAATGACCTTGTTTGAGCCTCACCAGAACCTTATTAGGCAAATGCTACAGGCATTGTTGTCCTTGTCTGATCAACAAGCAAACTGAAGTTCAGAGAAGTTGTCATTTGCCCAGTCAGTCCAACAAATATTTCTTAAATACTTACTGTGGCCAAGGTACTGTCCTAGGTCCTGAGAATAAAATGGCAAAATGAAATAGAGCCTTTGCCCTCAAGGAACATACATTCTACTGGAGGGATAAGGACAGGGACAGGAACCAGGACTGGACCTGGGATTTCATCAGTAAAGAAATTAGACAGCATTGTTTTTGTCACCTCTAGGCTTAACCTCTGAGGGGTTAAGTGCCTGACCCAGGGGACGCAACATATAACCAACATGTGCACATACGGCATACATATACATGTACATACATACATATACATACAGGCATAACATACACACATATAAAATACATGTATATAAAAACACATATGTAGCTGTATAGTTGTAAGTCCTATCTTGAAGAGAGATTATTAACGGCTAGAGGGAATTGGGAGAGGCACGTAGGCTTAGGTCTGAAGGAAACTAGACATTTTAAGAGACAGAGGGGAGGAAGGAGAACATTCCAGGCATGGGGACAGTCTATCTTGTCATGTTTGGAGAATAACAAGAGGTGATTTTGACGGGAATGCAGAGCGTATGAAGAAATGGGTCATTAGCCTAGAAATAGTCTGGAGTCAGTATTGTAATAGCCTAAGCACAGGATTTATAGTTTATCCTAGAGACAACAGAGAGTCACTGAAACTTTAGAAAGAGAGATCAAGCATTTATTAAGCACTTACTGCGTGCTAAACTCTGAGCTAAGCTCTAGGGTTACAAATGACGATTGTGCTATAAGAAATGATGAACAGGTGAACTTCAAAAAAGCCTGGAAAAACTTGTATGAACTGATGCCGAATGAGGTAAGCAGAAGCAGAACACTGTACACAGTTGCAGTCACATTGTGTGATGACTAACTTTGATAGACTTGGCTCTTCTCAGCAATGCAAGATTCTAAGGCAACTCCAAAAGACTTATGATGGGAAATGCTATCTACATCCAGAGAAAGAATTAGGGATTCTTAATGCAGATTGAAGTATACTATTTGCTCTCTCTCTCTTTTGTTTTGTTTCTTCTTTCTTGTAGTTCATTCCATTGGCTCTCATTCTTCTTTGCAACATGACTAATGTGAAAAATATGTTTAAGTGAATGTATATGTAGAGCCTATATTGAATTACATGCTGTCTTGGGAAGGGAGGAATGGGGAAGGGGATGGAGGGAGAGAAAATTTGGAACTCAAAAGCTTGTGGAACTGAATGTTGTAAACTAAAAATAAATAAATTTTAAAAAGAAAGACAAATACATGCAAACTCAATAGTACCTGCCATCAAGGAACTTACTAATGGGAAAGACAATGCATAAAGGACAGTTAGAGGTAGGAAGGATGGTTAGACTGTCTGGCCATGGCAAAGGAAGTGGGCTGGGGACCTGGTTCCTGGGATGATAAGGTACAAGACTCATCCATCAGAGTTGATGGGAACCAGGGGTGAAATCCAAGTTTCCAATGGGGTGGAGAAGGTTGGAGAGTGAGACCATGGCAAGGAGATTACAGATAGTGATGTGGTGAGAGCTATGCTTTAAGAGTATCATTTTGGAAGCTCTGTAGAAAATGGATTGGAGAGAGGAGAGGCTAAATAAAAGGAAACCAATTTGAAAGCTCTTGCAGTAGTCCAGGCAAGTTATGATAGAGAACATATCACTGGAGAGAAAGGGACCATGGGAGACAGGTTGTGATCACATAGCTACTAAGGGTCAGGGCAGTATTCAGAATCAAGTCTTCCTGACTCCCAGGGCAGCATTCTAAATTTTTTTTTGGATTGAATTGCAGGCTCACCTTACTTGCCCCAAACTCTGAGGCCATTATCCCTCTTCTCCTCCTCAGCATCAGATGTCTTGTAAGACCAAGATTTCAGGAGACTCACTCTAGGACCCTCTGAATAATATCTAGCCCTGGCAAGGAAGCAAAGGGCTAATGACCTCAGGCAGAGCTGACTGGTGCTGCCCAGTGCCCAAACACTGGTTTTCCTGGCCAGACTGGCATAACAAGATGAAGTTGGTCCTTTGAGGACCCCAGCAGAAAGAAGCAAAGACTGACAAAGGGGACTAAGATTAACTAAGGGCTTTGGGAACACAAAATGCAAGGGAGAGAATGGCCCTCTAGACTTCATGAGATTGAATGATCAACACAGACATGTTATGTTAGTTGCCATGCATTTATTTGAGTCTGAATCCCTTTTAAAGTGGGACTGCAGTATCACAAGATAGTTGCCTGCTGGGGTCTGACCTGAAGGCAGCGCAGAGCTGCATTTTCACAGACTGTCACACCCAGGTTTGATTTAGGTGCTGCTGGAAGCCAAGAGTTAGAATGTAATTAATCAGCTGTGGGAACCAACTTCCTGGTTTTTCAAATGCTTTTATCAAGCAATTGTCTGTAGCCAGAAGAGGCAGCCCTGCCTCAACACTTATAATATCATGCCCAGAATAATAGAGAGTTATGGAGGGACCACTGTTAACTAACAAGATCTTTCATTGTCCATAATTGTTATTAGAAAACACATCCACCCAGGTAAAGTGCTCAGAGATACCGGCAGGAGAGAAAATGAGCCACCCCAAGGATGGAGGGCTCTCCCTTTCAGATTTCCTTCAATTCCTTGTCTAGTTCAGGGCTTTGAATAGAGCATGAACCAAGGTTGGTAGGTTGGTAGATGGCTGTTTTTCCCTTTTCCTGATTTGAATTGCAAGTGGTCTGAACAAAAGCTGGCCAGTGCGGTACATAGTCACACAGGGATACTGCCTTTTGGAGGTCAGACAAAGAGGTAAGACTGGGATAGAGTTCAAGGCACTGTGTAACGGTACAATACTGAACATAGTGAAAGGGGAAGGGAAGGGAATAAACATTTATATGGTGCTTACCATATAAATAGTTATTGTCTCATTTGATCCTCACAACACTTCAAGGTAGGTGCTTTTATTGTCCCCATTTTACAGCTGAAGGAAACTGAGACAAACAGAAGTTAAGTGACTTCCCAGATAGTAAATATTTGAGGTCACATTTGAACTCAAGACTTCTTGGGTTCAGGCCCAGCACTCTTTCTGCTTTGCTGCTAACTACCTCAACATCGGTTCAGGAGACCTAGGTTTAACTCTGGCCTCAGACCTTTACTGTCTGTGACTATGAGCATATCACCTCACTTTTCAGAGTCTTATTTTCCTCCTCTGCAAAATGGAAATAAAATTCCCTGGACTAGTGATTTCATAAGGTTGTTTTGAGAGAAAAGCTTCCCAAACGTTTTGTAGCAATATACAAATGTGAATCATTATTACTTAACCACCAGGTGGCACTATTAGCCACTATACTGATCTTGTTTAGCAAAACGACCTAGTCCTGGGACACCCCAAACTCACCTGGGCAGTTCTAGTACTTTGATACAGAGAAATGCAAGACTTTTTATGGTTCTCAAAGAGAGGATACCTTCTATCTCCCAGTTTTACCTTTCTCTACCAACCTATTGTCTAGGGAGTGTACATTATACTATGAATTTTCCCAATGAAAATTCAGCTCTTGAACCCCTATCTTAAACTTAACATTTTCCTGTTCTTGCTTTATTTCATTAAACTCTAATCATGTCTTTGGCATAACGGAATCACTTTCCCACAAGAATAGACAAAAACATACTTAGACACTGTATTCAATCCTTTACATTTAGCATAGAATTCATAAAGGTAATACAATAATGCATAATAAAAATAATCATACTGCTGGGCCTTACTCCACACCCTTTCCAATACACAGTCAGCCCGCAGGTCATACAGAGGTTGCTCTGAATCTAAGAGTTCTAAGAAGTAATCAGTTCTATCGGCTTATCCCCCCTGTAGCCAAACCTCCAGAAAGCAGGCAAAGAAATGTAAACAATGCAACACAGTTCACAACTGATGTATGTAGTACGGCTGGTCATTTTTGAAGATTCAAGAACTCTCGGACCCAAGACCTCTAGCATCATAGCACTGGGGGTGAATTCAGGACCCATTGTCATGTGGGATGTCTCATGGCCAGTGCTTTTCCATTCAGTGTTTCATCATTAGTAAGGGATCACTGACTGCCCCTTACTGTACTCACCCTTCTGGAACAGAGGTATAGGCAAGAGCAGACCAGAAACAATCATATTCTCCTTCTCCACTTGCCAGTTTGCCTCCTCTGTCCCCTTATGTCTGTCCTTGAGCCCACTTCCTGTCATTACCAAGGACATGTGAGAGAATTGGATTTAAGTGAGGCAGAGCTATGCAAGTCATCAGCCTCACTGTCTCCTCCAGAGCCATCAAAGTCCAGTGTCAAAATGAAAGTCAAGACAATTGTCGGTGGCCTGAGATGCAGTGGATGACTTTGGCCTTTCTAAATTAAGGTCTTTTCTCAGGCCCCAAATTGTCTGAGACAATGCCCATTCAGTGACCAAGTACAAAGAAGTAGGCCATATACCCCCTGACCCTTAGGCCATGCCCTCCCCAGCCCTTCATTCCTATGGTCCCACTCACAGCTCTGCCAATTTCCCAAATCTAAATGTCCCTCTCTCACCACCACTCCCCAAGTACCATCTCACTCTATTAGAATGTAAGCTTCTTGAAGGCAAGGACTCTCACTTTTGCCTTTGTATCCTCTGCACTTAGCACAATGCTTGACACATAATGCTTAATAACTGCTTTTTATTCATTCATTCCACTTGGAGTCAGAAAAACTAAGCTTGAAAAAACTGGATTGGAGCCTCTTCTCTATCATTTACTAGTGCTATGACGAGGACTCATTAACAAGTCACTGAACCTCAGTTCCCTTATTTGTAAAATAAAAAAATTTATATTACCTCTTTCACAGGATTCTTCTGAGGAAAGCACTTTGTAAACCCTAAAATGCTGTGGGAATATAATTTTTATTTGTATTAAAATTAATTTTTAATTCTTAAAAACTACTCATTATTGTTATTTTTTATTGTTATCACCCATAATACCTGATAGACTATCAGTGTAATAAGTATATAAAGGAGGAATTAAGGCTGATAAGTCAGTAATGTTTCTGTTTGAAGGACATCATGAAATTTATCTCCTACTCTTATTTTATGGAGATGCTCCAGAGAGAGAAACCCAACAAAAAGAGTCTTTGGTGGCAGGATTTTAGGCCTCTGTGAAAAACGGACAGAAAAGATACTTCTTGACGGGCCAAACCTTCCTGGTATTTTTCAAGATACTTCTTGAAGGTGGCTGCCTATCTTACTGTTAGGCCAGCCTGGCATCTCACTTTTGTGCTAGAGCAAAACTTCTAGAAATGCAAACAGAAGGCTAATGATTTGCCTGGAGATTAGAAAAAGAACAAATTGATAATCAAAAGCTGATCAGTTTGGTTTCATTGTGGGCTGCCCCAGGAGAGGCTGCTTTGACCAGGTGATATGAACTGTCCTACCTGCTTGGTAATATGTTTCTAGTGTGAAGGGTTGCACATACAATATTCATTGAGATCGGCCAATTTCCTTTTCCCCAACTTTCCACTCCAAGCAGATTTCACATATAATTGTGCTGCTTAACTGGAGAAAAATGTCCTAGCTCACTGACCCATATATACCAGTTTGTGGGGCAGTTAGTTTTCAGTGTAAATTAGCAGATTGTATTAGTGGTTTTGTCAACCAGTTTCTAGAGACTTTGGTTATCAAGTCACCTGATAAAATCAAGTTTCTTAACATGCCAAGCCAAGGACCATGCCAACCAGGAACCCATGCTGATCACACCAAGGTGGTCCACTGGAGGGGCCAGACAGCTGGTGGTCCATGAGGTAACATAAAAGATCGAGAAGACATGGATTCAGACTCTGACTTTATTAATTACTAACTGTTCTCAAGGAATATCAGAATTTAAAGAGACTTCAGAGGTGATTTAGTCACATCCATCCCTGAGCAAGAGTTCTTTCGACTATGTACCCAAGATGACCTTCAGTCTTACACATTAGCACCTACCACCCCTCCCCATCAAGTTTGTTTTGAGGATCCAGTAAGATAATACTTGTAAAGCACATGGTAGGCACTTAATAAATGCTTGTTTCTCTCCTTTCTTTCTTTTCTTTCTTCCTTCCTCCACTCTTCCCTTCCTTCTTTTCAGCAAAGGCAACCAACTACTTCTCTGGGATCCTTAACTGTGCTGTTCTTAACTCATGACACTCCATCTCCCAACTCCAAGTGTTTTCCCTGACTGTCTCACACCTAGAATGTTCTCCCTCCCCACTGTCAAATCTCAGCTGAAGTCACACCTTCTGCAAGAACTCTTTCCCAGCCCTTAGTGCCATCCCTCTGAGCATATCACCACCTTATCATGTCTGTATCTCCTTTGCCTATCATCTCTCCCATCAGACTGATCTCTTTCAGAGCAGAAATTATTTTTTCCCTTCTTTGTTTCCCTAGCACTCATGCTTAATAAATGCTAGTTGACCATCTGGCCTCTCATAGTAACTTCTTCTGGTCTTACTTAACTCTTATTACTCTGAAGGTTTTCCTTCCATCAAGTCGAAATTTGCCTCTAGAGCCAAGCAAGACATATTTATTCCTTCTTCCATGTGGTCATTCTTCAAAAACTTGAAAACAGTTATCACTTCCTTTAGATCCCTCTCTTTTCCAGGTGAAATATCCCCACTTTCTTCAAACTCATCATTTTATGGTATTAACTCAAGAGCATGATGGTAGCACTTGTCCATGTATAGTCTCCTGTTTATCAGCATCCTTACTAAAAGGTAGACCCCAGAAGCAAACACAAAACTACAGGCATGATCTGACTAGGGAAGAGTATGGCAACACTATCACCTCCCTATTTAGTCAGTCAATAAGTATGTATTAAGGACTTACTCATAGCCATGAACTGTGCTAAGCAGTAAGGATACAAAAATGGCAGAAGATAGTCCCTGCCCTCAAGAAGCTGACAATTTAACGTAGGAGATCACATAAAAACAAATATGCACAAACGAGCTATATACAGGCATGCCTTGTTTTATTGCACTCTGTTTTATTATGCTTCATAGAGATTACTTTTTTTACAAATTGAAGGTTTGTGGCAACCCTCCATTGAGTAAGTCTATTGGCAATATTTTTTCCAAGAACACATGCTTACATTGTTTCTCTGTGTCACATTTTGGTAATTCTTACAATATTTCAAACTTTATTACTATTATAAGTGTTATGGTAATCTGGGGTCAGTGATCTTTGATACTACTTTTGCAATTATTTTGAGGTGCTATGAACTGTGCCCATATAAGATGGCTATCTTAAACTGATATATGTTGCGTGTGTTCTGACTACTCCACCAACCAGTCATTCTCCCATCTCTCTCCCTCTCCTTGGGATCCATTATCCCTTGAGACATAACAATATTGAAATTAGGTTAATTAATGACCCTACAATGACCTGTCAATGTTCAAGGGAAAGATTCATTCGATTTAGCAAACTTTATTATCTTATTTTAAGAAACTGACACAGCCACCTCAACCTTCAGCAACTACCATCTTGATCAGTTATCAGCCATCACTTATCAGATACAGTGGGAAGTAAAGGCAATGTAAAAACAAAATATATCAGTAAAATAGATTTTTAAAATTGATAAGTAGAGAAGTTATATTATACTTAAAAGCATCAAAGTTAATAAAATTCCATCAATAATATATATATACATATACATATATATACACACACACACACACAAGTGTACTATATACATATCATGACCTTCCACCAACAAAAAAATTATGATTCACCAAAGGTTCAGATGATGGATAGCATTTTTTATCAATAAAGTGTTTTTAATTAAGGTATGTACATTGGGTTTTTTTAAGACATAATAGTATTATACACTTACTAGACCATAGTACAGTGTAAACATAACTTTTACATGCACTAGGAAATGAGAAATTCATGTGACTCACTTTATTGCAATATTTTTATACTTTATTGTGGTGGTCTGGAACCAAAGCTGCAATATCTCTGAGGTATACCTGTACAGAATACATTGGAAGTAGACAACAGGCACTTAAAAGAGGCATTGAGAAAGGTTTCCCCGCAGAAGGTGGGATTTTAGCCAAAAAGGAAGTCAGGGAAGCAAGTGGAGGAGAGAACATTCCAGGTATAGGTAATAGCTGGTGAAATGCCCAGCGTCAGAAGATGGAGTGTTTTGTTTGACAAGCAGGAAGCCAGTCAGTAAATTGAAGAGTATATGTGTGGAAGAAAGGAGAGTGATGTGAGGTTAAGAAAAAAGGAAAGTGGAGGGGAAGGCTAGGGTATGAGTGGCTTTTAATGTCAAACAGAAGATTGTATAGGATTTAATTCTGGAAGTGATAGGGAACCACAGGAGCTTGCTAAGTGTCTGTGGGGGGGGGGGGGGAGGGGATGTGGTTAGGTCTTTGCTTTAGGAAAATCACTTTGGAAATCCAATGGAGGTGGATTGTAGTGGGGAAAGACTTGAGGTTAGCAGAACCACTAGGGGCTATTACAATAGTCCAGGTGTGAAGTGATGAGAGCCTTCACTATGGAAGTGGCAGAGTAAGTGGAGAGAAGGGGCGTATTCTACAGACATTGCAAAGGTGAAATCAGCAGGCCTTGGCAACAGATTGGATATGGGGGTGGGAGTGTGTGAGAAATAATGAGAAAAGCTCAACAAATTGTGGTACACTTATGTAACACAATATTACTGTGTTATAAGAAACAACGAATATATGAAAACAGAAGCATAAAAAACATAGATGGATATAAAATGAAATAAGCAGAAACAAAAAACCCATATAAACAATGACTATAATAACATAATTGGAAGGAAAAACCACTATAGCAAAGCAATTTAATCCCAATGCTTCAAAATTATAATACTCGAGATTGGCCCCAGTGAAGAGATAAGACCCCCTTCTTCTTCACAAAGGTAGGACCCGTGAGTATTGAACATGGTATATCATGATCTTTTCATTTTGTCAAACTTAGTTTCTTTCTTCCACTTTTAAAAGTCTTTATGATAAGCTATGGCTCTCTAGAAAGGGTTGGGTAGAAAGATATAGTGGGAAGTAAAGGTAATGTAAAAATAAAATATATCAGTAAAATAGATTTTTAAAATTGATAAGTAGAGAAGTTATATTATGCTTAAAAGCACCAAAGTTAATAAAATTCCATCAGTAATATATATATATATACACACACAAGTATACTATATACATATCACATAATATATATACACGTATAATACAATAATTCACATATATAATATGTATATAATTATATATTGCATATATAATATTATAGTATTATGTAGCATATAATGCTATAAATGGCATAGTATCAAAATACTTAAAGAAAAAGCTAATTAAATTACAAGAAGAAATACATATCAAAGTCATAATTGCTATATTCTTTAATGTTTACCTTTCAGATGGAGGCAAACCTAACAACAAGAAAGAAGTTTAAGACTTAAATAGAATTTTAGAAAAGTTAGATAAAATTGACTTCTGATGATTAATGAATGGGAATCATTAGGATTATACATATACCTCAGCTTATATGACATATTTACAAAAATGATCTTATGATAGAGCATGAAAAATTATATTAATAGATCATAAATTTAGACTTTGCAAAGGACCTTTGAGTCCAACTTCTCATTTACAGATGAGAAAACTAAGCCTGAGAAAGGATAAGTGACTTGCCCAGGATCACACAGCTAGTAAATGTCTGAGGCAAGATCTGAACTCAGGTATTCCTGACTCTAAGCCTAGAACTCTATCCAATATGCCACCTAGCTGCTTAACTTATATGCAGTTACAGAAAAGCATATAAAATACATCATTTGTCAAATATGGCATAATAAAATTACAATTAATAAGGAGATATTGAAGAAAGGTTTAAAATAAATGGAAATTATATATCATAATCCTAAAGAACATTATGGGTCAAAGAGCAAATTATAGAAATATCTGTTGATAATTCTATCAAATTAAATGAAAGCAAAACATATCTAAACTTATGGGACAATGCCCAAAATTCCTAAGCAGAAAGTTTATGTCTCTAAATAGTTTCATCATTTGTTGTGAGAGGTTTGTTTTAGTTTTTATTGTTCCATAGTGGGGCAGGGGGAGGAGAGATAATACAAGTTTGTAAAAATTAATATTTTTTTAAAAACCACTTTTATTAATAAGTAGAAACAAAAGATTGATGAATTGGGCATGCAAATTTTTTAAAATTAGAAAAACAATAAATCAAAGTACATAAACACAAAAATAGAAATTCTGAAAACCAAAGAAAAGTTAGACATAATTTAAAACTGTTTTAAAAAAATCCACATTGAGTTAAATAAAATTGAGGTCTTTTAAAAAAAATATCTCACTTATTTTAAGAGATGAGGTTAACTGAGATACAGAGGTGTTAAATGACTTACCCAACTGCTGGGCAGTCGCAGAGCTGAGATGAGGATCCAGGTCGTAAGAAGTTATAGGAGTCATAAGAATTAGAGTGTGGAAACTCTCTACACAACTCCCCTATTTTATGGAGGGGGCAACTGACTTCCAAAGAAGTGAAGTGACATCTAAAATTATACAAGTCATGGCTAACAAAATTGGAATTCAAACACAGGTCGTCTGCCTCACAATCCAACACCACGCTGTTTAGCACTGGGGTCCTCTAGTCAATGGCACAATGGATAACACTTCTGACTACAAATCAGAAGATTCCAAGTTTAACTCCTGGCTGGAGCCTTTGGAAGGATTCATCTTTATCAGACAGGTAGGTGGTACAGTGGATAGAGTTCCAAACCTGGAATCAAAAAGACTCATCTTCCTGAGTTCAAATCCAGCATCAGACATTTACTAGTTATGTGACCCTGGGCAGATCATTTAACCCTGTTTGCCTCACTTTCCTCACCTGTAAAATGAGCTGGAGAAGGAAATGCCAAACCACTTCAGTATCTTTGCCAAGAAAACCCCAGATGGAGTCACAAAGAGTTGGACATACTGAAGAGGATTGATCAATGATACCAAGTGGGTATTGGGGAGGTTGTAGGTGATCTTTTATTCAGGGTTCTACATAATCTGGAGGTGATCCTATCTATATTCTCAGCTACTTTGTAAATCCTATCACCCAAGGAGAGCAGCCCATAGACCTAAGGAGCAGACTGGGCGAAGGTGCCTCATAATAATAATAATACTAATACTATAAATTTGCATAGCACTTTACAGTTTTCAAAGCATCTTCAAATAAATGATCTCACTGAAAACTCATAAAATCACTAGAAGCAGGCAGAGTAGGTATTATCAACCCCTTCAAACTCTTTTTTTTTTTTTGCCTACACCTGTGTAGGGAGGTAAGGAAAAGCATTCTACCAAACAAAATACTATTTGTGAGAAATCCTGGCACGTGGTAGACAATATAGAAATGCATATTCCCTCTCCTCCTCTCCTTCCTCCCTCCCCCCACCCCATCCATGCACATCTGCAACCTTCTGCAATTCCAAGTCTTAAGAGAGTTGCCTTGGACGCTGGGAGATTAAACATATCGCTCAGAGCCACAAGCCAAGAAGGTTCAGAGGCAGGATTTAAGCACAGACCCTCTCAATTCTGAGGACTACCCTCGATCCCCTACAGCACTCTACAGTGCCTCTCACCCCTGTCTTACTTCTAAGAAAATCAAAGGTCAGAAAGTTGAGTGATGTGCTCAATGTCATGAGAGTTGAGATGCAAACCTAGACCTTTGGTTCCAATTCCTGGACTCTCTCCACAATGCCATCCACACCTCAAATTGCTCATCTTCTTGCTCTCCAGAGATCAGAGGATCATAGTACTATAGATTAACAGCTGAAAATGACCTAAGAGGCCATCATCTTAAAGAGGAAGAAAATAAGGCACAGATGGGTTGTGATTAGCCTAGATCAGTGAGTATGTGAGATAAGATTTGAACTGAATTCTTTGCTACTCCAAGTCCCATATTCTAACCACTATGCCATGCAGCTTTTCATGATGACCTTGGTAAAGTAGACCCTCTCCAGGAAAGTAATAGGATGGAAACTTCCTTTAAGAATTCTCTTTTTCTTAAAACTATATTTCTGATTCTCTGAGTCCTTGCCAATATTCCCACTCCATTTCTGCTGCAAGGTCTGGATTTCCCCCAGAGGATGACTGGACATTCTTCCAAGAATCTGTAGGTTGACCTATACTCTTGGCATTTTTTCCAGGAGGACTGGAAGGGCCATGGCCTCCTACCCTTGGAAACTCTGTCTCATGGCCTGGCATCCTGGGGATTTGGCAGGCCTACTTTGTTGAGGTCAATCCACCCAGTCCACAGGGCAGGCCAGAGGCAAGCAGTACAGCTGGAAAATTGAAAAGCAAAGTGAGTCACCCCAAATGACACAACCAGTCATTGGCAGAGAAAAGACCTGCCTTGGTTGCTGCTCTCTTAAACTGCTTTTTAGGCTTGCCCCGGAAACCTTGGTTTAGCCTATTTTACTTGGGCAGCTCCATGAGGAGGGTAATGAGTACCTGTGTGATTACCCCACTGTTTCTGATTCACTGATTATATCTGCAACAAACTGGATAGCATCAGGGTGATACCTCTTCTGCCCAGATGTCTTCTATGTATAAACTCACTCCTTAATCTTTATTCCCAACTTTGTATTAGGTCCTGATCCCCAGGCCAATTAATCAATAAATATTTTTAAGTGCCTACTATGTGCCAGGCACTATGCTTCGTATTTCCTTGTTGACTAGTTGATAAGCTACAAGTACACATCATAGCCATACCTATAGATGATAAGATCTTTGAGGATAAAGACTAAGCCAGTTTTCATCCATATTTGCCTTCCACAGAGTAGGTACTTATCAAATATTTATTGAATTTAAATGAGTCGGAGTTGGATTGGATTGGAATTCCTTCTCCCCACCTAACTGTCACTTATCATTCATTTTTAAAACTCTACTTAAGCCTCATGGCTTCCAGAAACCTTCTTTGATGGATATGACCTCCTACTTGGTCTCCATGTCCCAACTAGATTGTAATTTTCTCCAGGGCAGAGACCATGTTTCCTATTTGGAAGAATAAATCAGTCATTAAGTATTTAATGCTCTTTTTTTTATGGAGTAGTTTAATATTGAAAAGGTCAAAAAGGCATTCTTATATAAAGAAAAAAGTAATATCAATTGATATAGGATGTAAATAGGAAAAGAACTTTGGATTAATAAAAATTGTATTTACGTTTATGAAGAAATACAGTTGTCAGATGAGATTTGAACAGTTTAGGACAGAAGATGAATTGTGGCAAATCACCTTGTAAAAGACATCGGGTAATGCCTCATTTGTATGTGAGCAAACTGATGGTTTAACAGGTCAGAGAAAGAAATTCTATTTGTTTAAAACTGGAAAAATGTGAGCTGAAGAAAGATAGTTTCAAGGACACAGAATGAGATGGTAGGCCATATTGAGAATTAGAAATACAAAGCATCACAGTCCCTCAGATCATTTCCAAATAACTGCTTTGAGATTCAAAAAAATGAATAATCATATAAATATTTAGAGACTAGAGAATGATTAAATAAGGACTGCTGATTTTATTTTGGTGAATTGTTCCTTTTATTAATTTTTAAATTAAATTTTAATTTTCCAATCAATGAAAATCTAATTTCTTTTCTTTCTACCTCCTTCTCCCATTACAAGAAACATAAAATCTATTTTACAAACCTATACATATTCATACATATGCATATATTTATATGCAACAGTGGTACCAGTTGGTACCTATTCTTGTACCCTCCACAAATTTAGAGCCCCTTTTGTCCTGGATTTGAGACCTCTTCTCTTGTTGCATGGCCCCTACTTGTGCTGGAATGATCTATATATCTGTTCTTGGCTAGACCCCATCCTCAGTGTCCCCAGATCTTTCTGTCTCCCTATGTCTAGCTAGACTGTAAAAATGGCTTCCTCATATTTTTTTTTTTTTTGATTTCCTGAGCAAGACTAGATCTGGTGTGTTTTCTAAATGTTTGGAGGAGTTATGTTTGGATATACTTCTTTCTGTTCATCTACCATCTTGACTCTACTTCTCTTACTTTTTAATTAAAAAATGCATCATTAAGAAGATTGAAGAAACAACAGAGAGGTGAAAAAGTAGGTCTGTCAGAGCTGTGTGTGAAGAAGAAGCAGCTGGAACAGTCATACGATGGAGGTTTTAACTCCATATTTTTTATTGGGGAGAGAGAGGCTCACCTGTATCAAACAAGTATTTCAGTTACATGTAACTCAACATCCTCTAGAACTTAAGAGAGATGAAGTTTTCTCAGAAATTCCTTTTGCTTTTCTTTGCCCCACCCCATACCTCCAAGGTTTAAGAGAGAAAAGGAAAAAGATAGGTTTTACAACTGCTCCTAATGATGCCAAGGTTTAATTAGATAATCCAGAATCCTGGTGAGTAATTATCTGGCTAAACTTGTTCCCCAGAGAGTACATTTGAGCTGTGAGCTCTGTTTTTACTACAATCTGATTGGACAACACAGTATCCTGGTAAGTGAAGGTCTGGCTGCATTTAGTCTCCATTGCCTAGAAAGCACCAATTTGATGAACTTTTCAGTTCTCTAGCTTAAAGAAAATGGCTATCCAATGAAAAGATAGCATTTTCTCAGTGTCTTTTAAAGGATGATCATAATTTTAAAAAGGATTTGCCTAGTTAGAAGACATGAGGACCGGGAATCCTGTAATTCATAGGGAAACAATTTCTGCTAATGGAGATGTTCCTAAATAATTAATGACATCACTGTGAGAGCTGTAAGTTGCCTTAAGCCAATGGGTTTTTACTCCCTCACATGCTTCCTTGTGACACTGTGTCATCCAATTTTCTCCAAATAGTAAGTACGTTGGTAGGAGAGTATGACTCAGTTTTATGTGCATCATGATATATTTTATTATTCATGCTCTTGCTTTAATATATAAGCACCTATGATATTATTAATTTGTGTTTTGCTAAGGAAATAGTTATGTTTAAAACCTAAAAGTGTCTTACTGAGAGTGGATGGTTTGTGTAAATAGAAACATATTTGTAGGGGCTCAAGAACTAAAATGGTAAGGGGAATGTATTCTCTCCAATAAAGTTACCCCCTTGGACCCTAATAAGTATTTTAGTGTAACCATATGGTGATGGTCCAGTTCTGAGAATCTAGATCTGCTAGTCTGAGAACAGGTTAGACTAAGCAAACCAACTGAAAGAGTAAGTAGGTGTCCACGTTCCTAGGTGAGATGTGTGAGGTGCCACAGAGGGTGTAGACACTTCATATTCCAGGCATTATTACAGTAGCATCTTATATTCTACAGATACCATGCCAATTCTCTGGATTTCTGGGACACTCCTGACTTCAGGAAATGTCAGATGTTCTTTGACTCCAGCCAGACTTCACTTTATTCCCAGGTCATCTTTTAGCTGGCTTCCTTGGCCCCCAACCAGAAGGCTCACCTCTGCCCTAGATGATTTAAACTTTTCTGTTCTGGAACTACTACCCTCTGGCCCAATGTTGTATTGATTGGTGAATCCCTCATTATGGTCCACTATATTGGGCGAGGCCAGCTCAGTCAATGCTTTTCTTTTATCCCTGGTCATCTCCTTCTTGCTTCCTTCTCCACCCCTGGCTTCCAATTCTGGAATGATAATTAATCCAATACTGCATTTGCTAATGGAAGGGATGTGCCAGCTACTCCTCTGGCTCCACTCACCATCTCACTAAGTTACTAAATCAAAATACTCTACACTCTCAAGTGGCATAGTAGCTATAGTGCTGTATTTGGAGACAGGAAGGCCTGAGTTTGAATCCTGCCACAGCCTTATCATCATTGTCATCGTCATCATCATCACAGCTAGAATTTATATAGTGCCTACTATGAGCCAAGTGCTATACAAATATTCTCATTTGATTCTCACAATAACCCTAGGAGGGTAGATAATTTATTATTCTCATTTTACAGTTAAGGAAACTGAGGCAAATGGAACTTATGTGACTCATACATGTAGTAAGTTTCTGAGACTGAATTTGAATTTAGGTCTTCCTGACTTCAAGCCCAGCACTCTATTCCATGTACCACCTACCTGTAAGACCCTGGACAAGTCATTTAACAGCTCTTAACCTCAATTTTCTCATCTGCAAAATGGAAATAATAATAGTGCCTGCCTCACTAGGTGGCTCTGAGGGTTAAATAAAATAATATACATGAAGAACTTTTATCAACTTTAGAGTTCTATAAATGCTAGTTCTTCTTATTCTTACTGGTTACTACTATTCTTTATTTGTTATGTCCTTGAGGCCAGGAACTGTTGTCATTCTTGCATTTGCATCTCCAGTGCCTAGTATAGTGCTTAACTCATGCTAAGAGGTTAACAGATGCTTTTTCACTCATTTTTCTTTCAATGAGGCTTTACAAAAAGGATATTCTTTCCAGACCTGATTTTTATTCTGCTTTTGGCTTCAGAAACTGTCACTCTGTGCAATTGTGGGAAGTACAAGGAAGTCTCAAATCCATCCTGTGCCCCAAGGGAGCGTAGTACCTTGTTAGAGGAGTATTTACATACACATGTGAAACAAAGAATAAACAAGATGGTGCCATATGGGCAAATCAGTTCCCAATGCAGTCCTTCTCCAAAGGCCTCTAGTCACCAAGTAGACTCTGGTTGGGTTTTTGAAAACAACTCTGGTGGAGTGAAAGCTATAGTAGGTCCAACTAAGCTCAAAAAGTTTTGAGGAAGGCCCTAGTAAAAGGCTCTGTCATTCAAGGATCAGTCTAGCCAAGTCAGGGAGGCTCATCACCACATTGACTATAGCGGAATAAATTTAGATCGTCTTCTGAGCTACAGTTATGACCTGTCAGTCAAGCAGACATCACCAACAGTGAAGAAATAACAAATACTTAAAGAATTGAAGTCAAGTCGTACCTAGTATCAGTATGTAAGATGCTAATTGTGTATTTATAAATAGCAATGCAAAAGCAATTAGAGAAGAAAGAAATCGACAGGAGGGTGGAATGATACAATGGAAAGAGCAGTGGCTTGGGAGTCAGAGGACCTGAATTCAAGAACTTGAGTTCTGATCATGAATCTGCCATTTAAAAAGGCAGAGGTAGGAGGAGGGTATAGAATGGTGATTCTGCCATTATTACTGTGTGGCCTTGACCAACTCATGTAATTTCTCTGGGCCTGGGTTTTCTTTAAGGTGATGCAGTGGGACTAGTGGACTTCTAAGGCTCTCTTCCATTTCTGAAAAAATTTTAAGATCTTTGATTATACTGTCATCAGAGAATGTTTCACTGCTTTAACAGAATAGAATTTTTACAGACTGGTTGGGAAATTAAGAATACTTAGGAATACTTCCAAAGCTACTTCAAACAAATGCAAATTAACTTAGCCTGAACTGCCTACTCATTCTGAGGGAACAGTTCAATGGGATATTCAGAGTTGCCTGTCTCCCCACAAAGCTTGATCAGTCTTTGAGAGTTGTAAAGAGAGCTGATCACACTGTAAACTGCCCCCTTTTCTTCTCTGCAAATCTAAGGCCTTCCAATCTCAGGGGGCTGAGCACTGGTGGTTCTTACATGAAAAGAATAAGCCCTTGTGGAGAACTTCTTGTGTTTTTCAAGCACAGCCCTGCTCAACCTCTCACCTTTATTGATAATATATTCTGATACTATATTCTAAACATTTAGCCGCTTCAGAGTCCTGAGTGTATCTTACGGTAATTAGGATTTCTGGTATTTTCCTAACTAGTAGGAATTGATCCTTGGGAAGACCATTCAACTTGTACATGAAAGGCTGAGCTATTTGTAACTGACCATTCAGATCAACTACTGGAGGGTAAAAAATCAGGTTGAAATTCAGACAGAGGCAAATGAACTCAGAATAGGACCAGAGAGTATCCCAAGAAACTGGAACTAAGTGAAAAAGGGGTTTTGGGTGGTGAAATGAAGTTTCCCTCAAAAGAATTGCCATAGATGGGTCAGAGACCAATGGTCCAGGCTGCAGTGGTAAATACATTTTGATTGATATCCTTTCCTGTATTCTTTACATATATTTCTGAGGCAGCTAGATGGCACAGTGAATAGAGTGCCAGGCCTGGAGTCAGGAAGACTCATCTTTCTAAGTTCAACTCTAACCTCAGACACTAGCTGTGTGACACCAGGCAAGTCACTTAACCCTATTTGCTTCAATTTCCTCTTCTGTAAAATGAGCTGGAGAAGGAAATGGCAAACCACTCCAGTATCTCTGCCAAGAAAACTCAAAAGTGGGTCACAAAGAGTTGGACATGATTAAAAACAAGTGAACATCAAAATATATGCTTCTCAAATTCACATCTTACAATTTTCGCTTTATGTACTGACAGGGCTAACCTAGCCCAGACACAAAGAAGTCATTCCTCTTCCCTTGTGTAAACAGCTCAGGACCCGCCTTGTTCCATTAAGTGAATAAACCCCAAGGAGGCTCAAATCCCCTGGATCATACTCTAAAGTAGTCCTGCTGTAATTGTCCAAATTCCCTTTGAAAGTTTGGATATCAATTATTTGTCAATCCTCCCAACTTCCCCCTCCTATCTAAACATCAGCACTGGTCCCCCGATCCAGCCTCCCTGCTCCCTCTTCTCCTCACAGTGCTTGACCCTGATAAGAACACTTTGACAACCCATCGAACTTAGCTGGTTTAGTATCTCCTTCTAGCAAGTCCCTAGAAACTCCAGTGGTCTTATTTCCATGGTCTCTGCCTGCCAGCCATCTTTTGTGAGTACTTCCCCTCAGTGAAGGATGCTTGCCTTACTTTCTCTCTGCTAACTCCCATTTCATGTTGAATTCTGTCTTGGAAGGATCCATCCTTCCTAGTATTTCCTCTTGGAATCCTGAATCCACACTCAAATTAAATTAAGTCAGGGTAGGAGATGTGGGATGTAGGTTCTGAAATTCTACTATTGGAGACTCAAACCTTTGGGTTAAGCATAGTACTCTCCATAAAAACCTATTTTAAATAGTGAATGCTTCTAGAATGGGTAACTCTTTATCACTGATGACCTGTTTGTTTAACAGATTCTTTTCCCCCTTTGACAGCAGGAGCCCAGACAGTGGGAGTGAAAAAAAGGATATTGCAAAGACAGACAATGTCACTTCAGGATAGGTGGTAGAGGAGGAAGACAGACATCTCAAGGATTCAACCTAGGGTTGCCCTGTGTTGTGCACAATCAGGCAATGAGGTAGAAATAAGCAATAAGGAGCTAATTTAGAAAAATGGGATGTGAGGAGCTAATGAGGTTTTTCTCTTCTCAAATGCAAGTTGCTAAGGGGTTGCCATATGAATTAAATCTTTCTAACTAGGCAAGTTTGCAGAGCTGAGAGACCTTCAAGGGATTTAGCAGTAATTTCCAACTTTGGATTTTTGGCACTCCAAGGTATCTCTGGTTACCGGTAACCTCAAAAATAAAGGAACTTTATTCCCCTAGATATTTCAAACACTATTGATTTAATAGATGTAGATTTAATAGATTTAACAGATGTATCCTCTTCAGATAAGTAAATATAAAAGTATTTAGCATATGTAAAGCAGTTTGCCAATTTCTAGAAACACAAAACAAAAAATTTGATAGTCCCTGCCCACAAAGGAATTATAGTCTCATAAGGGGAGATAACAGGTATAGAGGAGTGGGATTGAGGGGAGATATTGGGGTCATGGAGTCATTGATCTAATGCATAGAGTAGTCATTTGCCAGGTCCTTTCCATAGGCATTGATAGTACTATTAATTGTATTAGTATTTCCAGAGCAAGAAGTGGGGAAAGGAGAGGAAGGGGGAAGAAGAGGGGAGGATGGATACTAATCTACACATCAGGACAGATGGTTAGATGGCCAAGGTAGACAGCTAGATGGGATGTGAAGCATGATCTGGGGTGAGCTAGATATAGTGGAACTAAATAAGTTAACTCTCTAGTCACTCCATCCTGCCAATCAAAATGGCACCCTTCTCAGAGAAGGAGCTCCAAGGTTGAGCAGATTAATTCTGCCACCCCACTCACCCATATACACACTTGGGCATAGGTTCTGCAGAAAGAGCTAGGAAAATGAAAAGCTGACTCGGATGGATGGCAACTGCCTCCAAGTCTATCATGCGCCTTACAAATTTGTATTGATCTGAATAGCCACCGCCAATGGTACTTAAGCCATACATAGTCCAAGTCTTTCCTGCTGGATCAGCACTGCCCAGCTTGTCTTCTGCTGGCATAGCCTTCCAAGAACCCAGAATCTCTTCTATGCTATGGTGATGGATCAGAGCAAGACTTTAGTGGAGAAAAGGAACTGAGAACACCCTTTTTTCAAAAAATGTAGTACTATTAGGAGAAGGTATTGTCAGATCTGAAAATAAAGGACCAAAATGTCACAGAGGTTATGCAACCACTGCCAACTCAAAATAAAATAAAATACCAGAGCACTCACACAGATTATCACAACTATAGTTAGCTCTGAAAATGTCAAAAAGCTCACAGGTTATCACAACCTCAAAGAGGTACTCTAAGAAACAAAATAAAACTAAAACAAAACTTAAAAATTAGGGCCAACAGTGATCATATGCAAAAAGCTCTCTTTATTCTTTTGGAAGAGAGAAACCAGACACATGTGCCAGAACTCTTCTAGGAGGAGACCCGCTTTAGTGAGGCCAAACCTTAATACATGTAGCAATTCCTGTGCAATGGGGCACAATGCGGGGCAATGAGGGGCAATAACAATGATGAAACAAATGTGATTCATAGCAAGGCTTCATGATCCAGAACATGGTTCCTGTAGGTGCTTATCCAAGCTCAGGGATCACCTGGTACTGGTAAGCAAACAATTCTGGGATTTTGCCTGTGGCTGAATCCATCCAGAGAATGAGGGTAAAGGATTGTTGTTATGTGAAGCTCAGGGCACAGCCTACTTGCTGGGCTATAGTTCTGGAAAACAGGATGTCTCCTAATAGTAAAAATGGGGTGGTCTTGGCATAGGGATCCTGACAGTATGACTACTTGAAAATAGACAAATTAGGATAAAATGATATGGTTGTTTAAAAGTTGGGAATTATTGGCCTTAGTAATTTTAACTCAGATTAGGGTTATGTGTGTGCAATTTGGTAATGATTCAAATTTTAAACCTTAGTTTCTCCATGTATTTGTCCTCACTTGAGCTGAAGCAGTGGGTGGGTACAAGGTATGCAGCATCAATCATGCCTTCCCAGCTTTGTTAAACTGCAGACATAAAAAGAATCCAACTGGCCAACCCCAACACCTTTGAAACATCTGCTCTTTCTTCATCTTCTTTCACAACAGCCTAGGTCCTCTGAGAGTTTTTCTTCCCACAAGTTTACTGATAACAACCACAAGAAGGATCCTTTGGGGAGGTGTGTCCTGGTTTGGTGTGAAACCTGATTCTACAAAGTACCAGTCCTCAATGAACCTCTTGAAACAGGGCTTGCAGAGTCTTCTCCAAGCTTGATAGCAGGTAGGAGCATCTGAAAATGCTCACAAAACCAAAGAAGTTACCACATTTGTACCTAAAGAGATGAGAAAGATAGACGATCAAGCACAAGAGGCTGAAGATATGAACCACCTGGGAAAAATAATGAGAATGGAGACATTCAATGGAAGAGTATGGAGGCCATCCCACCCCACCCCACTCCCAAACCCCATGGGGCATAATCAGAGCTGCTCTCTCTGCTTCCCAAAGAACCTTAGCAGGGAGGAAAGCTCTGGGGCCCACTTTTGGACATGTTTTAGAATGAAATGATAGATTGTTGTTGTTTAGCTATGTCCAACTCTTTGCGATTTCATTTGGGGTTTTCTTGGAAGAGATACTGGAGTGGTTTGCCATTTCCTTCTCCAGTATATTTTACAGACGAGGAAACTGAGGAAAATAGGGTTAAGTGACTTGCACAAAGTCACATAGCCAATAAGTGTCTAAGGCCAGATTTGAACTCAGGAAGATGGGTCTTCTTGACTCCAGGTCTGGCATTCTATCTATTATGCTACCCAGCTGCCCAAAGTGATGAATAATCAAAAAATATGAACAAATTGTTCTGAAAAGAAGAAAAGCAAATTATTATCAACCACATAAAATAATTCTCCAAATCAGTAATCATAAGAAACATTCAAATCAAAACTACTCTGAGGTTTCACCTCCTAATAAGGTAGCAAAAATTGAGAAAAGATAGGAAGAACCATTGTTGGAGGGATTATAGAAAGACATGCCTGTTTGTGGAGTTGCGAATTAATTAATTTTTGGAAGTGATTTGAAATTATGCAAATAAAAAGGCTAAAATGCACATATTCTTTGACCCAGTGATTACACTGCTAGGTATATATATCCCAAGGAAATCACTAACAAACAGAAAGACACCAAAATATTTGTAATAGCACTTTTTGTGGTAGCAAACACTCAGAGACAAAGAAGATGCTAGTTGGTTGAGGCAATGGCTGAATTAATGATGATACACGAAGACAATGAAATGCATTACTCTACTGTAAGAAAAAATGAATATAATAAATACAGAGAAGTGTGGAAAGACTCACATGAACTGATGCAAGGTAAAGTACATAGAACCAGGAAAACAATACATACAATGACTACAGTATTGTAAATGGGAAAAACAACAGAAAGTGAAAGTTGTACAATTATAATTAGCTTGCCTCCCCCTCACTACTCCCAAAAGAGGATATGTCAGAAGACATTCTTTTTCAGAGGTGGAGAATTCACAGGTATGGAACAATGCATATGTTGTTAGATTTTTCTAATATATTGATCAGTTCTGCTGAATTTTTTCTCTTGTTCCTTATTGTTTTTTGTTTTAAGAAATTATTCATTATGAGGAAGGACTTTCAGGGAAGGAAAAGAGGAAAGGATACAGAGTGAAATTTAGATAAGACAAAACCAAAAAAAATCAGTAAGAATCTAATTTAAAGTTGTTGTTTTAAAGGGATGAAATATTGAATCCTTACTGGTTACTTGGTCTTCCCCTACCCTCTTGAAGAGGGGCAGAAGGGTGGGTGCTGGGCTTTTAACTAAAGAAACAGCTTTCCTCTTTTCTCTCCTATGGCAAGTAGTACACTCTATCCCAAGCTTTCCTGTGAGGGAGGTGAGGGAAACAGCCTCACTGGATGCTGCACCCACTCAGAAAGAATCATGTAAAGAAGCACTGAAGGACATTATAGATTGGCGTTTAGGGATTGGTCCAATGTGCTCCATTAGCCATAAAAAGTTGTCACTGGGCACAGCATACTACAGTAGTGGTTCCCAATGGGAACCCCTTTTAATAAACCTCCAGGACAATTTAATATAATGAACATAATATGCTGCAGTTATTTATTGCTTAAGAAGTCCTTAAAGAACTTTAGCTAGCTGGCTCAGTGGATGGATAGATAGAGCATTGGGCTTGGAATCAGGAAAACTCATTTTCATGAGTTCAAATCCGACCTCAGACACTTCCTAGCTGTGTGACCCTGAGGAAATCACTTAACCCTGTTTGCCTCCATTTCCTCACCTGTAAAATGAACTGGAGGAGGAAATGACAAACCACTCCAGTATCTTTGCCAAGAAAAACCCAAAATGGGATCACAGAGAGTCAGACACAACTGAAATGACTAAACAACAGAGAACTTCAAATGAGAACCCCGGTAAAAAAAAATAACCACCAGTATAATAGAAAGAGCCCTAGCTCTCCAGTCCAAAGACCTGGGTTTGAATGTTGATTTTACCATTTAATAGGTCTATGACCTCAGGCAAATTATTTGATCTTCAGTTTACTCTTTTGGAAAACAAGGATGTTGGCCTGGTGGATCTCCTTTCATCTCCAAACGCTCTGATCCCATGTGTGCCCTAAGGCATCGATTCTGTCTTACAGCATCAGTGCTCGGACAGGTTTAACACGACATCCGTGGGCCAGATCTGGGGGCTCAAGACTGCTTTGGCCCTCTAGCCCAGGATAGAAAAGATGTGTTCAGTTCATTGGGAAATGGAAGCAGGAAAGAAATGCTTCCATAGGTTAGCTTGATGCACACTAAAGGTCAGCAAAGGAACTGGGAGTTACTTTGCCCTGATCCCTTGAGCTCAGGTACTCAGTCCCATAAGCAGCACTGCCTAAGTGGGGTTAGGCTTTGGAATGTGGCTTATTACCATGGAAACAACCACCGCCACTTTCAAGTTGAAAAACATCTGATCAGGACTCAGCTGAGCCAGGGGAATAAAAATAAGAAATTAAAGGCTATCTTTGTGGTTTCTTACACAGCCCTTGCTGAATTTAATCTGGAAAAGAAATGTGGGAAGAATGAGAAAAAGGGATGGAGAGGGCAGTTTGATGTGGGTTGTCTTTGGAGTTAGGGTGTTAATTTCCTTCTACTACCCCCACTAAATCAAGAGCTAGAAGTACAAACATCTTGAATCAAGCAAAGGGACAGAGAGTGAGAAGGATGTGAGGTGAAGAAGATTAAGCCCTTTCATAGTCTGGTTAACCATAAACTGAAGGATTGGGACTGTGCATCATTAAACAGGAAAGTGAGAGAATTCTGAGGTTGGTTTGTAGGGATTAGTCCTTGGAGTAATGAAGATGAAACTAAGAAACAGTCCTTGACAATGGGAATATCTACTGGATTATGGGATATGTAAAAGTACAAAGACATAGAAAGAGGTGTACCTAGAAAAGATTGATTCTGTACCTTTGAGGTAGAGGAAGGTGGGAGGGAGAGGAGGTATATAAATGTGGTTAAACAGCCCAATGCTATGGTGCGCTCCTCCCAGACCTCTTGAAATGATGGTGGTGCCTCTTGGCTGTTGCTTCACCCTGTTTTAATTAATGACCTTCAGGGCTGGAGGAAGGGGTGCTAATTGGGAAGGAGAGACCCTGGTTTGCTCTAGACTCCCTTAAAGACTGTGTAGTCAGAACCCTAAGAGGGCCTTATAACTTCCCTGACTCATCCATCTTAACCTCAGGCAGTGGAACCAGTCTAGGACTTGGCTGTAGCTGGAACAACTCTTTCAGATAAGCTAAACATAATGGTTAATTCACTGAGACTACACAAGGTTCCTAGAGTCAGTCCTGGGGCTGCCCTGATTTCTCTCAGAAATCTGCATATAGGAATTTGACTGTGGGGCTCTCACAGGGAGAAGCCAGTTGGTAAGTCATTTGGAAGTTTTATGGCATAGATGGCAATCCTCTTAGGTAGTGGAAGCCTTTATAGTATTATGACGTGCCCCAGCTCAATAAAAACCTATCAAACTCTATTTGGAAGTGAAAAGGGAGCTGGAGTACATGTCAGAGTGCAGTTGTCATGTTCTTCATGTGGCTAACTCTGAACCAAATTAGACTCAACATCACAACCCCAGTGCTGTCTATGCCAACAGGCCCAAAGTGTGGGAAAGGTATTCATAACTCTGGTGCACAGATTGGACAGCAGAACTGTATTTAAGTCACACAACTGCTCCCAGATGGTCTGGAAATGTGGCTGAAGCAGTCAATAGTGCTGGGGTTTTCCTCCTGTGGTTGCTAAATATCTAATAACAATAAAGCCAGAAGGCTAAGGGACAAACATTTTCCTAGAAACACATGATCTTCTTGTAATCTGTCACCCTCAACCACGAGCTAACTCCTGCATGCTCTGGATTACGGGCATCCTCATGGCCAGGGATGACATTACAAACCACAAACACTTCTGTTTGTTTGTTTTTGTGGTCGCCATGTCCCCAGGAGCCCTCTAGATATCAGTTACCCCACAGGCTTCCTTCCTTCCTTCCTTTTCTGTTCTTCTAGGGAGAGGAGGCAGGAATAAAAGAGGAGGATCACCACAGACCAAGGCAAACACTGAAAAATATCATGCCACGTTGGCTCCTCTTGCCTTTACCAAGTCCTCCTCACCACTCATGGTTCCTTCCCTTTTTTGTGACTCTTGGCTAAGACTTGCTGGCATAAGACTTCTCTTGGTTCTCCTGACAAAAGACCTGACCACTAACCTGCCACCTCCACCCTCAAATGTAAGGGCAAGTTAACACTCTCTGTGTGAAGCAGCACCAGATACCAAAGCTCTATCAATAGCCCACAAGATGGCTAAAGGTAGCAGGCACCGTGCTGTGCTATCTTCTCTTGCTTATCTGATTTGGATTTCATAAGGAAGTGGGTAGATTAATCTAGATGCATTACAGAGAAATCAAAAAAGCAACAACGTCCCACCATTGTGTGGTTCGTCGCATCATCAGACTATCATTGCCAATCTAGCTGTCTGACACTGGATCCTTTCTGTTCCCCTCAATGAGGACTTCTTATCTGCCCAGACTTGCTGTTGCCCTGTGAGCTGTATATAATCAGACATGAAACCCAGGGAGGAGCTCTAGTTCTCCAACTCAGAACCGTTTTTCACAGGAATCCCCAATGACTAGTCACTGTAGGAACTCAAGAAATATTGGATAAAAGAAAATTACCTTTTTTAAAATTCATTTTTTGCTTGTTTTCCAGTTCTTATCCTTTTTGACCTTGTTGCAGCATCTAACACTTGGTCGCTTACCTCTTCCTTTTTGAAGTTTTCTCCTCCCTTAGCTTCCATGTCACTATACACATGTTAAATCTGTGAATTTCCAGTGCCTAATCCCTAGGGAGCACTGGAGAAGTGTGAAGTGAATTTTAATCGGGGTTTTATTGAACTACACTTATTTCTCTAGTTTCCTTTCTCATATTGTCATCCTCCCAATTTTGAGAAGAAAACTTTTTCCTCCAAGTACTTTTTCCCCTTGCACAATGTCAGTCACAACAGCCCAAATTTCTCAAAATTTGCCTACGGTAAACGATCACAGTGTCAAGGTGGAATTTTTAGCATTTTAAACAACAAATCCTGATAATGTTTACATATCTGGGTTATTTAAAGCAACGGTCATCAAACTTTTTTTATGGTGTACCCCATCAGTACGCAGCTAGACAGCAAAACAGAGAGAGTGCTGGACCTGGAGTCAGGAAGACTCTTCTTCCTGAGTTCAAATCTGGCCTCAGACACTTACTAGCTGTGTGACCCTGGGCAAGTCACTTCACCCTGTTTGCCTCATTGTCCTTGTGTATAAAATGAGCTGTGGAAGAAAATACCAAAAACACTATAGTATCTTTGCCAAGAAAACTCCAAATGGGGTCACAAAGAGTCAGGCATAACTGAAAAAGAGCAGGACACCCCATTAGTAAAAACAAACCCCCCCAAAGCAAAAAGAAAATAACATTTGGAGCACGCATTTCCCATTATGTATACATTTATTTATTGAGAAATGCATATATTGTCATATTAATGGCAACACTTAAAAACCTACATGCAAATAAGAATTTAATACAGATAAAATAATGCAGGGTGTTCCTTAATGCAATTTTAAATGACTTCAAGTTACTAAAGGTTAAAACTTCCCTAAAACTTTTGGGACATACTCTGCTCGATCCTGGAGTACTGATGTTCATTGAATAGGGGAGTGCTTGGGATCAGATCTGTGCTTGAGGAAAATCATTTCAGCAGCTTTGTGGAGGAGGACTGGAGAAGAAAAGGACTCTGGGGGAGATCAGTTAGGAGGCTACATTAGCCTAGGTGAAATCTTGAGCTAGGGTGGTACTGATTTGAGTACAGAGAAGGGGGACTTGTTCAGTTGTTTTTAATCAAGTCCAACTTGTCATGGTCCCATGTGGGTTTCTATTTGTCAGAGATACTCAGGTGGTTTGCCATTTCTTTCTCCACCTCATTTTACAGATGAGGAAACTGAGGCAAACAAGGCTAAGTGACTTGTCCAGGGTCACATCACTAGTGTCTGAGGCCAGATTTAAACTTGGAAAAATGAGTCTTCTTGACTCCAGGTCCATCACTCTGTCCACTGCACCACCTAGCTACACAGAGAAGGGGACATATTGAAATATGGAGGAAGAAAAAATATCTGGCAATTGAGTGAATTGTTGGAAATAAGTAAAAGGGTGCAGTAGGAGAGGTTCCAAAAGTTATAAGCTTGGGTGACCAGGATGATAGTGGTGGCCTTTGCAGAAATAGGGACGATTATAAAAGGAGTGCTGGAGGAGGCTTCAGAGAGAAGAGCCTGCCCTCCAGGGCCATACTGTAGGCAGTGTGCAGTGGGGGAAGGACACTGTCTTGCCAACAGTCAGAATAATCTGGTTCTTGGTTCTGATCTGGGGCGCAGGAGATAGGCATAATGGGGGTGAGAGATGGGAAGGCTGACAGATTTTCCCAGTGGAACCTGCACAGTTGATGTGGTGTATACCTAGATAAGGAGGGCCTTGTGCATCAAGGGAGGGAGATAATGGGGAAGTATGAGAAAATAAGTGTATGTGCAGTTATGTTGGAGATAAACCCCATAATGGCCATCCTGGGAGTGTGAAATGTGACTCTTTTTTCTACCTTCCAGCTAGTTGATTACATGTCTCTTGGGCCTAGGCCATTGATCCCTACTTTGGACACCACCTATTTAGAGCATTACCTATTGTCCTCGCTATTGGGGTGGGATGGGGTGGTGAGGGAACCCCAATCATTGTCTCCAGAGACCACATGAAGTAGTAGAAGGAGGGTTGGACTTGAAATCAAAAAGAAGAGTTCAAATCCTGCGTCTGACATTATTTACTAGTTATACAACCACAGAAAACTTACTTAACTTTTCTGAGTCTCAGTTTTTCTCATCTGTAAAATGGAGACCATATCATAATAGCACTTCGCAAAGGTATTGTAAAACCCAAATGTTAGAGCTGTGTAAACTTTAAAGTGCTTGATAAATGTCAATTATTATACCTACAGTTTTTGAAAACATGGCCATTTTTGCAAATTGAAAGTATAGAGGGAACGCTGTTGTGGTTTTTTGGAGGCAGATTAAATTCTTGGCTTTAGTACTGTAATGGGGTATGGCCGCCCCATATTGTCTTTGGGAACTACATCTCCCAGGAGCCTGTGAAAAGCACAGCAACTCTTGGCATACCCAGTTTAGAGGAAGAACAGGAGTCTTACTGTGGGAGGTGACAAGGGCTCAAGCCTAGGGTGTAAGAAAAATTGAGATGCTCTGCCATCTCATTCATTTTGTTGCTGAGACCAGAAGTACAAACTCTGCAATGCATCCCTGTTCTTGGGCAGAGGGGAAATAGCTACCCTCTCGATATGCCTGAGCTCCTATGGAGACTCCTCACCATGAGAGCCCTTAACTTATGTTACCATGCCTAAAAGACTCACGCATCTAATACTACTGTTACAAACAGCTGAAAAACCTGACTGAGAAACCTGGTGTTCCCAGTGCTATTTGTGTCACCTAACATCCTGCCATGAATGTCTTAATGTATGCTGCTTCTGCTGGGTCTCAGAGGTGGCAAGAAAAGCCTAAAATGGCTAATCAGCAGATGAGACCAACATTCCCCAGAGAACCCAGATAGGGAGATGGTAGCTTTGAGAATGGATGGCAAGAGAGAATATTCACTGCTTGATTTAATATCTTATTATTATTCGTTAAGTAAATGTGCTTTGTTTTGCTCTAATGTCATGGGATTTAACTGGGGGGGGGGGGAGTGGATATTCAATGGAAATGGAGGCTCATGAGCAGTAGATAGAAATACACAATTATCCCTTGAGTGCTATGGATCTGGGAATAGTCCAAAGGGGGCAGTTCAAGGGTTCTGGGGAGAGCTAAGTGGCACACTGGATAGAGTACTGGGCTTTGTATCAGGAAGATGCATCTTCTTGAGTTCAAATCTGGCCTCAGATATTTACTTGAGCAAATCATTTAACCCTGTTCGCCTCAGTTTCCTCATCTGTAAAATAAACTGGAGAAGGAAATGAAAAAACCCAAATGGGGTCATGAAGAGTCAATTGAAATGACTCAACAAAGGGACCCTGAGTGCTGCACTACATTTGAAGCTCTATGATCCCCTGTGACAGGCAGTGTGGAGCAATGAAAAGGAAACTGACTTGCCATCAGTCAGGATAATCTGGCTCCCAGTCCTCCACACTTACTTGCTGTATAACCCTACCTAAGCCTCAGTTATCTGTAAAAATGGGTTTATTAATACATGTTCAGGATTGTTGTGGACTCAAAAGCTAATAATAACAGCTGACATTTATATAGTGCTGCCTAAATGCCAGACATTTCACAAATATTATCTCATTTGATCCTCACAGCAACCCTGGGAGGCAGGTGCCACTATCACCCCCGTTTTACAGATGAAGAAACTGAGGCAAGCAGAGGTTAAGTGACTTGCCTAGGGTTACAGAGTTAGTGTCTGAGGTCAAATTTGAAATCAGGTCTTCTGAACTCCAGGCCCAGTCCTCTATCCAATGAGCTACCTAGCTGCCTCAAGGTGATCCAAATGAGATATTGTATATAAATTGTATATATAATATACATGAGGTCA
Organism: Notamacropus eugenii; assembly: GCF_028372415.1. Taxonomy (NCBI): domain Eukaryota; kingdom Metazoa; phylum Chordata; class Mammalia; order Diprotodontia; family Macropodidae; genus Notamacropus; species Notamacropus eugenii. The sequence goes on along the minus strand of NC_092872.1, from coordinate 640,180,621 downwards.
TCATCACTATACAGAGGTAAATAGCTATTGTTCAAGGACAATATAAAAGAAAGGGGAGAAAGATTCTTTTGGGCTCTCCCTCTGACCTGGATGTTTTTTTTTAATTATTAATAAAAAGCCAGGATTTTAAACTTTTAAAAGTTGGCCCAGTTACTGAGGGCTAAATATACCAAGTATTTTAGTAATTAATAATAGTCTTAGATTAAATTTATTACATTTAAATGATTATGAATATCCTTTGAAATTCTGATCACCATCTGACCTGGTGGGAAAAGAAAGGAGAAAATCACCTTGCATTACCAGGGTTCATCACATCATATCAATGTCAAAAATCTGTTCCCATCCCTCCACCTCCACCCACCCCCACCACCCCTGCCCCCACTGCAGATACTTCTTTTACCAGTAAAATACATCTAAGAAAGGCAGAGCAAGGAAGCTAGGGGGAGGGGAGATTTATATAGGTAAATGTGATAAATTAGCCCTTTCAGCTAAGTTGAATAATAGTAATTTTGTTCTGTAGTCACATTAATTAATTACCTGATACATACCAGGGTCTTAATGGAATCTTTCAAATGGTTTCATAATTCCTTGTTTTGTAATAGTGTGTCGTTGGACAGCGTCTATTGTGGTAGCTGATGCAACCCTGAGCTGCAGCTCTAAAAGTGTGGTCCATGGAGTTCTGGAGTCCTCAAAAGACCCTTTCAGGGGATTTGTAAATTATTTTTTATAATGATACTAAAATATTATTTACTTATCAGAATACTCTTCCCCTTTCCAACTACATATCTATGTGAGGCCAGATTTTCTTCATACTTCAATAACAAAAAAAACTATCAAAACAGACTGACTGCAGAAGCAGATAGAAGAATCCAGCTGTGTTCTAAGGAGCCACACATTAAAAAGATTTGTAAAAATGTATAAAACAATTACTCTTCTCACTTTTTTGTTTTGGAAAATTTCATTAAAAATGTTATTTAGGTTAACATGTAATGGGATTTATTACTGTTATTTTAAAATCATATAATAAACACAAGTACAGTAAATATCAATAGTTATAACCCACATAAACATAAACTCTTCAGGGTCTTCAGTAATTTGTAAGAGTATATGGAGGTCCTGAGGTCAAAAAGTTTGAGAACCAGTGTTTTATAACTGTCATCAAAGTACCAGCAATATGCTATCCGCCCCCCCCCCAGCTCATAGCTCAAATTTATAGTGCTTTAAGATTTGCAAAGAGTTTTAGTTATCTTATTTCATTTGATCCTAACAACCACCCAATGAGATAAACACTATTGGTTTCTCTACTTTTTGTTGTTGTTTAATGGTTTCAGTTGTGTCTGCCTCATCATGGTCCTCTTTGGGGTTTTCTTGGCAAAGATACTGCCACTTCTTTCTCCAGCTCATTTTACAGATGAAGAAACTAAGGAAAACAGGGTTAAGTGACTTGTCCAGGGTCACACAGCTGGTAAGTATCTGAGGCCAGCTTTGAACTCAGGAAGATGAGACTTCCTGACTTCAGGCCCAGCATGCTGTTCGCTGTGCCATCTAGCTGTTTTAGAGATGAGAAAATGAAGACTCACAGAAGTTAGTTGATTTGGGCAGTATCACACAAGACTCAGGGTCAGCAGGTATCTGAGGCAGAATTTGAACTGACATCTTCCTGATTCTAAGTCCAGAACTTTAACTACTATGCTATGTTGTCCTCACCTACTCATGGCTGCTTCAAAGCAATGCTTCCTTCCCCAAGTCAAGTGGCTTGTGTATATTATTGACACCCACTCCCATGATCTTAAGTTTCTCCTTAGGATCTTTACACATCATTAAGGGGATATCTGACAGCATCCCACTGAATTCTAATACAAATTATTGCTGTCGAATTTCCATGAAACACATTCAACATAGAATTGTGACAGTTCAAGGTTTCATTGCTTCCTTACTACCTCCTCCACTAATATGATGGCTCTCACCATGATTGGCCTGTCCCCCCAGATTTGGCAAAGAGGGATAGTCACTCCTTGCATATTTTGCCCAGATGTTATTAAGCCTGTTCTTTTCCACTGGTTCAGAGGTGCAATATCTTCTATCCTGACCTTCCCAATTGGAAAAAAAGAATTGGAATGCTAGGTGATTAGTTACCCCATGGGTGGTACCAAGAATGTCACATGGTACCAAGAAACACTCTCTACATTAAACCTGGACCTAGTCAATTTCCCTTTTAATTATGTTACTGTCTGAGTTTGTCATTTATCATTCTCCAGTCTTGGAGATGAGATCATTTAGTTCAGGACGGGTGTGGTTGGTGGTGATGCCACTAATGTTGGTGACTTCATATGGCTTGTTCTGTGTAGAGCTCTATTACTCAGGACTATAGATCCTTTACCCATGATAGTCCCCTTCACTTCAACTCTCCCTTGTCCTTGGAAGGTCCCAGGTATATGAACTTTGTCAAGATCTACAATATTGGTGCTCATTTAGTAGATTTTTTCTAGAGGCTTTCTTAATCTGCTAAAGTAGAAAATTTACAGATTAGGTACTGGGATTGTTAAAATCTTCATGCTGATTGGTTGGTTGTTGCCCTTCATTCTTGAAAAGGACCAGAATGATACTAATAAGTTGGGATCAAGGTACAGTGTGTCTGACTGTGGCTGATTAGACCGCTATGAGCTCCGAAGAGATTTCCATGTATTTAGTCATTAAATGATTGATTCTATTAATCACTGGTCCTTCTAAGCACCTATAGACAGAGTTCTGATCTATGTGTACCACCAGTCCCAAAGCCCATCAATATGGGACAGCCCGATGCTATACATGTGGGGGATGGTCCTTGATCAACATGAAACCTCATTACATATGTATATGTGTGAATATGTGACATGGGGGCCTATTTCTCACTGAAGAAGAGAGACAGAAGGAGAAAGACAAAATGACACAGAGAGAGCGTATGTAATATTCTGATAGAGAGGTGTACCTCATTTCGGTCTGATATAGCCTCCTGGATTGTGGAATGTTTGTTGTTCCAAAAAGGCAGAGAGGTGCCCTTCCCCATTTGTCTGGCCTTCCTCCCAGTAATAACAAGATAAAAAAGAAAAAAAAATCCAAACAACAAAAACCCAACCCCAGAAGCACCTACTATTTCTCTCTCTTATTTAAGGGGATGTGTTTTCCTGTTTTCCACAAAGATTACTTAATCTTTGTGGCAGAGGCATTATCCTCCACAGCCTTGTCATTCCTCTGATCCTTGGTCTGCTTAATAATTGTTGAATAAAGGAGTGGGAGGAGGGGAGGTTTTTATACCAGCTTGGTGGGAATCCTGCCAGGCTTGGTGTATGTAGCAATAGCTTTGTGAGAATTCTATCCCTCAGAATGCCACGGATGGGGGAGGGGAGGCCCAGGCATTCCCTGGTTTCCCTACCCTGAGTGCTGCTGCCACTAGAAACCAGCATGTCCAGTTACCTCTACACATTTAAAGTTTTTCATGATGCTAAGGAAAATGAGATCTTGGAATGTCCAGAGGCCAGAGTCTCAATCAATATCAATCAATAAACATTTATTAAGGGCCTACTGTGTGTCAAGCATTGTGCTTGACAAAAAAAGAGGTAAAAGGCAGTTCTTGCCCTCCAGGAGATCACAATCTAATGGAGGAGACAACCTGCAAACAACTATGTACAATGCAAGCTATAAACAGAACAAGTAGGAGAGAAGGCACTGGAATTGAGAGGTTGGGGAAAGCTTCCTGTAGAAGGTGGGATTCTAGCTGAAATTTAAAGGAAGCCAGACAGGACAGTGGTCATGGTGGAATTGGGAGAAAATTCCAGGCATAGGGGATGGCCAGAAAAAATACCCAGAGCCAAGAGATGGAGTGTCTTGTTCTCAGGACAGCAAGGAGGCCAATGTCATTGGACTGAAGAGGATGTACTGGGGAGTAAAGTGTAAAAGACTGGAAAGGTAGGAGGGGGGTAGGTTATGAAGGGCTTTTAATGAAGTAGAGCATTCTATATTTGCTCCTGGAAGCAATGGAAAGCCCCTGGAGTTATATTACATACAGGACTGCCATGATTGGACCCGCATTTTAAGAAAAAAATCACTTTAGGGGCAGCTAGGTGGCACAGTGAGTAGAGCACAGGCCCTGGAGTCAGGAGGACCTGAGTTCAAATCCAACCTCAGACACTGAACTCACTTGCTAGCTTTAGGACTGTGGGTAAGTCACTTAACCTCAATTGCCTTGCCTTCCCCCTTCAAAAAAGAAAAGTAAAGAAAATCACTTTAGTGACTAAACAGAGATTGGACTAGAATGGGGAGAGACTTGAAGCAGGCAAACCCACCAGCAGACTGCTGCAGTAGCCCAGGTATGAGGTGATGAGGATCTGAGCTAGACTGGTGATAGTGTCAGAGGAGAAAAGGGGGCATATTTGAGAGATGTTCTGAAGGTGAAATTAACAAACCTTGGCCAAAGATTGGCTATGGTGGGAAAGAGGTAGTGAGGAGTCCAGGATAGTTCCTATTGTGTGGGGTAATTTTGTTTAACTCCTTTGTAATAATCAGTCAGAGACTTTTTCTTAAGAAAGGCAAAAAGGAGTTTTATTGCTTCCTCATGAGAAAGGACACACCTAGTGTCACTCAGGATAGTGCCAGCAAGGGAGTATAAGGACATGCAACTCAAAGCAAATTTAAGTAGACCCTAATGTGGAACCCCCTCACCCCTCCACTGGCTCCTCTTCCCATTGGCTGGGCCTCAAGTTCACAGTCTAAGGGTGGAAACTTCTCCCCAAGAACAAAGGATGAAGAAAAGGTGCAAAACTGGGAGCTGTTTGCTAAAAAAAAAAAAAAAAAAAGAAAAAAAGAAAAGAAAAGAAAAAGGGGGGGGGGGCCAAAGAGAGGTAGAATCCAGGTAAATAGGATATTGAGTTGAGACATTTGGCTCTGTCACCTGATATGTTTCCTTATTTTTGGCAACACTCTGCTTTCTCAGCAAGGGGTTCCTGAGAAATATAGGAGGGGTACAGGATGGGGGTAAGTAGCAGGAGAGGTCTAGTCTTATCTTGAGGGACCTTCACTATTTAGGCATTCCATTCCATCCCTCCTCTTATTTTTACCACCATTGAAGACCCCTCACACCATTCTTGGTAGACTTCATCTATCAAGTTCCTTCCTCCCTCTGAGTCCTGATGGGTTTCTTCTTGTTCTAGGGGAACCCATCCTTGGCTCTTTAATATCATCAGTCTGATAGAGCCCTCAGTTTTCCCTTCTAGTTTAATCACTTTTGGATAATGAGTCCTGTAACAGTCTAGTTATGAGCTGAATCAGGCATGGGAGACACACCAATAGGAGTATCACTCCATTTATGGCTATCAGGAGGAATCATAAAACCTGTTTCCACCAACTGCCCCCAAACCAGGACCACCAGGAGGTGTTAAAAGGGGAACTCCAGGTTTGTATGGGAACATGAGCAATCTTTCTAATGTTGTTTGCTATATTCTTCACAACTACCCATTGTCATCGATTTGCAAACAGCAAGTAGATACGTTTAATTTACCACATACACTGCCCTCCTCTGCCAGAAGATAGTCCAGGACCAACCAATGTTGTAAAATAGCCTCTGGGCTCTGGGTTACTTGGTTAGCCAAGAGGTCTAGGGCTTGGGCAGTCTGGCTAGGGATGATCTTGACCATGGTCTGCAATCTGATGAGTTGGTTCAACATATAGATGGGAGTTCTGTATCCCCAACTACCATCCTGGGCCCATGTAGCCGGTCCATAAGTTTGATCTACCCTTTCTCAGGCTGAAGGGTTACCCCATCCATTGGCATCCCCTGTGTGGGTGATAGAGGTGTCTATACTCCTCTTTTCCCTTCTGAGATCATTATATAGCCTAACTGCTAAATTACCCCTCTCTTTCCCTGAGAGAAAGAAAACTTTTGGCCTGACCAGACCTATGTAACAGAGCCCTGTCCAGTTCAGAGGCAGGTGAGTACACAAATCCAATAATATCCTTTTAAGGCTGGTTGGGGTCATTCAAATAGGGGATCTCTCCCTGATCTCAGGGGGTAATATTGTTTGCCTATTTGGCCTAGGGGTCCCAAACAATACATAACAGTACTATCCTGGAAATAAGTACAATTAAACAGTTGGAACTCTGGGTGAAACTGACAGTTTGGTATGACTGGCCCTGCGACATTGGTCTTGCTCTAGAAGGAGTCAAAACAGGTTTCCTGGAGACCCTTACTCATCTCCACTGATACCATCAGAAGTCCATACTTGAGGGTTACTTGAGCCCTGAGAGCAGTGCAATTCAAACACCTTCCTATCAAACACCCCTCTATGTGTCCATTTACAACTACTTTTTCCTAATTTGCTTCCCCCTTAAAATCCTGTTTGATTCAGGCAATATTCTCCCTCGGCCGACTCCAAAAGGAGCCACTGGTGTTTTTCCCAGTCTGACCAAAATCCCGTGTCATCATTTACCTCAGACCGATTACTCAAGATCCAGGCCAGACTAAGAGGTACTGGGACCCAGGGCCAATTCTCAAACCCTCCCTGCGGCCCTCCCCAACCCAGCAATTTGTTACATTGAATTTATCAGCTATGATCTGGATCAATTGCTCAAACAGGTTCTCCTGAGGAGGGAACTCAGGTTAGGAATAGGGTGCCCCACTACTATGGTTGAATGGGAGAGTAGGACTAGGGCAATCACACCACTCACAAGTGAAGAGGCTAAATGCATCAGGGAGCAAGTACAATGAGCTACTAATATAGAAAACCTAAAACAGGGGTTGCTATTAGCAAAAACAGTATAACATATACAACCCCCTCACCCATTCAATGGAACTTTCTCCAGTTTTACTTTCAGGTCCCTACCATCTGACTGTTGCACCATTGTCTATTCAGTCACAGAGGCTAATGGGCCTTTGACTTGGGTGTGATGAGTCCAGCTGCGCTCCTTGATTCAAATGGCCATGTCAGAGGTCAGAAGGATCTGGAAAGGTCCTTCCCAGGATGGGGGAGAGTTTCTCCTCCTTCCAAGTCCAGATCAATACCTAATCACCTGGCTGGAACTTATGTGCCAGGAAATCAAGAGGAGGTATCTGGGCTATTAGGCCCTTTTTCTGTAACGAGATTAAAGACTTTGCGAAAGACTGCACATATTCTCCAAGACATTTATCCTTATATTTTATGGTAGGAACTCCTTCCTTTCCCATGGGGAATGGGTGCCCATACAAGAGTTCATATGGGGACAATCCAATGTCCCTCCTGGGTTTAGTTCTTATTCTTAGCAAAGCCAAAGGCAAACACTTAGTCCAAGGCAATTGAGTTTCCAAAGCTAGTTTAGTCAATTGTCTCTTTATTTCTTGGTTCATTCTTTCTGCCTTGCCAGAGGAGGGAGGGTGCCAGGGGGTATGGAATTCCCAGGTAATTTCCAAGACCTTCATCAGGCATTGGAGAATCTTAGAGGTGAAGTGTGTTCCCTGATCTGAGTCTATTCTCTCCACAATCCCATATCTGGGGATAATTTGTTCCAATAAAACTCTGCTTACTGTTGAGGCAGTGATTTGGGCTAGGGGAAAGGCTTCAGCCTATAAGGTCAGGTGGTCCACTATGACCAGGAGGTACTTTAACCTCCCTACCAAGGGCAGCTCAGTGAAGTCCACCTGTATACTCTGGAATGGTCGAATCCCAGGTGGTCTGCCACCAGCTGGAGCCTGGTGGTGGGCAGACTTATTCATCCTTTAACAAATAATACACCCACCTACCATCTGGTGAGCCAATGTATAAATACCAGGGCACACAAATAAGATTAGTACAGTACCACACAGGTTCTGGACATCCCAATGACTGCCCTGGTACAGATGTTGCAAGATTTGTCTCATACTTACTAGACTGACCACTTCTCTATTATCAGGGAGTAGCCACTTCCCACTCTCAGTTTCCTCATCTGTAAAATGAGTTGGAGTCGGAAATAACAAACCATTCCAGTGTCTTTGCCAAGAAAATCCCATATGGGTCACAAAGAGTTGGACATGACTGAACAACTACAACAAAATCTTATATAGGACTTTAATATTTATAAGGGACTTTACATATATTAATTTAGTTGACCCAATAATGTGATTACAGATATTATAATCTCCATTTTACCAATGAGGAAAGTGATCACACATTTAGTAAATGGGGAAGGCAGGACTCGAATCCAAGACTCTTTGATTGTAAGTCTAGAGTACATTCCACACCCTCTTGCATTTATTAATTAGGGTCATGATGAATCATTATGCTAACCTGGAGCAAAGGGATTGATAAGGCTTTGAGGGCTGTGTTAAAATTTTTAAATTGAGCCCTTAAATTGTCTTGTTTGACTAAGAAACCTAAGGAGTATAACCACCACCTCCAAAGGAGAGAACATATGGTATTTTATTAATTTGTTAAATGAGTAAGTTGGACTAGAGGCAGTGTGGAGTAGTGGACAGAGCACTGTACTTTGAGTTAGAAAGACCTGGGTTTAAATCTTGCATCACTAGTCACTAAATAGCTATATGAACCTGGGCAAGTCACTTTTCTAGTGACTCATCTATAAAATAAGAGTTGGGTTTAATGACTTCTGTGAGGTCCCTTTCAACCCTAAATCTATGATTAATAAGCATTAACAAGCACCTACTATGCGTCAGGGACTGAAGCTACAGGCACGGAGAAGGAAACAATTCCTACTCAGACAGAGTTTACACTCATCTTGTGATCCTCCCTCGTTCTAAATCCACATTCCTTTGAGCCTGTGATAAACTGGCAGTATGGCAGCAAGAAAGTGTAGCATCTACTAGGAGAGAAATGAATGTGTCAATGCCTATCAGTGTCAGACACATCTCAGGTTCCACCTGACTTCTTGACTCTCCCTTTCCACACCTGTTCACAATAGGGTGAGCTTCTGCCACAGGAACGCAGGCACCTCCCCTTGTATCCACTGTCCCAGGACAAAGGCACTGAATACACCTCTGATGAAATGAGAGTTCTCCCTCCATCCTTAGCAGGGATGCCCTCTCTGCAGCAGCATCTTCTCCTTCCTCATTCCCAAAGGGGCTAGTAACCTGCACTCCCTTCTTGATGGCTGGCATTATTTTCGTTCTGAAGTTCAACCTTGCCTTCAAGGCTTCTTTCCATCAGCTGTGAAGAATGTGCTTCCTCCTTTCAATTGTCCTGTTGTCACACTATTTCCTTCTCATCTCCTCCCCCTCCTCTTTCCCACTGATACTTCTTTCCCCACACCCAGGAGAGACAAAAGTCCATAGAACAGGCCTGGTAAATTCTAGATATTGCAAAGTAGTTGGCCTGGCAGAGTTTCCAGGGCATCTAGTCCTTTTCCACAACACTGGGGAACTTTTTTTTTCAAGTTTACCACTTAGGACAATAGCCAAATGCTGGCTAACCTTCAAAAGTAGTAGTAGTGGTAGTAGTAGTAGTAATAGTAGTAGCAGTTATAGTATTTTTAGTAGTAATAATACTGGTGGTGGTGATTGTGGCAGTAGTAGTAATAGTAGCAGTGGTAGTGGTGATACTAGTAGTAGTAGTAATGATGGTGGTGGTGGTGGTGATAACTGTGGTAGTAGTAGTAGTAATAGCAGTGGTGGTAGTAAGTGGTGGTGGTAGTAGTAGCAGTAATAATAGAAGCATCAAAAGTAGTAATAGCTAATACTTATGTATTATGTATCACCATGGTTTACAAAATGCTTTACACATATTATCTCATTTGATTTTTCACAACAACTCTGTAGTATTGGCATTATTATCTCCCTTTTTTATAGATAAGGAAACCAAGGCTGAGAGATTAAGTAATTTTGCCTAGAATCATAGAGGGAGCAAATGTCTGAGGCGGAATTCGAATTTATATCTTCTTGACTCCAACTGCCTCAAATCTCTCCCTGTTCTAGGCCCTTATTTTTACTCCAAAGGTCTGAGATACAGACCATCCTTCATTCAGCAGCCAAAGTGATTTTTTTAAGTGCAAATGTGACCCTGTTACCCACCCCACCCCTGCCCCAATACAGATGCTCAATAAACTCCAGTGGTTCTATGATTTCCAATATTAAATATAAAACCCTCTCTTTATTTGGAATTTAAGACCTTGCACAACCTGGGTCCTTCCTGCCTTTCCAATTTTGTTATACTTTCGTCTACACTCTCTACACTCCAGCTACTGTGACCTATTTCCTCTTCCTCCTACACAACGTGCCACGATTTTTCATTGGCTGTCCCCAAAGTATAGAAAGCTTTCCTTCCTCTGGTTTGTCTCTTGACTTCCCTGGCTTCCTTCAAGATTCAGCATTAATGTTTTCCTTCTAACATTAACTTCCATTTACACTGTGTGTGTACATATGTGTGTACACACATATATATACATGTGTATATAGATGTAGCTAGGTGTATGTGTATATATATATACATATATATACAATCTTGTATATACATTGTTATTTGCAGCCATCTTCCCTATGTGGATGTGAATTCCTTGAGGGAAGGGCCATTTTTTTTTGCCTTTCTTGCATCCCTAGCTCTTAGTACAGTTTCTGGGACATGGTAAGCTCTTAATCAATGGCTGTTGATTGATTGCTCTCTCCACTATGCCAACCCTCCTTCCTCCACACTCTTTTTTTCTTCCTAGTCTAATTAAGAAACCACTTCTGGACCCAGAGGGATAGGATTGCTGTATCCACTCTGTTTTCACTAAGGGCCCTTCTGCTAAGCACCTACACGCTGGATTGAATACAGTTCAGTCCTGAACGACCCTGACCTCTAACGAAAGGGATGCTAGATTCTGTTTTCTCCCTCTTTGGTTCATTACCCTGCCCCTTGGGGTCTAGCATCAATAGAGCCTTGGCTGAGCATATGGAAGTGTTAGCTGCCTGAAGTCCCACAGCATCACAGAGTACAGTGTCCTTCTTGCTCCAGGCTGGGGACTCTGAAGAAGCATGAGGCTTAGGATATTGTCTGAAAGAGGAGTTTGATGGGAGATGGCTTAGATTCCATTTGGACGTACATTCCAGGTGGAACAGCTGCACTTTTTCTCCTACCCTAGGGTTCATTCCTGATTCCTTTTCTTGTTGATTCACAGAATCATAGCATTATATACATCCAGAGCTGGAGGGGACTTCAGATTCCATCTAGTCCCATGCCTTTGTTTTATAGATGATGAAACTGAGGCTTGGGGAAGCTAAGTGTCTTGTTGTTACATCCATTCCATTGTGTCCACATTTGGGGTTTTCTTGGCAAAGATACTAGAGTGATTCACCATTTCTTTCTCCAATTCGTTTTACAGATGAGGAAACTGAGGCAAACAGGGTTAAATGACTTGCCCAGGGTCACACAAGTAGTAAATGTCTAAGGTTAGATTTGAAAGCAGGTCTTTCTGACTCCAGACCCAGTGCCTATCCACTGCACCACCTAGTTGCCCAATCATACAAGGGAATAAGTAACAGAGGCAAGATTTGAACACAAATCCTCTGACTCCAAAGTCAGTATTTTTTCCATTGTCCCATATTGGCAAAGCTTTATGGGACCTGTAAGTCATGGCTTTCAAAACATCTACTACCTTTTGAATGTGAAATGCCAATGGAAATGAATACAGATTTTGTGATGTATATGTTGGGTGTGTGGCAGAGAGATCAATCTATAGACCCATGGAGATGGGTATATGAGAGCCTCCTTTATAAAAAACTTTGAAGAATGAACTTCTAATAATGAGTGATAAAGTTCTGTGACCCTTGTCTTTTCTCTTCTTCACCCTTCCTTCTGAGTTCTAATTTTTCTTACCTAGTCATTATTATAACTCCATCTATCAGAGTGCTAGAAGGCACAACATCCAGGATTCATGATGACTGACTTCCTCACAAAAGTCAACTTCAATTCCACACTCTCACTCACCTTACATATTCAATCCTCCTCCCTCTACTCTTACAGCCACAATCCCAGGTAAAGCATTCATCACCTCTTGCCTGGACCACTGCATTAGCCTTATAACTGGTTTCTCTTCCTAAAGTCTTCCCCTGAACTAATGCATCCTCTACTCCGCTGCCAAGGTGCTTGTGTTAAAGCACATCCTTGACATATCATTCCCACCTACCTCCTGCCCTGCTCAGTGATCTCCAATTGCTCTCTATTACTTCCAAGCTCAGATATAAGATCCTTTGCTTGGCATTCAAAGCCCTTGTATTTCCCTTCCTACATTTCCAGTCTTCTTGTACCTTACTCTCCTCTGTACACTATAATCCAGCTATACTGGCCTGCTTGCAGGTCCCTTTACAGTACTCTCCATTTCTCAGCCTTTGCATTGACTGCTTCCCAACCCTGGAATACTCTGCTTCTTCAACACCATCTCTTAGTTTTCCTGACTTCCTTCAAGCCTCAGCTGAAAGCTTGCTCCTTATGGGAAGCCATCCCTATTCTCCCAGCTGCTAGTGCCTTCTCTTTGACATTACTTTCCATTTGCATTGCATGTATCTTGAGTGTACCTAGCTACTTACATCCTGTCTCCTCCATTAGTCCCTTGAGGGCAGGGGCTGTGCCCTGAAGGCACTTTTCCCTCCTTTCTTAGTATCATCTATACTTGGCATGGTGCCTGTCAATGAATGAATGCCTAATAAATGTCTGTTTGCCAACTGACTAAGTCATGGAAGCTACTCAACCCTTGGGGAAGCCCCAGGACAGCAGACTCCTATGGAGGCTTACACCTAGATTTAGAAATTACATCAATCAACCCAAACTAAAAAAGAAGTTAGAAAAAAACACATAGAAGGGAACATCTTAAGGTTCCTGAGTGTCTGCAGCTGAAGAGCTGAACAGGATGGGTGTGATATCATGGAGCACTGAGCATGAGATGCTGTTATTGGAGGCTTCATTCTTCATGTTCAGGTTCTGAAGATGTTAGTGGATGGGAAATCAGGTGTTTGACTCCACTTGGAGAGAAATGACAGCTGGAACTGAAATGAATCTAATGCCAATGGGCTACAATAGATCCCCATGCTAGTCAGTGAGATGGAGACAATATGACTCTTTTTTTAAACTCATCCACCCACACGCTGAAGGATAGCTGCACCACCCTTTTATGGGTTTTCTTCAGGCTGTTTCTTCCCTGTCCAACACCTTCAGGAGTGTAGGAGATTGCAAATGTGTATGGGGGAGGCAAAGAATAATTCTACTACTTTGTTCCCTCATTATTCATATTGTTTTTGGTGTCTTAATTAAAAGCTTTGCTCTTGAATGTGTAGTTCATGCATGGTCTATGATGGAAAATGGTGTACTAGCAGGGGCTCATATATGATTCACAACATTGATTTTCCAAAACAGCCCACACCAAACTTTGGAAAAGTAGTAAAGGGTTCTAGAATGCCCAAGAAGTAGGAAAAGGGTCTAGTATCATATAGATTAAAACCTTGAAAATACTTTGTAAATGTCAGTCCTCATGCTCTAGGGGTTATTAATTACAGGGAAGATTACCTCATCATAGTTAATTAACAACCTGATATTTCCATGACCTTTGCTATCTTCCTCCAAAATCTGTCTTTATGTCAGATATACATCCTGATAGGTTTGATCCTATATTACTAAATTTCCATGTATCAAACTTGTAAACTTCTAAGTATCCCTTCTATCTCATCTCTACAAGGATAAAGTTGCTTTTCCATCAAGTAGGCCTTCATTCGCAGTGGCTGAATGTTTCTGAAGCATTGATTGCAATAATGACTTCTCTCTCTTCTGTCTCAGGAGGCTTTGGGGAAGATGCTGAGCCTGGGTGTCACCCATTTGATATTACAACCAACCACCTGAACCAAAGCAAGCTTCTCATCAAGCATGTAAACTAGCTAGATGCCACCTCCACTTAAACAATTTGAAAGGATGACAATAGGAGAGTTTGTTTGCTTTTCAAATGACCTGAAATTATATAGATTCTGTTGGTCTTAGTATCGAAGTAGATTTAAGGGAGGGACAAGAAAGAGAGAATGGAAGGAGGAACCAGTTAATGTGTTGTAGTCGTTGGTTACTGACTATTTTGTTACCATGTGGACCTGTCCAGATATGCCACTTTAGGTGAATCTTATGAGTAATTCTTCTCCTAGAACAATGGCCCCTTCTATAATTAGTCAAGTTCAGCTGAATGGGTTGGACCCAGCATTCTGCAACATTCCAAAAGGATGAGTCAACAGAAGGCTGAATATGAGAAACTCAGCTCTTCAGCTATGGTTTAGCTTAGATGTGTAAAAGTTACCCATCTCCTGTCTCCTCTCTCTCTCCAATTTGTTGCCCTGGTAGAAAGAAGTCAAGGGAGATATAGGCTTTGGTGGGTAGAACCAATGGTTAGTGGGCATTTGTAATATACAGGTAAAAAGGGATCTGGGCAAGCAATTCTGCAATCGAGGCAGCAGGATTCACACTAATTTGGTTATGCCAAAACTCTGTTCTATAAGTTTAGTTTGCTCAGCTAGGAGGTATGGCTTTCAACTGTCTGAGTTCAGAGCTAGACTCACAAAATCCTTTCTGATCCCTCTTACTGCACTACCTCCTCCAAAAGATTAATTAATTGTTAGGCGAGAAAAAGTCATGTAAATGTGAATCCAGTGAAGAAGCTCCTTAGGAAAAATAATCCAATTCTGCCTCCAGATTCAGACAATCCCATGCCTCTTCTTGCTTCATTGGTTTAATTAAAATGGACCCTTTTCCATGCAGAAGGAATAAGGAAAGATGAGCTGTCCATGAATGTGTATTGCCACCAGTCTTCCTCCTCAATGGTTTGAGCTTTTGACCTTGTTCTCCTTGCCCAACACTCTGGGCTACTTCATGGAGATCTTGTGAGCCCCATAATTCTGTGGGGAAGGCAAAGGGAAGGTTCTCAATAGCTTTCATATTTCCTAGTCTACTCCCTATGTCAAACTACAAATCTAGAACAATCACTTGAACAAGTGTCTATGAAAGAAAAGGGGAAAATCAGAAAGTTGCGAATGACTGCCTAGATTCAATGCTGTGTTTGTATGAATTTTGAGGGGACAGGTTTCTGAAATGACCCACCAGTTGTCATAAAACAAGATTTGGGCATTTCATCCTAGTCAGGATGTCTGTTTCCAGACTTAGGCCAGGGTATTCCCCCAATCCCTTCCTAGAGGAAGGACTTTCTTATGTCTGAAGGACCTTGATCCCAGTTTGTTTCTATGCCTAAACTAGAAGTAATTTTCAATTCCTTTGGTCTGAGAACCTTTGAATGCTCAACTGAGAGAAGTTCACTGACACCTTCTGACCCAGAAGTGGTTTCTCTAGGCAGTGTTCCAGGTGAGACTGGCCTGGGAATTAACATTGTGACCTTGGGCTGGGGTTTATTCTGGGCTAAACATCTTGACTGGAGGCCTGGAGCTGCTTTAGTCAGGATAAGGCTTGCCACTTGTAGGCGTCTGTGGGGCAGGTACCCCACTTAGTACTACTGTTCCTCTCATCCCAGGGAGACACCTGTGCCTCAGGCAAGCACAGGGGTATGGTATAAGGACCAGAACTGTTTGGTTACTAAACCCACAACTGGTAAGAGTTGGGTTCCCAGGGTTCCCCACTCCTGCTCCAGAAAACTGGATTTTTTAATATCTCAAGGTCTTGCGAGCTATCAGCAGTCCTTATAGAGTTCTGAAGGCAAGAGAAACCCAGAAGTCCTGAACCAACTATCCAAAGTGGTTTATTGGGGAAAGAGTGTAAGATGGTTCCCTCCTCAAAAGATGCCTTTCTCCAGTTTGTTGGGAAGTATCAAGATAGCGTTTGACTGACTTTGTCTAGAGGTGAGATTGGGATCTTTCTGAAAAGCGCCGTCAGGTCATACAAACTAGCTTCTCAGGGTATTGGGGTGGAGGAGCCCATTTCCATAGCAACAAAGTGGTAATGTTTTTATTTATGAAAAACCACAACCGCCCCTAGTGTTTTTTACGAGTGTAAAACAGAAAAATCAACAGACCAGAACAAGGCTCCCTCTACAAAGAGCTGGCATTCCAGAGGTCCTATCCCAAGAAACAGGGTGTGTGTTTGTGGTATATCAAGGTTCAAAGGAACCAAAGACAGGGAATCCAGTCTGATCTGAAGGAGGGAACAGACAATACCAGAAGTGTAGTCAGAATACTGGAGGTGGGTCAGGAAATTTGCATGGTTTTGGAGATCCAAATATGGGCACTCCCACAGCATTTTTAAATGTACATACCAGTTCCACAAGGAATGTAGTCTGCTGGAGAGATGGGGTAATATATCTGATGAATATACCCTGGTTACCCTCTCCCCACCCCCCGCCCCACCTCTGGAGACAGTGATCAGGAGACCATCATAGGTAATGAAATGTAGATGGCTTCTGAAGCTCTTCCAGTCCCACCAGTTATTTCCCAATATCTCCTTAGTGCCATGACCTTGAAGACAATGGATATGTATGTTGGCACCTAAAGACATTTGTATCTTTCATTTTAAAAATAATAAACAAAACAAACAAAACAAATCTTTCTTACCTGGAGCTTGGCACTCTAGGCCCAGACTGGTTTTTCTAAGGATTGAATTTTCTCTAAATTCTAGACTATTTAGAAAAAAAATTACTAATTATTAGAGCTGTCCAGAAGTGGAATGAGCCATCTAATGAACTGGTGAGTTCCCCACCTCCTTAAAGGCCATTCTGAGGTTAAATGACAACTTGTCATATTTGAGTAAAGATTCTTTTTCAGGAATCAAATGGAAAAGATGGTTGTGGAAGTCCCTTTCAACCCTAAATTTTGTGATTCTTCATACAGTGAATCACTTTATCAGTGATGTGTCCCAAAGAGACACTAACACTTTAATGGAGTAGCCATGCCATAATGAAATAATTTCCACCTTCTTATAATTTAGCTGGAATATCTATATGATTTATGACCAGAAAGGCTTCCAAAACCTGGTCCACATCATTATGGCTATCTCAGGAACAGAAGAGAACTACACAATATGATGTGAAGGAGTTGAAAAATAATACTGACAGAGCTCAAAAGGCTGGAGATGAGTTGAGATGTTAAAGTGGTATACTGATTAGTTCCTCCTGGATGTCAAACAAGAAAGGTGGATGAGCAGCCAATCTTGGAATCATAAATTTCCTTCTTACAGATGGATGACTTGGTAGGTAAGCTCCGAAGTTTAGGGGGAGTGTCACTTGTGTTCTCCATGTCATCTGAGAAACTGTAGCATCAAGGAGCCAGATTCCTTCTAGAACCTAAATTGCTTTTAGGTAACACATTATTTCAGCACTTACAAGGATCTGTGATTTTATCAATGTGACCACTCCCTCTACTCAGACCACAAACCTTGTCACTCCTCAGATAATCTTCATGATTTACTATGACCAAAACAATTCATCCCCCAGTGATCACAAGTGATGAGAATTTACACCACACTGTCTGGAAAGACCTTGGGAACTAGAAGAGAAAAGAATAGTTAGCTCCTCTTCAGAGGGTTGAGCTATGGATCGAGTTCTCCATTCCAGTTTCATCTTAGACATAGCTTGCAATATTATTCTCTCACTCCTTGTTTTTCCATCTCTTGGAACTATAATATAATTTTTCATCTCTTGGGAACTATAATGACCATTGATTATGAAAAGGGCAAAAGTCAAGAATCTTGAAGAAAGGACAAAACACAGAAGGGAAAGGAGACAAATAGTATCAGATTTAAAACTATACTACAAAGCAGTAATCATCAAAACAATTTGGCAAATTCTTTGTCATATGGACTGGGTCTCTGGGAGGGGGGAAGGGGACATGGAAAAACATGGGAAATTTAAACATATATACATATATAGCCATTTATTTTAAAAATAATTTAATAGTGGTTAAAACAGAGATACTGATCAATGACAGATAAGGTATACAACCTACAGAAGTAAATGGACATAGTAGTCTAATGTCTGATAAATCTAAGGACCATAACTACTGGGGTAAAGGCTTACTCTTACACAAAAACTGTCTGGGGAAAACTGGAAATTAGTCTAGCAGAAATTAAGTTTGGACCAACACCTTATAACATCTACCAACATTAGCTCTAAACAAATACTAAATGAATGACTTATAGATAGATATTATATAGTAGATATATAGAGATGTAGATATATAAAAGACACATTATAAACAAGTTTGAGGAACAAAGAAGAAATCTTTTTCCAGATTTATGTTCATGACCAAATAACAGATGCAGGGGTCACCAAAGATAAAATGTGCAATTTTGATTGCATAAAAAAATTTAAAGTTTTTGCATAAATAAAATGAATGAAGCTAAAACTATAAAAGAAAGAGTTAACTGAGGAAAAAAATCTTTGCAACAAGTTTCTCTGATAAAGGGTTCATTTCCAAGATATATAAAGAATTGATTGATTTTTACAAGAGCCATTCCCCAATCAACAAATGGTCAAAAGGATATGAATATGCTGTTCTCAAAATAAGAAATCTAAGCTACCAACATCCATATGAAAAAAATGCTCCAAATCATTAATAATTGGAGAAATATAAATTAAAGCAACTCCAAAGGTTTACCTTAATACCCACCAGATCGACAAAGTTGCCAAAAATGGAAAATGAAAAATGTTGGAGATACGGCAGAAAACTGATACACTAATTACTATTAATGGAGCTATGAACTGGTAGTGTCATTCAGAAAACAATTTGGAATTATGCTTAGTAAATCACTAAACTGAGCACACCTTTTGACTCAGTAATACCTCTATTAAACTTCAATGAACCTGGAGGAGAGAGTGAGGCTAATGACTTTGCACAGCTCTGTCTCACTTAAATTCAATTCACTCTCAAATCAAGACATCACCCTTGTGATGCCACTGGTGCTCTTTGGCAACGAAGGATGTACAACAACAACCTCTACTGGGCTTATACCCCAAAGAGATCAAAGAAAGAAGAAAAAAGCCTATATGTAAATTATGTATATACATATATGTATATACATATCTGTGTGTATGTATATATAAATATATATGTGTAGCCATTCTTTCAGGGCTAACAAAGAACTAGAAACTAAGGGGATGCTTATAAATTGGAAAATATCTTAACAAATTATGCTATAGGAATGCAATAAAAATAGTACTGTGCTATAAAAATGAGAAGGGTTGGTTTCAGAAAAACTTTGGAAGACTTATGTGAAGTGACACAGAAGTAAGTAGGACTAAGAAAATTGATACAACAACATCATAAAGACAAAAACTTTGAAAGAACTGGAAACTCTGATTAGTGCAGGAACCAACCATGACTCCAAAGGTTTGATAACGAGCCATGTTATCCACCTCTTGATAGAGATGTGATAGATTCAACATGATAGATGCAAAATGAACCCTACATTTTTGGATATGGATAATTTGGTAATTTATTTTGCTTAACTATGCATATTTGACATAAAAGTTTTATTTTTCCTTTTTTCCCAACTGGGAGAAGTGGTAAGAAAGAAAATAATGCTTATTTATTTAAAAACAAAACCAATTTAAAAAAAAATAAGAGTACCTCCTTTGATTCCTCTATGGGTGCATTTGCCATTCCTGAGACTTTCCGGACCAAAACATTGTTCTCTGTCTCCCACATTTTGTTTTCCCCTAAAACGCCTTCTGAAGACAAGAATGAGGTCTCACTTCTGTATTTGTATCCCCAAAACTTAGCATAAAGGTTAATGCTTAGTAAATGCTGAACAAATGCATTTCATTCATTCATATTCAAATGCTGCACAACTTTAGGCAAAGCCTGAAAAGTCTTGCCCATAATCAACATGACTTCACAGCAATGTGTTCTGGCTCCATGTTCTGAGATCTGCAGCTTCCTTCCATAAGGTTGTCTTCAGTATCTTTGAGGTTCTTCCCCATCCTTCTTGGACTCATTTGTAGAAAGTGGCTGATAGCGATCCCTGCAGGTAACTAGACCAAGTTGAACCAAAAACATCACATTTATCACAGACATCAGGACAATTAGAAGAGAAACATAAGAATAAGGAGAGGGTAGAAATGATATGCCCTGTTGTCTACAATTGTAGAGTGATGATCCCTGACAGTGTGCTCTCAGGTTTCACAGGTGTGCATGGGAGGGAATTGGAAGTTCTACAGTTCTACACAGGCTTCCATAGACCTGGCATAGAGCTGGATAGAGCAGGTATGACATTTAGATATCCATCCACCTCGGTTTTTGTGGTTGTTTTTTGCTTTTTTGTTGTTATTTTGCTTTCAGAATTTGAGGACCATGGAGCTGAAATGAAGAGTAAAGGTAAATATTATGGGCCTTCCTCTCATTCCAATGATTCATAGGAATGTGATAGAGATGCATCAGATGTTTGGAATGGCTAAAAAGACTCCTTTACCTGCAAAGATGTTACTTCTGCTTGAAGCAGATATGCTAAAGTGCTGAGCAATATCGCCAGACAATGCAACCGTGACCACCAGGTATACAATGTGAGGATGTAATGTACATTTTTATCCAGGAAGAAGTTTTCCAGGTAGAACCTAAAGGAGAGAAGCAATGACCGCACTTAGGAAATAAATACCTTCATAATTCTCCAAACTGACTCTCTGGGGCTTCAGCAGAGTATCCCATAAAGAGAATCAATAAATCAATAAACATTTATTAAATACCTACTAAATGCCAGATACTAAGCTAAAGGTTAGGGATACAAGAAGAGGCAAAGACAGTCCCTGACCTCAAGGACCTTATGATCTAATGGAGTAGACAAAAAGCAAACAAATATGTATGAAGCAAGTTATATATATAGGATAAACAGGAAATAATTAACAGAAGGAAGGCACTGGAATTAAGAGGGGTTGGGGTAGGCATCCTGTAGGAGGTGAAATTTTAGTTGGAACATAAATGAAGACAGGGAATAAATAGTTGGAGTTGAGGAAAGTGGTCCAGGCATTGGGAACAGCCAGAGAAAATGCTCAGAGCCAAGAGATGCAGTGTCATGTTCATGGAGTAGCCAAGAGGCCAGTGTCACTACATCAAAGAGCATGTTTTTTGGGAATGAATGTAAGAAGACTGGAAAGGTAGGAGGAGGCATGGTTATGAAGCGATATGAATGCCAAAAACATCAGTGTTACCAAGTAAAAGAATTAGAAGGGCTTTTCTTTTGTTTGTTTTTCCCCTATTCTGAGGGCAGTCTACTACACAGTAGAGAAGATCTGTACTCTGGATGGGGAGTTGAGAAAATCAATGCCTATGCTGTCCCTTCTCCACAATTACTCAATAATGATTACTTCCTTGGGGGTGTCATAGGCGTGAACTAAAGTTCAAGAGTTTGGGGCTCAGACCTTATAGAGCAGGGTTTCTTAACTGTGTGGGGGATGGCAAGACCCCTACTCAAATTGATTACTCAGAGGCATCTCAAAGTACAAACAGAAAGTCCTTTATTCAGTTCTTGTAAGAAGAGGACTTCACCCTCCCCAAGCAGAGTGGAGCACCTTATAGAAGCAGATGCATAGTTATATACCAGAAAACCATAACCCTTACCCTTTTGGTCAAGAGCCTGAGCAAGCGATCTTATTTTGAGAAATAAGGAAATGGAAGTCAGGAGCCTGAGCAAGCAGCTTATTTTCAGAAATTTGATAAGGAAATGGGTTAAGCCAATTTGGGGAGAGGGGCAACAGGTGGTTTCACAACTTCAAGTTTCCCCATATCATATGATTTCTGAGAAATTGAAACTCGGGCTTAGAGTCTGATCTACTTCAGATTTAAGTTCTTGAGAAGGTTTCACTAGCCATCACACTCATGGGGATGGTAAAATTAAAAAAATTTACAGATAATAACTATTTCAATATAATTCATCTCCTTTCTGTGCATATATTTTGTTTTAGGCATTTAAAAAACTTATTCTGAAAAGGGAGCCATAGGCTTCACCAGACAGCCCAAGGGGTCTGACCCAGAGAAAGGTAAGTACTATTGTAGAGAGAGAAGAGTATCTCCTGAGCAGCATTACCTCTTGGAAAAAGTCTAAGATTCTAGGGCTTCACACTCTTCAACTTTTCCATCCTGGCCCTCACCTCCATGGCTGGGAGAACAGGAATGGAGATTTACGACTTGAAGAAGGAAGGAAGCAAGGACCTTGCTCTAACAGTGAGCGATTCCAACAGCGGCAGTACAATGGGAAGGAACAAAGCTTATTCAGACTAATAAGATTGTCTTATTGAAGGGTTTATGGGCTATTTGAATGCTTTATTATATTTTCAACACTTGCTTATTATTCTGGTGAGTCTTTTGCATTTTCTGTGAATTGAAATAAAGACTGTTTGCCCAGGAGCTTATGACTCTATTATTTACATTCGAAGAGACCTAGATAAGAGCTATTCCCAAACTATATTTCGAGATTTCCAGGCAGGTGGCAGCATGATGAGCTAAAGAGAGAAAGCTGTCTGGGTTGGATGTGATCCACTAGGGCCCAGGGGCTTTGGAGATCTTAGGCTACAGGTTACAACATTGAAAACATCAGAATTGAGATCAAAGGCAGTGATCAGTATTGTTCCAGAGGGCCAATGACAAAACTTTCCTCCTCTCAGTAGAAGGGTTCTTTCTTACATGTTAAGGAAAAATCAGCTAACTCGATGAATATTTGTCAGGAAATGACTTGGCAGTATTAGGAATTTTACGTTACACTATAAAAACAAAAGCCATAAACAAAACCGTTTTGAAAGAACAGAAAATAGAAAACTAGAATTCCTTCCTCTTCAGTCTTCTCCTTTTCCTTTTCCTTGGCTTTCCTGATCAATTTAACCCAGTTAGGTGAGGGCTGAATATTTTCACACTTGAGAGTGAAAAATCCATTTTAGTCAAAAATGGAGCCAAATGGAGCCCACAAGTCAATTATTGTCATATTGTAGAGCTGCACAGATCTATCTATGATTCTAATTGATTTCTTCTAGAGTTAGACAAGGAATTTTGAAGTGAAATTTCCTCCTGATGAAAGGGGGTAAGGTTCCATCCTTCTCCAAACTCTGGTGTTCCAGCCAAGAATTTCATTGAGAATCCCATGCAGATGAAATAGAGGTCACTTTCTCACTGAAGGAAATGTAAAGGGTGAAATCAGAGTTGTAGGGAATAATCAGGAATGCATAATGTGGATGAAATTCCCATGAAAGAAGATAATGGATGACAAATAACTGAACCTGGCACATAGTAGGCACTTGAAAAATGCTTGTCAATTGGTTGATTGACAGTGAGAAGCCCCCATTTTCACTGGGGTCACCTAGGAAGACTTCCAAATTTCAGTGACCTTAGAACAGAGGGGCAACAAAATGACTGGCTGAGAGAGCCCAGTGAAGGAGATCTTGGCTGTTCTTTTTCTACCCTCAGTCTCAACACTGGGGCCAATATTATTCACAGAAATTCTAAATCCAGAGCTGGAAGAGACCTCAAAGGACATCTAGTCCAACATTTTCGTTTTACAGGTGGGGAAACTGAGGCCTTAGGAGGTTAAGTCATTTGCCCAA
Source organism: Notamacropus eugenii (assembly GCF_028372415.1). NCBI lineage: Eukaryota > Metazoa > Chordata > Mammalia > Diprotodontia > Macropodidae > Notamacropus > Notamacropus eugenii. The sequence continues at coordinate 640,157,158 of NC_092872.1, read as the reverse complement.
GGTCACACAGCAATGGATGAAGTCCATAAAGCATAAACTACTGACATGGACCCATGGCATTTTTGACAGAAGCACCAAGGAACAAATTTGGAGCGGGTCCTGCCTCTTGTTGGAAGTATTCTCAAAAGTTAAGATTCTACTCCTGAAACATGTCTAGGTTCTACCAACAGCCTATTAGAAAATTTTTCAAATCTTTCTTGAAGTGACTTAAATTTTCAGTCCATGATATCTGCTTTACCTTCCCAGAGCATATCTATTTCTCTGTGTCTAATAGTACTATGTAAATTCATCTTTAATGATCCTAAATTTACCGCTTTCAAACTTTTCACAAAAAGCAGTATTGTAGAGTTGGAGGAAGATCACCTGGGTTCTAGGTCAACCTGAAGACCTATCACTAAGTAACTGCATGACCTTGAACAAGTCCCATTTAACTGAGCCTCAACTTCCTCATCTATAAAATGACAGGGGTGGACTAAAAGAACTTTAATTTTCCAGGTAAAACCTGATAGAGAGAAAAAAGACAGTATTTATGACATCTTTTTAAAAAAATTTCCCTAAAATAAACTGGACATCTGGGATTTGGGCAGAGAACCCTATAGGAGAAATAATCTCCGGGCTGTAGAATTGAGGAGTGTCCTCCTCAAATGAGATAATATTTACAAAGTGCCTAGCACAGGGCCTGGAATACAGTAAGTACTTAAAATTTGTACCCCTTCCCTCCTCCCCTTCTCCTCTGGTTCTAGAAATAATGGAATTGGTGACCACGTCAGTATTAACTCTAGCTATATCTTGCATCGCTCTCCAAGCTTCGATCCTATCACCCGAAAGTCTTTATCTTTCCAACATTCACAATACAAAGCATCAATCCTAGTCCACAAGAGAAAACTGGCTTAGAACAGCAACAAATCATAGCTGATGACGCTTTGCTTTTGAACATCACAAAAGTACCCTCAAAGCATGCTTAAGTCCTGATCCCAGCTCTGTGAGTTAGGCAAGGCAGGTGCCGTCATCTTCATTATAGCTGGAGATGGATGGAGTGATTCACAGCTTTTCTAAGGTCTTAGTGACCTAGTGGTAGACAGAATCAGAATTCTGATTTCTTACCTCCTAGCTCGAAGGCTTTTGATTTGGGACTTTTTTTCCATCAGATTAAACTGCCTCAACTTAGCATAAACAAAACAGAAACTACAATACCTGATTTTCTTTTAATTCTGAAAGTTCTATTGATTTGGCTCAGTAGCCACAGGCCCCACATTCCCCAACTACAAAAAGTTGCCTTTTTAAGACAGTCTGAATGAATTACGCTGATGATTAGCTTGAGGAATTGTGATATTGTGATTGGTATAGAAAATACTGTAAACCAAATGAAATGCCTGTTGAATTCGTATCCATTTTAAAAAATAAAATTCAGATGCCTCTTCCAGGAAGCTTTCCCTGATTCCTTCCTCAGTGATAGCAACCTTCCCCACCTTGGACTTCATATAGCATTCATTCTGTCCCTCTCTTACACACATATAACAAACCTGGTGTAACAGTAAGAATCTGGGGACTTGATGTAACCAAAGCCTTGAATTTTAGAGTTGGAAGGGATCTCAGGGAGCATCTATAGTTCAATCCATACCTGGAAGAAAACATCTCTACAACATATGACATTTATGTGACAAGTGGTCAACTAGCCTTTGAGGGGGGTCCAAAGAGGAGAAGTCACTACTTCCTGAGGCAGCCCCTTCCAGTTATGAACAATTCTGATCGTTAGGAAAATTTTCCTTACAAAAAGCTTAAAATCTACTAAGGAATCAGGAGTCCTTGGTTCAAATATTGGCTCTGAAGCTTGCTACCCTATAGCTACCTGAATTCTCCTTTGGGAGGTTCTGTTTTCCCACCTGTAAAATGGGGACAGCAATCTTTATGAAAATTTAAAGTGATTCAATCTGCATCACACAACCCATATGTGTCAAGAACCCCCATCTCCATGCTTCTCTTTTAATTACTACATTGTAGCTGTCTCTCCTATTACATTACTGATGGCCATTTTGGTCTGAATCTGTGATTTTATTGGTGTGGTGAACATCTGGTATAGATGCTACCTCATTAATGGAGATCTTTGTAATTTATAGCCTTGGAGAGAAGCCTGGGGCACCTGACCTCAGATCTTCCTGTATCTTGGCCCTCCATTGGCTAGGTTCTGATACTGCTCAATTACTAAAAAAAACAAAAAAAAAATTGGCTCATGTTTACTTGGTGCTTTAGGGTTTGCAAACTATATTCCTCATAACAATCTTGTGAAGTAGGTTAGTAGGTTGCACAAGTTTTTAAAAATTTATTTAAAAATTAATTTTATTGATATCTTTTGTTTTTATATAGCCTAAATTTCCCTCTGTAAGCTTCCTCCTCTCCCTTCCCAGAGAGCCTTCTGTAGAATATATATCATCATTTTACAGTTGAGGAAATTAAAGGTCAGAGAAGAAAAATGACTTGCCCAATCGTGTAGTTAGTCAGTTACTGCAAGCCAGTGTTCCATCTCCAAGTCTGTGGTTCTTTCCTTTACCCCAGGCTGCCTCCCTTACGATGGATCACTTCATGGATATGTGAAAATGATGGATTATTCGAGGGAGAAAGCTTCCAACTTCTTTCCCAAAGAAGACAATGGAATAATTGAAACGGCCCATGTTGCATCAGATGATAATTTGGAAAAGGGCGGAGGAACTTTGGGGGCCCTGAAGCATTGGTTTTGTGTGTTGGGCATTGTTCAGGCTGGCAAAGGACAATTTGAGAAGTTGCTTGGATAATAAATGCCTCTAATTGACGTGTACCTCCTGCTATTTTAGTAAATGTAAGCACCTTGAGGGCAAAAACTATTTCATTTCTACCTCAGTTTCCCCAGCTCCTAGCACACATTGATAGTTTAAAGGATATAGTTTGATATGTTCAAATTCAATCTATTTCAACTAATATTTATTAAGTCCTTGCTAAGACTGGCTGTGCCAAGCCTACTACGTTTCAGGCAAGTTTCCTCTTTCATCAATGATTTGTAATAACCACAAGATCTGCAATACTTAGTCCTTTCCCAATACCTCTAATTCTCATTCTTTGTCCTTCAGATGACCTCCTTGTGACCTTAAACCTTACTTTCACCTTTCACCCCAAGTCTTCGATCCCTTTCCCTTCACTTGGTCTCCAGCCAACCCTTGCCTTTGGAAAAGTCTTCTGCAACGTCAGTAGCATCTCTAGTTAGTCACTGACACCATAAACTTGCAGTTTGGCTTCATAATATCTCTAGCAAAGTGAGACTGGGTTTGCCCTTAGGGCCGGTTGGTCTTGGCCTTCTGTGCCATGGCTGATGGAACTGACTCTGGATGGATCTAGTATTTGTGTCATTTTGAGTGGACATGAGGAATACCCAGTGGGTTGGTATGAGAGAAAGAGAATTGATACTTGCTCTACCTTATCATTAAAGTTCTATTGACTCTTTTTAAAAGAAAAATATTTATTTTCAACATTCTTTTCTTTTTAAATGTTGAGTTCCAAATTCTCTCCCTCCCATGCCCATTGAGAAGGCAAGCAATATGATATCAATTACTTATGTGAAACAATGAAAAACAAATTTCTATAAGTCCTATTGACTCCTAATGGTGTAGAGTCAAGCTGGAGAAAGGTAAGATGAGCAATTCCTGACATATAGATATAGAATTGTAATTGATCTTCATAACAACCCTGAGATATAAGTGCTGAAATCTCCATTTTACAGAAGAGGAAGTTGAGGCTGAGAAAGTAAAAGACTTACCCAGGGCCACATGACTGGAAGGGTCTGAGGCATGACTTGAAATCAGGACTTCCTGATTATCCACAACTCTATCTAGATGTCTCAATGGGAGGAAGGGTGTTTCCATCTACTGTCCTCTCCCTCACCTGAAGTACTCCCCACCGTCTCCTTTCTTGCCTGGAAGTTTTCTGCCAGCTTGCAAGGTTGCCATTCGGGGCAACCAACCCTAGGTCATACACTGCTCTACCCAGGGTACTGTTCCTATGGTGCCCATGGGGTAAAGTCACCCCTTCAACTTCCACAGAAGGAAAGGTCAGACTCCCTTCTCTCTAAACACAAATATAACCATGGACAGAGTATCTCCTGTGCAAACTATCTTTGCTGCTTGGATCACACACCCTCCACCCAACCCTGGTAAAAACAATCCCAGTTATGACTCTGCTATGCAAGCACATAGTCAGCCTATAAGAATGCGGTGGAGCCACAGGTCAATCTTTTGTGATTCTGGAGCCAGGTTCTATGGGAATGGAGTTCTCAACAAGCTAAGAAGACAGTCACATAACTGGAACCTGTGTGCCCAGGGAGGACAAGCAGAGCAGGGCTGAAGTATCTGGGGAGGAGAAAGAAGTCATGATATATACCGTACCTTCCCAGTGCCTAGATCATCGTGCCATAGATAAATCACCCAAAACGTGTGCACTGGTATTCAACAGCCAATCAGAACCAATTGCTATGTCAATTCAGTTCCTATCCCTGAGGGTGTGTGTGTGTGTGTGTGTGTGTGTGTGTGTGTGTGCGTGTGTGCGTGTGTGTAGTATGTGCTCACATTGTCATAGGACAACAGAATGTCGGAGCTGGAAGGAACCTTAGAGATCATCCTTTCTGAGGCCCAGGAGGTAAAGTGAGATATCGTCCTTGAAGTCACACAAGCATCAGCAGTACATCCAGGATACAAATCCAGGTTTTCTGACTCCCAAACCAGTGGCTCTTACTCTTATCCAAAGCTCAAAGAAAGCTGTAGTCTGATGTCTTGTTTACAGAAGCGTCATCTTGCAACGATATCAGACAATGAAGAATTTGTCAGCTCTGCAATAAGGCTTCCTACCAAGCCCTTAGCACAAATCCTTCTGATGGGGAGGGATGATCTTTCTTCACCATCAGCAACAAACTCAGTGCAAGTGAGAGCAAGCTGACAAGGAGGTCTGTTGGGTTGGCAAGGCAGAAAAATCACAGATGCTTTCGATGGTGATGATGATTCACAGTCAGAAAACATAACAGTCAAAAAATGTAATGGAGGGTTAGGAAGTAGAGTTTTGGGCTTTTTTAACAGTCAATAAACCATCTACCAGGTGCTGAGTATTATACAAAATGACGGTGATAAAAATATAAGAAAGGAAGACATCCCCTGACCTCATGGTGCTTACAATCTAAAGGGGGGGGGGGGGGAAGGCAGCACACAAAAAGAAGCTGAAAAGTGGGGTTGGGGGTGAGAGAAGTTACTCAGAGAGGGGACCTATGGAGATATCCAAAGAAGTCCAAATGAATGCAGCTGGATGGGAAATAAGGAGTTGGCTGGGCTGGGCCTCCTCCTTAAATGGAATTTCCACATTTGTCGTCATAGATTTATCTGAAAGGATCCTTCTGGGTCATTCAGTCCAGCCCCCTCATCTTGCAGATGAGGAAACCGACACCTGGAAAGTAAAATGATTTACCCATGGTCATGCAAATCATTACTAGCAGTCAGGATTCAAACCCAGATCCTTTAACTTTAAAGAAAATGCTGTGTCACCACATTGGTTCCTCCAGATTTAGTCCTTTTACCAATTTCTGAGTTCTGGTTTGAGGAAAAATGACTATTAACTCCACAGTCTCATGATGAGAGGCCTGGGGGCCGAATTCCAGCAAAACCAGTTTAACCTCCCTTCTGTTAACCTGCACTTTGGCACCTGTACCGTCATAATAGCAATCCTGATGATGCCCCTGAGGAATTGCACGATCCTGAAGTACCTTCTGAATCATCAACAATTAAGTTGTTTTCACTATAATTTTAGCATTAAGTATATTTTATAATATTCTCATTCTTCGAAAATTAGTAATCATAGAACGTTGGAGCTAAAGGAGACGTGGATGTTGTCGTGTCCGATCTCTTCTTTTAACAAATGAACCTCAGAAAGATTAAGTGATTTGCCCAAGGTCACAAAATTAGTCAGTGGGGGAAAAAAATTGGCCTAGAATCCAGGTGTCCAAACTGCTGGTCCATGTCTTTAGAAAGGACTTGTTTGGTGGAAAGAGTTCTGGACTGAGAGTCAGAAGGGCTACAATGAAATCTCGCCCACACCTCCACTATTTGCTACTTGTAAGAACTTGGAAGCTTTTTACCCTCTGTTGTTCTCAGTTTCCCCATCTGTCAAGTTAAGGGGTTGGACAAGATGAACTTTAAGACTCCTTCCGGCTCTAAACCTATTACCCTGTGGCATGTCTTTATATATCTAAACCCCCAACTTCTACAAGAAGCCTTTCCTTAATTCTACTGACTTCCCTTTGAGATTATCTCCAATTCGTCCTGTACATAGTTTGTACATAATTATTTTCATGCTTTCTCCCTAATTGGACTGTGAGCTCAGTGAGACAAGGAACTGTCTTTTGCTTTTCGTCACATCCCTAGCACGATGCCTAGCACATAGTTGGCCCTTAATAAACACTTACTGACTGACTGAAAGACTGACTGACACACACACCAATCTTTAATCGGGGCTGCGATTTCATCAGCGTGAGAGAGCACCCAGTACGTAAACTCCCTCTTATACTGCAGACTACAGAATGACATAGAGAACTGCTTAGGGCAATGAAAAATTAAGTGATTTACCACAGTCACACAGCTAGTTAGGAGCGCAGAAAACATCTGCACCCAGGTCTTTCTGACTCTAAGACCAGTTTTCTGTGCATGATACAATACTATGTATATTTTTGTGTGTATGTGTACGTATACACATATATGATTATGACAGAAAGGTATGAGCAAGAATCACTCAGGATGAAAAGATAATCAATCAATCACAAGAGCTAACATTGATATAGAGCCTACTATATGCCAGGCACTGTTCTACCCAGCTTACAAATATCTCATTGGATCCCCACAACAACCCAGCAATGTAGATTCTATTTATTTTCCCCATTTTACACATGAGGAGACTGAGGTAAAGAGGTTAAGAGACTTGCTGGGGGCGGAGCCAAGATGGCGGAGTAGAAAGACGCACATACACATAGCTCCGAACCCACAACCCACAGAACGGCTACAGGGGAGTAACTCACGGCGAATTCTGCACCCAGAGGCCACAGAATATCGGAGCGAGGGAGATTTCTGTTCTGGAGGGACCTGCAAACCTCTCGCAGGGGGTCCTTCACGCTGCGGACTGGGCGCCGAGACTGGGAGCTGAGGGCAGCCCTGCAGCGGCCGCGGCACCGAGAGGAAAAGATCCGAGCAGGCTTCGGGGATGGGATCTCCAGCGGCCACGCGGGTCCCTCCACCCACAGAGGGACCTGCAAACCTCTCGCAAAAGGTCTGTGGTGCTGCAGACGCGGAGCCCAGCCCAGCCCAGACCTGCTGCGGCCACAGCACCAAAAGAAACAAACCCGAGCAGGCTTCAGGGACAGGATCTCCAGCGGCCACACAAGTCCCTCCGCCCACAGGTGACGGGGGTCGGTGAGAGAGTCTCTTTGGCGGATCGAGAGGGGAGTGGGGTTCCCCCATGATTCGGGCCCCCCCAGGAGGTAGAAGCTGAGAGGCAGCTGCAGACAGGGGCTCCCCAAGCGGGCGGGAGCCTGGATCCACTGTGGAAGGTCTGTGCATAAACCCCCTGAGGGAACTGAGCCTGAGAGGCGGCCCTGCCCTGACCTGACCACCTGAACTTAATCTCACACTGAATAGCAGCCCTGCCCCCGCCAAAAGCCCTAAGGCTGGAAGCAGCATTTGAATCTCAGTCCCCAAATGCTGGCTGGGAGGACCAGGAGGCGAGGTGGGTGTGAGGAGAATATTCAGAGGTCAAGTCACTGGCTGGGAAAATGCCCAGAAAAGGGAAAAGAAATAAGACTATTGAAGGCTACTTTCTTGGAGAACAGACATTTCCTCCCTTCCTTTCTGATGAGGAAGAACAATGCTTACCATCAGGCAAAGACACAGAAATCAAGGATTCTGTGTCCCAGCCCACCCAATGGGCTCAGGTCATGGAAGAGCTCAAAAAGAATTTTGAAAATCAAGTTAGAGAGGTGGAGGAAAAACTGGGAAGAGAAATGAGAGATATGAAAGAAAAGCATGAAAAGCAGATCAGCTCCCTGCTAAAGGAGAACCAAAAAAATGTTGAAGAAATTAACACCTTGAAAACTAGCCTAACGCAATTGGCAAAAGAGGTTCAAAAAGCCAATGAGGAGAAGAATGCTTTCAAAAGCAGAATTAGCCAAATGGAAAAGGAGATTCAAAAGCTCACTGAAGAAAATAGTTCTTTCAAAACTAGAATGGCACAGATGGAGGTTAAGGACTTTGTGAGAAAGCATGATATCACAGAACAAAGAGAGAAGAATGGAAAAATGGAAGATAATGTGAAATATCTCATTGGAAAAACAACTGACCTGGAAAATAGATTCAGGAGAGACAATATAAAAATTTTGGGACTACCTGAAAGCCATGATCAAAAAAAGAGCCTAGACATCATCTTCCATCAAATTATCAAGGAAAACTGCCCTGCGATTCTAGAACCAGAGGGCAAAATAAATATTCAAGGAATCCACAGAACACCGCATGAAAGAGATCCAAAAAGAGAAACTCTTAGGAACATTGTGGCCAAATTCCAGAGTTCCCAGGTCAAGGAGAAAATATTGCAAGTAGCTAGAAAGAAACAATTCAAGTATTGTGGAAATACAATCAGGATAACACAAGATCTAGCAGCCTCTACATTAAGGGATCGAAGGGCATGGAATAGGATATTCCAGAAGTCAAAGGAACTAGGACTAAAACCAAGAATCACCTACCCAGCAAAACTGAGTATAATACTTCAGGGGAAAAATTGGTCTTTCAATGAAATAGAGGATTTTCAAGCATTCTTGATGAAAAGACCAGAGCTGAAAAGAAAATTTGACTTTCAAACACAAGAATGAAGAGAACCATGAAAAGGTGAACAGCAAAGAGAAGTCATAAGGGACTTACTAAAGTTGAACTGTTTACATTCCTACATGGAAAGACAATATTTGTAACTCTTGAAACATTTCAGTATCTGGGTACTGGGTGGGATTACACATGCACACACATGCACACACATAGAGACAGAGTGCACAGAGTGAATTGAAGAGGATGGGATGATATCTTTAAAAAATGAAATCAAGCAGTGAGAGAGAAATATATTGGGAGGAGAAAGGGAGAAATTGAATGGGGCAAATTATCTCTCATAAAAGAGGCAAGCAAAAGACTCATTAGTGGAGGGATAAAGAGGGGAGGTGAGAGAAAAACATGAAGTCTACTCTCATCACATTCCATTAAAGGAAAGAATAAAATGCACACTCATTTTAGTAGGAAAACCTATCTCACAATACAGGAAAGTGGGGGACAAGGGGACAAGCAGGGTGGGGGGGATGATAGAAGGGAGGGCATGGGGAGGAGAATGAAATTCAAGGTCGACACTCATGGGGAGGGATAGGATCAAAAGAAAATAGAAGTAATGGGGGACAGGATAGGATGGAGGGAAATATAGTTAGTCCTACACAACACAACTATTATGGAAGTCGTTTGCAAAACTACACAGATTTGGCCTATATTGAATTGCTTGCCTTCCAAAGGGAAGGGGTGGAGAGGGAGGGAGGTAAAGAAGTTGGAACTCAAAGTGTTAGGATCAACTATAATGTTCTTACCACTAGGAAATAAGAAATACAGGTAAAGGGGTAAAGAAAGCTATCTGGCCCTACAGGACAAAAGAGAAGATGGAGACAAGGGCAGAGAGGGATGATAGAAGAGAGAGCAGATTGGTCACAGGGGCAATTAAAAAGCTTGGGAGGGGAGGGGAGAAAAGGGGAGAAAATTTGTAACCCAAAATTTTGTGAAAATGAATGTTAAAAGTTAAATAAATTTAAAAAAAAAAAAAAGAGAGACTTGCTGAAGGTCCCACAGTTAGTAAGTGGCCAAGACTGGATTTAACCTCGTCTTCCTGACTCCAGACCTACTGTTTTATCCACTGTATAACCTATTTGCCTCAATCAACAAGCATTAATTAAGAAATAAAGCATTGACATTATTTTACAGGCATTATATCTGATACTGAAAATACAAAGAAAAAAAGGAAACAGTCTCTGTTCTCAAAGAGCTTACTTTATTGGGATAAACACTTGTACAAACATCAATTAATACAGAGTATGTGTAAAGCAAACACATGGAAAGGGGTGGGGAGGGAAAGGCACTCAGCTGAGAGAATCAGGAAATGTCTCATGTAAGAGAGAACTCGAGCTGAGCTTTGAAGGAATCTAAGCTAATTCTAAGGTGCATGATGGATTGTCAGCTGTATTATTGGAGAAAGTACTCCACAGCATTTAGAAATGTTGGAGCACCTATGTGCATACGGAATTATATATTATATTATATAATATATTATATAATTATATATCTTATATTATATATATTATAATATATTATATACATTATATAATATTATATACATGCACATGTTTATGTGTATATATGCAGCACATATATGTGACTGGGTATGTGATTTCAATGGTGTAGGGACTTCTTAGTGAGAAAGTTTCTCTCTTCTCATAAAAGATCAACAAATTCTCCATAACTTTGCAACTTAGAGAGTTAATTGGGACACGGAGGGGTTAAGTCCCGGGTAATATAGCCAGAGATGGGTGTTCCTGACTCTAAGGCCAAGGAATTATTCACTATGTCATGTTTATATAAATATGTAATATTTATATGTGCATATGTATATGTAGATATACACATACACAAATGTATATTTGGGCAGCTAGGTGGTACAGTGGATAAAATGCCAGACCGAGAGTCAGGAAGGCCTCAATTCAAATCTACCCTCAGACACTGACTAGCTGTGTGACCCAGGGCAAGTCACTTAATCCTATTTGCTTCAGTTCCCCCATCTGTAAAATGAAGCAGAGAAGGAAATGGCAAACCACTCCAGTATCATTGCCAAGAAAACCCCAAATGGGGTCATGAAGATTCGGACATGACTGAAATGACTGCACAACACAGACTCTTTATTAAACAGGTATTGGATTGAATAGAACCCCTATTTCCTGACTATACCAGATAAGACTTTATGATACCATTTGAAAGATGGTATATGTGACAATAAAATAAAGTGGGAGCAGGAATCTGTGAAAGAAGGAATCAAGAACATATGGTTTATTTGCTAATTTGTTTGTCTAGTTTCTCCCATTAAGTCAAACCTCCTTAAGGGGAGGAATCATGTCTCTCCCTTTATCATGTAATCCAAGAACATGGACTTGTGGCAGTGTTTTCTATAGAAACTGTCCGAGAACACATGACCCAATTCCCTCCTGTTGCTGACCTGAAACATTCAATCCCCTAGCAACCACAACCCAGCCTGTAGTTTAATACCTCCCTCCGCCTGACTTGGTAGCCTGAGCCCATCTTATTTGCTGCTGCCAGGGAGTGACTGATACCCAAGTCCAAATACTGCCATCTTAAAGACTAAGGAGAAAGAACATCCACTCCTACAGATTGAGAAGACCGACCAGGGGTGACCACATCCACAAAATATATCCTGTATAGGAGCTGCAGATGGACAAGAGTGTGGACCTGGGTTGGAGTAGGAAGAGGAGATGGGGCAGGATCACATCACGTTTAGAAGATCATGCTTTCAGACAGCCTGAGAGGCTCAAAGCGGCCAAAACCTATCTCTTTGACACCAATATTTCTCCAGTGATGCTACAAAGTAGTGAATCACACAATAGTATCTCAGGACCATCTCAAAATTCAAAACTGCAAGTGATCCTAGGAGAGGGGTTCTTAACCCCTCTGAGCTTAGGAGAAGAGAGACAGACAGACAGACAGAGAAAGACAAAGACAGAGAGAGGCAGAGACAGAGATACAGAGAGACAGACAGAGAGGCAGAAGAGATTTTTATGCTTATATAACATTATGTATGTCTGTATATACAATATATTGTGGATATATGAATTTCAGATTTGTGTATATATATGCATAAATATCTACATATAAAACTATTTCAATATAATGGAACATATAACTATTTCAATACAATTGGAGAGAGAGAAGTATTTCAATATAATAGGCTCACTTATAGTCTTGTGTATTTTACTTTATGCACATAATTCTGAGAAGGGGCCCTAGCCTTCATGAGATTGCCCAAGGGGTCCATGAAGTAAATTAAGGCTAAGAATCTCTACCCCAAGACAACGAAAAGATGGGTGGCAGTTGGAAGTGAATCACAGCATGTTACCAACAAGGATACGGCATGTGAAAAGACACAGGACATCATCAAACTCATATGTGAAAACCCAGAAAAGGGGGTAGTTTTGACAATACCATCCCCGTAAATCACAGTTGGGTGAGTGGCTGTATGTAGTTGCCATATACTGCTTTGTCCAGATGGAGCAGGATGTTCTATCAGAGGAGATGATAAGTAGGAAAAGAGATACCATGGAAGACTGGCCTCCCCACAGTCAGGTGACCTATCACAAAAGCTCACACTGGGATTAATTATGAAAAGTTTTACCATTCCCTCAAAGTCATAGCAGAATCAAAAGAATATGCCCCCTCCGAAAAGACTCCCAAGGCCAAGTTCTTTGGAAGATCAAGAATGACGATGATGGGTCGGGCCCCCAACCTGAACTTGGAACCATAGGACTCTGTTGATTACTACTAGTGTCACCTTGGGCAAATCCTTAAACTTCTCTGAAGTTGGGTCCTTATCCTGTATGATGCAGATTGGACCTTGCTGCAATAATGAGATACACGCCCAACATATCTCAAGATGAAAACATGGTTACAGCAAGAGGGTCCGGGCAGTTTCTCTTAAATGATTTTCTATAGAAGACCAAATGTCCACAAAATGCGGACAATATTTACTAAATTTACTAAAAGGTATATAGAATATAAGCTTATTTTGTTTATAGATTATAACAACAACAAATATTGACTTGATGGAGAAAAATGAACCTTTTTCGGTGCTTCCCCTAACTGCGTGAACTTGAACAAAGCATTTAACCTCTCTAGGACTCAGTTTCCTTCTCTGTAAAATGAAAGAATTGTACTAGATAAACTTTCAGATTCTGAAATAGTTGATCATCAACTCAGACTTCCAGAAACTGTAGACTGCTGCACTTTTATCATATGAAAGTTGTTATTCAACCACCCAAAAGATGTACCAGATGTCTGGGTGTGGTGGCCCACACCTACCTACCATACCTGATGCCATGGAAATGGAGACTGGTGGAGCCTTTAAGCCTGGGAGTTCTGTGAGTTAGCTGATGGGGGTTCTGAACGACACTTGGCAATAATACGGTGAGCCCTTTGGAGCTCTTCTGCGCTCCCAGGCTGCCTGAGGAGGCGTGAAGCGACCCAGGTAGGAAACAGAGCAGGTCAAAGATCCTATGATGATCGGGATGGAACTGGGCCTCTGAGTAGCCCCTGCACGGCCAGTCTGGCCAGAAACATACATATACCTGCATACACATATATGTGTATATATATATATATATGTATGCCTACATACATATGTGTATATACCTACATTATATATATATATATATATATATTTTAAAAGAAATAAATGTTTTATCTCTCCAGCTATTTTTTAAATTAGAGAACAGAGAGGAGTTTTGCATGGATCTATGTCAATAAGTACAGTTAGGAGTATGTTGGGGCCTGTTTGTACTAGCTCTGGAGAGCTGACTTTTAAAATGTTCAGTGTAAGCATTTTATACCCCAGAAACGGGCAAATGCTTACAAATCAAGGCTTGATTTACTGTTTTGCTTATTAGTTTATTAGGGATTATTGGAATCATTAGACCAGGGACTTTAAAGTCAAATAGAGGGGCGGGGAGGGGGGCACTGAATCGTACATAAGGACCCCTGCAATCCCAGGGCTCCTTAGCAAACTATACAACATTATTTACGCTTTATTGTATTTTAACGCATTTTGTTAAATATTTCCCATTTACATTTTAATCTAATTCAGCCTGGGAAGTGTTACAAGCTGAATCCAACCCTCTGGCCTTGTGTTTGACGCTTGCAGTTTCGATTTAAGTGGTACAGAAAATATTAACAGTGCAGATTAAGTTTAAAAGTGTGTCATGTCTACATTTTTCCCCCTGGAGAGTTGGTTGTTAAACCTTCACCAGCACAGCTGTGAACACATTCCTCTTTCACCATTAGGCTGCTGAACTTGGAGTGGTGAGACATGAGGTCCAATGCTGACTCCTCCACTTATTTGTGTGACTTTTGAGAAGTCACAGCCCCTGCCCCCTGGCCTCATGTTAAACTTATGTACCAGAAAGAGACTGAAGATGACCTCTAAGCTAGGACAAAGAAATGCGCCATGTGCTACACTGGAACCCAAAGAAATTAAGAGGCAAAAGAAGCACCAAATCAGATTCCTCTTGGTGGCTTTCCTGAGGGCTGCATCAGAAGACAGGGAAGGGCTGTGATCTTTACCCTTGAAGTGCTGATTCATCTCAAAGTGCTGCAATGGCCATAGTGCTGAATTTGGTATCAGGACCTGGATATGAATATTACTTTTGCACTTATTATCTGTGTGATCCTGTGTCACTTAACTTTCTGGGGCTCAGTTTCCTCATCTATATATTTAAAAAAAAAAAAGAAGAGGGAGGAGGAAGGGATGGAGTAGACCAGTGGTATCAAACCCAAATAGAAATAGGTCCCCGCAGGCACATATGGATTTAGAAAACCACACATTAACATTATCTGTGTTGCACTGTGTTTATTTTTTTTTTTTTAAAAACATTTCTCAATTACATTTTTATCTGGCTCAAGTTGTACAACCTGCAAAGGAGACTTTGATACCTTGGGACCAGGTAACTTCTAAGGTCCTTCTAAATCTAGGATCCAAGTTCATTCCTGGCCAAAAAATAAAAAGTGTCCATTCAGCAAGACTTAGAGTCAACTCTCATTGGATTCAATGAACCCACCCACCCTTAACAGATTGCCAGTTCAGTAACTAAAATCTGCAGTGCTCTGGCTGGAGGCCATGTACAGTACACACAAACATGTTTTGCCTCTGTGCAACACGTCCCAAGATTTATGTTTACGATGAAACCACCCCTAAGGACCCCACCTCCAATGGAAACTCCCTGACTTTCACAATTCAATCTTCACATTCCCTATTTGACTTAGCAATAAAGATGAAACTCACCTAAACAACCTGTCCCTTCAGTGATGGCTTAATTATTTCATGCAAAACATGTGTGAAAAGATTCAAGTGGGTGGGGTGACCACTTCATAGAAAAGTAGCTCTCAAACATTTTTTGTTTTGCTTCCTATTCAATGACATGAAGAATCACACTATATACTATGGGAGAGTCAGGGGACTTGGTCATGTGATCAAAAGTGTAAGTTCCATACAACTTTTGCTAGATCTGTACCACAGTCCTCTCTTTAAGGTTCATTGATAGAGAAGGCACAAAACTATGTTAGCTAAACCCAATGGCACCTTTTGGATTAGCTTTCTTAAAAAAATATGGATGCCAATCACAAAGAAGATTAGTTAACTTCCCATGGTGCCAGGCCACTAGGAATGAGAACTGGGGATAAGGGGAAGAGGAGTCAAAAGATATTTCTCTGCTATCCTTCCATTCATAACGAGCTCTACAGAAAGTACAGGTTATCCTGGATTTATGAGAATTCAGTGTTTAACATTCTTAAATATCCCCTAAATTGTTCCTCTTGGCCCTATATGTATATATCTATGTATGGTCATGCCATGTAGAGATGGGTTTCTCTGTTAAGAGAACCACTGATCTGGGAAACGTTGAAAATACAGGCCCAGCACCAACAATTAGAGAGGTCCTGGTAAAAGAAGTTTTCTGATCCACAGCCTCTTGGTATCCACTGGGGAAGGGAAATCCTTCCTGATTCTGGTGGCTGAGAAAAGCTCTGCTAATATAGTACCTTCTGCGGATTCCAGATAGAGCATAGTCAAGCCAAGCTAACTGCCACAAATGGATGACATTCCAAATCAAGATGGTCCAGCCAGCTGGGGTCAAGTTGGTGTTGTACTTGTTGGGGATGTTTCTAACAGTTCTCTGGAATATACCTGGAGTGACTGGCATTGCAACAACCAAACACTGCCACTGCTATACAAAAAACTAACATTTCCTTCCTCTCCCTCCAGTTGTGGGGGCTTCACTCTGCCTTGATATCAATGCCTGACCCTTACTACAACACAGTTACATACGAGACATTTGGGCTCTGACCTAATACGTTGTCTCTAAGTAGACAGATGTGATTATGTAACACTAATTCACATAAGCAGGTCCAGCTTTAACCAAGCCATGCCCAGGAAAACGCAGAACTACATGCTAAATAATAATTAAAACTAGACAAACCAGTCCTGCTAGTATCTCAGACTAGGGTGCAAAGGAACTTCAGAGAGTCAACAAATGTAGTCTGTAGGACTGGAGGCTGATTGGAGGCTCAGATTTCTCAACCATATTCATTTAACCACAAGGTTGAATTCCATTACTTGTTATTTCCCCAACATTTACTCATGTGTGATATCCTTATCACTCTCCCCCTTTCTATAGGTAGGAAATCATTGATTTGGTAGTTTGGTAACCAAGAATTTTTTTCAAGTTGTTGAATGAAACATCCAGGATATAAGTTGACTCTGATGCTTAGAGTAGGAAGAGACTTTAGAAATCACCTAAACCAAAGTCTCCCCATCCCACTCATGCCCCTCTCCTATATATTTATATATAGTCCCCCAGATAGCCACCCATCCTCTACCTGGATATTTCCAGTGATGGGAGTTCACCACTTCATGAGGCCCACTCATTTCATTGCTAGCCAACTCTAGTTGTTTTCAGTCATTAAGCATTTATTATGTAGTAGGCACAAAGCTGACCCTACGTTGGGATGAAATCTGCTTTCCTATCATTTCTACTTATTTACTGATCCTAATTCTAGAGACATAATTCCATAGGTTCCCAATCCACTTGTACGCTACCTTGAAAGGCAAGTTTGGGGAGAAATGTACCCACTATGACCTGGTTCCAGTTGAATGGGTCAGATAACTATGAAAACTCTCTATAAAAGGTAAACACTGATTGTTCCTCTACCTTTAAATGCTCCAGAAACTGCCGCACCATTCAACACCACCATAACTGCAAAAGTGACCATACTCGAAAAAATTAAGAAAACTTTGGCCCTGTTGTGTGTAGACATTTTAGAGACAGAAAAAAAAAAGGCAGAAAAGAGCATGGACACTGATGTGATTGGGATCACATTGTGCTTTCACCTAGATCATTGTCCTGTGCTGATGGGAGGAGGCAGATGAGTTTGCCTCCTTCCTAAAAGGCTTCTGATGTCAAAATGACAAGTGCCATTTATGCTTAATTGGATCATGACCTTTTATAATTATGAGAGTGGGTGGACTTCACTGAGTGTAGCAAAGATTCTGCCTGAAGTTAATCTTGAGGGCAATTATCCTCATATCCCCTATAAGATGTTTCATATCTCAAGGAAGTATGCATCTGAACAAGGTTCCAATTGGGAAGAATAAGTCCCAATTCATAGGAAATAAATGATGGAGAAGGGAAGAAATGACCAAGAATTTATTAAGCACCTACTATGTGCCAGAGATTATGCTAAGTGCTTTATGAATATAATATAATTTGATCCCTGTGAGGTAAGCATTCTTATTATTCCCATTTTTACGGCTGAAACTAAAGCTCGCAGAATTTAAATGACTTACCCAGGGTCATACAAGTTATAAGTTTCTGAGGTCAAATTTTAACTCAGGTCTTCCTGACTCCAGGCTTGGCACCCTATCCATTACACCACCTAGATGCAAACCTGTATTCAGAATTATGGAAACTCTGTACAGAAAGTCCAAACTTACAGCCCAAATTAATTAGAGAATGATTTCCAGTGCAAAAAAATTACCCTCTTAAATGATTTAATGTAATATTCTTTTAAATAACAAGTTTTATTGAATTTAAAATAGGATTTATGAAACAAGTTTTCAGGTTCTCTTCTGTTACACAAAGTGAAACATACCTACTTTGCAATGTTTTGGGGAGAATGTCAATAAAAAAAATTGAAAATCCTTTTTCATGACTGTAGGGATAAGGCACCATAACAAAGTTAAATGAATTCTGGTCTTGGAGTCAAGACCTGAGCTCTCCTTGCCTCTGACACTAGCTATATAATCCTAGGCAAGCTGCTTAGCCTCATCGAGTCTCTGTTTCTTCATATATAAAATGAGCATAAAGATATTTGTACTCCTTTCCTACTAGGTTATTGTGAGGAAAGCTCTCTATGGAACACATGTAAAACATGTATGTAACATCAAATGGGACAGATGATTTAAGCCTTTTAATCACTTTTCAAGGATCATCCTCATTCATTCTGTCTTTCTCAGCACCAATGCTGACTGAGATGGCTGGCCATCAAATCCAGAGGCCCCAAAGAGGAGGCGAAGGAAGTCAAACCCACTGAGGGTGAACAATTCTCACCTCTTCTCAGATGTATCCTCTCCACCAGCTGCCTTCCAAAGCATGAACTCTTCAATTTCCTGAGCTCCTTCTTGTTGTCTATTTCTAGTTTCTGAAGAGAACCATGACATCATGAAGGTGATGCCATGAATTGGATTTAAGTGAGGGAGGGCTGTGCAAAAATCACCAGCCTCACTTTCTCCTCTGGAGCCATCTGGGTCCAGTGGCCAGAGAGCGATCAGGATGACTGGATACGGCCCCCTCCTGGGCACCTGCAAGCAAGGGTGAGTGGTTAAGGGGTACAGAGGACAGCCCTCTTGGCCCCTTGAGTTTGCACATCCCTTTTCCATTGACCGCTCAGTAGACTTCTCTAAGCAATGTTTCCTTCTCCTATGAGAGATCAGACTTCCAAGTTCTGCTTACAGAGGAGCTTTCATCACTCAGAGAGAGGAAATGGGATCTTTATTGCCATTTACTTCTCAGAATGAAGATTTTGGTGAATAATTTAGGACCATGGACTTGCCCAGAACTCCCCTGTTGCTTACCTCTACCAGTAAATAACTTCGTAAAGCATACCTGGGGAATCCCAGTCTAATGTCACTGTGGAAAAAGCAAGTCCTGTCTTTCCTCTGTGTTCTCACCTTGGCTAGCTGATGAGTCCACTTGCTAGCAATGTTGAGAAGTCCATTGGGTGTGAACAGGTTCCTCCTCTCTCAGAATTCCTCTTTCACTCCCTTAAGCATCCTTCGCTCCAGAAAAGCTTGGAAAAAATCTAGGAATGCCATAGTGGGGAAGGGAAAATCAAAAGTGGCCTTGGTTTTCTGAGACTTCAATTAAGATTCTGAAGATTAAAATGGAAATCTCCTTAGGACAAATAAAAAAAAGTGCTCTGATGTAAACATTTCCAGAAACTTGGGAAACAGAGAACACAGGGCACTGCCTCCTATCACATGGGGACACAGATCCTATATTTCAGCAAGAGATAATCTAATTGTTTTGAGAGACTCAGCTCCCCAAAAAAGTGTCTTCTCTATCCTGGCTGAGCAAGCGACTCTCTTAGACAAGGCGTGGGGAGCCAAAGTGTGACAGTAACGATAGCGTTGTAAACTGTCTTAAGTCTGCGAAATCAAGAAAAGAACATAGCAGAAGTTTTTGGGAAAAATGAATGTACTCAATGGCATCTTTTCTCAACTCTTTCCCTAAGCTAGATAGAGGTGGTATTTGATAGTGGGGTAATTTGTACCCAGGATCCTGAAGGCAGCAATAGTCATCTGTATCCTAAAGATTACTTTTTGATGGTTATTGGGGAGAGATGGATAAGGTGGAATGAGAAGTATACTTCTTCATTTTCCACCCAATAGTGATATCAACACCAGGAAAGGCATTGAATCAATCTGGGCTTAAATCTTTGAGTCATCTGAGAGGGTTAGAATCATATGAATCTAATTATGGCCTCTCCTTCTCTACCCAGACCAGGGGAATAACAAGGCTTGACTTAGCTCTCAGGAAGGTTAGCACTGTGCAAAACATTAAGCTCATGTGACACAGATGGACCATTGCCAGTCACCTTGACCTATGTCTTGCTACTGAACATTGATGACTCTGGAGGAGAAAGTGAGGCTGATGACTTTGCACAGCTCTGCCTCACTTAAATTCAATTCACATGCAAGTCAAGACATCACCTACCTAATGTTATTGATCCTCTTCGAGAATGAAGAATGGACAGCAGCAAAATATGGGACAGTGTGGAGTAATGGAAAGAGTGTGTCTATGACACACATACTAGCTGTGCAAATCATTTAACTTCTCTGCAATTCATCTTTAAATGAGGTGGTTGGACTAGATTATCTTTAAAGTCCATGTAATTCTTATTTCACAGTGGTATTATGAGGCTTAAATGAGATAACATTTATAAAGTACTTTGCAAACCCCATTTTAGCCAAGGAGTGGTTAATTGAGGAGATGTTCTTTTTTTTAAAGAGGAAGACAGTTGGGCCATTTTGAGGCAATTGGCATTCTTTTTTAGCACAAAGAGAGGATTTATTTAACCTTTGGCATAGGCTTAGGTACAGTATGTTTAGAAAAGGGTCCTTCTTGATTTGTGCCACAATGTGACATTTGTACAGGGTAACCACACGGTTCAGATTTTCCACTGCAGTACTAATTACAATGGGGCACCTAGGTGGATAGTGCACTAGGCCTGGACTCAGGAAGACCTGAGTTCAAATCCAGCCTTAGACACTTACTAGCTGTATGAGCCTGGGCAAGTCACTAAACACTGTCTGTCTCAGTTTTCTCATCTGTAAAAATGAGCTAGAGAAGGAAATGGCAAACCAATCCAGTATCTTTGCCAAGAAAACCCCAAAAAAGGTCATGAATAGTCAGACATAACAAAAAACAACTAACTACCAAGTATTGATAGATTTGTAATAGTAAATTTTAAAAAACTTTGTCAAATCATGAATCTTGTTTTGGAAATATGGTAACTGTAAACCTACAGGTAGACATGGCTAGAAAATGACATCATCCCCACCACCACCACCTTCCTAATGAGTTACTTAGAGTTTGGTTAATCTTTCTTATATCAGTTTCTTCATCTATATGCATGTTGGAGGGGAAGGGGAGAAGGAAGGTGCTCATCAGGACCCTCCTGATCAATTGGATTTCTCCCCAGTAGAGTCAGTGTAATCACAAAAAAGGGACAAATGACTGACATCAAGGAGTTAAAATAAAGTACAAACAACGTCTACAATTCGTTATCCCTTCATGACATATGAAGCTCTCCTTAATGGAAGGAGGAGATTGCTAGCTATTGGCTGGTGAAGGACAGGCTGAGTTCCTGGGCCACCTTTAAAAGGCAAGACAGAGTGACCAACCGGAGCTCAGGAGGACTGACAAGGAAGCAAGCTGCCCACCCCCTGACAGACAGACAGATCATGGACTCAGAAGAACACATGAATCTTTGGACATGGCCAGTGCATGAGTTGGGTTTTGCCTGACTTTGTGCATTTGTTATGAGTCCTATTTTTCTTTTTTTTAATTGTTTGTGTGTGTGTGGGGGGGGAATTTGGTAGTAACAGGGGTTAGTGATGTCACTTTCCCAAAAGAAAACAAAGAAAAGGGGGAATCACTGAAACATCCAAAAGAAAAGCCCAGAAAAGAAGGGAATACATACAAGCAGTACAGATTTGAAAGTAGTATTGTTGTTGAATTTAAATGAGATCAAATGAGATTATTTTAAAGTGCTTAACAGTGGCTGGCACATAGTAAGTATTATCTAAATGTAAGATGCTAGTTATTATTATTATTGGTGGAATTTTAAATGTTTAATAACAGAAAATTGCACTAAAACTTGGGATGCCTAGATACCTTTTTTAAAAGCAAGCCATATATAATAAAGATTGAAAGATTCGTATACAATGATTTTTTGGGGGGGGGGTACTGCTCTGATGAACAAATATTTTTTTTCTTTTGGTGTTTAAGTCTACAATAAAAATATTTTTTTAAAAAAAAGAAATTCCATTATCATAATTCAATAGGGGAAGGACTTTTTGGATATTACATATTTTGTGATCTATGTTTCACAGATTTCTGTTTTCTCTTGCTTTGTCATTACTAGAATACTGTACAGTCAAATGAAATTATTGTAATGTTGCCAAAATGAAAAATAAAAAGCAAGACACACTCTCTAGGAAGACAACAGTCAAGGAAAGGGAACAGTGCCAGCAATGGAGAAAGAACTCAGCTCTTAAGAGGAAATCAATTCTTTGCCCTTTGCCTTGCATTTCTACCATAAGATCACAGTGGAGGGGGAGAGGGAATTTCTCTACTCCCCCACTCCCAACAATCCACACTGTCCACAGAACATTTTGCAGAGGAGTTACTCCCTTAATAGGAATCACTGCAATGAGCTGTCCCAAAGAGAGTCAGTCAACTGGGACAGCTCTGAGGAATGTGACCTTTGGCAGCAGAAAAGAGAGTTAACCCGGGCAGTTGGGAACCAAGCTGCTGGGAAAGAGACAGACCCAAAGTGTCCAGCTGATGGACCTGCCCACAAGAAATGCTACAGCTGTGAGAGAGCCGTGTGATGGTACCTCAAAAAGAGAAAGGATGTCAGATCCCTGTAGTACTGGAGAGGTGAATGATCTCTGCTACCCAGTGCCTCTCTGGGTACTCTGTGTATGTGCCCACATTTGTCACTCATGTTATGTGTATTTGTGGGAGAGTGGGTCACAGATTTGTGGGGAGGAGCATATTCCCACGGGGGAAAGGGTATGTTTTTAGCTAGTGTTCTTAACATGTTACCTTAGTAAAGGCCTTTATTTTGAACTAATTGTGTCTACTGACTGCCTTCTAATGGTAGGCATGCTGGTGAAGGCTAGTGGGTGTATGTGGACCCATAGAGAACCTTGAACCTGGGGTAATAGCCCTAAAGACCCAACCTGCACTCTGCCAATTTTGGGGGGAGGGGGTGAAGAGAAAGAGAATCTCATAGGTTAGAGATGCACTTTGTATAAAATGAAGTGACTGAGCTGAGTCATTGAAGTCCTTCACAATCCTTTGATCTCTCTGAGGCTCTGCTTCTTAATCTGTAAAATAAAAGGGTTGAATTGGGTTATCATATGGGTTTCCTTTCAACCATAATTCCTACGCTCTTCTGAATCTTCACGGTAACATATGCAATTGGTCAATATGTTAATGATTCTGTGATCCCATTATTAAGAATATATCCCCTAAAAGTATAAATTGGGACTTGACCCTGACTTCTTACAAGGCAATTACATGATGCAGTGGATAGAGTGGAGGGCTTAGAGGCAGGAAACCAGAGTTCAAATCTGGTCTCAGGCACTTACAAGCTGTAAGTCACTTAACCCTGTTTGCTTCAGTTTTTCATCTCTAAAATTAGCTGGAGAAGAAAATGGCAAGCCATCCAGTATCTTTGCCAAGAAAACTCCAAATGAGGTCACTAAGAGCCAGACACAGTTGAAAGGATAAAACAACAACAAATCTGAGTTCAAATCCTGCCTCAGACATTTATTTGCTGTGTGACCCCAGGCAAGTCATTTAACCTCTGTTGGCCTCAGTTTCCTCAACTACAAAATGGGAATCATATCTACCTCTCAGAGTTGTGAGGATCAAATGGAATAATAAATGCCAGTTGTTATTATTAGCTTTTAATTCACCTCATGAAATTCTGGTTCATGTCACTCTATAAATCTTGCATAGAAAATATAACTAATGACCTTCTTGTAACTTTAATATTTCATAGATACTTGAACACTGGGCTCCAGACTGACGATCCACCATTATCAGTATGACTAGGTCAACTCCTTTTCAGGCCATATCTGTGACAAATAACATCTTTACACCAACTTTTCTATGTAAGTCATTATTGGCGATGTGGCACCATTAACCAGCACCCTCACTGGATGTTTCCATTGTGCTTTGGGACACCATAGTTTGGATTCTTCAGAGATCCTCATGTTCCATGATTTGCATCACTAGGAGAATTGCTGTGTTTGTCCTTTGTTGCTAAAGAAGGCCACACCATCAGAGAAGTGATGACATGACTTGCACTTGACTTTGTTTTGAGTGAGGGAAGGCTATGCAAGGTCTCCAGCCTCACTTCTCTTCTGGAGCCATCTTACCAGGAGGATATTGATATTAGAGAGATTGTGTGTGTGTGTGTGTGTGTGTGTGTGTGTGTGTGTGTGTGTGTGTGTGTGTGTGTGTAAGGGAAGAGGTTTGGGAACAATCAAAAAACTTTTATTAAGTGCCTACCGTATGCCAGGCAGTTAGATGGCACAGGGGATAGAGTGCCAAACCTGGAATCAGGAAGACTTCAGTTCAAATTCAGCCTTAGACACTTACTAGTTCTATGACCCTGGGCAAATCACTTACTCTTGTTTGCCTCAGTTTCCTCATTTGTAATTTGAGCTGGAAAAGGAAATGGCAAACCATTCCAGTATCTCTGCCAAGAAAACCCCAAATGGGGTCATGAAGAGTTGAACATGACTGAAACAACTGAACAAATATGCCAAGCAATATGTGCTGGAATATTGAAAGTGCTATGTAATTTCCTCTAATCAAATCCAGTCAGCTTTCTCCCTCCTCTTTAATTCTTGGCCATTCATTATCATGCAATTTAATATCACAAAATAAATACCAAACATGTCAAGGAGAACAAATTTTCTACTACTAAGCATACAATGCATTTGTAGGAAAAACTATTATTAAAAAGCATCCTCACTGTATTACGTGACCTAGTTGTGCCCCAACTGCCTATTTGACATCCTCCTCCCCCAGCCCCTACTCTGGTGCCATCCCTTTGCCTCTAAACCAGGGATTATTAATCTTTCTTATGCCATGGACCCCTCTGGCCATCTAGTGAAGCCTGTGAACCCAGTACCAGAATAATATTTTTAAATGTATGAAATAAAATACATAGGATTAAAAAGAAAACCCATTATATTGAAATAAATACATGATATTTTTCTGTTCAAGTTCACAAACTCCTGGAAATCTCTCCCTAGGTTAAGAACTGATGTTCTCTGCATAGCCAATAAGATTCTGGGCTCCTGTTCTCTGAGGAGGATAGAAATCAGAGCCGTAACATAACCAGTATGGGGCAAATGGGGTTTTTGTCCAAATACTGACGTGTGGGCGGGATGCACATCTTAACTAAAACAACCATCCTCTCTGAGATTTGTTCCCCATCCTGTGCCAGTCCCTCACTGACCCCTACAGTCATGAGGCACAACTACTTTCAGTCTGCTACCCGCTCTGACCCTCTCCCAGGCCCGACTTTGCCTCTCAGCTCCCATGCCGTTATGGGCAAAATGGTCTGAGAGATGGGTCCTCTCCTGGTGTGACTTCACCTAGGAAGGAATTAACCCCCTCTGCCACCACCACTCTCCTCCTTCCTTAATAGTGTTTGCCTTGGGTGAAAGAACTCCTTTGTAATATGAGGCAGACCTAGACCAGGCCTGAGGCCACCTCTGGTCCTCTAGGTCCTCAGGTGTGGCCTTTTGACTGGAGACTAAGTTTTACAGAACAAATCCTTTTTTAAGGGGATTTGTTTTGTGAAGTTTGGATTCAGTCAAAGGATGGCACTTGAGGACCTAGAGGGCCACATGTGGCCTTGAGACTACAGGTTCCTCACCCGGGCCTAGACTAAGCACATTTCCTCACTTTATGCAATCAGTTGTTGTTGTTTGACCTTTGTTGTCAAAGAGGATCAATGACATTACGAAGGTGATGTCTTAGCTTCAGCATGAATTGGATTTGTTATTGTACAACCTCTTATCTCCTCCACAGTCGATGGAAGTCCAGTAGCAAGACAAAAGTCAAGATGACCACCCATGGTCTGGGATGCAGTGGCCTTTCTAAATTAAGGAGTGGTCCAGTAGCTCCATTTGAAACACAATGGGCTGGTCCACAGAATCAACTGATCCCTTTAAAACTATTATTTTTCTTTAAAGGCCTCTCTAATATCGATATTCTTCTGGTGATGCAAATCACGGAACATGAGGATCTTTGAAGAATCCAAACTGTGATGTCCCAAAGAGCAATGGAAAGATCCAGTGAGGGTCTTGGTCAATGGTGCTACACTGCCAATAATGATTTACATAGAAAAGTTGGTGTAAAGATGCTATTTGTCATAGATATGGCCTGAAAAGGAGTTGGCTTAGTTATGGTGATAATGATGGATTGTAGATCCATCAGTATCATAGACCAAGTACCTATGTGCCACCTTTTAGAAAAAAGCCAATCCCTCAAGTCCTAAAATCTTACAAAATATAAGCAAGCAAAAATCATATTCCTACAGACAGAATACCCACACATAAGGATATAGTGCTCCAAAGGGAGAGAGGGACCACATGTGGCGAGGGGCAGTACTTGTATGTGGCTACAAGGGAAACAGAACAGACATCTCCAGTCTCATCTTCCTCTACCCTTCTCCAAGAGACACTCTCATTCCTTCCAGGGGATTTTTTTCAGAGCTAGTTCTGGGGTCTGCTAACACTTACTTCTTCCAATGTGGCATGATACAAGGAGAGGTGTGGTCATCATTGTCCTGACCTGTGCTCTGGTCTGTAAGCAACCACAAGCACTCTTCTCTGACCTGGACCCATGACCAGGGCCACTCTACCCTACCCATGCAATGTGGATAATAGTAGCACCTACCTTCCCAGGGCGACTGAATCAGCTGTGGCTATAGGAACTCTGCTTGAAGACATCCAAGGCAGAGGAACCCACCAAACTCCAGTATCTTTAAACAAACTTTACTTTAAATAATCATCTGAGAGACCAAGAAAGCCAGGAAAGATGGGACATGGAGATGAGGAGAGAGAACATTCCAGGTACAGGGAAAGTCAGATGTGATTTAGAGTACACCAAGAAGAAAGCTTTAGAACACTGAGGCTTTGGGGGTTCGGTTGAAAGGTTTGGAAAGGAGCTGGTGGTGGAGGACAGACCATGGGGCTTGAATAATGACAGGTAGGTGTTCAGAATCACTGGGATGGAGTGAAAATGACAGAGTGAAAGTTTGTTAATCATTCACAAAAGAGTTCAGGTGGGTGAGCAACATTCCTGGGCACAGGGTCTCAGACAGCTCAACAGTTCCTGAAACGTCCCATAAAGTAAATTTGTGTAAGTTAAGCTATTCCCCAAACACTAGGAGATTTCACTGGTAGGTAGGTTCTCTTGTAAAGCAACTAAATCTTCGGTGATACCCATTATTAGCTTCTAGCCTCCCAATTTCATTGTATTTTAATTCAGATTTTTATCAGGTTTCCTCTAAGATCATGAAAGGCTGGAGCTGGAGGCTTAGTTTTCATCATTTTGCCCACATACCCCGTATTACAGATAAAGAATCTCAGGCCTAGAAACAAGATGAACACTTACCAAGAACACAATTATTGTATCATACCCTGCTCAGTGAATTCCTACCAAGAGTCATCCAGCTTATGTTTCCTAAAATGGGATAGGAAGGACAAATAGTGGATTTTTGCAAAATATTAAGGTGATATCACTGATTGCACATTTTGCCCTTAAATATTTGCCTGGTGTGCAGGCTTTCTGCTAGGTATTGTGCCCTCTTTGACTGACTTCCCCAGTTCAGGGAGCTATTTATTATCTAGATATATAAGTAAAATAGAAGGATTTAAATTTCTATTAGCTCAGCCATTCAGTTAATAACTCAGGCCAGGCGAAGATTAAAGCCTTCTGGGGCCCCTGGCCAATAAGAGCTCTTTCTTGAGCATTAGCAATATTTTTTAAAATACTGATTTTTTTTTTAAAAGAAGAATTTAAAAATGGAAAACAGGAATGTTATTTAATGTTCTTATATTTATATTAATTTCACAGACTATCAGATATGGAAGAGACTTCAGAGGCTACCTACTCCAAAATGTAACCAAACAAAAATTACCCCACACTTGATCTGTCATTGGAGCACAGAGGCAACCCTCTGGGTTCTTGAAAGCCATGCAAATAAAGCCCAATGAAGGGAGTAAGAGCCAGCATTTATGTAGCATCCAAAGGCCTGCAAAACACTCTGCAGATTTTATCTCATTTGATCATCACAACCAGCCCAGGAGGAAATACGTACTTTTTCTATTTTTCATTTTTATTATATTTTTATATTTCATTCTATATTAAATATATAATTATATTTTACATTAAATTTATACTTATATAAAATATTTCATAAATATATAAATGAATTAAATAAATACAAATGTAATTATGAACATATATAATTATATATAATATATGTTTATATAAATAAAACATTTATATCACTTATATATTATATTAAATATATAATTATTATATTTCACAGGGAACTGAAATTGAAAGAGGTGACTTGCTCAGCATCACATAGTAAGTGTCTGAGGCCTGATTTGAACTCAGTAGATAGAGTGCTGGGCCTAGAGTCAGAAGGACCTGAGGTCAAATCCTTCCTCAGATACTAGCTGTGAGACCCTGGGCAAGTCACTTAACCCTGTTTGCCTCAGTTTCCTCATCTGTAAAATGAGCTAGAGAAGGAAATAAAAAACCATTCCCGTATTTTTGCCAAGAAAATCCCAAATGGGTTCACAAAGAGTTGAATATGACTGAAAATGACTCAACAACTTCTTGACTCCAAGTTTAAGGCTCTTATCTACTACACCATCTCCTTAGCACTGGCATTTTGTACAACACTGGAAAGCTCTGAGTATTGGGCAGATTAAAGAACGTGCATGTCTCTTATCTAAAGACCAAACTAAGTTAGGAGAGATTCTTTATCAGACTGATCAAATGGGGCATTTTTTGGTCACTGCAACCCCTAAAGACCATTTTCTCAGTTACAGAACAGATGTGATCTACTCTGGTCAAAGAAGTACTTACATAGATGAAATTACAAAACCTTTATGTTTTTAAGTATTAAATTTATATCTTAAGATTGAAATATATAAAAATAAGCCATGAAATTACTCTGCAAGATTTACAAAATTGTAGATGGTCTATATTTTAGAATACGTAAAATGGTATCAATTTTATTTTAAAATTTAAATTGCTAGTTAAAATCAAAGTGGGGAGGTTGATAAGCACTAAATGAAATTAAAAATCTTGACAAAATAATGTACTTTTCCCCCAAATAATATAAGAATAACACTTTCATATATTAACGGTAACAAGATAGAGCACTGGAAAAATCTATGGTAGATAAGATTACTTCATTAGGCTGTCATGGGTTTAGTATCAGAAAGTCGTAGCACATTTGACCCAGTTTATTCATCACAAATAATGATTGTTTTGTATATAAAATTCTATAAAACCATGATTTAAAGGCATGTAAGTATTGTATTGTTTTTATTTCCTCCTGTAAATTTCAGAAGAAACTTTTAAAATTCTTTTAAAAAACATCCTTTCTGCAACTTTTGATTTCTCTAATCATTACCCTTGCTTTAAGCAATATAGTAAACCTTCTGTTTTTAGGCTCTAGGCTAAATTCATTCATGGCTTTTTTTTTCTTGATCAGACTAAAGAGTGTGTGTGTCTTTGTGTGTACATGTATGCAGCATGAATTTTTTAAATGTCTCCTCTAGGTAATATTCAACAGGTTCTGGGTACTTTGAACTTCCCTGGAATTTGTGCATATTCTCTTATGCAACCCTGGCCTGGGACATATGGGAAGAACAGGTGATAAGCATCCTAACCTGAACAGTAGTTCCCAGGTAAATACCCAACTCTACAAACCAGAATTTAGGTCAAAGGCATCCTACTCATTCACCAAGATGTGCCAATGAGATAAGATAGGGTGTAAATAATCTCTCTAGGGAGATGGTTGAACAAATCCTATGTCAGTCCAAGGGTCATTCATAAGCATCCACGAGACTACTATGTTAATTCTAGACCGGTAAAGGTCTTCTGTGTCAGGCACACAAGGAAGAGACTATTTGAAACCTGTATCACTCCCTACTAACTCCAATGCCAACCATTTTATGACCTTGTAAAGCCCGACTCATGCTCTTCACCTTGCGGATCCCTAAAAATATGACCAATATTCCCTGTGAGTTCTTTGTCTCTGGCTCCTTTGGGCTTCAAGTTGGGGTGCAGATGGCTGACATTTAAATGGGCTGGAGCACTGATCAACGCAACAACCAACTACAATCTCATAGGAGCATTCTACCCACCTTCTGGTAGAGAGGTGATAGGCATGGGGTGCACAATGAGATATGTATTTTTGGATCGAGTGCATGTAGGAATTTGCTCTGTTTAACAATCTGAATATTTGTTACGAGGATTTTGTTTTTCTTTTTGGAGAGAAGGGAGGAAGAGAAAATAAATTGCTCTTCACTGAAAAGAAATTTTTTAATAAAGTGAATGGAGCAGTATTTGGTTTATAAGGCCAATTGAGATGAAAAGAAAAATATATCCAGAGTTCTTGTTGCAGTAAATACGTATCTGCTTTGCACACAGTAGGTCCTTAATTAATGCTTAATAAAGTACTTAATTAAATCTCTGCTATGGGACTGTCACCTAATGAAGGGAGAAGGGGATAAGTATTTATTAAGTACCTACCAGGTGCCAGGCACTGTGTTAGGTGCTTTACAAACATTATCTCATTTGATCCCTCTCTCTTCTGTTGTTCTTCAGTCATTTCCTACTCTTCATGATTCCGTTTGGGGTTTTCCTGCAAAGATACTGGAGTATTTTTTGTACTACTGTCATTTCCTTCTCTAGCTAATTTTACAGATGAGGAAACAGAAGCAAACAGGGTTAAGTGGCTTGTTCAGGGTCACACAGCTACTAAGTGTCTAAGGCTACATTTGAACTCAGGTCTTCCTGACTCTAGGCCTGGCATTCTATCCATTCTACCACCTAGGTACCCCTTCTTTTTCTTCTATCTGCCTGTTTATCTCAAGGGTTTGGTAATAAAAGAGAGAGAGAAAGAGAGAGAAGGGAGAAAAGGAGAAAAGGATAGGTAGGTTGGACTTCTTCAGAGAATGGCCATTGCTAGTTCAACATCAGCTCCTAGTCACTTAACCCAAGATGGCACTAATCTCTGAAATCCCCACTTGGGGCCTGACAGTAGTTCCAGTCAGCTGGCCAAGAAGAATCTAACACTCCAGGACTCCTATTTTCCCTTGTTCAGAATCTGGCACATACAACTTGGCTGAATATCAAGAGTGTTCCAAAAGCCTAGGGTGGATGTTCCAAGGGTCCTGAGAGCTCACAGGGAGTGAGGACCTTCACCGGAAGCAGAAAATACCAACCCTGACATTCCTCTCTTTTTCCTATTTTAGACATATCCCCTCAATGCTTTAAGCCAGGAGTAGGGAACCTGTGACCTCAAGGTCACACGTGGCCCTCTGGGTCCTCAAGTGTGGCCCTTTGACTGGATATGTTCTGTGAAGTTTGGATTCTGTCAAAGGGCCACACTTGAGAACCTAGAGGGTCATATGTGGCCTGGAAGTGCCAGATTCCCCACCCCCGCTTCAAGCAAAATAGTAAACTGGTTGTTTCTAAGCTCTAGGCTCAATTCATTAGGTCTTTTTTTTTTTTTTGATGAGGCTGAAGAGTGTGAGTATGTGTGTGTGTGTGTGTGTGTGTCTATTTGCGTATATGCAAGTATGCAGCATGTATGCAGTATGCATTTTTTTAATGTTCTATTTTGTTTCATCTAAGTAATATGCAAAGGATTCTGAGCTATTTGAACTTTCCTGGAATTTATTCATATTCTCTTATGCAACCCTGGCTTGGGACACATGATAAGTGTCCTACCCTAGGCTTTGAAATAGTGCCTTAGCTTCTCATAACCTTGAACCCAGAACTACTAAAGAAAATTATCCAGTCCTGTCCTTCCAAAACAAGCAGAAGCCTAGCTGATCATGGGAGATGAGCCAAGAGGAAAGAGATTGTCTATCATGCCTTCGAGGTTGCTAACGTCAGGTTCCTAGATTGGAAACACAGATCCCCCAAATATAGAAGATATTCTCTCCCCACCCTGTTTTTAAATTTTGGCATCTCAGAGTCTGACCTGGCCCCTTCCCCTTCCGAGCTATACGTCCCAGAAATACTTCACTTGCCAAAAACACTTGGAAGAAGACCAGAGTTCAAATCCTGCCTCAGATACTAACTAGATACATGATCCCTCTGTATCTCAGTTTCCTCATTTGTAAAATCAGAGGGGTTGGCATTTAAGATTCCTTCAGCTCTAATTCTATGATTCTATTATCTTTCTAATGCCAACCTGCCCAACCCCTGGCCTTCTCTGCATGCCAGTTCTAGCTGGGTGGGTCTATAGTCCATGACAAATAGGGTGGTGGAACTCCCTCAGTCCCTGGACACCTGAAATTCTGAATCCACTTTGGAGGGATCTATTCAGAAGCCCTGAAAGCCCACAATTCCCAGGCTCCTGCCAAGACCTTTGTACCCCTGGGGATGGGTGAAGGGAGCACAGCGGCTTCAGACTGGCAGGATTGGGGGTGGGGAGTGGAGAGATTTTGAAGAAATGTTCTTCCTGGTTTCTTCCCCTCAGTCTTGCCTGGCCCATAATGGTTTTAGCTCTTTTCCTGGTTAATCATTTATAGCAGTCTTTCTCCTCCACTGTAAATCTTCCAGCAAAGTTACACTGTTCTCTTTTCTCCTCCTATAGAACTATGTTAAACACCCTCCAGCTTTGGTTCAGCCGCATCATCCCTGGTTACTCAGAATCACTAAGAGCTGTGCCTCTCAGGCAGAGACAGAGAATTTAGCCTCACTGCCCCCCTCCAACCCATCTCTTAGGAAACTCCCATGCTGCTCTTCCAAAACACCCTCTGTGGAATTCCTTTTGGGAGGAAACCTCTGTAGCAGAGAAAACTGGACCCTTAACTTGGGGCCAGGGCCAGAGCCTGGCTTCCCTTTTCCTAAAAGACGTGGTTGATTGTTCCTTCATATGATCGCAGAGCATTCTAAAGGCCAGACCCTCACATAGTCCTGCGGCATTCCTTTCTTTGGAAACAAACAGCTTTGGGGAGTAATTATACTTAAGAGGACTGGGAAGAGCGATTTACATAAATGATGGTGTCTTAGGTGTGTATAAATCATCCTGGATTTCTTGCATGCTAATTTCTAGGCTGAGCTTGTTTAACAGGGGGAAAAAAAATGCTTTCAGTCACTCTGTCTGCTTCCCCCTCCCCCAAATTCCTCCACTTCCGTTATACAAGACATGCAGGAAGGGACATAATGTTCCTGAAGTTAAGGGGGCCTGCCTGCCAAATCCCTCCCACTTGCCAGGATGCTTGTTTTCTTGTTTTCAGCTGAGTTGTGTAAAGCCACAAGATACAACACCAGGGTTGTTTCTCCACTACTCCCTCCAGTGACTCAGGGACGTGGCCTCCTTTCCTTCCTAAGTCCATCACTGCAATGCAGTATTCCTGGCACATCTGCCAAAGGCGGCTTCTCAATGCCCTGACTGCATTGGGATCCAGGCCAGGAAATAAGATGCCTGAATTTGCTGATGCAGAAAATTGTAGTTGAAACCTTTGGCACCCATGTGGCCAAGAAACTTTCCTGCCCTTTTACTTCCTCTTTTTCTTCCCTCCTCTCCTTTCCTCCTTTTATTCTCTCTCTGAATCTGAGAGCCCAGAGAAAGACCTTAGTAGGTTTTCTAGTCTTTTTCCTCTCTTCTTGATCACAGACATATTTAAGTTTGAAAAACCTCCAAAGGAGATTCCATAACCTTTGTGATTTAGATAACTTTAAAATGTAATGAGATGAGACTAGAGTATAGTTGTACCCCACTTTCTACAGCAGATGTGGAGAAGGCTTCAGGTTAATAGGAACTTAATCCAATGAAAGAATAACTAAGTTTGACTTAATTAAAGTGAGGAAGCTTGGTAGTGGATGGAGTACTGAATGTGGAGTGAAGAGATCTGTGTTCAAATCCTGACTGACATTTAGTAGACAAGTGATAATAAGAAAAATCGCTGTAAAATGAAGACAACATACTTGTACTTCATACATTTCAATGTTGCTGTGGAGAAAGTCTCAGCTAATGTCCTGCCTTCTATAAAAAGCCTTTCCTAATCCTCTTTAACCTTAGTGCCTTCCCTCTGAGATTATCTGCAATTTATCCTGTATATATCTTGTTTGTACATGCTTGTTTGTATGTTAGACTAAGAGCTCCTTGAAAGCAGGGACATTTTTTTCCTTTCTTTGTATCCTCAAAATTTAACACAGTGCTTGGCACATAGTAGTCATTTAACAAAAGCTTTCTGAGCTGACTTGGGTAACTGGTGTCCTACATGGGTATGTTTGGGAGGATTTCTCTCCTCTCTGGTTCCCTGTCCTCAAACAGAAAATCTGGGAACTACATTATGAGACATTACCCAGTATGTTGTCACTAACTCCCCCTTGCAAGCACACACAGTTCACAAAGCTGAAGGATAAAAAGTTTATACGTATAAGACAAAGGAAATAGAGTTCATATTAGAGCTCGTGGAAAATACCAACCCTACTCAAAGAGCAGCTCTTCCCCAGAGATCTGTATAGATTTATTCATTTATCATCACACAACATTAAGTGATACTCCAGCAGCCAATGCTTCGTAGAGCTCCTTACCAAGTATTACTGTCTTCTGCAGTTCCTGTAGCAAGTGGCATTTCTAGCCCTTTTCCAGAGGACAGGCTCCATATTGTGGGCCTCCTGTCTCAGTGTGGCTGCGTGGGGATGTGAGGAATGATTAAAACTTCTGTTTCCACAGAAATTATAATATGATATATATCTAGGGGATCCATACATACCAAAAAGTCTTTTGACTTGCAGCAAATGCAGGAAAATAAATTGATTATAGAAGACACTATCAACAGAGATTAGTACTAGATTCTCTTCTAGAAGAAGAAGATGGAAATTGAGAGATATAATGGAGAAATGCTTCCATAAATTCAGGATAACTATCAGCACAATGAGAGGCAAAACAAAGGAATTATGTCTCACACAGAAGATAACAGGCAAAGCAAGGATCCAACTGGCTTTTATCTCGTTTTGAGGTTAGAAGTCAGGTAAGTAGAGAAAAAGTTAAATCTTGCTTGGAATGCTCATGAGTAATAAGCTTATGAATATTGACTTCTCCTCTGGGAGGGCTGAAAGTTCATTTCAATGGTCATACAATACATGTAGCAGGAGGAGGAACATGTTAGGGGGAACTATGTAGCAGGCGTATCAGAAAGTTGTACACCCTGTATTACCCAGACATTGGGGAGACAAGGGAGGGACTTTGTGGTTGGGCATAGGTTTTTAAGGCTTACTATTGTTTCTGGAAGGTGTGTCTATTTTATGAGGCACCTGCCACTGCAGTCACATTATTAAACTTTTCTTTTATCTTCACCCATCCTGAGGCTGAATGAGTTATTTACCACAGGGATACTTCAATTTCCTCATTATTGCAAAAGATGTAAGTCTCTCCATATTACAGTTCAAATATAGCTCTAGGTCAAAGTGTCTCCACTCTTAAGTATTCCCTTGAATTATGGTTCCTAGCAACTACTGGTCTCATGTGAAATGTCCACCCCAGAGTCAGGAACATAGTCTGCCCCTTTCATTTCTGAGTTGATTTCTAGAACTGATAATGAATTGGAATAGGATATGTTGATTTCATAGCCTAATCAGCATCAAGTGCTGTTTCCTATCTACATCAGCACTCTTGACAAAGCACCCTAATTTCCCTCCAATAATCTCTCAAGTCATAAATGTTCTTCCAGACCAGCTACTGAGTTATTCAAATCATATGGGGCTGCTTCCTATGACATCTGGGGTAAAAATACAGGCAAGAAAACGTTCTCATATATTACCTACCACTGGAAAGAAAAATATTCAGTACCCTTGAGATTTATAAATCTGAAAGTAGGATATTAATATGAGTTATTGTGATGAGAAATGTGGTGATGATGAGAACACCCTAGGAAACATGGACATTCTAAGAACAAGAACAAGAAATGAGAGGTTTGAATTAGAATTTAGGGGTTCTCAATTTTTTTTATGTGTCATGGTATCTTTCAGCAGTCTGATAAAGTCTATGAACTCCTCCAGGTCATGTTTTTAAATGCATAAAATAAACTTTATGGTTTACAAAGGAAACTAATTATACTGAAATAAAGATATAATGTATTTTTTTCCCATGTAAGTTTATGAACCTTCCAGAAGTCATCCATGGACTCCAAGTTAAAAATCTCTGGATTATATTATCTACAAAGTCCCTTCCCACTCTAAATCTATGATCCTGACCCAAAGATAATTTTAAAAGAAAAGCAAGAGGTTATCTGAATGGACTGCAGAAATTGGTTTTCAGTCCCAACCACTGGAAATCCCAATGCTGGGTTGTTACAGGGGCATCTTTTAACATGTCCAAAACAGAATTCATTATATTTCCCCACAAAAAATCCTTTTCCTAACTTAATCATCCTTTCACTCTCCCAGGTTTGGCATCATCCTAGAACCATAGCTCTCACTCATCCCACATATCCCATCAATTCTACATCTCTCACATCCAACCTCCTAGACAACCTGGGTCTACATTCCCTATTTAGGCTTATTACATCCTATTCTTCAGCCCACACTGTGTTCCAGTCAGACTGACCTTCCTGCTTTTCCTCCTCCCATATCTCCACCTCTGCACTGGCCACACCTCATGGCTAAAATGTATTGTCTTCTCCGCTCTTCCTTGTAGCATCTTTGGCTTTCTCCAAGACTCAGTTCAAATACAACCTGCTGTTTAGAGCCTTTCCCGATTCCCCATCCCCTCAATTCTACTGCCCTTTTACCCTTAGCCTCATATTTATTTTGTACTTGATGTGAGGCAGCTAGGTGTTGCAGTGGATAGAGTGCTAGGCCTGAAGTCAGAAAGACTCTTCTTCCTGAGTTCAAATCTGGCCTCAGACACATACTAGCTGTGTGACACTGAGCAAGTCACTTAACCTTGTTTACCTCAGTTTCCTCATCTTAAAATGAGCTGTGGAAGGAAACAGCAAACCACTACAGTATCTTTGCCAAAAAAACCCCAAATGGGGTCATAAAGCGTTGGACATGACTGAAAACCATTGGACAATAACATGTTTTGACATAAGTACATGCTGCCTTCCCCAATGGAATATACATTGAGAAAGCAAAGTAATTTTTTTTGCCTGCATATCCCTAAACCCTAGCACAATGCCCAGTAGATTAGGTGCTTGATAAATGCACTGATTTATTGAACTAACCATTATTACTTAATGTGATGGGAAAACAGCAGGAGGAAGGCTCCATACACTGGCCTTACATCAGGGATCTTCCATAAAGAGTGTTCCTAGATCATACTGTATTTTCCCCTCCGGGCTTACATGATCATTACAGAAGTCATCTGTCTTCAGTGCCTATTGATCTTTCATTGGCAGAAGGCAGATAACATTCAAAGTTCCAGTTTCTCTCTGTCAAATAATTCACAAGAGTTTACAGGAAGGGACTATAGAGATTATCTAGTCCAACCCCCTCATTTTACAGATAAGGAAACTGAAGCCCAGAGAGGTCGTGATTTGGCCACAGTCAGAGAAGGAGTAAATGGGTTAATGAGGATTTGAACTCAAGTCCTTTGACTCCAACTGGTTGACAGCATGGGACTGATTTCCAAATCTTTATTAAATCATGCTTCCTTTCTAATGATTGTGAACAAATGCTTATCTCCAGAGTAAATGAATATATAAAAAGGAGCTCTTGTGAATTGGTTTTAAATTAAAAAGCTTTTCTCTTGATGTCCTTATATGGATTTTCTTAAGTGGGATACTAAGGAGGATTAAATTTCTGTTCTCAGGGAAGAAAGAAAATCCAGTGTACAGGGATGGCTAAAGAGCAAGTTTTCATGTATCTGGTCTCTGTTGGAACCACACTTTCCATTAGTGTGCCAACACCCATGTGGCTCGCTCACACAGCCCCCACCTCCCTTATGGACTCCTAGGTCTCTATGGCCTTTTGCTTGTTAAGTACATGTAGTTCCCTCATAGCCTTTCAATTGGTTATTGTTCACTGATTCCACAGAAATGCCATATTATGTCAAATGCCTTTGAAAGGTTCATTAGTTTCATAGAAATAAGGTAAAAATGGGCAAATGAATTAATGGAATGGGACAGGAAGAGGTTGGCAACTTTACAGTGAAAGTTGGATATACTTATTAACTATATTGCTTAGACAACCTTTAGCAGTATATGCCATGTCCCTTAAATCCTTTATCCTTGTCTTCTACAATTAAAATTTTCTGCATTTTTTATTTTACATACTTCTCCTTCCCTGTGCAATTCTTTTCTTATACCCTATTTGTCCATTCACAGAAATTTTTTTGTAATGTTTAACTCAGATGACTTCAGTGCAAAGGGAGATATAAAGGAGCAGAGTAAAATATAAGTTGGAACTCTTTGTTTCAAAAAACAAAAGGAGTCAAAAGCCCATAGACCAAACAGAATCCTTATTCCTATATATCATACTTTCTTTCAGAAGAATGTCAGGAGGCACTGGATGTGGTAGACACCAAATAACATCACAAAACAATGAAATTGACTAAATCTTAAAAGTCAGGAAACAACTGATTGATAATATGGGACTGATTTCTAAATCAGACATCTTCATCAGTCACTCCATTGACTTGTTATAACAAAGAGTCAACACCAAATTAGAAGCATGGATTTAAAACAGCTCCAATCCAACTAGTTTTTAAAAAGCTATTGAAACTGAAATAAGGGAATTGGATAAGGCAACAAACATTTGTATAGCCTATCACCATTTACCAAGGAATTTTAACTGATATAAATCCATCACCATAACAAGGAAGTCAAGAGTCCAGCTGAATTTTAGCCAGCAAACACTTAATCTTCTTGCCAAGTGAAGAAACCAATGCCAGTGCAAAATATAAACTCATTTGCAAAATCTTACAAAGAAAGCACAATCAATCAACCACATTTATTAAGTGTCTACTTGTGCTAGGTACTATTATGGTCACTGGGGATACGTAGGAAAAATGAAATAGAGCCTGCTCTCAAGGAACTTACATTATATATAAATAAGACAACATGCATGTATATAAGTATATGCAAAATACATACAAAGTAAAGGTAAAGTAATTTTGGGGAAAACAATAGCTAGGATAGTCAGGGACATAATATGTAATAATTAATAATAAACATTAAAATAAAAATATAACTAATAATAATGTAATAAAATATATAATGCAGGACATAATACTTGAGCTGAACTTAAAAGGAAATTAGGAATTCTAAGAGGAAAAGGTGAGGAAGGAGTAACTTCCAAGAATAGGTCACAACTTATGTAAAGGCACAGAAATGGGAAATGAATGTTGTGTATGAGGACCATCACAAAAGCCAGTTCTGTGGTATCATGAAGTTTCTGAAGGGAAGTAATAGATGATAAAGCTGGGAACCTATATTGCATCTAGGTTGTGAGGGGATATAAATGCTAAAAAGGGGAGTTTGTATTTGATCTTAGAGGTAACAGGATGTGGTGTACAAGGTGTACATGATGTACATGTACATTTATGTACATGATCAGATTTGTGCCTTAGGAATATCACTGAGGCAGCTATGTGGAAGATGGATAGGAATAAGGAATGTCTTGGGTCAGAAAGGCCAATTAAGAGATCATTGTAGTGGTCTGGGTGACAAATCCTTGAACTAGAGTGGTGGTCATGAGAATTGAAAGAAGAGAACATATGCAAAAGAGGTGGTGGAAATAGGATCAGCAAGACCTGGCAATTGATTGGACATATGGGGTAGGGAAAGATGAGGATGACCTGGAGGCTGGAACTTAGGTGACTACAAGAGCGATCATACCCTCAACAGAAATTGGGAAATTTGGAAGAAGGTTGGGTTTGAGGGGGAAGATGATAGGAAATATTGGGCTTGAGATACCTACAGAATATCCAGTCTGAAAAGTCCAGTGGGCAATTGATGA
The DNA here is from genome assembly GCF_028372415.1 of Notamacropus eugenii. NCBI lineage: Eukaryota > Metazoa > Chordata > Mammalia > Diprotodontia > Macropodidae > Notamacropus > Notamacropus eugenii. The sequence goes on along the minus strand of NC_092872.1, from coordinate 640,117,212 downwards.
TGCAAGACTAGACTAGCTCAGGAGACAGCCTAGAGTTGCATATAGAGTCCTGGGAAGTATCTGAATAGAGACAACAAAAACTCATTGGAGCTAATGAGGCTACTAAGCAAAGAGATACAGCGAGATACAGAGACACACACAGAGATAGAGAGACAGAGACAAAGAGATAGAGACAGAGAGGAGAATCCAGGACAGATCCTTGGTGAACGGTCAGAGTTAGAGGAGTATTCAGAGAGATAGGAGAACTCATAGATAGCATCGTGATCTAAATCCAGAGAGAAGAAAACATCCAGGACAAAAGGATTTACAAGGAAAACTATGAATTTTATCACCTCACAAAAAAGCAAGAAGAGGAGAGAAAATCAAGTTTGTATAAAGTTTGGCATGAGACCCAGTTAAGCCAGATCACTCCAAAAGCATTTATGAATGAAATTGGAAGGCAGGCAACTGGCAAATAAACATGGACAAGATATTGACATATCTCCAGCTGTGAACCACTGTCTTTATCAGTGGCTTTGTAGCTACCACAACTGAATTTTAACATCACAGTCCCAGTGTGCTACATGAAAAAACCAGAAAGTACTAAAAAAAAAATAATTAAAAATGTTAAAACCTTCAACAGATGAAGCATATAGAGAGAAGAATTTTGTGCTGAGAGTGGATACAATGTTGAAGACACTAGGGGATGGATTATAAATACACCCGAAAGAGGAGAAAGTTATTGAATGATTAGAGGAGAAATCACAGATATTACTACCGGAAAAAGGCAGCTAAGTAGGTACTTATAACTTCCAACCCCTATATCTATTTGCTCATCCCTTATTAGAGTACTTTACACATATATCAAAAAAAAAGAAAAAAATGAAAATGTTAAAGAAAATATGAGAACATTCTTTTTTAACTGTATATTTATTGAAATCTTTTGTTCATGTATCACCATTTTTAAAAGAATCCATCTTTACTTTTACTACCCTTGTAAAATGCATTTCAGCAAAACCAATCAACATATCAACTACGGTTGACAGGATATGCAATATTTCACATCCATAACCACCTACCTTCTTCATTTTCTCAGTTCTTCTCTACAGCTACGTTTATTCATTATAAGTATGCATCTATTTGTAAGGTGAGGAGGAGTTATTCTACACTCCTTTCTCAATTAACATGATATGATCAGTGTTTCAGCTTATTGTAGTTTTAAATGTGTAAATACAGTGGTTTACGCTCTATGATCTCTTTAGGTGGTGCAAATTCTTTTGATTGGATGAAGAGGGGAAGAGCTGATTGATTATCTAATCCAAGAAATTAACCACACTTCTGAAGGTTTTAAATTGTTTAAATTCAGCAGAAAACAGTGGCACCACGGTGAAGCAGCAAAGGATTGTAGGTTTCAAGAGCACCTTAAAGAGATAGACCATTGTACCTGTCTGTATCAGTGCATCCAAAGAGAAACATGCTAAGGAAAAACATGGACATAGATAGATAGAGAATAACACAGCTTCAGAGAGTGTGACTCCTCACAATGAGAGAAGATGGCTATGGATTCTAGAGAGGTAGGTGGCTATCTCTGTACCTTCTGTCTCTATCTGTGTCTCTCTGTCCATGTGTGTCTTTGGTATATTTCTCTTCAGATGTACTGCCTGCTACTAGTCTAGTCTCTTCAATAACTGGTGGGAGGGAGAAGTGGGTTGGTGTGGTTTTGCTTTATTTTGTTTCTTGGCAAACCTACGGATGTTATATTATCATTTGTATTTTATTTGCTCTTATGCATACATTTTTGTTTTATGGATATGCCCATACTGTTTCATTCGCACTTCATTTCATTCATTCATACTGATTCATTCATATAACATATCCTGCATATAATTTAGACCTGTAGGGACCAAAGCAGCTTGTCACATTACACCCTGTATTGTATCAGGTCTGTTGCATGCATCGTTGAAGTATATTTGTTATGGATGGCACTCTAAAGTGATTTTGGGGATGCTGGGTTAATCATCCCTTTCCTACTAAGTGCCAATGTATTTTTTATGTTGTTAGGTATAATTTTGGGTGTCAAATATAATCCAGCTGATTTTGTAAGGGAATGCAAAAAACAATAACAAAAAGATTTGTAAATTCAGAGGGACAAACCTTTCCTTATAATCCTGAGTGTTATTTGAACTACTATGATTCTTGAGCTGGAAAAGGTGCATGTGGCATATCTAGGAGTTTCAAAAGAGTCCAGCATAGTCTACAAGAAAACAAACTAAGAGGAAGAAATAGGGTGACTCTATCCCCAGACCAACCTTGCATTTCATGAGCTAGACAATAATGCTCTGGAAGTACAGGGGCAAAAAGTAACAGAAGAAACTTAAGAAACTAAAGGAAAAACTGAAAGGAAGGTAGAACTTCAGTGGAAAAGGGAGAGATCAAGTGGGTCAAGGGGCTTCCATGGGCATCTCAGAACAAGAAGATGTAAGTTGAGGCTAGCAATTATATTTACCTATCCAAGGACTGAGAGTAATTAAAAAAAAACAAAAAAAAACCAAAAAAACCTCTGCTCTTTCTCCAACTTCCCCACCACCTGCCTATTCAGTAGCAGACATTGTTCCACTTGACTTTTAAAATCTAAATATTTCCTGTATTCAGATTTTATATTAAATATAGAGGAGCTATGGATTAGCTGGAGACACACAAAAATTTAAATTAAGGTGAAGAACTAAACTTCCCACTTAATGTTAAAAATTTTCCTAACTGGGGGCTCTGAGCTATTATTGTAATTGTAGTACTAACTTTTCATTTACGTAAGCTTCATAAAACAATAGATGAGGTGAACACATGAACTTAAAAGCCATTATATTGGCCCTAGGATAAAAATTGAGCTAATTGTTATAATAGGGTGATGAAATTTCCAGAGAGAAGGGGAATAGGGAGGAATGGGTGGTGGCTCAGGAAAATATTACATCTAAAACCATCCCCCAGGGAGGAAAGAGAGAAGACCTGAAAAGGATTCAGTTTTACATCTATTCAGAAGGATGTGGGAGAAGAGAGGATCTAGTATCTACCAGGCAACTATTCATTCTGCAGCATAATTCCAGTTCATTTTCCTCTTTTACTCTTTCTATGCACATGAACAGGTAAAGTTTTATTCATGATATTCTACTGCAGACTAGCCTTTACAATTCCACATCTGACTGAAAGGTGAAGTACAAGATCCTGCTGCGTTTGCTGTTTATTTACAACAAAAAAAGGAATGATTCAGTAGAGCATAATGCAATCTTAAAGACTCTATCAAATAAGGTGTCTCTCATAAATATCTTAAAATCCTAAATAATTCCTTGATAAATACAGCAGACAAAACTTTGCTCATCAGTCCATTGATTATTAATAGTTAGTTGAGAATAAAATGGAAAAATGTGTACTTGATGAAAGTGTTTGCCACTGTCTTGGTGCATGTCTAGAAGAGTCCATATGAGAAGACAGATTCCCTATAGATAGTGAGGTCCTTTTGATGTCCTTATTTTCAAATTACAGTATGATTATTTTATAAAAGCCCAGAATACTGCAGAGTTTCTTACATGAGATCTATAATTACTCAAAGGAATTCAATCTAACTATCCACAGAAGAAAAAACGAATGGATGAAGAATGTCTAATTTTCAGATAATGATATATGGTAGATGGGCAGTATAAGTGACTGGTCCACCAGTACATGTATCTTAGACAAATACTGAAGGATTATGAGCCCAGAATTAAACAAAAGAGAACAGACAAGATGATACTGAGGAAATTGGTGTAACATTTTTATATTTTTTAGGAAGAAACTTGGAATTATTGAAATAAAACCCCATCTTTTAAACAACATAAGTCATCCAAATCAAAGCAACTGAAATCATCAAGGTATCAAAATAGCAGGTCATCTAAACAGCACAGTGGCAATAGAGACGTAATAGTGTATATAAGCATATATAATGGATATATCAATATCAATGGATAAATATGCTGCAGCATATTAGTAGTGGCACACAAAAGCAACATCAAAGATATTAAAGAGGTGTGTAACTATAAATGGAGGTGGTTGAACATATAGTGAGAGGGAGGAAGGGTAAATAGAAAACCCTTTTGTTGCCAGTACCCATGTAATAGCATGTTACCCAGAGCAGAGATGTCAAACAGTATCTAGGAGGCCTCATTGCAGCCCACAACACTCCCAGTGCAGCCTGAACCAGATTAAAATTTAATTGGGTAAATTGATCCAACCATTCTGGAGAGCACTTTGGAACTATGCCCAAAGGGCAACCAAACAGTGCATACCCTTTGATCCTGCAAGACCACTAATAGGTCTATATCATAAAGATAAAAAAAGACAAAAAAGACCTACATGTGCAAAAATATTAATTGCAGCCCTTTTCATGGTGGCAAAATATTGGAAACTGAGGGGATGCCCATCAATTGGAGAATGGCTAAACAAGCTGTGGTATATGACTGTGCACTAAGAAATGATGAACAGGAAGATTTCAGAAAAACCTAGAAAGATTTTGTACAAACTGATGCAAAGTGAAACGAGAAGAACCAGGAAAAAATAATATACACAGTATCAGCAACATTGTGTGATGATCAACAATGAATGACTTAGCTTTTCTTAGCAACACAATGATCCTAGACAAGTAAAAGAATTCATGAAGAAAAATGCTACCCACATTCAAATAAAGAATTGATGGACTCTGAATACAGATAGAAGGATACTTTTTTCACTTATTTTACTCTTTTTCACTTTTTTTCTCTTTTGCTCTGTTTTTTCTTTCACAACTGGGACTGATATGGAAATATGCTTTACATGACAGCACATGCATAATCTACCTCAAATTGCCAACCATTTTAGGAAGAAGGGAGGGAAGGGAAGGAGAAACATTTGGAACTAGAAATTCTGTAAAGAGAAATGCTAAAAACTGTCTTGACATGTAATTGGGAAAAAATAAAGTACCATTAAAGTTTCTTAAAATAAATAAAATTTAATTGGGAAATATTTTTAAAAATACAATAGAACATAGATAATGTTAATATGTGGTTTTCTGAGTAAATATAAAGCCCATAAGATCCTTATGCATGATTTAGTTTCTATTTGAGTTTTATGCCATTGACCTAGGGGGGAATGTACTCAGAGCTTTGAAGGGAACCCCTTTGGAGGATTTATAAGCAGGCGTAGCAAAGAGGTTAATGAGAAAACAGATATGATTGGGTGGAAACAGGCACTTTGAGAAGGAGTACCCTCATTGATGAATTTGGAGATCTAATGAAGCATACTATTTACCATTTACTTCCATGGTCTAAGCTACCCATGGAGTATTTAGTGATACAATCTATGAAAGATATTAATGTGAGGGAAGTGGCTTGAATTGAATTCAATTAAATTGAATATTCAGGAGAATAAGGATAAGTTAACCAACTGGGCAATGTGACATTTAGTCTTACATCTTATTCACATTATATCTGCTCTGAGAAACTCAATTAGATGGTTTAACTGAAGTTGCATGGTTGATCCCCATAATATACCTACCATGTGCCTGGTAGAACAGAAAACAACATCCCTGATTTTTGGAAACCAACATTCTAGCAAAACCAGATGAACAACTATTTAGTGATCTCGTTTATGTTTTGTGAGCTTAGGGTGGGTGTTTGCTGGTATTTCATGTTTTAGTTTTATTAGGAATTGTAGAAAGGGTGGAGAGAAGTAGAATCATCAGTCATGCTTTATGGAATTAAATCGTCATAGTACTTTCTGAGGTGAGCAATATCCCATCAGATATGAACTACTCTTTCACTCTCTAAGCCCTGTCCTAAACCATGAGTAATAAAATTATACATATACAGGTTTTGGTTTATATACAGCTGAAGGGAATCCTAGAATTTCATCTTACATTTTAAGGATGAGCAAACAGAAACTCAGAAGTAAAAGGACTTATTCATATTCAGAAAGGAAGCCTGCGCACATCTAGGAAGAAGATGTGGTGGTCCTGATTCCCAGATCTTTTCACCATTATGTGCTGCCTTTCCTTATTCAGTCCTTAATCATCCTGTACACTCCTTCTCCTAATCCCCCTCTTCTCCCATTCTAGTCTTGGCCCTTCCTTGGTGCTGTGGCTCCTCGAGGGGTCCCTCACCAGCTCTGGACCCTGCACATGCAGCCATTTCCTGTACACCCAAAATCCTAGAATTACATAAGAATGCCATTAGACCAAACTTTTTTCCAGGAAGCCTTTAAGGACAAGGGGAAAGTGAAAAGGGAACAAATATTAAACACCTGCTATGTGCTAAAATGCTTTGTAAGTATTATCTCATTTAATCCTCACAACCCTATGACAGAAATGCTATTATTATCCCCATTTTATAGCTGAAGTAACTGAGGCAGACAGCAGTTAAGTGACTTGCCTGGGGGAAGGGGGCATCACCAGTCCTCTTGACCTATGTCTTGCCACTGGACTCCAATGACTCTGGAAGAGAGAGTAAGGCTGATAATTTTGCACAGCTTTGCCTCATTTAAATCCAATTCACTTGCAAGTTGAGGCATCACCCTCCTGAAGGCATTGATCTTCTTTGAGTATAAAGGACAAACAACAATGACTTGTACAGGATCATACAGCTAGTAAGCATCTGGGGCAAGATTTGAACTCAGGTCTTCTTGACTCCAAATCCCATGTTCTATCCCCTGTGCCACCTAGCTAGTTAGAAATTGCTATGAGTCTGGGATTGCTTTAAAGTCTAGACTTGCTTGGGGGCAGGGAAAAAGTCTAATTCAGTAACTAAATCCTAGTTTATAATTCTTTTAAATCATCCACTGGTGACCTTCCAAGACAGCTCATTGGTGGCATTCTTTGTGAAATATGAAGCCAGAACATAAATCTGTGGTTAGTAACTAAAGACTAAAGACCCACACAAAGAATGCGGTTGCTTTCTAACTTATAAACAACTTAAATATTATCTTGATCCTAATTAGTTATGGTATAATCTGTCATTTCCAAAAATGCAGGACTTTTTGAGGTAAAGCAGGAAGATAAGTACACTCATTACTATATCTCCAACAAATCTGGTACTATTTGAACTCTTGAAGTGGTTGCCTCCAAGCCTTCCAATTCCTGCGTTGATCACTGTCTGGTGGGGACATCTGATCTCTAAGAAATACATATGAATCCAATCATCCTTCATGGGAAGCTCAGCATCTGGCCAAACCCTCTCATCATGAGCTTCTGAGTACTTTAAGTACCATCCTTTCACAGCTTGGTTTTATACAAGCTTTCTTTCTACTACTTTTAAATGATGCATCAGTACTACAATTGATTGGTGATTTCATCAATGGGGGTAAATTTGACACCAGTCCCTATTGGCATCCATTCATACTTTCTTATCAGGTACAATTCTTATTCATGTCCTTCTATAGAGAATCCAAGGAGGACCTATCCTATGTGCTGGAGGTCTTCCTCTAGGCCTTTTTCTATTCTATGAGTAATGCACTACCCTAGCAGCTCATCTTGTTAAAATCATGTTCTCACCACATGAATCACCACCATCTTTTCCAACCATTTAGCAGTCCCTTAAAGAGAACTTGGTGTAGTGATAAGAGAGCTGAATGTGAAATCAGACCTAGCCTTGAATCCTACTTTGAATCAGCAAGTCACTAACCTCTCAGACTGGATTTCTTCACCTAATAACAATAGCTAGCACTTATATAGCACTTTAAGGTTAACAAAACACTTTACAAACATCTCACTTTATCCTCACAACAAACCTGTGGGATAAGTGCTATTATCTCCACTTTACAGTTTGGAAATCTGGGGCAAACAGAGGATAAGTGACTTGCCCAGAGTCTCACAGCTAGTAAGTGTCTAAAGCATATTGGAACTCAAATATTCCTGACGGTAAGTCTATCCACTGTGCCACCTAGCTGCCTAAAAGTGGGGATAATAATACCTAATTTATCTCCCTCATAGGATTGAGGATCAAAGAGGGGTAAGGTCCAAATGTGATATGCTTTATAAGTTTTAAAGAGCTATACAAATGCCAACTCCAATTAATCTCTCCAAACCTCAGTTTTCTCACCTATTAAATAATGATAATACTTGCACTACCTACCTTAAATGGCTGACTTGAGGAAAACCTTGTATAAACTTTTAAGGACTATACTCAATGAATCAGTCAATCAACAAACATTTATTAAGCATTTACTATGTGCCACCCACTGTGCTAAATGCTGAGGATACAAAAGAAAAAACACAATCTGTCATTTAGGAACTCAAATTCTAATGGAAGAGACAATATGCAAACAGCATCCACATACATGATATGTAATGTCAATGGGAAATCATCTCAGAGGGTAAGTACTAACTGTAGGGGGTAGCCCTTTTACAGAAGTCATCTAAGGAAATCGGGAGGTACAGACAAGGAGGGAACAGGGCCTCCCAAAAAAATGATACAGAGTCAAAAGGCCAGCTAGGTGATGCAGTGGATAGAACACCAGTGCAGGAGTCAGGAGAATTTGAGTTCAAATCTCACCTCAGACACTTGACACTCACTAGCTGCGTGACCTTGGGCAAGTCACTTAACCCCAACGGCCTCATCCTGGGTCATCTCCAGTCATCCTGATGAATATCTGGTCACTGGATTCAGATAGCTCTGGAGGAGAAGTGAAGCTGGTGACCTGCACAGCCCTCCCCCACTCAAAACAAAGTCAAACGCAAGTCATATCATCATTTCTCTGATGGTATGGTCTTTTTTGGCAATGAAGAACACACACACACACACACACACACACACACAGAGTCAAAAGATAGAATGTCATCTCCCTATTTATAAAGGAAATCAAATATTTGCTAGCTAATGTGGTTTCTGGGTTCTTCTGGCCTCGTCATTGTAGCAATTGTTTTATATTGGTTAAATTTTTGCTAAGAAATTGTTATAATCGGGAGGCAGAGCCAAGATGGCAGAGTACAAAGACAAAAAAATGCAGGCTCTCCCCACACAGCCCATAAAACACCTGTAGAGAGGGACTCTCAACAAATTTTGGAGCAGCAGAAGTGGAGAACAACAGAGTGGAGGAGACTTCCAGCCCAGGGCAACCTGAAAGGCCCACAGGAAACGTCAGTTGCACCAGATGCAGAGCCCAGCCCAGCCTTGGCTGCACAGCACAGGCTTGTGAACAGCCCTCAGGGGCAGAATCTCCAGTCTCGGAATCCCCAGTAGCAGCAGCGGTCCACAGATCCCTCAACCCACAGGTGCCAAAGGTCAGTGACGGGGGTTTTTACAGCTAGCTGGGAAGGGAGAAGGGGCTTCCCACAGCTCTGGAGCATGGGCAGGCAGCAGGAGTTCTCACTGCAGCCCCTGCAGCAGCCCGAGACCATTGCTGGATTGTAAAAACCCCTGGGGGCACTGAGGGAGCTGGTCTTTGTCTCCCACTGAATGGTGGCCCTGTCCCCACAGTTTGACTGAATCCCCCCCCCTACCCTCCCTCCCCCGCGACCCCCCCTCCCCCCCCAGTGCTAGTTTGGCGGAACTGGAGATTAGGTGCCTGTGGAGAGGAAAGTCTGCTAAGATTCTGGGCACAAAAATCCTTCCCTGCGCCCAGCCCAGTACATGCTTGATTGTGCCACCTTGGAGGAACTGATTATCTTACAGGTCCCCAGAGTATATCCTACTCTTGACAAAGGACCCAAAAATCAAGTAATTGATTGGGAAAATGCCCAAAAAAGGGAAAAAAAATAAGACCATAGAAGGTTATTTTCTTGGTGAACAGATATCTCCTCCCATCCTTTCAAATGAGGAAGAACAATGCTTACCATCAGGGAAAGACATAAAAGTCAAGGCTTCTGGATCCCAAACATCCAAAATAAATATTCAGTGGGCTCAGGCCATGGAAGAGCTCAAAAAGGATTTTGAAAATCAAGTTAGAGAGCTGGAGGAAAAACTGGGAAGAGAAATGAGAGAGATGCAAGAAAAGCATGAAAAATGGGTCAACACCTTGCTAAAGGAGACCCAAAAAAATGCTGAAGAAAATAACACCTTGAAAAATAGGCTAACTCAATTGGCAAAAGAGGTTCAAAAAGCCAATGAGGAGAAGAATGCTTTAAAAAGCAGAATTAGCCAAAGGAAAAGGAGGTTCAAAAGCTCACTGAAGAAAATAGTTCTTTAAAAATCAGAATGGAACAGATGGAGGCTAATGACTTTATGAGAAACCAAGAAATCACAAAACAAAACCAAAAGAATGACAAAATGGAAGATAATGTGAAATATCTCATTGGAAAAACAACTGACCTGGAAAATAGATCCAGGAGAGACAATTTAAAAATTATGGGACTACCTGAAAGCCATGATCAAAAAAAGGGCCTAGACATCATCTTTCATGAAATTATCAAGGAAAACTGCCCTGAGATTCTAGAACCAGGGGGCAAAAATCAAAATTGAAAGAATCCACCAATCACCTCCTGAAAGAGATCCAAAAAGAGAAACTCTTAGGAACATTGAGGCCAAATTCCAGAGTTCTCAGGTCAAGGAGAAAATATTGCAAGCAGCTAGAAAGAAACAATTCAAGTGTTGTGGAAATACAATCAGGATAACACAAGATCTAGCAGCTTCTACATTAAGGGATCAAAGGGCGTGGAATAGGATATTCTAGAAGTCAAAGGAACTAGGACTAAAACCAAGAATCACCTACCCAGCAAAACTGAGTATAATACTTCAGGGGAAAAAATGGTCTTTCAATGAAATAGAGGACTTTCAAGCATTCTTGATGAAAAGACCAGAGCTGAAAAGAGAATTTGACCTTCAAACACAAGAATCAAGAGAAGCATGAAAAGTAAACAGCAAAGAGAAATCATAAGGGACTTACTAAAGTTGAACTATTTACATTCCTACATGGAAAGGCAATATTTGTAACTCTTGAAACTTTCTTCAGTATCTGGGTAGTTGGTGGGATTATACATACACACACACACACACACACACACACACACACACACACACAGAGCACAGGGTGAACTGAATAGGATGGGATCATATCTTTAAAAAATTGAAATTAAGCAGTGAGAGAGAAATATATTGGGAGGAGAAAGGGAGAAATGGAATGGGGCAAATTATCTCTCATGAAAGAGGCAAGTAAAAGACCTTTCAGTGGAGGGAAAAAGAGGGGAAGTGAGAGAAAAAACATGAAGCTTACTCTCATCACATTTGACTAAAGGAAGGAATAAAATGCACACTCATTTGGTATGAAAACCTATCTTACAATACAGGAAAGTGAGGGAGAAGGGGATAAGCAGGGTGGGGGGGGATGATGGAAGGGAGGGCAGTGGGAGGAGGGAGCAATTTGAAGTCAACACTCTTGGGGAGGGACAGCATCAAAAGAGAGAATAGAAGCAATGGGGGGCAGGATAGGATGGAGGGAAATATAGTTAGTCTTACAGAACACGACTATTATGGAAGTCATTTGCAAAACTACACAGATATGGCCTATATTGAATTGCTTGCCTTCCCAAAGGGAATGGGTGGGGAGGGAGAGATGGGGAAAAGTTGGAACTCAAAGTTTTAGGACCAACTGTTGAGTATTGTTCTTGCAACTAGGAAATAGAAATACAGGTAATGGGGTATAGAAAGTTATCTTGCCCTATAGGACAAAAGAGAAGATGGGGATAAGGGAAGGGAGGGATGTTAGAAGAGAGGGAAGATTGGCGATAGGGACAATTAGAATGCTTGGTGGTTTGGGGTGGGGGGAGGCGTGAAAAGGGTAGAAAATTTGGAACCCAAAATTTTGTGGAAATGAATGTTGAAAGGTTAAATAAATAAATTTAAAAAAAAAAGAAACTGCTATAATCAAAACCAACTGTTTTAACTTAATCCATTTATTATTTTTCAAAGATAGCAACTTTTTAAAAAATATACGTTGTAGTTGAAGTTATTGTAAACGTGCAGTGATGACTAAACTCTTAATGTGACAATACTAGTGCTTTGATTTGTAGTGTTTTGATTTGACGACACATAGTAAGTAGTGTGGTCATTCTGAATACCTGCCACATCAATAACTGGTCATTTCTTGTCTGTTAAGATATAGTACATTTCATTTTTTTAGAATGTTGAAAACTATCTTTACATGTAAATCAATTTCATTTAAAAAAATGATGGTGTAAATACAGCAGTGCCACAATTAGAATCACACAAGACCTAGCAGTGGCAGCATCAAAAGATCACAGGCTTTGGAACATTACATATCAAAGAGCAAAATAATTGGGGTTCCAGCCAAAAATATCATACCCAGCAAAGCTAAGTATAATCCTGAATTTAAAAAAAGGACATTCAATGAACTGTCAGACTTCCAGGATTTTGTTTTTAAAAAACTGAACTTAATAAAGGATTTGACATACAAGAGCAAAGAGAAATATAAGGTATATACCAAAAATGGAAAGGACTCAATAATGGAAAGACTATTTACCTTTTATGTAAAATCTAAAATGTGTCTAAAATTGTTATTAGTAATCGAGTAGTTCATAAGAAAGATTGGGGTAGACCTGAGTAGGATATGATTTTAAATAAAGTAAAACCATTTAGGAACAGTGAAAAAGAGTAATTATCTTACACAAATGAGGTGACAGAGGAAGAACCAACACAGAGGAATTAGATGGTAGTTCTGGAAATCTACTTTCATTGGGAATGACTTCAAGAGGGAACAATACATATATATTTAAAAGAGTATAAAAGTCTTTCAAATTAAGAAATAAATAAAACATTAAGTAGATATGGAAGAGGGAGAGGATAAGGGAGTGATCCTTAGAGGGGAAAGTGAGGGAATAGATAAAAAGGGGGTATGGAAGGGTGTTTAGATTTACGGCCATGGGAGGATAAAAGAGGGATCCTTGGAGGGGGAGTAGGTTAAGTAATAGGAGGGCAAGGGTAGAAATAAAGTAGAGGAGTCAGGAGGGAAAGGAAGTAAGACATATGCATGAACAAAATAAAGATCAGAGTATGATTTATTAGGAAAAAGGAGCAGGGGTGGTGATCATGATTTCAGATAAAGTTATGCCTAAAATATATTTAATAAAAACAGAAAAATAGAGAAACTATACTATGTGTCAGCCACACTTATCAATGTTGTTTTGTACTATTTAAAACAACTAGATAGTATAAGATGGGAATATTGCTGCAGAGCAGGAAAGACTAGTTGGTAGACTTGGAAAAATATGGAAAGACTTGGACTTAAGAAGGAAGAGGTTACCTACCCTCAGAGAAACAAAGGATAAATAAGTATAGTAAGATCTTATATAGATGCATATGAATGTATGTCTAGATAAGAGTATGATTATTGATATCTAAGTATATGTATGTGTAAGTGTATGTATGTACAAGCATATGCGTACATATGTATATTTTTGTGTGTATATGTCTATATATGTGTATATATGTGCATATTATACATATATATGCACATTCATGCTTCATTGCAGACTTCTGGGGTAGGGTGAATGGGGAAAAAAGAACAAAGTAAAGAGTGCACAACAGAGAACCAAAGAAAACATACAGGGAAGCAACCAAAAAAAAGGATGAACAGCTCTCAACACAATGCATAGTATGACTATATAGGCTTTCTTGAAGCGGAAATTTATTGCTGTATATTTTGAATCCTTCTCACATTCTGCTGTGCACATGACAATGCTTTTTTTCTTATTTTGTATTATTTTCATTTTAGTATCTGTTTGTTTCTTTTTTCTTTCCTTATTTTGTATTTAAGTTTAAACAAAAGAATCTAAAACAATAAAAAATAACCGTGATCATTGCTTACCATGGACATTGCCTTCACTCTCTCTCTTCTTGAAGAGAGTATTCGTGAAAGACAGGTTTGTGATATCTAATATTCTGTGAGGTGTTGCCCTCTTCCATTTCCTAATCCTCAATCATATTTTCCCATATATCTCTTGATATCCTTTCCTTGTGCCCATCTTCGCATTAGCAGTTACTGAGTATCAAGGTTGGTGTCAACTTGGTTTGAAGAATCTTGCCAAGTTCTTCATAGAGGTTTTCTACTTCACCCTCTATAAGAGACGCTGATCCATAAAGGGAAACTGTCTTCCTCATAGCATTTTCCTTGTGTTCATCATGAACACTGCAAGATTTGATGTTCAAGTGTGCAATTAGATGATTACTCTTATTGCTTTTGGGCATACAACAAAATCAGTTCCTTTATTACACTCTCTGAAAAGAATTTGTGAGCTATCCTTCCATTCCACAGCTATTTATATTTTCTGACTTCCTTTATAACAAGAATGTCAACATTGATGTGGCTCATTTCTTCTAGAAGTACATCGATGCATTAACATTGGACAAAAACTCTCATTTGGAGAACCAACAAATTAAGGTTCAGAGAGTATCTAAAAACTGTGTGATTCTTACTATCCTCTTTTCTGCTCTATTATCATCATAACTGCAAAAGTAAAAAGGAACTAAACAGGACTGAGAGTTCTTTTGCATTTTTCTCAATTTCAAAAGTCATGGCCAATGGCTTTATCACCTAGTCCTTCTGAACTTAGCTAGGCTAACCCTCAAAAAGCAGGTGGAATCTGACATTAAAACTATAGAAACCTCCTCAGCTTGGGAAAACCTGCTAGATAGAGCCTATGCTCCACTGGCAAAGCCTTCCAAGACTCAGGGTCCCCTCCATAACACAGCAAAGCATCAGAGGAAGATTTTTATGCAGGGCTTTTTAATAATAGCATTTCTACCAATAATAAACACGTTTGCAACTCTTGTAAACTGCACATCCCCAGATGAATACTCTCAGTGTTTTAATCCTATCTGATCTTCAAAATAACCATGTGAAGCAGGTGCTATTGCTGTTCAATTGTTTAGGTCGGGTCCGACTCTTCATGACCCCATATGAAGTTTCATGGCAAAGATACTGGAGTGATGCCATTTCCTTTTCCAATGGATTAAGGCAAACAGAGATTAAGTGACTTGCCCAAGGGTCACATAACTACTAAGTGCCTGAGGCTGGATTTGGATTCAGATCTCCTGATTCCAAGTCCATTGTCCTAACCACTATGCCTTCCTAGCTGCTTAAAAAATGAGAATAATAATACCTATGCCACCTCCCTAATCAGGCTGAGGATCAAATAGGGACAGGGATCAAATGAGCCAAAGTATGTAGCATATAAATATTAAAGGACTAAACTTTAAGGGGAAAAATTTATAAGGTCACCAAAAATATTCTGAGTGACCTCTACCTGACGAAGCATCTACCTGAGAAACTTCTGTTTTATGCCGAATGGTTCTTACCATTTAAAATAGAAAAGCAGAGACAAAAAGACGACAGAAAAGGAGAAGTGAATAGAGGAGAGGATGAGAGGAAGGAAAAGAGAGAAGACAAAAGAAGACAAGAGAAGAGAAGGCAAGAGGAAGGGGGCAAAGAAAGAGAAAAGATGGTCTTCGTTCCATGACCTTTCTTCTCCCTTTATGTTTTATGCTCCAAATCTAAATTCTTTAGATCAGGATCTATGGGCAGCTTATTTCTTTAAATGGCTCTGCAATCACTTTTACATTAAGGGCATCCAGAATAAATTCAGCCCCCAACTAATAAAAACACTAGGCTATGACTAATGCAAAAGAGCTATGTACTTAGTTTACCCCATTGTTTTAATGAATTCATCTTTCCATTTCCAAAGTAAAAATAGAGATGCTCCAAATGGAACAACTCATATGCTCCTAACTTCTCAGATTATTTCAGAGCTCAAGGACCCAGAGCTGCCTGACTAAGCATTCACAAGGTTCCCCCTGCTAGAAGCCTCAGACCCATCCCTACGTGACTGTACATGAAGATAAAAGATTATGCACAGTTTCAGACTTTCTAACTGGGTAGCACTAGAAACAACTGCAAAGGTCTATCCTTCTCTTCCTCCCTGTATGATAATGAATCATCAAAGTACATGTGCCAAGTAGAAGCTGAGGTTCTGTCATTGAGGAAACTCTTTTCCTCTAATTTTATCAATTAAACACTATTTCAATCAACACTTATTGATCCCCTACCATGCCAAGTCATTGTGAGAAATGCAGAGATATTGAAGACAAGTTTGCTGCCTTCAAGGATCTCGCAGTATAGAAACAAAAAGAACCTTGATCAATACAATAATCAACCATGATTCCAGAGGACTGATGATGCAGAAGGCTGACCACCATTTGACAGAGGTGATAGACTCAATATGTAAAATGAGATGCACAGTTTTGGACATGGCCAATATGGAAACTTGTTTTGCTGGGCTTCATGTATTTTTATGAGAGTTTAGGTTTTTTTCCCTACCCTGCCCCACACCCTGGGAAAAGGTGGGAGAGAAAGAAAATAAATGAACTATGTGCCAGTTATCTAAAAAAAAAGAAAAAAAATTAAGAAAAATAGCCAAGGCAGTGTAATGCAGTGAAAAGAGCACTGGAATTGGAATTAAGACAGCTGGGTGCTACAGTAAATAGAGTGCCAGGTCTAGAGTCAGGAAGACTCATCTTCATGAGTTCAAATACAGCCTCAGACACCTACTTGCTATGTGACTCTGGGCAAGTCACTTAAACCTATTCACCTCAGTTTCCTTATCTGTAAAATGAGCTGGAAAAGGAAATGGTAAAACACTCTAGTACCTTTGCCAAGAAAACCCCAAATAGGGTCACAGAGAGTTGGGCATAACTGAAAAACAACTGAACGACAAAACCTGTGTGACTTCAGCAAAGGAAGACATTTCATTTCTTTGGACCTCCATTTTCTCATCTGTATGATGAAAGGGTTGAACTAGATACTTTTGTGTTGCTTCTCAGGTCTAAACTGATGATCTTAATGAAGTACAGGTAATCAGGTATCCTGATTTGCTGAACTTGGAGCCACCCTATAGACCATGTTTGAGAAATGGCCTGCGGTCCAACAGGTCCTATTCTATTCTCCCCTACTGACCCCATTACACTAAAGCCCTAGTGACTTGGCTTCTGACCTTCAGGAGGTAACCACTCTGCTTCAGCTGCCTCAACTGCTTCAGCTTCTGGGGTCTCCTCATCTTCAAACATCCATCAGCCCCTGTGACTTTCTTGACCCTGGAGCATTACTCCACCATGTTGGCCCCCTTCTCCAGTTCCTAGGCCAGCAGTCTTTCAACACCTTCCAGACTTTGCTTCTGATTCTCCTAACTTCAATACCGTACACTCTTTTTCAGAGGGAAGGGTACCTTCCCTCTCCCTTTTTCAGCTCCTTTTTATATGTTGTCTTCTCCCTATCAGCATCTGAACTCCTTGAAGGAAGGGACCATCTTTCTTTTTTCTTATATGTGTATTCCCAGTCCTTAGCACAACATCTAGTACAGCATAAATCCCTACTAAATCAATCTTACGAATGAATAACGATAACTCTAAAGTTTGCAAAGTGTTTTATCTCTATTACTATTTAGAGATTCGTGGAGGAGATAAGGCATCTACACAAATACCTATATTTGACCCATCAAGGCCACAAAAATAAGATCCAGGGTGTTACAAGGGTTCAGAGAAATGAGAGATGAGTTCTAGCCCTGGGAGGAAAGGACATTTGCACAGGAACTTTGCTCAAATTATAGGTCCAATAGAGCTATCTTGTAAATAGGTAGATCTGACCTACCTTCTGGCTGGCAGCAGAATATGTGGGTGTATGTGGGGGTGCCCATTATGCATGCACACTTGTGGGTGAGTGCATGTATCTGTAAGTGGATGTCACAGATTTATCACAAATGTGACATCTGAACCCTTGCCACCAATAGAGTTCCTTCATGTCCAGCTCAAACCAACTGGACTACACCTGTGGCACAGAAAGCTCTCAGGCCTGGGGAATTAGTATCCTGACCAGTTTGTTCTTGTCCCAAGGGAAAAAAATAAAATAAATAAAAATAAAAATCAGTGATAGGAATAAGCATCATTTCTGGAGCCAGTCCAGAATGTTGAGGAATCTATATACTAATCTTCTGACAACAGTTTAACATGCTAATCTTCCATCGGTTTAATCATGGGAAGAAGGGGACCTTGAGTTGTACAGATTAAGATCCCTGGGCTGCTGCCCAGAAAGAGATTTGACTTCATGTTCTGAATAAGAGAGAACATCCAAGAATGAAGTGGACAAAGAAAAACAGGAAAGTGTGATTAGGAGGGAAAAGGAAGACATTAGGTTTTGGGTTTTTTTAATACTTTGGAAGCAAGTCCCCAGCCTGACTTAAATTTAGTAGTTAAGATTCATGTGCTAACTTAAGAGTACAGATGAACTCTGAATGCATCAAAGGAGACAGAGTTTTAAATAAAAGATTTTTTTCCCGAGCAATCAGTTGCAATTGAGAATTAAGCAAGTATCTACTGTACATGTGCTAGGCAGTGAGACCCCCCAAAACAAACAAAAAACACCAGAAAATGAAATAATCTCTGCTGTTAACTAGAAACGGATGAATTTTTTAAAGTTATTTTTTTAAAGTGCTTACTATGTGCCAATGACCTGAAAGTTGGAGAATTGTGTATCAGGGGAAATTGGCCTTCAACACTCTTAGGCAGAGTGTCTGTACAATAATAAAAAAAACGTGTCTCTATTTGGCTAAAGCCCAGGCTGAATAGTCACTGAATACTGTGGATTTTTTGGCTTTGTGTTTCATATTGTCTCCTGCCCTAATTAAAGGCTCAGTATCAATTCTTGCTTATATTGTTGCAATGGCTTCCCACTCTGATAACACACTGCCTTTCTAAATGTCTACTCTCTTCTGTGCTTTTTAAATAATTGAAACTTCTTTTAGTACGGATATCACTACCCTACTTTCCCACTTACATCCCCCCCCCAAAAAACTGAAAGCCCTCGCTTGTAACAGCTGTTGTTCAGTCATTATTTTTAGTCCTATCTGACTCTTCGTGACCCCATCTGCAGTTTTCTTGGCAGAGATACTAGAATGGTTCTCCATTTCCTTTTCCAGATCATTTTACAGATGGGGAAACTGAGGCAAACAAGGTTAAGTGACTTGCCCGGGGTCACACAGCTGCTAAGTGTCTGAGGCCAGATTTGAACTCAGAAATATGAGTCTTCCTGACTGCAGGTCATGAGATTCTTTCTACCAAGCCACCTGGCTTCCCCAGCAAAACAAAAACAAATCCATACATTCTCTTTGAAAATGTCTCATTCTGCACCTCTAATTCATCACCTCTCTGCCAAGAGAATGAGAAATATGATTCATAATTAGTCTTCTGGTGTCCTCATTGGATATGTCTTCAATCACAGTTCTTGTCTTTAACTGTTTCCTAAAATGTCTTACTCTGAAACTAGAATCCATCACTTCTCCATCAGGAGATGGATAGTGGACTTCATCACCTGGCCTCTGGAATCATAGTTATTTTCCTTCAAAAAGATTTCATTATATAATTTTTTCCTCCTGGTTCTGAAAACTTGATTTTGCATTAATTCATATAAATTCTCTCAGGTTTCTATGAAGTCACCTCTTTTATCATTTCTTATAGCACAATAATATTCCCTTACATCAATATACCACAATTTGTTCAGCTGATGGTGACTCCATTAGTAGAAAGATTCTCTAAATATTTTTGTACATATGGTTTCTTTTCATTTCTTTGTTCCTAACAGTTACTGATATATCAAAGTAGCATGGTTTGGCTCCAGAGATGATAGTTTCCCCTCAAGGAAGGTAGAAGGCTAATTGTGGTATCTCTGGGTCAAGGTCATATGCCCAGTTAAATGACTTTTGGGCTACAATTCCAAACTGTGTTTCAGAATGGTTGGACCATTTTAACATTACAACCAACTCTGCATTAAACAAACCAGTCCTCCCACAGTCTCTCCAATAAGTTTTCTATCATTTCCTGTTTTTATCACCTTTGCCAATTTCATGGGCATAAAGTGGAACCTTAGAGTTGTTTTCAATTTGCATCTCAGTCAGTGAACACACATTTATTAAGTGAATGACTGTGTGCCAGGCACTGCCAGGAGGATAAAGAAAGCCAAAAACAATATGCCTTTCTTCCAGGAGTTCCCATTTTAATGGAGGAGACAACATGAAAATAACTATGTAGATGCAAGATAAATGCTGTGAAAATGGAAAGTGATCTTAGAGAGAAGGCACCAGTTTGTGGGATAGACCAGGAAATGTCAGCAGAAGGTAGAATTTGAGGTAAGTCTAGAAGTCAGTAGGTGGAGATGGTGGGGAAACAACCCGGGAAGAACCACAGAATAGGGAAATGGAGTGTCATGTTCAAGGACCAACCAACGTTAACCAGTAGAGCTTGACTTTAGAGTACGTGGAAGGGAGTGAGTTGTAAGACGCCTGGAAAAGTAGTAAGTTTGCAAAGGGTTTTAAGTGACAAACAGTATTTTTGTGTTTGATCTTGGCGGTAATAGGGAGCCACTGGTGTTTATTAAGTGGGAAAATGACATAGTCAGCTCTGCGCCTTAACCAGTGAAATTTATTGAGCAGAGAGGACATGATTAGACCTGCACCTTATGATAATCACTTTGGCAGTTGAGTGGAGGCTGCGTTGGAGTGGGAGGACTGAGGAAGGAGAGCAATCAGCAGGCTACTGCAATAGTCCAGATGTGAGGTAATAAGGGCCCACACCAAGTCAGTAACAAGAACTGGGAGACCCTGAGCATAAAGACTGGAGGTGAGGAGGAGATGAAGACAGTGAGCCAGGAGGCTGGATGAGATGGCTTGTTGCTTGCTTCACCATTTCCCCTGCACCTACCCCAGACAGCGGGCAAGCAAGATCCATTTCTTACTGCTCTGACCTTCTCATACACCATTGTCCCCTTGGGCAGAACCATCCAAAACTTCTTTTGAATTCATCTGCCATTTTCTGCTATCCCTGTGGCTAACTCTCACCACCTGTCACCTTTCTTTTCCTTCTGTTGCTTACTTCCTGACTGCCTAGAGTAAATGACCCCAAAATACCACCTTCCATTCTCTCATTCTCATCTTCTTCACTCTTCCCCTCCCTTGTCCTACTCCAACTCTGCCCATCCCTTCCACCACTCCCTTGGGAATTCCCATTCCATAATGAATAAACATCCTTTCATTCTGGTCCTCTTTCTCTCATACTCCTTCCTACTTACACAGTGACCTGGTTTTCTCTAGATGTTTCTGCATTCCTGGCCATCCCCACCTTACCCAGACCACTAATCCTCCCACTGAGAGGAGCCTTCAAGACTCCATGGAGACTGAGTATTCTGAGACTGAATATTCTGGCCCAATGTCCTAGGAAGAGTGTTGGACAGAAAATCATGAGACTTGGGCTCCAGTCTAGGCTCTAGTAGGCTCTAATTGTGTGGCCTTGAGTAAGTCACATCAATCTATAGGGGGCCTTTGTATCATTACCTGGAAAGTGAAGACATTGGATTTGGTGGTTTCTCAGGCCTAGTTAACTTCTCTCTAGCCTTTGCCAGTACAGTACTCCATTCCATTTAGTCTAGGGATGACTGCTGGCTATATATGGATATTCTGAGCCCCTCACATTGACCTCTTCTGTGTTGGATACCTGGATGCTTTGGAGGCCATCACTTATTGGTCAGATCCAGAACAGTCCTTCTACTGACAGTCAAGGAAAGAGAATGTGTAAAAACCATTGCTTGTTCCTCTGTCTCTTGGGAAGCAGCTCAGAAACTTGAATTATTGTTCAGTTGTTTCAGTTGTATCTGACTCTTTGTGACCCCATTTGGGATTTTCTTGGCAGACATGCTGAAGTGGTTTGACATTGCCTTCTCTTGCTCACTTTACAGATGAGGAAACTGAGGCAATCAGGGTAAAGTGACTTGCCCAAGGTCACACAACCAGTGATAAGTAAGTGAGACCAGCTATGACATCAGGAAGATAAATCAAACACCCTCTCCTCCCAATTCTTCAGTATCTCCAAATCCCATGAACTCCTCTCTCAATTCACCTCGGTCATGCACAGGGCTGGTCACACACTGGATCTCACCATTACCAACAAGCATTTTACTTCCATGGTAAAAGACAACAACACTCTGACATCATTGTCTCTGACTGTAACCTCTTATTATTCATGTCTTTTTATGCCTTACTCCTCTGAAACCTATGCTTCACCCTCAACATGACCTCCAAATCTCAGTACTTTCTCAGTTCATTACTCTTGTTCTGACTTCGCTTCCTTCCCTTCCCAATCTTGACCCTCTAGTAACCATTTCAACTCCACACTATCAACTCTTAACTCATACCCTTGTGCCCTTGCCAGTCATCCTTTGCTAAATCTTAACACTGGATTACTCCCACCAGGTGCTTTCTCCTCCTCATCTATTTCAGACTAGAGCTAGAGGAAATCACAAAACCAAATTTACTGAGCACAAGTAAAAAAAAATATTTTATCTAACCTCAATGGGATCCTTACCACAGCAAAGCAATTCATTTATCCCTTCCTGGCTGATTTCCTAGTACACTCTCCGCAAAAACTATTCCAAATCTTTCCTTTTTTTTTACCCCTAGCTTCCTACAATTGCCATTTCTCCCACCCACCCTCTAAGCCAAGAACCTTGACATCCTCAACCTTTCCTTGCCCATGTCTTACTTAATTTTACTAAGAGAACACCATATTCCTTCTTCTCTCCTTATCCTCATATCGAAATCCCTTGACATCATCTCTCATTCTCTCTTCCTCTTCTCCAGTCTTTAATAATGGAGTAGCCCTTCTCCTTGCCAAGGCCAAACCTTCTACACTCACCTTTGATCTCATCCCCTCCCATCTCCTCCATCATATTGCCCTTCAATTGCCTCCCCAATCTTCTAGCTCTCTTTATCTATAAATACTGATTTCACACATAACAAGTCTTTGGATCCTTAAAAATCCCTCACTATGACCTACCTTCCCCTCAAGCTATCCTCCTAATCTCTTCTCACTTTTCTCAGAAAAATTCCTAGAAAAAGCTATCTATATTTGCTTTCTCTACTTCCACTCTTTTCATTTGCTCCTCAACCCTTTACAATCTACCTTTTTAACTCTTTACTCAAATGAAACTGCTCTCTCTAAAGTTACCAGAGATCTATTAATTGCCAAAC
Organism: Notamacropus eugenii; assembly: GCF_028372415.1. NCBI lineage: Eukaryota > Metazoa > Chordata > Mammalia > Diprotodontia > Macropodidae > Notamacropus > Notamacropus eugenii. The sequence goes on along the minus strand of NC_092872.1, from coordinate 640,094,162 downwards.
CTGACAATTTCTTGAATACAACTCACAGAACTACAGACCCAGCCTTGGTCCCTTTCCTGACCACTAGTTCCACATCACCAACTTGCCTATTGGACATTTCAGACCGGGTATCATGGAGACATCTTGAACTCAACATATCCAAAACAGAACTCATTGTCTTCACATCTATCCCCTACCCAAATCCAACCTTTACCATGCTTCCCTATTTCTAACAAGGGTACCACCAGTCTTCTACTCTCTTAGGTTCATAGTCTTCATGATCTTAATTTCTCACTTTTCCTCGTTCAAATATTCAATCAGTTGCCAAATATTGCCATTTCTGCCTCCACACCATCTCTCACATCCATCCATGTCTCAATTCACATACTGTTGTTGTTTAATCATTTTCAGTCATGTCTGACTCTTTGTGCCTCCATTTGGGGTTTTCTTGGCAAAGATACTGGAGTATTTGTCATTTCTTCCTCCAGCTAATTTAACAAATGAAGAAACTGAGACAAACAGGGTTAAGTGACTTGCCCAGGGTAACAATGCCAGTAAGTGTTTAAGGGTCAGAAATGAATTCAAGATTTCCTGACTCAAGGGCTGGCACTCTATCCCCTGAATTCAAATCCTGCCTCAAATACTTACTAGCTGTACGATGCTGGGCAAGTCACCTCTCTCAACATCAGTCTTTTATGATGCACTGGATGTCTTTGCATGTTCTGGCTAGGGCCGTAGAGGGACCAAGTTCACCCTGACTGAAATCCTAGGTCAGGTAATTACTTAATGAGGATCACAGATTTTCCTTCCAAAATAACTTTAATGCTTTGTTGCTCTCCAGAAATTCAACCTAGCACTAATCAAGGTTAGTGATTAGTTATCGCTAACTACGGTAATTAGTGATTAGTTAGTCTTTAGGTTAAAGACTGATAGTGATAGCATTTGCTTTGGGGGTTAAAATTTTTTGCTTTTAAAAATAAGTGCCTTTTGGCTTGGCATCACATTGATTTCCAAATATTTCCCTCTCCTTCTCCCCTACCCAAAGAGACATTACAACAAAGGTTTTAAGATAAAAAGAAAAAAAAATAGTTCAGCAACATCAACAAATCAATTGTGTCTGATAATAAGTGCAATATACCACACCCTTAGAACCCACCTCTCCCCACCCACCCAGCACAGAGTGGATTTAAATACTAAATAGTAATTGTTTCTCTTTTATCCAGGAACCCTGAGGGTCTTCTCCCCCCAGTTTGATTTTTTTTTTTTAAATTAAATGGGCTATCCCTTGAGCAACTACTTAAAGAAGCCTATTCATTGAAAGGCTGTATCTCACTCAAAGTGAGAATGCTGAAAGACCTTAGCCTGAAAGGGCCAGGATCTCACATTGCATCCTGGGCCATCTCCAGATGTCCTGATGAATGTCAATCTACTGGACCCAGATGACTCTGGAGAAGAAAGTGAGGCTGGTCACCTTGTACAGCCCTCCCTCACTCAAACCAAAGTCATGTCAAGTCATGTCATCATCTTGATGTCACGGTCCTCTTAGAGAATGAAGGACAAACACAAAAACAACTTAAAGAAGCCTATTCATTGAATGGGTGTATCTCACTCAAAGTGAGAAAGCTATAAGACCTTAGCCTGAAAGGGCCAGGGTCTCACATTGCATCCTGGGTCATCTCCAGTCATCCTGATGAATATAAGGCCACTAGACCCAGATGGCAGGAGAAGAAAAAGGGATTGGTGACCTTGCACAGTCCTCCCTCATTCAAATCAAAGTCAACTGCAAGTCGTGTCACCATCTAGATGTCATGGTCCTCTTTGAGAATGTAGGACAAACATAAGGGGAGAGGGAGCATTTTCTTAACTCTTCTCTAAGGTTGTACACCGTTGTTTCATTATTGTTCTTGTTTTAGTCATTGTGTGTATCACTGTCCAGGTTCTGAGGACTTCACTCTACATCAGTCCCATCAGTCTTCCCATACTTTCCAGGATGATTCCAGGGACAAAGTCCAAAGACCAAGGTGGATCAGGGGGAAGGATGATTAGAATGAGGATAGGAGTATAAGCATGGTTTGGACAACTGTGCTATGATTTTCTCTTTCTCAAGAAGATCTCAAGACCTTCTCGTTGAAGGTCTTGCTGCCTTCAATGTAAGTGCTCCAATGCTTACGACCTGTGTGATCTTAGGCAAGTCATTTAACCTTCCTTACCTTCAGTTTCCTCATCTGTAAAACCAAGGGGTCAGATTCAATGGCCTCTAGAGCTATAAGCCTATGAATCTTTGAAAATAATTCTCCTTGTTTTCTCCTCAACATATTATCCTGAGTTTGGGGTTTTTTTAAATAATATTTTATTTTTTCCCCAATTACATGGATATGTATTATCTTGAAACAAAACTCAAATACAAATCTAAAGAAGGCAGAGGGCAGCTAGGTGGTGCAGTGGATAGAGTGACAAGCCTGGAGTCAGGAAGACCTGAATTCAAATCAGACATCAGATACTTACTAGCTGTGTGACTCTGGACAAGTCACGTAAACCTACTTGGCTCAGTTTCCTCATCTGTAAAATGAGCTAGAGAAGGAAATGGCAAACCACTCCAGTATCTTTGCCAAGAAAACCCCAAATGGGGTCCCAGAGAGTCAGAAACAACTGAAAATGACTGGATAACCACAAAGAAAGAAGAATGAAAACTACTCAAAAGGTCCCTTCCATACGTATAATATGAAATGTTTATGCAAATTTGTTTGTGTGCATAGATAAGAGCATCTCATTTTGGTTCTTTTTTTGTGCTTTGCGATTAATTCTGGCAGAAGTATGTGCAGAGTATTATCACATGAAGTAGGGCTCTGTTTATCCCTTCTATACTTAAACCTATCTCCAATAGCATTGTGCTTTTCCAGTTTATGAAAAGTTGCAGGATATTCATGGAGGAAAAAAAATTATTAGATTCCCCAAAGAGCCTGCCCTTCCTAATAGCAGTAGTTTGGCTCAATTTTATTTCTGATTGCCTCTGGAACACAGCTTTAACAATTTGGCTTTCTTTCTTTTTTTTTTTTTTTTTTTTGGCAGAGTTACAGTCCTTTCCTAGCATAGTTATGGAAATACAATGATTGCAATTCTTCCCAATTTGCCCAAGGGGTGTGGATTGTTATGAATGTGTAAAAGACATCCTCACATACCCTCCAAAAGGAGGGGAGTATCACTGCTTTGTACCCAGTAGAGAGCAACAGTACAACTGCCTGGCATCCTCTACATTGTTGAATAAGGAGTCTATGAAGGAAGAAAGGGAAGGTAGAAAGCTGCTGCTCTTGCAATCAGGTCATAGATGGCTTACTCAAAGGGAAAAACCTAAATACATTTGCACATAGACTTTTCTCTGTTACAGAAATTTGGCTGGTAAAAGATGAAGGTACTGCTGCCCCCTTGGTATTATCCTCTCTGGCCAGCGATTCGTTTCTCCTGGGCACCCAAGAGAATGCAGAACCAACACCTTCCTAAATGCCAAAGAAATGACTGATGACAGCATGCATGGTACTGTTAATCATCAGCCCTCATGAGTTTCTCATTTGTAAAAAGAGAAATGACAAAGATGTTGCTAGCTTACATTTCAGAACTACTGAGGAATACTAGAGATGGAGAAAGAAGAGAAAAACAGAGGAGAGACAGAGACACAAAAAACAGAGACAAAAAGAGACAGAAATGGAGAGATTGAGACAGACAGACAGACAGACCAAGGGAAGGAGGTAGAGAGAAAAGGAGAAAAAAAGACAGAGGTGAAAAGAGATATAACAAAAGGGGGAAAAGAGCAGAGAGACAGACAGACAGACAGACAGACACACACACACACACACACACACACACACACATACACACACACACCTTGAAAAACTGACAAAACAGAATGTAGCCAAGGGAGAACAACTTATAGAATAAACCAATCCAAAAACTCCATTTTAAGGAAAAATTCAAGTAATCTCTGTGTATGGCCCATCTCTTGGCAAGTTCAAGGTTACCATTTGTGATGAATATCCTGGATCACGTGAGGCTTATGTATTCTGGGGGTCCTGGCCAAAGCAGTCAGTTACCGAACAATTTCACCTTGTTTATTCTTTATTTTCTTTCTTACCGTCTCTCCCCTTTTCTGAGATTTGAAATGAATTTATTAGAAGTTTTAGTGACAAATTACTTGAAGCAAGGAATGGATTCTACTTCTCAGGTCCTACACAGGGCCCATGAATTCCAAAGAAATTCAAAGGCTGAACTTGCTCACAAGATCTCAGATTCCTAACTTCCTACTATCTTTGAATTTTCACATCATTTTTTCCAATAATCCTGTGGATTTAATGTGCTAGAGTGAATAAAGTATTGGATCTGCAGTCAGAAAGATCTGGATTTGATTCCTGCCTCAGACACCAATTGATTTTGTGATCTTGGGCAAGTCATTGAACTTCACTCAGGCTCAGTTTCCTCAACTGCAAAATGGGGATTATGATAGCACCTACCTCACAGGGTTGTTTTGAGAATCAAATCAGATAACATATGTAAAATACTTTGCAAATCTTAAAGTGTAGCATAAATGCCCACTCTTATTAATACTATGGGTACTCTCTTTGACAGTGCATATCACAACCCATCCATCCTTACCCATTCTAAGAAACTCTTGTCCATGACAAGAGACAAATTTCTTACAGGGGTCCACCCAGCATGCTGGAGGCTGCCTTCCCCCAATTCTCTGGCCATTGTATAGATACTAGTGGAATACACTGGCTTTTCACTGATTATACTGTATTCTTGCTATACAGAGTGCCTCAGGAGTCATTATTAAAGCTTAAAACATCACTGAGACTTTAGGGATATCCTATATAACCAATCCATCTTTTGTTCTAGTTATCAACATGGATATCAACACCATTCAGTTCCTTCCAATTATATTTCCTCTTGTGGTCACTGGACTAGGATTATACATTAATAATGCCAACAGCTAAGAACGTTTATAGATGTGTAAAAAGATATGTGATTCTTAGCACAATCTGCCCTATTTTTCTGCAACTCTGCCACCATTATTGCAGATGGTTACCATGCAAAAAAACCATGCATTGTTTGTTGCTAGGACTATACTTGAAGCCTTTTCAATATGGTAGGCCCTGCCATGGCTAGTGCCACCTTGGCATAGCTTTTGAGAACATAAGCTTAGAAGAATCATTGTAGGAGTTTGTGGAAATTTATTTCATGAATCATCCTAAAATATAACAATGCTAGATTATCCTACCCTAGTCATTTGCAATCCATGCATCAATCAAGAACCAAAGTCACTGGGTAGAAAAATCTAGCAAATATAACTTTGCAAGACTTAGGAACTCAGATGAACACAATAGTTCCAACATAGTTCCAGAGAACTCATCATGAAACATGATCTCCACTTCCAGACAAATAAAGTAATGGATTCAGCATGAAGATTGGAACATATTTTTTTGGACGTGGCTAATGCTAGAATTTGTTTTGCTTAACTATACACATTTGTAACAGGTTTTGTTTTTCTTGCTTTCTCAATGGGTGAGGGAGAGGGAGGTGGGAAGGAGAGAAATCAGAACTGAAAATAAAATTAAATTAAGAAAAATCTAACAAATTCATTGCCACCAAGTCCATCTGTATGCTAAAAAACAACTAAATTGGCCCTCTAAAGAACTTTGTGATCCACAAAACATACTTTTAACTGGATTTGTCTGTTCCAAAATTCAGTATATTCCCAATTCATGAGCACTCACCCAACTACTTCCTGGAATTGCTCTTTCCTTGCACATCTGGTCCAGATGGGACCCTCACATCCAAAAGCAGATGCCACTTGATGTAATACCCTACTCTTATGTGTTTTAATTGCCTGATTGGTTTATCTGTAACATAATTACAAGAGAAAATTCTACAATGTTTGCTTATGATTAAAATATTCTATAGTGCCTTGCTTAAGACTGGATTCCTTTATGATGCTTTAGTTCAGGATTGTTATGTTTACTGACTCATGATGCTAGAAGCTGTAAAGCGATTTATCAGATCACCCTTTGCACCACTGCACCTTAGAGAACAGCTTCTGGAGCTGGGTATCAAGACTGAAGGAGAAACTCCAGTGATGGTAGAATCTAGACCAAGCTGTAATACCACTTAAAGGTGTAACACCCAAATGAACATTCCACTAGCACACTGCAGACCACTAGCCCCCATCAAAAGTAAATGCCATGTTGCAAAACATTCCAATTTGTTATGGAATCTGAGGGGCCAGAAGTGACTTTAGGAGAGAAATAAGTGTTCCCATTAGGCATCTTTGCCCAAACAGCTTTGATCAACTGAGTGGCAAGCCCAGACTCCTTTCCTTTTGAGTAAAAGTCCTATTGGATAGGCCCACCTGCTTAATAGTTTCCAGTACTTTGCTAGCTTGGTCAGACCAGCACAGGGACTGATGTAGGGTGATGACAGCATGAATAGAAAGGAAAAAATGGAAAAGAAAAAGATTTCAGGGATAGAAGAAACAAGATTTGGTAAACGATGAAGAGTAGGGACAAAGAGGAAGGAGGAAAAAAGAAGACTCCAAGATCTTAAGGAAAGATAAGAATGTCACTATAGAAATAATGATAGCAGGAGGAGAAGCTGGCTTTGGAAGATAGCTAATGACTTCAGGTTAAGATATGTTGAATTCCAGATACTAGCAGAATATAAAGACTAAGATTTCCAAAAAGGAACATTAAATATGAGTATTGAGCTCAGGGGCTGTAGATTTGGGTCTCTTTCATATATAGGTAAGACTTGGAACCCTGTGATTAAACAAAATCAGCAGAGAAAACGTATATATAGAGAAAAGCCCTGAATCTCAATTGCCTGCTAGACATTTCCACTTAGCTGTCCCATCAGCATCTCAAACCTAACATGTCTAAAACAGAATTCATCATCTTCCCACCCCCATTTAATAACTTTTTCAAATTCAGCATTCTGTCTCTTGACTTTCACATAGACTGATTCCCAACACTCCCATCCTCATCTCTGCCTCTCAGGATCCTTATCTCTCTCCAAGGCTTATATCAGGAACCACCTCCTCCACAAAGCCTTGTTTGATTCCGCCTCCCTCCTTCCCTTGATAATAGTCTGCTTCCTCCTCAAATTACCTTGTATTTATTTAATCTGTGTACAGGTTGCATTCTTCCCCAGAAAGAATATCAGAACCTTAACAGAAAGAATTGATTCATTGTTGTCTTCATAACCCAGTGCCTTGAAGATGGTAGGCAATTTGTTGAGTAGAACTGAATTACTTGGGAAAGTGTGGGCAGAAATATGGCCAAAGAGAGCCCTGAACTGAACAAAAAATCACCGTTAGACTATGTCCAGATGTTCCCTTGTTCCCCTATCCCCTTGCCAAGTGTGTTTATCTCTTTACCCTTTGGGCTGTACTCATCATTGAATCACCACTGAAGTATGGGTGGGACTTCTTCCTTTTCAATAATTCACTTGACCCTAAGGAACATCAATCTTCACAAAGCACCAGATCCATTTAGATGTTGTACCAAGGGAGTTGTTGTTCCTTCTGGGACAAAGACTCCTCTGCCAGAGATGATTACAAAATCAGAAAGTCAGAACCATGTAAAAAAGAACAAAACTGCTTATTCTATGTCAACTCTTACATCGTTCAGTTGGATATATCCTAAAAAATAACTGTAAATATGGCAGTGCTGTATTTTGCCAGGTTTCTCATCCCATCCCATATTCCTACAAAACCTCTAGAAAGGCTTTATAAAGCATTGTGCTTTATAAAATCTTTCTATGGAGGCAGCATGGTATACTGCACAGGTGTCAAACTCAGACAGAAACAGGGGCCGCTAAACCATACGTAAAGATCTTTGTTGGCTACAGAGGGACTTAGAAGAGCACATATTTATTGATTTTGCTAAATATTTCTCAATTACATTTTAATTTGGGTCAGTCACACTCCTAGAGTATGGTCTGCATGCTGTTCATCTGAGAGCCCTGTGCTTGACACCTCTGGTGTAGTGAAAGGAGGGCCTGCCTTAGAGTCAAGAAGATGGAGGTTCAATCTCCATCTCTGCCACATACTGGCTGTCTGACTCTGGGAAAGTCACCTGACCCTTCAGTGCCCCAGACAACTTGATAAGGTAATAAGAATCAGAGCAAGTGCTGATATACATTTCTTTATTGGGAATTCCCCTGCCTGATAAAACCACAAACTTCTCTAAAGATTCTCTAGGGTTCAACAAAACTGGGACCTATCCATCACTCACCACTGAAAGGAAACTTAGAAATTTGAAATATAGAAACAAGTACACCAGAAAATTGGAGGTATTACCAGAACCCAAAGCATTAACATAAAATTGCTTTAAAATTACAGATATTAAGTATTTATGTATGTATGTGTATTTGTGTATATGTGGATGTATGTATGGCCATTAGATTTGATTATCAATGAATAGTCCATTCAATGGGCCATCTTCAGTCATCCTGATCCATATCTGGCTCTAGAGGAGAAAGTGAGTCTGGTGCCTTTGCATAACCCTCCCTCACTTAAATCTAATTCACTTGCATGTCATGGCATCACCTCCCAGATGTTATGGCCCTCTTCAAGAACAAAGGGCAAATAACGTGCAACCCAGAAAATGGGAGGATTTTTTTCTCATTTTCACCTAGACTACAAACAGAAAAACACACACTGATACTCTAAATGGAAGCTGTGACAAAGCAGTGCCCTGACCTAGGATTGTAAAGAAACCTAATAGTCTTTACTATAGACTACATGTTATGGTTTTGATTTAGAAGCTTGGGTAAGTTTCTGCTATAATCTTCTTGATAATTCATATTGATATAGTGTTCTAAGGTTTGTAAAACATTTTCTTCACCACCCTCTGAGGTAGGAAATACAATAATTAGTAATCCCATTTCATAGATTAGGAAACCAAGGCTCTGAGAAATTAAATGTTTTGTTCATATTATCACAGTTTTTGTAAGTATCCAAGGTTCTGGACTTTTCAAGCCCAGTGTCCTATCTACTACCCTATACTGCCTCTCATTCTTACCAATAAGACCAAGAGAAAATAGCTTAAGTGGCTACAACTAATTGGACCAGCTAAATTAAAACCTTATTCATTTTGTAACGTTCCTAGAGCAGGAGTTTTAACCTAGTTTGTGTCATGTGTCATTTTGTTTTTAAATGAATAAGGAGATTATATCAGAGTACAACAGAAAGCAGTTATACCTAAAGACGATTACCAAAATATTTTTTAAGTTCATAAATTCCATGTTAAGAACCCTGCCTCAGAGAAACTTTCATTTAATATGTTACTTTCTTTTTAAAATTTTTACTCTTATTGTGAATTTAACATAAATCAGCAAACACAAAATATACAAAGACCAAGAGGGGTTGTATAAGAAACTGTAAATCTACTATGAATAGTTTGTTTTTTAAGCATACATTAAATTTAATAAGGTAGTAATAAAATTCCTCATTTGTTCCTTTCTGTGATTATTTTCATATTCTTCCATGCATTGTTTGTTAAATGTTTATTAATGCTTTCTTTTCCCCATTTCTATCACTATCTGCTAATTCTCAGTCTCCCCTTTCCCATCATACGCAACTCCAAAAGGCATCCTACCCTGTAACAAATAGATATAGTCAAGCAAAACAAATGAACATATTGGTCAGGTCTAAAATTGTGTATCTCATTCTGCACCTACATTCCATCACTTCTTGCCCAAGAGGTGGCTGGCAACCTTCACCATCATTCCTCTGATATCCATCAATTCTTTTTTTCCCCCAGATTTATTAATTTATTTGTTTTCAGTTTTCAACAATCACTTCCCTAAGGTCCAAATTTTCTCCCTCCTTTCTCCCTCCTCCCTCCCCAAGATGGCTTGCAATCTACTATAAGCTCTACACACACATTCTTATTAAATACATTTTCACATTAGTCATGTTGCATAGAATTAAAATGAATGAGAGAAAGCATAAGAGCTTTAAAAGCATAAAAACGCATAAAAAGCATAAAAGCTTCATTCTGCGTTCCGATTCCATAGTTCTTTCTCTGGATGTGGATGGCATTTTCTGCATCAATTCTTACAAGTCTTCTCATATTTCTCTGAATTCAACATCTTCACCATGTTCCACAGCAAGCCTATTTTCCAGAGAGGTTTATTTCCATTTCCTTTGTGACTTTCCACCCTCATGCTGTGACTGTGAGCAAAGAAAAGTGAGATGGCATGTTTTTTTCCCCTTTTGTGCTTCAGGCCCAGTAGCTCTTTTCAGCAGCACTTGTTAATCTTGTTAAATCTTAAGTGCCTCTTGGTTTTATGATCCACACTCACTTTCATCCCCAGTTGTCACTGACCTCTTACAATTGTGTAGTTAAGCATGTTATCTAATGAAAGAGGTGTACAGTTAATTCTAGAACAGGGAAAGGGTGTCTCACAATCCCCAGGTGGGATAAGATAATTCAATGCATTAAATGCCCATTGAACCAGTATTTAAATCTATTTATAACTTTTTTTTCTTATAAAGCTAGAACTTTTGCCCATTTCTCCTGGTTCCCCTTTCCCCACTTCATCCAAAAAATAACAAGTTTAATTTCTCTTTCACATGTCAGTCTTTCAAACCTTAAACACAGCTATACTAACCCAAGAAAGAAAATAAATCAAGAAAAGTATACTTTAATTAGCACTCAGTTTATCCGTTTTCTCTCACAATAAAAAACAAGAAACAAAATTTTAAAAAGTGTGCTTTAATTGGAGTTCAGAGTCCATCAGTCCTCTCTCTGGCGGTGGACAGCATTTTTGATCATGAGTCCTTTGGAACTGGTTTGGATTATTGTATTGATCAGAGTACCAAGTCTTTAATAGTTATAACACTGCTGTTACTGTGTACAATGATCTGCTGGTTCTGTTCACTTCACTTTGCATCAGTTAATGCAGGTTTTGTCATGTGTTGGGTTTTGGTTTTCTTGTAATCTGCCTGTTCATATCCTTTAACCACTTACCAGTTGGGGAAAGGTTCTTATTTTTAATCAGTTTGGCTTGGTTCTCTATATAGTTAAGAAATGAGGCCTTTAGCAGAAAAACTTGCCCCTAAAAATTTTTGATATTATTTCATTGTTTACAATAGCTTTCAGCAAAATGTAGTTGCCCTAAGAATTGCATCTTTCAATTCAGCTCAGCACTCTGGCTTGTCTTGCTTTTCTTTTTTAATCCTGCTTCTACAGTCTTGGTGTTAGCTAGCCCTACCTATAGATAATAAACTTCATTTAGATCTCTACTTCATCTGCGGATTGATTCAATGCTCCATGACCAAAAACTTCACCTTCCTCCAATTTGACCACAGTCATATAGCATAATTTAAGATGACCTGTTTTCATGGTGAATTAACTAAGGTCTGATACAAAGACTTCACACTTTCAAGGCCAGAAGAATAGTATTTAGGGTTCTAAAAGCAGTTCAGGGGCTTGAGAGAGCCCCAGTTTGACTTTCTGGGGAGTTAACATCTTGGTCTAAAACCATGTCAGCATTCTCCATGTTCCCTGTTGCATGGTTAAGGCTCACCCTTGCCTGTTGTCTTGAAATAGCTAGATAACACCGTCGATGGAGTGCTTGGACTGGAAGACCTAAAGACTTGAGTTCAAGATACTTACTAGTGGTGTGATCCTGAACAAGTCACTTAATTTTTCTCAGTCTCAGTTTCCTCATCTGCAAAATGAGGTAACAGAAGTACCTACCTGCCTCACAGGGTTGTTGTGAGCTCAAATGAGATAATACACGTAAAGTATTAAAGTGTAAAGCAGCATGTGTTATTACTATTATTACATACCACACCCAACTTCATGGACTACATGGAACAAAGTACTGCCTTATACACAGTAGGTACTTAATAAACTTTTGTTGAGTTCCATTCAATTTGGACTATATAGAAACAGGGCAGAGTTGCCTTGCACACAGCAAGTATTTAATAAATGTTTGTTAATCTCAATTCAATTCAGAGTCATCAAAAGCTGCTGCCAGGGTATCTGTGTGCTTATGCTGTCTGTCTTACAACCAGTATGCCATGGAAAGAGCATGCGTGGATATCCTTAACATTCTGTCTATGAACTATACTTGGAGTTAATGGAATGTTTCCATACATCTTAATGCTGCCATGGTTACTGTGTATTTGTTTGGTTCTCATCCTGGCCTGTCTAGGAACTCTCTGACTATAGGGATTTCTCGTCAGTTTCTTTGGGTTCAGATACAAATGTCTTTATGCAAATGTCTTCCAGATCCATATAATCCAAAGCAAAAATCTCTCCTGACATTCTAATCCCACAGCACCAACTTTTTATTGGCTATTTCCAATTAGATGTCTCAAAGGCATCTCTAACTCAATGTGTTGCAAATAAATCTCATTTTCTTCTTCTACTCCTACCCCCCAAGCCCTGCCTTCTGCTCACCTTTTCTATTTCTGTTTAGGGTTCCCCCCATTATCCTTCCAGTAATCCTGATTTAACAGACTCTATCATCCTGAATGCTTCACTCCCCATCATCCCCATATCCAAATCAGTTGTCAAGTCTGATGGACTCTACCTCCACAACTTCTCTTAAATATGTCCCTTCTCTCCATTCATCTGGCTCCTGCACTAATTCCGGTCTCTCTGACTCCTTGCATGGACTATTGCAATGACTTTCTAACTGATCTCTTAGCCCCTAGTCTCCTCTCCATACTTTATACTCATGGCAAATTGATACTCCTAATATACAGGGGTGGCTAGGTGGTACAGTAGATAGAGCACCAGTCCTGAAATCAGAAAGACTCAGTTAAAATCTGGCCTCAGACATTGACTAGCTGTGTGACCTTGAAACCTGTGTGTCACTTAACCCTGTTTGCCTCAGTTTCCTCATCTGTGAAATGAGCTGGAGAAAATCACCAGTGTCTTTGCCAAGAAAACTCTAAATGAGGTCATGAAGAATTGGACCTGGCTGAGTAACAATAATAAAAATGTACGGGTGTTACTCCCTTGCTCAGGGAGCTGTAATAGCCCCCTCAGCTCTAGGATAAAATACAAACTCTTCTGCTCAGCATCTGGAGCCACTCTACCTTTCCAGGTCTATTAGATAATATGAACACTGTCTTCATCTTAGCCATGCTGTCCTGCTTGCTATTGCCCATATATGACATGCCATGTCCTGTCTCCATCCCTTTGTTTGGAATGAGTCACTCTGCCTCTCAGAATCCCTAGCTTCTTTCCACAGGTCTCAAGAGTAGGAATTGTTTCATTCATTGGATTTGTATCCCCAGGGCCTAGCACAGTGGCTGGCACATAATCGGTGCTTAATACATGCTTTTTGATTGATTGGTTATGCTCTATACCAGGACTCATCATGTCCCTATCCACAGCATGCGACAGTAAGGACTGAGGGATTTCCCTGGGGATGTCCCTCTTTGTTGAGTTACCTCTCCCCAATGGGAGAGCTCTTTCAGTTGATATTGTCTGGTAGATATTCTCCCATGTGCACTTTCTCCGATGCCTGTTTTGCTACTGACTTGCCTAAATGGGTTTCTTTACTATTTGCTCTACCTGTGTTCATTGTGGAACCGGTATTTGGTGGGAAGGGATTGGTCAAACCTTGGTTATAAAGCTTGTGGCCCCATTAGGAAATAATTTTCAGGAATTTACCTTGAACTTTAAAGTAAGGTCCACTAGACTGACAATATTTAAGGGAGAAGACAGATATAATTCTAGCCTGGTTTTCCCTTTCTGAGGAGAGCAAAGTGACTGGCCTCAAACTCCTACTTCACCTCCTGGCAGGAAATCAGGCCTCCCTTGGAGAAGGCAGGGAAGAGGTTCTAGAGATATATATTCTTGCTTCTCTTCAAACCATACAAGAGAAAATTTCAGGTAGAGTGATCTGATTTCAGCTGCAAGAACTGTTTCCCTTCTTAGCTGGAATATTTCACAGGCAGCCAGGTACTACAGTGGATGGAGACTTGGATTTGCAGTCGAGAAGATCTGAGCTTGAATTCTGCCTAATGTACCAATTGGCTGTGTTAAGTCACTTAACTGCTACCTGCCTCAGTTTCCTTATCTGTAAAATGGGAATATGAATAGCACCCACTTCACAGGGTTGTTATGAAGATCAAACTCAGTAACACATGTAAAGTGCTTTGCAAGCCATAAAGCAATATAGAAATGTTAGCTATTATTATTATCATCATTATTGTTTCTTTCCAGGCAATTATTTCTGATCCTTACCATCACAGGGACAGACTGGCTGGTAAAAGAACATTTCCTGAATGGAATCCTGAAATCCTGAAAGAATTAATTTGCCTCCAAAGAGATGCACAGCTTGCTCCAGAGAATAATTAACTCTCTGTAAAATCAGCCCTGTTGTTTCTGAGAGGGCAGTACAAGAGAGTCACAGAATTATACCGGATGCTATGTTTGGCTGCAATTCCCTTAACTTGTTAAGCAACCATTTTAAACACCCATCTACTAGATTTTCTTTATTAATTATTTAGCTTTTTCATTGTGCTGTGGAAAACAGGATAGTTCTTAAATGGACTCTTTGCATTATGAAAATGAACAGATACATAAATGCTGACAATAACACATAACAGCGTACGTGATAAAAAAAATCACAAAGGAAAGAATCTGTCAACATCGCATCAACAAGGTCAATGTTGATGGCATAATCTTCTCAGCTACAAGAGTGACCTGGATTCTGCTCTAACTCAGCCTGAGTCTCTCAATCCCCTGGCTCAGAAAGAGTGAAAACACTTGACAGAGGATGTGCTGTCTCCAGGAAAGTTTATATATCATTTTGGTGAACTGTGCTCCTGTTTCCCACTCTTAGGAGGAATATCATACACTTACAGTCATACCTTCTCCAAACTAGGGGTTGTACAAACATCAGGCACGTAGGCACATCAGTTCCCTGCTAATGGAGCTATGGTTTGGTCCCATCATTCTGGAAAGCAATTTGGAATTACGCTAAGAAAAGTGACTCAAAGTTGCATACCCTTTCATCTGGAATTCTCCTGCCTGGTATGTACCCCAAGAAGGTCAATGATAAACAGAAAAGTCCTACAATCATCAAAATGTTTATATGGCACTTTTGCCATAGCAAGTAACTGGAAACAAAGCACATGACTGCCAGTTGGGGAACAGCTATATAGTGCATGGTACATGGATGTAATGGAATATTATTGAGCTGTAAGAAATAATGAATAATGAATTATAGTAACTGATGCAAGTGAAGTTAAGTAAAACCAATAAAATAATACTCACAATGTCTTCAACAGTGTACATAAAAAGAACAACCACCAAAAAATAGAGACTGAGTATTATAAAATTATAATGAGCAAAACTGGCCCAGATGAAGAGATATAGAGTGTACTTCTCTCCCTTAGCTGTAGAAGTGAGGGAACTATGGGTATGGAACACTGTATATAATGTTGGACATGGCTGATCTGTTGATTAGTTTTGCTGAACTGGTTTTCCCCCCTCTTTTATTCTTTATAAGGGATAGTTCTCTGGGGTTCTAAAGGAGATGCTGGGGAAGGTAGGTGATGTAAAAAAGACAGCAGCAAAATTCTTAAATTAAAAAAGAATTTTAAAAAATCTACAAGCCATATGGACTAAGAGGATGTCAAAACTAAAGGGAGATTACAATAGAGGGACCTAGAATAGAGGCAGAACCAAACTATGGAAAATGAAAACAAAATGAGAAAGTCTGGCTTGTCCTAAACACCTCAAAGATATTGTCCTCTGATGCTACGTAAGTTCTCGTGTTACAAGATTACCATAGTATACCAGGAAAAATGCCATGTGTATCTCATTTATCACATGTTAGTTGTGGCAACACCCCACTCTCATAAGTATTAAATACCAATAGAAAAGGTCATGGGTTTTTGTAATCATTTCCAGAAAAAGGAAGGGAGGGAAGAAGGGAGGAAGGAAGGGAGGGAGAGAGGGAGGGAGGGAGGGAGGGAGGGAAGGAGGAAGGGAGGAAGGAAGGAAGGAAGGAAGGAAGGAAGGAAGGAAGGAAGGAAGGAAGGAAGGAAGGAAGGAAAGAGGAATTTATTAAGCACTTACTTGTGTTAGGCACTATGCTAAATGCTTTGCAAATATTATCTCATTTGATCCTCAGAACAACTATGGGAAGTGTTATTATCATCCCCACATTATAGATGAGGAAACCAAATGATGTGCCCAGTCACCCAGCAAGTAAGTATCTGAGGTTAATCCTGAGCATACAACTAGGACTTTAGTACCAAAATTTCAATTTTTTTCCACCCTTGCTTTTCCTTAAATTCTTTTTAAAATATATTTATTTTTTAATTTTATTTTATTTTCAATTCCAAATTTTCTCCCTCCTCCCTCACCACTGTGAAAGCAAGAAAAATAAAGAACTATTATAAATATAATTTTTAGGGGAATTTTGAACCACTTAAAACAGATGATTTGCTTCTATAAATTCAGGACACAGAGGAGAAATATGAGGTTGTTTACTTCAGTCTTCAGACTAGATTCACCTACATAAAACTAAAGTGGAAACTTAGCATCATCATGGGCTTTGATCAGCTGGATGCCGCATATGTAATAATAGAAATGCCTTGCATTTTTGCTATTTTCCTCATCAAGAGATTGCCAGCACTTTGCAGATATTAGCTGGGGATACATTTCAGTACCTTTGTTTTACAGGCAGAGGACCGGATGCCCAGATTTACACAGCCATTGACTAAGTAATCAGCTGCCTGGGGAAGAGGCTTTAAGAGGCCCAGCTGGCCTCCACCTAGCCACTCTCCTATTCTACCTCATGCATATCGCAAATCGCTTTTGTCATCAATTCAAGAACAATTACAGGGCACTTCTAGATGGCCTAAAAAACATAATAATAAAGCCAGAAGAGATCCCTAGAAGTTACTACAGTTCTCCCTTGCCTTTCGTTCTTCTATTCATCATTCTTTATTTCACAATATTACACTCACATACTAGTTGGTTTTTTTTAGTTATTCCTCAATTGCTGGAGGAATCATTTCTTTGCTACCATGAAATGTTTATATGTATTTAGCATAGTGCATGGCACATAGTAGGTGCTTAATAAATGCTTTTTAGAGGAATAGTGGACTTTTGTTTCTATCTTTGATGATCCTGAATCAAAGGAAAGGGAAGGAAAGAAGGAAGAAGGAAGGAGGGAAGAAGGATTTACTAGGAGCCTACTATGTGCCAGGCACTGTGCTAAGTGCTTTACATACATGACTTCATTTAATTCTCACAGCAACCCTGCAAGGTAGGTGTTGTTATGATCCCCATTTTACAGTCACAGAAGTAGACCAGGGTCAGCACAGTTAGGAAGTGTCTGAGGTCAAATTTGAACTCAAGTCTTCCTGACTCCAGGCCCAGTGCTCTAGCCAACTGTACCAACTACCTGCTTCTAAGTGCCTAGTCAAAGTATATGGGGTATATGGGGTATATGGGGTGTTCAAGGAGAACCAGCACCTCTGATATGAGAGCTTCTCCAGCCTTTTTCAGGACTGCTCAGCCACCTTTGGTGTCCACTTTTCACCCAATTCTCATCAGTGGGTTCAAAAAACCTATAGGATGAGCAGCAGCCACACCCCAGTAAACTGTCTCAGCAGAGAGGCTAAGCCAGGTAGGTGGTGGCCTAAAATGAGACACTGAGTTAGGGGGATATCTACTCCAAGCATGTGAAGATTTCCCCTGGTAGAAGAGGTGGATGAAAACAATTTGTTCCAACAGTCATGATGGCCGCTGAAGCAGGTGCTGTGGAGCACTTAGATCTTAGTCAGACAATGAAAACTCAAGGTTATCCGCTGCACCCTCAGGCCATTGCCAGTCATCCTGACTTCTTTTGTCCTGCCACTGGACTTCAGTGACTCTGGAAGAGAAAATAAGGCTGATGACTGTGCAACTCTGCCTCACTTATATCCAATTCATGCTCAAGTCAAGACATCACCCTGTGATATCATTGGATCTCTTTGAAAATGAAAGACAAACAACAACAAAGTGTCTTAACATTTTCATCACTTTTCTTTAATTAGTACAGATTGGTAAACAAAATGCTTGGATTAACTCAAGCTCCACCAACAACAGTTAACTGTTTTCCTACAGCCCCTCCAACAATGGCTATGCCTGTTGTTGTCATCTCTGACCATTTTCAGTAAATGAATTAAAACCATAAAGTTGTTTTAATTTGCATTTCTCTATTAAAGATTTGTTTTTGTTGTTCAGTCGTGTCTGACTCTTCATGATGGCATTTGGGGTTTTCGTGGCAAAAATACTAGAGTGGCTTGCCATTTCCTTCTCCAGCATCTTACAGATGAGGAAACCGAGGCAAACAAGAGTAAGTGACTTGTCCAGGGTCACATAGCTGGTAAGTGTTTGAGGTCACATTTGAACTCAGGTCTTCCTAACTCTAAGCCCAGCACCACCTAATTGCCCTATTAAAGATTTAGAGCACGTTTTTATCTGGTCACATAGTTTGACATTCTTCTTTTGAAATGTGCCTATCCTTTTTTTTGCCCCTTATCTATTTATTATTTCCCTCACCTTTGGACGGAACTATTTGTCCAAATAAATCAGGCAGGTGGGAACTGTGTGCCATTATGCCACATCACTTGCAGTAAACTATTTTAACTTGGATGACTTTCTTAAATTCTTCCTTGTTTATTGATATTAATTTCCACCACCAACAAAATTTAAGCCCATTCATTTTTTCCTGGAGATAGAAAAGTTTTGATCACTTTCTATGAAAATAACACTTTATTTACTGGGAGACTGTCGATAAGCTGCCCGTCAGCTCTCACTGTTAGGTAATCTTACCTGTTGAAAGGTGACATCCTAATTGCTCAGCTCTCTTTGGAATCTGTATGTGATATGGTTGTTTAATTTTGAGCTAAAATCAGATATCCTACACAATGGTTTCATGTTTAATATAAACAAAGAGTAAATATACTATTACATCATTGTTTCCAATTTATTGATTTTTTAAAAAATTCTTGATGATTGACCTTGCAAATGATATGGTTCATATTTCATGTGGTTTTTTCTTTAGTTTACACTAAATCTTACAGAGCCCCTATAGCTAACGTCCAGTGTTAATCACCCAATGGCCAAAATCTGCTTGAAGTCAAAGTCATGTCAATGAAGTATTTGACAGAAAGAACTTGGAGGAACCTAATGAGTACAATCTTTAAAAGATCATAATCAAATGAGAAAATCTTTCCATAGTGTAGCCTTACTGGAGTATAAGAGTTAGAGAGAGGACCTTGGAGGTTAGCTAATCCAATTTCTTAATCTTACAGAAAACTAAAGACCAGAGTTAACAACAAGCATTTATTAAGCACTTATTGTGTGCCAGATACAGTCTTAAGTGTTGGAAATAAATATAAAAGCAGAAAGACAGTCCCTATCTTCAAGAAACAGAAAGTAGAGCTTGAGCTGAGTTTTGAAAGAAACAAGGAATTCAAAGAAGAGGAGGTACAGGGATGAATTCTAGGCATGGGGGACAGTCAATGCAACAACAAGGAAATGAGTGTCATTAGTGAGGAAAAGGAAGAAGGTCATTGTGGCTGATCCATAGAGTACAAGGGGAAAAGTACCACAGGAGACTGTTGGAAAAGGAGGATGGAGCCAGGTAATAAAAAGGCATAAATGTAATAGAAGCCACTGGAGTTTATTTGGAAGTGGAGCATACTCGCACCTACGTTTTAGCAAATTCACTTTGATGATAGTGATTAGAGAAAAACTTGAGTAAAGGAAGTCAATTAGAAATTTATTGAAATAATTCAGGTGAGGCACCATGAAGGCTTGAATTGGAGTGTAACTGTGAATAGAGTGAATGGGTCATATTCAAGAGATGTAGTGGAGGTAGAAGTGATAATGTTTAGGAATTAATTGCACATGTGAAGAGAATGAGAGTGAGGAGTTAAAGGTGACATGGAATTTTTGAACCTGGGTGACTAGAAGGATGATGGTTCCATCAGTAGAAATAGGAAAGCTCACAAGTGGAGTGGTTTGAGAGGTGGGGGAGTAAGTTAATAATTTCTACTCTGTTGAGTATGAGATGTCTTTGGGATGCCTAGTTTAAACTATCGAGTAGGCAGGAAGTGACACTGGAATGGAGATCAGGAGAAATACGTATGTGTGTGTGTGCATGTGCGTGTACGTGTGCACGTGCGTATGTGTGTATGATATCAAGATATGGAAGGCATTTTCACAGAGATGAGAATTCAATCCAAGGGAGTGGAACAAATAAGAAGGTAAAGAGAGAAAAGACAAGAGGGCCAGGACAGAACCTTGCAGAACACCCAGCACTAGTGAGAGTCATGGATGAAGATACGACAAAAGGGACCTAAAGCAGTCAGAAGGCAGAAAGAGAACCAAGTGGTGATCCGGCATCTAGGTGATTATCTGAGTGACCAGACTTGGGTAACTATATGTAATATTGTATTTAGAAATTATCCAGATTACAAATGCTTATTATGCACTTTTATGTGAGCTGTTATAAAGACTATGTAGTTATCAGTCAATAGATAGATGATAGATACATATATATTAACACATATCCATATATAATGTGTACATATATAGGTATATGTGTGTATAAACATATATGTGAGTATATGTATATATATACATATATATGGGTATGTGTAATACACATGTATATTACCAGGTTTTTAGAATAGTCCTATAAAAATATTTGGTGCAATAGAGCACCAGGCCTGGAGGTGAGAAACTTGGGTTCAAATCCAGCCTAGCTGTGTGACCCTAAGCAAGTCATTTAACCTTTGGTTGCTTCAGTTTCTCATCTGTAAAATGGGGATAATAATAGCACTTACCTTCCAGGGTTATTATAGGGAGAAAAAGAGATGATAATTATCAAGCGCTCAGCACAGTTCCTGGTACAAAGTAAGCACGATATTAATGTTAGCTGTCATTATATTATTATGACTATTTACTAATCTTACCCACAATAACTAGCCATGACTTCACTTCTCTTTGGGCTTCAGTTGCTACATCAGTTGAATAAGGCTAATTTATGATTTCAAAGCTTCATTCTATCTCCTGGACTCCTATACCTTCTCCCCCAAAACCATCCTTTTCCATCGTTACTCATCTCAGTAGGCTGAGTTCATTTGGGAGAACATAACCATTGGGTAATTTGTTACGTCTAATCAGGACAGTGAACAAAATGATGGATTTGGAGACAGAAGAACTAGTTCCTGTCACTTATTACTTTGTGATCTTGAATAAGTCCCAGCCTCTCTGGTCTTGTTTCTTCATGTTGGATGGCATAGCTTTTCAGATTCCTTCTAGCACTGAAGTTACAATTCTTTTCAGTTGTATCTTATTTGTAATGGTTCTTACATACTACTCATTCAGTCTTGTGACAGTGAAATAATATTTGTAACCATCCTTGGTTCTGTTAAAGTAACAGGAAAAGGAAAAGATAGCTAACTGTTGGCCTTCAAAAGGAGAGGAAAACCCTCACCTACTCCTACAAGACCTCCCTCCCCCAAAGAAGAAATAGAAGGTGACTAGGTTTTTTTAAATGGCATTTTTCTTTTTGTTCTGATTGAGTGGGAAATGTCTGAAGAAAAATTATGAAAGAAGTTTGGAAGGTTAGAGGAAGATGAAAGGCTAGTGGGTGGGTGGAGGAGTCATCGGAAGGGATAGAATAAGGTTAGGAATAGGTTGCTGCGGAAATTGGGATTACAACAAACCATATCATATTCATTTGTAGGCCAGTGCTAAGGTAGAGAGACCTGATTGTAAATTGATGAAGCTTTGTTGACCTCCTTTTCATTCCTCTCCCATGCAGACACATGATTCTCCATCTTCTTTTCTCTTGTTAAGTCAGCTCCGACTCTGCCTAATCCCATTTGCAGGTTTTTTTAGCAAAGATACTAGGGTGGCTTGCCATTTCCTTCTCCAGCTCATTTTACAGAGGAAGAAAATAAAGCAGACAGGATTAAGTGACTTTCCCAGAGTCACATAGCTAGGATTTGAACCCAGATTTACACTCAGGAGGATAAGCCTTCTTTTCTCCAGACCTGGCACTATCTATTACACCACCTACCTGCCCCAACTTCTTTTTACTGACTAGGCTTTATTTAAAGAATACTCTCCCATCTAGTTTCCTTCTCACCCTAGCTCCTTCTCTCTGAGATTACCTTCATTTGTAATGTATATATTTTGCATTTGTTTTACAACAAATGGAGAAGTTTTGAATGCTGTGGATAAGTTCACTTACCTTGGTAGTGTACTTTCCAGGGATGTACACATTGACAAGGTTTATGGACACACTGCCAGAGCTAGCTCAGCATTTGGGAGGCTCTGAAGAAAGCTTTGGGACAGAAGAGATATTAGACTGACTACCAAACTGAAGGTCTACAGAGCCATTGTGCTGACCTCATTGTTATATGCTTGTGAAAACATGGACAATCTACCAGCACCATGCCAGAAAACTGAATCAGTTCCATTTGAACTGTCTTAGGAAGATTCTGAGGATCACCTGGCAGGATAAGGTACTGGACACTGAAGTCCTTGCTCAAGATGAACTGCCAAGTATTCAAACTATGTTTCAGAGAGTGCAACTCTGATGGGCTGGTCATGTTGTTTGAATGCAAAATGTATGCCTGCCAAAAAGACTACTTTATGGAGAACTTGCATGGGGCAGGTGATCACATGGTGGCCAGAAGAAATGATACAAGGACATTCTCAAGGTCTCTCTCAAGAGCTTTGGATTTGACTGTGCAACATGGGAGACACTGTCACAGGACTGCTTAGCATGGTGGGCCCACATAAGAAAAGGTGTTGTGCTCTTTGAACAAAGCAGAATTGAGATAGCACAAAGTAAACACAGGATGCACAAATTTGAGATATCCACCCCAAATATTCATACGGGCTATCTTTGCCCAGCCTGTGGTAGAGTATCCTGAGCTTGTATTGGTCTGTTCAGCCACAGTCGGACACACTGAAATTTCGCTTTACAATGGTGATGTCATTTTGATCCTCTTCGAAGATGAAGGACAACCATCACCACCACCATATATCTTGCATATACATAGTTGCTTGCAAGTTGTCTCCTCTATTAGAAAGTGATCTCTGGAAGGGTAGGGATAGTTTTTACTTTTGCTTGTATACCACACACTTAACACAGTGTCTGGCACATAGTAAACACTGCATAAATGTTTATTGACTGACATTTAAAACTTGAGTTTCAGATTGTATCAAGGGAAAGGCTGGTGAGATAGAAAAAGTTTTAAAGGGTGTAAATTCAATTCTTTGCTTCCCCTCCCTGACTCTTCACCCCCTTTCCTCTGTCAAAAGATGGAGATATTAATTTCTTCCCTTTCATTTGAGTGGTTTTGCCCTATCAGTAAAACAGACAAAAGTTAGATAGGATCAGAAACAAGCACAGATTGCCTAGAACTCTGCTTCTTCCTCCCTGGCTATTTTCTTGAATACATTTAAGGATTTGTGGCCTCACTGGGGTGAGTAGGAGTAGATCATGAGACTCTAAAATTTAGATAGTTTTTGAGAATTGTTGTGCGGGGTGTGCTCATACTGCCATCAGCCAGGTGAGGAGCTCAGAGAAGCTGGTCTTCAGGTAGTAGATACTTTTCCTACCTTGGGAGGGACTTGACAAACCTTGCTTTCCAATAAATATCCTTCAAGATTCCAGAGTCATCTCTGTGCCACGATGAGACATCAGAGGAGGTATTCATTTCATAAAAATGGGGACTAGGTCTTAAGCAAAACACAACCCAAAAAAACCTACACACAACTGACAATCATAAAAGAGTTTGTTCAATTAAAATGTTGCAGGTGGAGTATGGAGAGCTGAGTGGACAGATTCTGGTGAACCACAACCTTCATTAGCCTCAATCAATCCTTAGGTTTTGGTGAACACCCAAGTATAGTCTCCAATGCCAACTGAGATTATATAGACAGACATGAAAGAAACTGACTTTTAAACAGGGCAGATGGCTATTTGGGGTTTTCCATGTCAATTCTGTATGAGCTGGAAGGAATCTTAGAGGCCAATCTCTTCATTTTACAGAAAAGGAAATTGAGACTCAACAGTTAATTGACTTTGCCCAGGACTGATGCAAAGTAAAGAGAACAAAACCAGAAGAACACTGTACACAGTAACATTAATATTGTAACAATAATCAACTGTGGAAGACTTAGCTCCTCTAATTAATACAATGACCCAAGACAATTTCAAAGGATCTATGATGGAAAATGCTATCCATCTCTGGGAGGACTGATTAACTGAGTGCAAATTAAAGCATACTTTTTTCACTTTGTTTTTTGCTTTTTATTTTATCTTTTTCCAACATGGCTAATATGGAAATGTTTTGCATGACTTCATATGTATAATTGATTTCATATTGCTTGGCTTCTCAGTGGGTGGGAGGGAATTTGGAACTCAACATTTTTTTAAATGAATGTTTAAAATAAATAAATTAAAAATAAAAAAATAAAGATGAGAAACATGAGGTTCAAAAGAAAAACCCACAGGACTTTTCTTATATGTACAAAATATTTAATAAATGTTTGTTGACAGAAAAAAATTAACTTACCTAGGGTCATACAGTCTTTCACTGTGTAAATAGAGCCAAAGGGGTGAGCAAATCATAAATAATTCAAGTCAACATGTACTTTAGCCAGATAAAGCAAATTTTTACTTGAACTATCTGGACAAAGGCCTCCAACATTCATGTCACTGACGAGGAGGACATGACCAGAGTGGTGCCATTTCTACAGATAACCTCAGATCCATTTTGCATATTGCCAGTCAAGAGAAGCAGTTAACAAAATTTATGAACTAAAATGGAAGTTGAGTCTAAAACTTGGAAGAATATCAGAGATGATATCCTGCATAATATAAATTCAAGGAGGGGTGTGTGTGTGTAAACATGTTTAAATAGTAAGAAACTACCCAACCAATTGTGGCATTTTTGACAGACATCACATTTTATCTGTCAAACCTGGGTGCCAAATTCAGATCCTTTGTGGTTTATCTTAGCTGCTACAGACCCCTAGAAATCAAAAGTGGTTTGTTCTAGGTAATTCTTGTTCTTTGCTACTTCCCATCTAAAGTACTTTAATAATCTGTGTCACTCAAATCTGTTTTCTCTAGCAATTAAAACATGGCAATCTTTTTCCTGTGTGTTTTGCTCATTAGATTCCCAGATGACTGCTAAACCAGAATCTTGGTCTGTTTCCACCCAGTAACCCAGAGAAGGTTCCATGAAACTAACACAACTAAGAAACACTTCATACTCCTTGACAGCAATAAAATAAAAAATAGACAATAAAAGGATCATAAACCAGAAAATGAGAATAGAAATATCAAACATAACGAGCTTAGAAACGTACGTGTAATGAGGCGTCCCAAGCACTATGCAGTCCTATTCATATCCAACAGATATACCTCCTGGAATTACCAAGAGATATGTACAGGAGGATGAAAGAACATCTTCCTCACCCCTTTGCCTTTTTGAGTCTGTCCATTGGCCTGTTGGGAATAATTCCCAAATGTCTTCCTTTCATGCTTGAAAAATTGGAAGAATTTGCTTTCCTTTAGTGTCTGATTAAGAGCTTCCTTCTTAAAATAACAACCCACTGTTTCTCACTCAGTACGGACTTTTGTTCATTCACAGGTCAGTGTGATTGAGGAAGAGGAGAAGAGAGAGAACATGAATAAAAAGTGATAGAACTAAAGGCATTCATTGAAATGTTAAAAGGTAATGCTACCAAGTCCCCAAGGTCACCATCATAGCCTATCTTTTTAAACTGTGAATTCTCCCTAGGAATGTGCTTGTTAATATTGTCTTTATAGTGAAGATTGTTTGAAATCACACTTCCTGGGCTGAATAATTTAGTTCTAATACTGCATATAGCAAAAAAGAATGAAATGTTCAAAACTGAAGTGAAATTGCGTCAAGTTTCATTGTTCACAATTACTGTTGTATTATAAATAATTCATCAGATAATGAATGACGATGGTCAGTGGTTTTGAAATAATTAAGTTGTATACAAAAGAACTTCAAATAATTAAGTAGTATCTAAAAGAACTTGAAAAATTTCCACTCCCCCACTTAACTGGATAAACACTGATTCCATATGCTTCATTATCTGTGGAAATATATCTCATGAGTTAGAAAGCAAGTTAAGGAAAAAACTTATTAAAGTCCCTTGAAAAATTGAACTATTACATAACATTGTGTGTTGTATACAGAACCATAACTAGTTATGATTATGCCTCCAGCAAATTCAATGAAAGGTAGGGGTGGCAGTGTATAGGAAATGGGTATAATTGGATCAGTCGGAGATGGATTTTAAGGTGCCTTCTAGCTCAGTATCTATGAACCAATGATCCTGTCCCCCACAATCCCATAGGATTGGCAGAGGGGTAGGAGGCATCAATAAAACCCTAGGGATGGTGTCTGTGTGGGGGGTGGGGGGAGGGGGAGTCATACCATTCAACTGGAAAGGATACTCACCCTGATGAGGGTGAAATAAAGTCCTTTTGCTCCTTGCTTGGGGAAAGGGGTGGGGGAGACTAGTTCTAATTATATATGTGTATGCCACAATTTTCCAAATGAAAAGAATCACACTTCTGACATCTAAGTTTAGATTTCAGATATAAACAGTATATATGTAAACATAAATCTGAAAAACATTAATAGACATTATAGATAAATGTATATATTAAGGGTGAAGTCCACAGAAGGGAAGACAAGTTCACATATCTGTTAACTAGGTTTTTGTGTACATTTTTTGGAAAACTCTAAAAATGCATTTGTTTGGAACTGGAGACTTCTCCATTGTTCTCATTAACTTATGTTAATGAATAGATTTCATGTCAAAATATCATATGCTTATGTCTTAAAGGGAAGATCATTAATGTTTAAATATGCTGACACTAATAAACAAAGCATGAGTCCAGTAACCTATTTTTTCACTACAGAACTTAAGACATAAATTCACCACCTTATGAATGTTTTTCCCTGCTAGGGGCATTGGCCTGTTCTGGTTTAGTTGTTTCTCATAAGCTATTAGAACTATATTTTATGTATGTCCCCTTTTCCTATGACCCATATTCAAAAATGACTCTCCTACTGAATGAATATTCAAATATTAACACATCATGTGATCATGCTAACACACTGTAATTCTATACAATATTATATAACTGATTCAAATACTGACATAGTATGTTAACATGCTAACATATTTTAAGTATACTTAATATATTATGGTTTCATGCATCTTATTTTAAGCAAACCTGATATTTGAACATCCGGACATAAATCAGAGGATTTTTCTTCACTTTGAAAACAATTATTTGCTTTATAAAATGAACTACCAAAAATTCTTTAAAATAATAAATCACTTATGATCACAGGATTTAGAGCTCAAAGAGACTTTAGTGACCGCCTAGTACAACTCCCTCATTTTACAGATGAGGAAACTGAGTCCCAAAACAACTAAAATGACTTGTTCAAAGTCACACAGGTAAGTAGCATGGTCAGGAGTTGAATTCAGGTCTTCTAACTACAAATCCAGCGTTTTTCAGTCTGTCAAGTTGATCCTAACAAGGTACAAGTCTCTATCACAGATGGCCAGTCCAGCTGAGTTTAATTACTAAATAGGAATTGTTTCTCTTTTACCTAGGAACTCTGATGATCTTCCCCTCCCAGTTTGATTGTTTTTTTAATTAAAGAGGCCATCCCTGGAGTTTAAGTACTTAAAGAAGCCTATTCATTGAATGGGTGTATCTCACTCAAAGTGAGAATGCTGTAAGAGAATGCTATAGCCTGAAAGGGCCAGGGTCTCACATTGCATTCTGAGCCATCTCCAGATGTCCTGATGAATATCAGGCCACTGGACCCAGATGGCTCAGGAGAAGAAAGTGAGGTTGGTGACCTTGCACAGCCCTTCCTCACTCATATCAAAGTCAACTGCAAGTCATATCATCTTGATGTCATGGTTCTCTTTGAGAACGAAGGACAAACACAACAACAAGAAAAGCTTGTCACCAAATTGGCTGCTGGGTGGTAATTTCCAGCCATGGTAACTCTTGAGGAACACCTACTTAAGTTGCAGAAAGGGTGTGATTTTCATTGGTGGAGGAAATACTCACACTAACAAAGTCACATATCCTTGAATTATTGACATAGGAGTTACTGAACTGGGATTGGTAAATCAGAAGTAAGCATCTGGGGTAACAGTTGTGCAGGAACCATAATATCCACCTTGCCTAAACCTCTAAGCCAGTTTAGGTCACACAGCTAAGAATATGAATGTCATTTATAAACATTACTGCTGTCCAGTTGTTTCAGAAGTGTCAGATTCTTTGTGACCCCATTTGAGATTTTTCTGGCAAAGATACTGGAGTGGTTCGCCATTTTCTTTTTCACTTCAATTTTTACAGATAAGGCAAACAGGGCTAAAAGTGACTTTATGTACAGGTAATTTTCCCATTCCACTTGGTTATTCTATGAGGAGAAACTAAAGTGGAAAAGCTGCCAAGAAAATATGGATATATCCAAGGTTACTCAGGCAGTGGGTAGAGGCAAGCTGGAAACCTCTGAAGTTTGTATTAGGTCACACATGCTCCCTTGGTTATTAGTGTAAAACACCCTGGTGATTCACACAGTGGAATGTTTGAGCCAAGGATGTCACCTAAAATACAGCACAGAGATATGGCTTTATCAGAGAATTACATAATCTGCCAATGCATCAAAGTAGTAAAGGAATCTGACGTTTAAAAAAAGGCCACCCCCACCTTCTGGGTGGTTCTCCCTCTTGCCAAAGAGGACTCCCAGCCACTTCCTTGGCTGGGCAGGTGACAGATTAAACCAGCCTTGGTGAAGTTCTCCAATCGGTCTATACTGTGTCTGGTTCAGTTTCATGCAAGAATCCAGCAGAGCACCTTAAACCTCAACCCTTACAACGCTGTTCCTGTATCCCCAGCTCCATAAAATCCCTGGGAGAGGTCCGATTTGGTGTGGAAGTTGTCTCAAGACCTCTGGCCAAATCTGCCCACGTTGGAGGCCTGGAGGGGGTGGGGTGGCGGGAGTGGACCCCTCTTTCCTGACTTTTTGACGCCCTCCTTCACAAAACGATTGCTTAGCGCCCTTCCTCCAACTTCGCAGCTTTATTAGGTCAGTCTAAACGCGGATGGAGCCCAGAGTGGGGGGGAGGGTCTGAATCCCACTTCTGCCACAGGCTTAAGTGACCTTGGGCAAGTCACCTCTCTTAAGTGGTTTTTTTCTTTTATTTAAATGAAGCAATTGAATTAAAAGACCTCTCTATTTCTTGGCAACTCTTCAAAAACATGCGGGTCCACAAGCTTTATTACGGGATTATTAAGTGCCAGTCACGGGGCTAAGCAAATGGGATACAAAGACAAAAAAAGGCAAAATCCAGCGTACCCCAGGGGGTCACGTTCGGGTGGGGGAGAAACCACGGGAGCTCCGGATCCCCTGGGTTTTACGTACACGAAGGTTACATTCTCCTTAGAAGTGCTGAGGCAAAGTGGGGATCGGGGGTGCCCCCGTCTCTGGGGCGGGGCGCAGGGGGGGTTCCTAGGGGCCACCTCTTTCTTCCTGCCTTCCCTCCTCCCCTACTCCGTCTTCCCCACACACCCCTACTCACACCACCCCTCAAGGCCACCCCAGCTTCCTGCCTGCCCTCCGCCGTCCAACAGCCTCGGGGCAGGGCAAGCAGAACAAGCCGCGACAGCCCCAGCCGGGCCCCCGCCCTGTTCCCGGTTCCTTCGCCTGGGTAACGCACTGGGCCCGGGGCTGGGCCTTTATATGCCTCCCGCAGCCCGCCCCGCACGGCGGCTTTCCGTTCCACCTTCCGTCCTCCTGCACTGGCACCATTGGCGGCAGCAGCAGAGGCAGCCGCAGCCGCTCCCGGGCTCTGCCCACTTAAAAGGCGGGGAGGCCGAGCCGCGGCCCGCCAGCCCCGCTCCCCAGCCCCGCTGCCCCCGGCCTGCCGGCCCTTCCCCCGGTCTGGCCTCGCCAGGTCAGCGCCCAGCCTGGGAGCGTGTGCGTGTGTTTGGGAGCTGCGCGTGTCTGGGTGGGAGTGCGCGCGCGCGCGCCCGCCCGCCAGCGCTGCGCCCGCAGGAGCCCCAGCTGTGCGCGCCGGAGCCCGGCTCCGAACCTGGGTCTCCCCCTCCCCCAGGCAGCGGAACCCCGGGTATCCCTCCTTCCCACTCCCCTCCCCTTCCCCTTCCCCCCCCCCCGACCCCCCAACTCCCGCGGCTGTGCAACAAGATGGCGGGATCGGTGGCCGAGAGAGACGCGGTGGTGGTGAGTGTGGCAGGGCGCACGGGAGGGAGGGAAGCAGACGCGGCCCCCCGCCCAGCCCCGGGCGCCCGGCTGCGGGGGCCCGAGCCGCGGGGACGGCCCCGCCGCCGCCCCTTGCCGGAGGTGGAAGGGAACGGGGCGGGGGGCGCGTCATCTGCACCTCCTCGCCGGCTCCCCAATACCTGTTAGCCGGAGCCCGAGCTGCGTGCAGACGGCCCGCAGGAGCGCGGCCGGGATGGAGGGCAGGGCAGGGAAGGAGCCCGGGGTGGACCTGGCCCGGGGACCATCGGGCGGAGGCTGGAGCGGGGGACACGGATGCCCGCCGCCCCCCGCCTCGCCGCCTCCCTCCCACCGGCCAGGTGCTAGCCGGAGCCGGCGGGCGTTAGGCAGAGTGTGCGCGCACGTGCACGGCCGGCGACTCCCGCCGTCTTCGGGCGGGCGCCCCGGGCCCGGCCGCCCCAGGTGGAGCTCGGCCGCGTCCCAGCCCGGGCCAGGTTGGAGGCTGGACCTTGGCCTCCCCGGCTCCCCCGCGGGGGCAGGCTGCGCCCTGTCGAGTCCGGGAGAGTCGGGGCCGGACGGCGAAGCCTTCCTTCGGGGCTGGGGACCTCTCGTTGAGTTGGCCCCGCAGCACTTTGGCTTTGCGTTGTGCCCTGCCCCGGGACATCCTCCCCGCTCCTTTTCTGTAAAGAACGTAAGGGATCGAAGGAGCGATGGAGCCGCGAAGTCCGGCCGTGGAGGGCTGGCCAGCCCGGACCGTGGTTCCCTGGCCCGGCCCTCCCCGGATTCAGCCAGGGCTCTGAAAGTGAATCTCTTGTGTTCTCTTCTTAGAAACTAGAAGATGGGCACTTAAACAACTCCCTGGGATCCCCGGTCCAAGCAGATGTGTACTTTCCAAGACTGGTAAACAATTTTATGTCCTTTCTTTTGGCCTGCTTCCTTCTTTCCATAGCCCAGGTCCTCCACCCTGAGGCACGTAGTAGGCTCTTTCTCAGACAGGCCACCGACCTCCTGTTCCTTTCTGCCCTTTCCAGATAGTACCGTTTTGTGGGCACATTAAAGGTGGAATGAGACCGGGCAAGAAGATCTTAGTGATGGGGATTGTAGACCTCAACCCGGAGAGGTAAGGCCTAATCGTTATCCTACCTAATTAGATGTCTTTAGTTCGGCTGGACTGCATTTCTTTTATCCTGCTTTTATAAATTTTGTTTTGAAGGTGGGAGAGGGGCACAGCTAGTGTTCAGAAGTAAAGGTGATGGTTAAAAAACAATCGATAAAAAGAAGATTTTAAAAGTCACCAGAGTCACTATCCTTATCATGGAATGCTGATGGGAGTGCCTAGCAGAGAAATAAAATTCTCCTCTCTCCCTTCCAGCTCTGTGGTTTGGTGCCTCTCGTTTCCTGGCCAAGGAAAGGCCAAGAAAATACCATGTTCCCATGAAAAGAATTTGTGCGAATCCCATCCATTTCTGCAGACAGCTATTTTTATCAGGAATTATAAATATAGACACATTTTCCCTTTGACCCATAGGGGGGGTTAGGATCTTTTCATCATTCTTTTTTGTGTTATGTGAAGCCAGTATGTGACTTAAAGAACCCACTACCACCAAAATTCAATGAAAGCCAAATACCATGAGTTAGTCTTCCCTTGATCAACCTCTGGGGATGTTTCTGGTCACTGCTAGTTTTAGCTGTGTTGCATTAGGGAAGACAGGGCAGTTCCTTTGGAGGGTTACAGAAAGGGAGACACTCCTTTCATGGAGTAATATGCATAATTGAAAATCTACGCATCATCCAAAATCCTAACTGTAATCCCTCTTCCCTTGAGTAAATTTTTTTTTCCCCAGCTCTGCTGGCAGGTAGCACAGTTGACTTAAGAACCTGGGTAATCTAGAAAGGATGTCAGATTATCCGATCCTGTATTAGATAAGGTTGGTTATGTTGGTCTTTCAGTTTCGAGATCAGTTTGACGTGTGGGGACTCCAAAGACCCTCCTGCAGATGTGGCCATTGAACTGAAAGCAATATTTACAGATAAGCAGCTGCTCAGAAATTCGTGTATATCTGGAGAAAGAGGTGAAGAACAATCAGCAATTCCTTATTTCCCTTTCATCCCAGACCAGCCGTTTAGGGTGAGTCCAAAGAACAGTATGCCACATGGGGATTTGGTGGTTGTAGCTTGTTAGTTGGTGGGTGGAGAAATATCCCAGCTGCTGAAAAGGAAATAGGCCATCTAAAAGCTGTAAATATTTAAACTTTGAAATGTTTAAAGGATTAAGTGTTGTACATTAATGTTTGCAGTAGTAGTCACTATTTCTGTTTGTGGGATAAATTGTATGGGCCCCAAGAATCACAGAAATGAAGGCAGAGAATACTAAGAATAGATATTTGGCGCACACCCATCCCCACTACCCCCCATCAGACCTAGCACTGTGCTAAGCACAATGACTCTTTAAATTACTCCCCTAGGATTGAATATTTCAGTCATTAAATAACAATTTACTTTCTTGTATATTCCCACTTTTCTTTAGGAATTAGGATTATCATTTCACTAGCCTATTCATTGCTGCCTCTCCCCTACAGTTTATGCCCCTGGGACTAGACAAGAGAGTGATACAAATACAGCCCTTCCTACACCCACTGTTGTGGTTTAAAATGTAGGAAGCTAGTGATAAAAAGTTTTGTGATGCCTCTCATTAGCATACGCCCCACAATTGGCAGCTAAAGTGTCATGGCTCTGTGTCACATGTACATTAATTATGCAAAACTCTCTTTGACCTCTCAGGGGCTGTCCCCTTGTTTGGGCCTTGAGCTGATGCAGTGGTTAGTGCACTGAACCTGGAGTCAGGAAATCTTGATTTCAAGTCCAGCCTCAGATGCTCACTGTGTGACCCTGGGCAAGTCTCTTAACTGCCTCCTGCCTCAGTTGCCTCATCCTTAAAATGCAAATAACAATAACAGCTACTTCCCAGGGTTATCAAGTGAGATAATCTTTGCAACATGTTTTGCAAACTTTAAAATACTATATATAAATGCTAGATATTATTATCATTATAATCTCATTCTAAATAAAATTTCGCCATTAATCTGCTGATCTTCATGACTTATCTGGAAAATGCCATGCATGAGATTTATGAGGAAATAATTACCGCTTCTCATCTTAAAAATAGAGGCAAAGCAGCATAGTGAACAGTGTTGTACTTGAGATCAAGAAGGCCTGGACTCGAATCCCACTTTTGACATTTGACAGTACAAGTCACTTTAACTTCTCTTGGCCTCAGTTTCCTCATCTATAAAATGGAGATAATAGATACCTGTAGTACCCACCTCACAAGATTGTGTTGTAAGCCTCAAAATGAGGTGATGTGATGTAAGACTGTTGCAAGCTTGAAACTGGAGAAATGAAGTTAGTCACTATTACAAATAGAGAAAGCAAGAGACAGACCTGCCCAGGATTGTACCCATTCACCTGCCATATGTGGGATTGAGGCCTGCATGAGGGATCCCAGAGTGTGACCTCTGGATGGGAGTAACTAAAGCTTCTTGACCAACATTTTAAAATAGCTCAAAAATAAATTGAATTAGAATTAGGGCCATCTATGTTAATATCACCTCAATAGTCATCTTAATTAGATGTGACTGATGTCTTGTGTGGAGTCTTTCCTTACATGGTGAACAACTATCTCTTAATAAATACATACACCCTGTGGTAAGGTGTAGTTAAGAAAGAGAGAATGAAGGCTTAGAGTTTGCAGTATGGAAGCAGGATGTTTGTTTGGCAAAGGCCCAGATGATGATAATGTAAGGTGTTCTGCAAACTTTAAAAGTGTTACATAAATGTCAATTACTCTTATTATGCTCTTTATTATTATATTATTCTTAATAGAAGTTGACCCAGTAGGAATTGATATGTCAGCTTCTGGCAGAGTAATAGAATTGTTTTACTTCAGGAGAAAACTCCTAATGAAATGACTGTTAGAAGTTTGGTAGGTAATCGCTGGTGACATTATCACACTCCTGCCAAAGGCATCGTTATTTCTTGGGTGTTGGGTATTTGAAGGCAGAAGCAATTGTAAATCTGTAAAATGTGCCTATTGCCTTCCTCGAAATTACAAAATCATGTATTAGGCCGAAATCATTGAAATTGCGTACTTCTTAATTTGCCATTTTGTTTTACCCAGGTGGAAATTCTTTGTGAACACCCACGATTTAGAGTATTTGTGGATGGACACCAGCTTTTTGATTTTTACCATCGAATTGAAACACTGTCCTCAATTGACACAATAAGGATCAATGGGGATCTCCAGATCACTAAACTTGGCTGACCTCGCTGCCCATCTCATCATCCCTATTCCAAATAGGAGTAGATGTCACCCTCGATTATCTGGAAGAACATTCCTGCCAGGATATGGAGACTTAACAAAAACAAAACAGACATAAACAAACAAAAAGACAAGCTTTCCAGTCTCTTCTGTGTGCAGTTTAAACTCAAAATGAGGACTTGAACCAGGATTTACCCTCATGAAGAAGCTTTTGGGTAACAGACACTGAGCCCTTGTCGTGGAACAAAGTGATAACATTTATGCCGGGTTTTGTTCCTATGAAACTAGAATGGGTGTGGGGTTGTTTGGGGGCTTAATTGGCAGCAGTGTGTTCATCTTTCCTCTGCAAAAGAAGATCTGCAAACACAAGTGCTAAAATAATTTTTAAAACGGTACACAGAAAAGTTTTCTTTTGTGCAACCAGTTTCTGCACTGAAGTAGATTCATGTAGCACAACCAATAACATTTTAGTCAGGGTATTTACATAGAATGTAGATTGTTCAAGTTTTTTGCACAGCATAATATTAATACAGTTTTTAAAGCTTTCTTGGTAGTTTATTTATTTATACTCGGTGTATGTATTAGAAAAATAAGCAATGTTATTGAGTACGTACAGAGAACAGCGAGTCATGAAGTTTTGAATGTACAAATGACTTAGGTACGTAGGATAAAGTAAAACTTTCATCATTTTTGAAACACATATACAATTGTTTGAATAATTGAGTTCTGGTGGTGTCCTTTACACCCCTAAAATTAAACTCCTTTGGATTAGTTGCTCTAAATGCTTTAGGGGGAATGGGGAGAACTTTGCAGTAATTTAAGTAAAATTATTTCCCATGCTGTTGGTCATTACATGTAACTACATTTACACTGATTTTGCTCCTTTCTGTGAATTGACATGATACATAATATGGCTTCCCTAAGGGTAAATTCTCACGTTTTCTTGGAATTTATACCATGACTTATATAATTGCTTAATTAATCAAAAATACTTATGAAGTGATTGCTAAGACAATATTTTTAAAAATGTACTTTACAGGGACTTTCAACTTATTATGAAAACTTATTATGAAAAGGGTATTTGCGACACAATAGACAGCAAAATAAGAATACCAAGAGAGCTAACTTTCTGGATTTTGAAATAAGGAGAATAATGTTTATGCTGTACTGATAACAGTTGCCCAGTTTCAGGGTTCAGAACCTAGGTCTCCTTTCATGTCACTCTTAGCAATTTCCCTTTGCTTTGGCTCACTGTTACAGATTGACAAAATCTATTATGTCCTGTCTATTGATCCATGCAAAGGGAAAGACTAGAATTGAGGTTGGATCCCAACTAAGTAATGTTTTTTCAAAGGGTTAACTCTCATATTGTCAAGCTTTTGAGTGGAGACAGTTTTAGGCTCAGCGGAATTTTGATACTGTATGCCAGCTAGGCTGATAAATGGGTGTGGTTTCTCCAGGGAGATGTAGATGGTACTGTAACTACCCATGGAGGGGAGGTTTAAGGACTGGACTCAGAGCTCCACTCTCCAAGGCTGTGCTGGTGGCATTGGTTAGAACTTCAGCATTAGTAAGGGTCCCACAGAGAGCAGAGTGTGGCATGGGAAGAGAGACTGAGGGCTTCATTTTGACTCCCAGCTCTGCTCTCTGTGTGATATTTCTGTGGCCACAATGAGAAGGTGTTGGACCATATAGATGATGGTCTCTAAGGTCTCTTTCAGTTCCAAAACCTAATGATCTTAAGAGTGGCTGTGGGGGTGGGGTAGGGTGGGGGAGGTGTATTTATATATAGTTCAGATTTTGTTGATAGAAAATTGAGTCTTGTTATGGTCATGTTTGCTTTTTAGTAATTTTACACAACATGCAGATAAATGGAAATGACCAGGTCGTTTCCACATGTCTAAAGAAGGTAGACAGTGTTTCAGTACCAAAGTATAATCTTTTTTTAAAAAAAAAAAAAAGAGGAAAGAAAACCAAAATCATGAGGTTTGAGGATTCTTCCCCTATCTCAGAAAGCGTTTAACACAGTCTCATTGTGTTATAGAAGATTCATTATCCCCTTGGATCCACTTTGCTCAGAACAATTTTATGTACTAGTTTGGCTATACTGCCTTTGATCAACTTTTCTCACCTTAGAGAATTGTAAACCTCCCTTATTCTGAAGAGAGTTTGTGGCTATTTATAGCATCACTGGACTCTGCTCATCATTAAATGAGGAAAGTAACCCACCAGCTACATAATTCAGCAGAAAATAGAGGGCACTTGAGTGTAACTGGCTGGAAACAACTCAATTCTGCCTACTTATCCCTGAACCAATTAACGGGTCTTTAGACAGCTTAGCAGCAAAGGTACAGTGTTAACCCTTTCATCTCAACTCAGAGAGGGCCTTGAGAGCCCATAATAAGCCTTTTCAGGAATGCATTTTAACTGTGAGAGAGCTTGATTCAAGGGCTGCTAAATTGTAAGGTGAATAATCCTGTGGTTTTAATCATTTTTTAGCAGCAACTTGAAAATAATTTTCACCTCTCATCCTTCTGTGAGGTCTAAGGTGGGAAATGAAGATGAGAAAGTAACAATTTAAAATTTCATGAGAAAATGTTTTGTCATGTAGGCAGTTACTGAATACCAGAGCCCTCATTTCCCAACATGATTTAAATCATCCCAAATATCAGAATTAGACTATGAAAAGGTAAAGTAAGCTTCATTGGGGGTCCTTAGACCTCTTTATGTCATGGACTCCTTTGGCAGTCTAGTAAAGCCTAGGAACTCCTTCTCAGAATAATTTTTAATGGCATAAAATAAAGTAAAAAGTATTACAAAAGAGACCAGTTATATTGAAATACATTCTCAAAGTATTTTTAAAAACAAGTTTACAAATCACTGAGTTAAAAACCCCTGCTTTAGACAATCTGTTGTTTCCTTCCTACAACACTGTGTCTGTAAAATGGAATTGAACTTGGTGTCCACTCTTTGAGTTGTCTAAGGAACTTATCTTTTAAAATTTTGTTTTGGACATTTTTCCAATGGAGCTGATCTTCATTTAGAACTCCTTATAAGGTTCCCTTATAAAATTGATATAATGATTTTCATTTGATTCAATTCCCCCCAAAAACGAGGGAAGGAGAAATATTGCCTTGACAGAAACAGCCTTGACGTTCTTAAACATTCATGTAGAGATAGTATTCCTATCAGATTTTCAAAGAAACACTTTCTTATTTTCTGCGTGGTGTAAAAATGTTGCTAAATGTGTTATGTCACTGCTGAAAATTATTTGCACTAAAATAAAAGAGCATTTTGTACAAAGTATTTTTCACATCTTCTAATTTGCCTTAAGTACCAAGTATAATAAATAGTATTCCATATTCCTTTTTCTGAAACCCCAGCTTTAGCCATTTGACAGTGATTTAGCTATTTCAGCAGACCAGTCAAAGGCTAGTGTTTTAGGGGGAGAAAAATATATTAAAGGGAGTTGGGTTTTGTTTTTGATTTAAAGAAGGATCTCCATCACTCACGGGTCTGGCCAACACTGACTAGGTACATTGGGGTGAAGAATGAAAGAGAGAATATAGGGAAAGTGATAGAGGAAATTATTGCTTGCATATTGGCAGGTGTTTAAGAAATATTTGAGTGAATGAATGTGATCCTAGATGTATCTTTACTGTTTTAAGATTGTATTTCTTAAGTTTTATTCTTTTTAAAGCATGTAGCTGGGAATCAGGAGAGGAGCAAAAAGAAAAAAATCCCTGGAGGGTCACATATAGACAATAAGCTTTGACTTTTCGTTGCATAGTATCTGGTAAAACAATATTTGGTATTTAGGACCTTGACAAGTTTCAATCAACTCAACAGCGATTAAGCACCAACTGTATATGTTATACCTAATAGGCACTTAAAATGATTACCATGCATGTAGTGAATATATGAGTAGTATGAAATAAATTAAGCCACAGGAAGCATTCAGGGCCAGTCTTATCTTTCAAGTGGTCAAATATCTCAGAGGTGCAAAGCCAAAGGAGCTAGCTTACTACTCTTGCTTGGTAACTTTCTGTATGAGTCAGGGCCAATTTTAAATGCAACGTGGACTCTTAATCTGAGAGAGAGTCCTGAGGGAAAAGATGTTGAGTGTCAAACACAAATGTGCTCTCCAATTAGGAAAATTCCTTCGGACAGTATACCATGACCATTTTAACTTTACCTCCCCACTGAGGCTAGAATAGTAGAGGGCCATGTACCTTC
The DNA here is from genome assembly GCF_028372415.1 of Notamacropus eugenii. NCBI lineage: Eukaryota > Metazoa > Chordata > Mammalia > Diprotodontia > Macropodidae > Notamacropus > Notamacropus eugenii. Next base: position 640,055,256 of record NC_092872.1, on the reverse strand, counting down.
AGATCATTCTAAATATAGTAAGAGAATTGAATTGTAAAGTAATGGGTCTGTGATTCTGCTATGGCTGATTTTTGTATCTACCTATAAACATGATGTTCCATTGTCCATCAAAACAAGGCCATTGTCATGGTTGTTAGCATCTTCTCATCTGCCCCTCTAAAATATAGAACAGAATTGTCTATATGATAGTTGCTTTATGAATAAGAGTTTTATAAAAACCACAGGGCTCATGGTGTTGGAATTTTGATTTATACCAAAAGACTAGGGTAGTGAGTCACACTATTGTGAAGAAAAAGTAGGTTGGGGTAAGGGTGGGTGGGTAGGGGAGCATCCTTTATGGGGTTGGCAGATATAATAACTCTTGAAAAAATAAGGACTATGTTTCTAGCTACTTGGTGTATTTTCAGAGAGACGTGCATATAAATTGAGGTTTGGGAAACATAATGAAAGCATTTAAGAAGCAAAGGAAAACTGCATAAATTAATACATAGCATATTAGTCCTAAATTTCAAACACTCTTCCACAAGAAAAATGTAGCTAAATTAAAATGTGCTTCTTTGCATCCTATATGTCAAGATACAGTTGCCTCAAGTGAGACTCATTCTTAATGATTTTAATTTCACAATGTTTTACTCCCAAAAGATTGTTTTTAAAAACAGAGAACACCCATTCAAAAGAAACAATTAAAATGGGTGTATCCATGATGCCCAACAATGCCTAACCCCAAATGGAAGGGGGAGAAAATCCACAGATGCTTTCCCTTGCTTTGATACACCCTACCAATTCTTAGAAAAATATGGGATTATGTGAACAAACAGCCAGGGTAAGAAGGGATCCTTATTTATTTGATATAGTAACATAAGCTGTATAATAGACTCTTATGCACCTAATAGCCTTTTCCTGGGCCTTTTGGATGTTGTAGGATATTTAGGCCTGCAAGTCTTTCGTGAGTAATAATGAAATATTCTTCTAATAACCCTTGCATCTCCCTTTATGTGATGGTGTTCACGGAACAATATACATCTTATGCCATAACTACTTCCATGATGTTTAAATACAGCAAAATACAACAGAGCTTACTCATTCTGATCAGATAGGATACAACCAGAAATGCAGTTGGCTAAGGAAAAGGATGAGTGGGAATCAGAAATGGGAAGATCTGTTCCACCAATCCTATGCCAGTCATAATTTGTTGTACCTATTTGGGCAGGTCATCTAATCTCTCTGCTTTAGTCTGCCTTTCTACCTAGAAGATGGAAATCATAGGATCCCATGATACTTATTAATGACACGTGATGACAAAGTGGTTTATGAATACAAGATAATGTTTATTAAAGGTGATAATCCAGGATCAATATAAATGTGAAATGAATTTCTATACTCATCCTCCATGATTTTTATAATGAAAACTGTTAAAAGTGCTTCCTTGAGTCTGAATATTTTAAATTACTATAGTCTACTTGTAAGTATGCAACCCAGAATACTGAAGCATAACTAGCATTAGAAATGTATTAGCTGCCTTTCAGAAATTTTGGAAAAATATACTCAATATTTTTAAATCTTTACATGAAAAGCTATATAGCCTTCTTCTAATGCAATAACAATGATTTTCACATTCAGCTCAAGGGATTATTTTTATTATTCTAAAGATGTACCCAAGGTATGCATTAGAGGACTTGAGAATATGGGAATCCTAAACCATAAGTCTATTTTTCTGTGTTGTGCCACTTTGGGAAAGACCTTTTAATAAAAAATGAATGTGAAATGTATATATATGATGCAGTGTATTTTGTTGCCTTTTGGTTCTAAATGATCCTTACCCAAATTTCTTTCATTTTTCAGTCAGTAGGATCCAGGATCCAGATGCTTCAGGTAAGAGTGGATGACCCTTCTACCCAATGACAAGCCTAATAATAGTCATGTACTATGGTTATTACATTCATAGTTTTATTTGTACATTCTAACATCCTTTGCATCTAGTTCCTGAGAAGCAATGAGGCCTAGTGGATCAGGAATATCTGAGTTTATGTGCCACCCTCTGTCATTCCCACCCACCCACCTTCCCCAAAGCAAAAAATCCTGTGGCTAACCAGAGTAATGACTTGGCATCACCTTATAATTGACATCTTCTGTATTAGGGAGATAATGGACTCTCTCACTGGAGGTTTTGAAGCAAAAACCACAAAGACTAGAGGACCACTTGTTGGGGACATTATAGATGGGAATTTTATTCATGTATTGCTTGGACCAGGTAATGCTTAAGGTCTCTTCCAACACAGAGAATCTATGATTCTGCATGTTATACTGTGATAAAATCATCCTATTCTGTTGGTTATTGAGTACTGGAGTAATCAGCCTTTTAGATTGAAAGGTAAAAATGTCATTCTTTACATACTTAGAATCATTAATTTCATGTCAACGTCAAGATGGTTTTTGTCTAGTCTCTTGGTTTATTGAATTCCTAATCAAACATTTTTTGTTTGTTTGCTTTATTTTGAGACTGGGTCTCCCTACCTCCCCCAGGCTGGAAATACAGGCTCAGTCACAGGCCCAATCTCAATACTGACTAGCATGAGGTCTTTGATCTGCTTTATTTGTAACCTAGGCCTATCATCCCTGGTTGGGCAGCCTAACCCTGGCCTCATGGTATTAGTGCAGGACTTAGTTTCTGACACTTGATTGACTTCCTAATGAGCTCAATAGATCCATCAGCATCAGCATTGAGATTACAGGCCTGAGCTACCCTGGCTACACCCAGACCTACAGGTCACTTCCTTTGTCAGGCTGTCCTTGCTCATCCTGCCTCCTATTGGTAGCAAACTTCCCCATGAGACCTTAGGTCATGTTTGTTTTTATTGTAATGGTCATATTGTGTACTACAGATACTTCTATTTGTATCAGATATTTCTATGAAATTATAAATCCAGCTAAGGGTAAGGGACTATGTCTTATTTCCATTTCTATATCCTGAATAGTGTTTCTCACATATTTGTAGAATGAATTCATAGTCAGTCTTGACTGGTAATATTAATGGGTTTCTCAGCCTCAGACAGAGGAAGGGGGTGGGGAGAGGGAGGGAGAGAGAGAGAGGGAGAGAGAGGCTATTACTAGTAGTACACAGCTCTGGGGTATACTCCTACTACTGGGACATATGGGGTGTTCAAGGAGGATTGGTACCTCTGGTGTAAGGGTTGCTCATCTTTGTACCTTTTGTGTCTACCTGCTACCCATTTCTTACTGTGACTCTGAGAAGCTGTAGCACGAGCAGCAGCCACAACCTGGTAAATCATCTCAGCAGAGATGAGAGAGGAAGAGAAAGAGAGGGAGAGAGAGAGGGAAAGAGAGAGAGAGGGAGAGAGAGAGAGAGAGAGAGAGAGAGAGAGAGAGAGAGAGAGAGAGAGAGAGAGAGAGAGAGAGAGAGAGAGAGAACCTACTATATGCAAGGCTGTCTGCTAAGTCCTGGTGGGATACAAAAAGCTAAAAAAAAAGGTTGCCTCTGCTGAAGGAGTTTACAATATAATTGGAAAAATAAGGCTTACACAGTTTTTAAAAATTATAATAAAAGTCTTCCTAAAAGTACCTAATAAGTGATATAACTCAACTTAATTGGATTACGTTGAAATATTTGTTTCTACCACATGCAAAACACTATTGGATGCTGGGAATTCAAAACTGAAAAAATAACATAGTCCATGTCCTCAAAAGTTTATAATCCACTAGGGGGCATACCACCCTCTTTTTTATTAAATTAATTATATTAATTTAATTTAATTAATTCCATGTGAGGCAGGTAGGTATTGTAATGAATAGTGTCCCTTACCTGGAGTCGAGAAATGACTTTAAATTTTACAGTAGCTTTTGAGTGATTAACCTGGGCAAGTCATGTAACTTCTTTCTACCTTAGTTTTCTCATCTGTAAAATGAGAGTAGTAATAGTACCTGCCTCACAGAGTTGTTTGTTAGGATCAAATGAGATGATATTTGTAAAGCAATTTGCAAGCAGTGTATAAATACTAGCTGCTATTACTACTACCGCTACTACTGCCACCACCACCACCACCACCACTACTACTACTACTACTACTACTACTACTACTACTACTATTACTACTATTGCTAATGCTGCTGCTACTGCTACTGCTGCTTAATACTACTCTTTGCTGTTACTACTATTACTAGTAGTACACAGGCCTGGGGTATACTCCTACTACTGGGACATATGGGGTGTTCAAGGAGGATTGGTACCTCTGGTGTAAGGGTGGCTCATCTTTCTACCTTTGGTGTCTACCTGCTACCCATTTCTTACCTGTGACTCTGAGAAGCTGTAGCATGAGCAGCAGCCACAACCTGGTAAATTATCTCAGCAGATGGGCTGAACCAGGTTGAGGGTAACCAATAGGCTCAAATCCATTGATGAGTTAGGAGGATGTCTACCCCCAAGAATGTAAAGATGTCCCCTGACAGAAAGGGCAGATGAGAATAAGTTGTTCCAGTGGCCATGAAGATGGCTGAAGCAGATGAAGGAGCGAAGGTCATCCACTATATCCTCAGCCATTACCAGTCATCCTGACTTTTGTCCTCACACCCAACTTCAATGACTCTGGAAGAGATAATGAGGCTGATGAGTTTGTGCAAATTCTGCCTCACTTAAATCTAATTCATGCTGAAGTCAAGGCATCACCTCATGATGTCATTCTTCCTCTTGAAAAATAAAGGACTATGGGGACTAATGAAAAGAAATGCTAGCAAAGGTGGCCTAGAGCTATCAGATCTCAAATTGTATTATAAAGCAGCAATTATCAAAACCACTTGGTACTGGCTAAGAAACAGAAGGGTAGACAAGTGGAATACGCTAGGTACTCAAGACACAGACAACGGATATAGCAATCTACTGTTTGATAAACCCAAGGACCCCAGCTTCTGGGATAAGAACTCAGTGTTTGACAAAAATTGCTGGAAAACTGGATAACAGTGTGGAGGAAATTAGGCGTAGACCAATGCCTGACACCGTACACAAGAATAAAGTCCAAATGGGTACATGGGAATAGATGGGTATAAAGATTGATACTATGGACAAATTGGTGGAGCAAGGAATAGTGTATTTATCAGATTTATGGAGAAGGGAAGAATTTTTGACTAAAGAAGAGATAGAAAGCATCATTATGAAGTGCAAGATGGATAATTTTGATTACATTAAACTGAAAAGTTTTTGCACAACCAAACCCAATGCAACCAAGATTCAGAGGGATGCAGAAAACTGGGAAAGAATTTTTGCAGCTAGTGTCTGTGATAAAGACCTCATTTCTAGAATATAGAGAACTGAGTCAAATGTACAAAAATACAATTTATTCCCCAATTGATAAATGGTCAAAGGATATGAACAGGTAGTTTTCAGAGGAAAAAATTAAAGATATCTATAGTCATGAAAAAATGCTCTAAGTCACTATTGATTAGAGAGATGCAAATCAAAACAACTCTGAGGTACCATATCACACCTATCAGATTGGCTAACATGACAAAACAGGGTGATGGTAAATGTTGGAGAAGATGTGAGAGATTTGGAACACTAACTCATTGTTGGTGGAGTTGTGAGCTGATCCAACCATTCTGGAGAGCAATTTGGAACTATGCCCAAAGGGCTACAAAAATGTGCATACCCTTTGACCCAGCAATACTGCTTCTAGGACTGTATCCCCAAAAGATCATAAAAATGGGAAAGGGTCCTACATGTACAAAAATATTTATAGCAGGTCTCTTTGTGGTGGCCAAAAACTGGAAATCAAGGGGATACCCATCAATTGGAGAATGGCTAAATAAATTATGGTATATGAATGTAATGGAATACTATTGTGCTATAAGAAATGATGAGCAGGAAGACTTTAGAGAGATCTGGAAAGACTTATATGATCTGATGCTGAGTGAAAGGAGCAGAACCAGGAGAACTTTGTGCACAGCAATGACCACAGTGTGTGAGAGTTTTTTCTGGTAGATTTGGAACTTCAATGCAATGCAAGGACTTAAAAAAATTCTCAATGGTCTTTTAAGGCAAAATGCCTTCTACATCCAGAGAAAGAACTATGAAATTCAATCACAGAATGTAGCAGATCATTGTCTTTTGTATTATATTTTGGTTTGTTATGTGGTTTCTCCCATTCATTTTAATTTGTCTATACAGCACGACTATGGTGAAAATGTATTTAAAAGGAATATATGTGGAGAAGCTATATAAAATTATATGCCATCTCAGGGAGGGAGGGGGAATGGAGGGGGGAGGGAGGAGGAAAAAATCTAAGTTATATGGTAGTGATTGTAGAACACTGAAAATAAATAAAATTAATAAATTAAAAAATAAATTAAAAAAAGAAAAAGAAAAATGAAGGACCATTATCATCACCACCACCGACTACTACTACTCTTACTAAAATAACACAAGGTAGAGTGAGATTGGGCAAAATGAGGGATCTAAAAGATTCTCTCAGAAGATTTGATGAGAGGGAGAACACTTTCAGCTGGGGGAGGGGAAGAAAGAGGATCAAGAAAGACTTCATGGATGGTACTGCTGAGTCATTTCAGTTGTATCTGACTCTTTGAGACCCTATTTGGGATTTTCTTGGCAAAGATATTAGAGTGGTTTGCCATTTTCTTCTCTATCTCATTTTATAGATGAGGAAACTGAGCAAAGAAGGTTAAGTGACTTGCCCAGGGTCTCACAGCTAGTAAGTATCTGAGACTGGATTTGAAGGACGAGTCTTCCTGACTTTAGGACCACCACTCTATGCACTGCACTACCTAGCTGTTCCCCATCCCCTGCCCCCATGGAAGAGGTATCACCTAAGAGGAGTCTAAAAAGGGAAGGATTTCAGCAAGCATAAACAAGTTTGTACAAGGTAATGGTCTATACAAAAGAACAGAGATGAAAAACAGTAAAACTAGATCAGAAAACAGCTAGTAGTAACCAGTCATAAATTTATAGTCTGAAGAGGTCTTAAAGACTAATTAAGTCCAAAGTGTTCACTATACAGACTGTGACTTGCACAAGATCATACAGACTACCCTAAGTAAAAGAATCAGGATTTGAATCCAGGTTCTCCAACTCTCTTTCTTTTTATTTTTTAATAATTTATTTTTATTTTTCCCCTCATGTTAAAACAATTTTTTTAAACATTTGGATTTTTTTTTAAGTTTTAAATTCCAAATTCTATCCCTCCTTCCTTTCCCTCCCCACTCCCTGAGATGGTAAGCAATCAGATGTAGTCTAATCCTCTTTTTATCACACCATTGATTAGACTGTAGCATTAGTAAAGGGGCCCTACTTTGGCTTAATGTATGGAAAAATTACTTAGTAATTCATGCTTTCCTGAAAGGGAGTGGGCTGTCTTTAAAGAGGGAGGAGCATTCTCCAGTCACTAGGGATAGTCAAGTGAAGGGTAGGGGACCAGCTGTTTGTGTCAGTTATGTTGTAGAGGGAGTGCTTTTCAGGAACGTTTCAGACTGGTTAACCTCTGCATTGTGTTCCATTGAATGCATTATATGATTTTGGGAGCCATCTGAGGCTGGAAAGGTGGGTTAGAGCTAGACTGTGTGGGGCCTTAAATGTCATATTTATCCTTGAAAGGTTTTTGAGCAAGGAAGTGTCAAAGTCAGACCTATTTATTAGGAAGATCATTTTGGTGACTATATAAATGGATATACTGGAAAGGAAGGAAGAAAATAGGAACAGGGAGACCAGTTGAAAGATGGTAATTCAGACAAGATGTCATTAAGACGTGACCTAGGGTGGTGGTAGTAAGAGTCAAGAAAAGGCAATATAATAGTTAACATTTACCACTTTAAAGTTTGCAAAACACTTTCGATATAGGATTTCAATCAGTCTTCACAACAAGCTGGTGAGGCAGATCCTATTGTCATCCCTAATTTACAGATGAGGAAACTGTGTCATAGAGAGGTTAAATAACTTGTCCAGGGTCACACAATCAAGAAGTGTCTGAAGGGAGGATTTGAACCCATGTCCAGCCTGACTCCCAGACCAGCATTTTTTCTACCTCACTAACCTGGCAGTTAGAGAGTGTGTAAGAGATAGAATTAACAAGATTTTGCAACTGATTTGGATATGGGGAATGAGGAAGAGGAAAGCATCAAAAACAATCCTGAGATCTTTAAACCTGAATAACTGAGAAGATGGTGGTGCCATGAACAGAAAGAGGGAAATTTAGAGGAGAGTCAGGTTTAAGAAGGAAGTTTTAAATTCAGTTTTGAACATCAATCCATCACTAAGCTCTGGTGAATCACCTATTACATGGCAGCCACTGGGATACAGAAATAAGAAATGAGACAATCTATTCCCAGAGACTTGATATTTTATCAAGGGAAATAACAAGATAGATAGATAGATAGATAGATAGATAGATAGATAGATAGATAGACAGACAGACAGATAGACAGATAGATGATAGACAGATAGATAGATGATGGATGGATAGATGATATAGATAGATAGATGATAGATAGGTGGATAGATAGATAGATAGATAGATAGATAGATAGATAGATAGATAGATAGATAGATGTATTGACAGAATAATACAAGGAAGTTAAAATACAAAGATGTTAGGAAGGGAAAACACTAACAGCTGGAGAGGGGGGAATCAGGAAATGGTTCATGTAGGTGGTGCTGGGGCTGCATCATGAAAGGAGGAATTATGTGGGACAGTGGTAAGGAGGGAGTGCAACGTAGGAACTGAGGAAAAAGTTGTTGCAAAGGTGCAGAGAAAGGAGTGCCATGCATGAGCCAGGGACTGTTTGGACTAGAGAGTCTAGAAAGGAGATATGGAAGAAAAACTCAGCATTCTTCTCCTTTGGCACAAATCTGTCAGTTACAAATTTCTTAGGTGTCTGTCTGAGCATGGTTGGGTAGAAAGAAGATGAGATCAAAAGGGAAAGAGTTTCTGCTACTAACTGAAAACCTTTTTGACCGAGCTATTTATCTTCATCAACAAAAGTGTTCAGAAACAACATAATATTCTAAAAGTGCAGAATTTAGTTTTAGGGATTGACTCACCGAGTAGAACTAAAGACAAGTTAATGCTGGGAATTCTCAGAGATAATCTGTCTCCCTGGAAAACAGAAAGCTTGGGTTTAATTCCTGGCTTTACAAGCTGTGTAACCTTTGAGTAAGTCCTTTCACTTCTCATAGATTCATATATTGTCAGAGATGAAAAGGACCTTAGAACTCGTCTTGCCTCAATTCTACAGATGTCTTTGTTTCCTCATCAGTAAAATGAGGGTAATTACCTACCTCTTAAGGGCGTTGTATGGATTAAATGAGACAATTTAAATCACTATGTAAAGGCCAGCTATCATTCACTCATTGCTTTAGATTTCCCTTTAACGTAAAAAAATTACTTCTGAGAAAAGTCATAATAGAAACTTTCCTTATTTTTTCGTCATTGTTCAGGAAAGCATTTTTTAGAAAGAGATTGGGATGATAGTCTTCACTAAGGATGTACATCACTGATTAAGAATGAGATTAAGTAGCAATATCAGATCAAGTTGGATCTGGGCTATTGGTTATAGTGAATTTTTTAGAAAACTAACAGGCTACTTGGATTATTGTCTCAAATTTAATGAAGCCCTTTGTATAGATCTATGAGACTTGTGGCTTGACAATTGTTACTCAAAAAGTATATGAAATAGAAGGAAAGGGGAAAAAAAGAAAAAGAAAAAAAACAAAAAAATAGAAGGAAAGGCAATATATCCTACTGCCACATAACTATATTACAAATGAGATGATCTTATCACCAAGTTCCACAAATAATCAATTCCAGTGTCACGATGCACAAAAAAGATTACAAAAAGAGAAAAAGTATCCATGTATACAAAAAATTTATTTATTTATACATTTATTTGTGTTATATTTATAACATCTCTTTTTGTGGTGGCAAAGAGTTGGGAACTGAAAGAATGCATATCCTTGGGGAATGACTACCCAAGTTATAGTACAGGAATATGATGAAATACTGTCTTTTTTATTTATTTCAGTCATGTCTGACAGCTAGTATCTGAGGTTGGATTTGAACTCAGGAAGAGGAGTCTTCCTGATTCTAATCCAGTGCCCTTTCCACTGCACCATGTATTAAGTATGCTGCAAGAAATGATAAACAGGATAGTTTCATAAAAGCCTTGGAAGACTTGTGTGAACTGATACGAAGTGAAATTAGCAGAACCAGGAAAACAAATTATATAATAGCATACTTTGAAAGATATGGTAACTCCAAACAACACAATGACTGATCACAGTTCCAAAGGATTCATGATAAAATATGCTATCCACCTCCAAATATGGATATGATGGCTTCAGAGTGCAAACTGAAGCATATTATCTTCTCTTTCTTTTTTTTAAATTTTGAGTATGGTTAATGTCTTTTATAACTACATGTATTTGTGAGGGGTTTTGTTTTTCTTGCCTTTTCAATGGGTGAGGGTGACTAGGTCCCCAATCGATAGGATGCCAGTCCTGAAGAGTCAGAAGGACTCATCTTCCTGAGTTCAGACAGTTATTAGCGGTGTAGGAGCAAATCACTTAACCTGATTTGCCTCAGTTTCCTCATCTGTAAAATGAGCTGGAGAAGGAAATGGCAAAACATTGCAGCATCTTTGCCAAGAAAACCCCAAATGGAGTCACAAAGAGTCAGACATTACTAAAATGACTGAACGATAGCAATAGGTGAGTACAGGGGAGATAAGTTAGAAGGGAAAATAAAATAAAACTGAGCAAAAAAAAAATTAGTCTCTTGTAGATGGGGTCCAGGAAGGTAATTTCAGTTGAATAATGAAGTCAGAAACCAAACTGAAGAGGACTCATTTGAAAATGACATAATACGATCAAGTGTGGGTCTTTTTTAAAGGATGGGGGAGGCATGTGATGTTTGTAGGCAGTAGGGAAGGAGTCAGCAGACAGGAAGAGTGTGATGATTAAAAGAAGAGTGAGGAAAATTGAAGGGAAAATATGCTGGTGAAAAGAAATGGGATCAAGAATACATGTAGAGGGGTTTGCTTTCACGAGGAGATGGGTATATAGGTGGTGAGGTAGAGAGAGCACCTGACCTGAAGTCAGAAAAAACCTGATTTTAAATTCATCTTTAGACACTTACCATCTGTGTGACCATGGACAAGTAACTTTACCTGTTTGCCTCAGTTTCCCCATCTGTAAAATGGGGATAATAATAGCACCTACCTCTCAGAGTTACTGTGAGGGTCACATGGGAGAATAATTGTGAAGTGCTTATCATAGTGCCTGTATATGTTAATATTATACTATTATACATAATATTATACATAATATATACATAATATTATACATCATCATTACTATTACCCCCTTATGAGACAGAGATAAAGAAGAAAATAGTAAAGACATGCCCCTGAGTGATACGGAAGGAGACGGAGAGGAAAAATGGTTGCTTTCCGTGAATGGTCTCCATTTTTCTAATACAATATTCATCAAGATTCGCACTTGAGAGGGTGGGGAAGGGTGTAGCATAGGAAACTTGAGGATGGATAAAAAAAGCTTAGAAGGGTGCTGTGGTGAGTAGGAGAGGAAATGTTTAGGTAGGTGACAAAGAAATGCCTTGCTCCAGTGAGGGCCCAGTTGAGATTGTGTAACATTAGCTTGTGGTGGTTCCAGGCAGCAGTTTGGGGACTTCCTCTAACTCTGTTTAGTAGCCCATGAATAGAAGCAAAAGCAGTGGACAGTAGGAGTAACCTAAGGCTGGGGGTTGGAAAGGTATGGGCAGCATCAAAGTAACAAGGGGTCTTTGGTGGAAAGGACAGCATCGAACTGAACTGATTTACCAAGGGGATAGAGAAAGGGAGTAAAGTACAGCCTAGGAAAGAACTGAGTTGTAGAGGGATTAGGGGTCATGGTGAAGATGGAACAGGGTTGAGGCCCTAGGCAGCAGGCAAGATGGAATGCTTAAAGGACATGATTGAGTAAAGGCATTTTATGGACATGGAAGAAGAATATTTTTGGATGATGACAAGATGAAAGGGAAAAAACCCTGATTTTTACTTCCCTTTAATTTTGTTCCTTTTTTAAAAAAAATCACCACCACTGATTTCTTTAGCTTATGAAACTCCCAGTGTGGAAACTCCCCTGTACCAATGCAGATGAGCACCTGCTCAGCAATTGACAATCTTAGACAGGTTCCTGAGGCACTGGTATAGTGAGTGACTTGCCCAGTCACACAGCCAGGGTTTGTCAGAAACAGAACTTGAAGTGATTGTAGAACGCTGTAAACAAATAAAAAAAAAAAAAAGAAACAGAGCTCGAACCCAGCTCTTCCTTACTTTGAAGCCTGCATTCTCGTCTACTACTTTACATTACCTATCTCTAAAGGATATAAAATAGAATGAAAGGCAGTCATTATTTCTGAAGCAGGCTCTTCTCTCTGGAAGGAGCATAGGGATGGGACAGTTGGCAATAATACAGAATGAATGAATTTTATAAAAGCATTTATTATGTGCTAAGCCAGGGGTAAGGAACCTGCAGCCTCAAGGCCACATGTGGCCTTCTAAGGGGTCAAGTTTGGATTCAGTCAAAGGGCCGCCCTTGAGAACGACTAGGCCACAGGTTCCCTACCCCTATTTAAGCACTTACAAAAAACCAAAGGGAAGTCAGCCCCTGCCTTCAAGGAACCTACCTTCTAATGGGGGAAACAACACAAATTGGGACATGCTGGCCCCAACAGGGGATTATGGTTTAGAAAGTTAGTGGGAGTGTGAGTAAAGCCAATGGGGAGTAGAAGAGCATGTTCTTTTTTGTAGTGATAGCAGTAATTATTTGATTTTGGATGGCTAGATAGCATAGTAGATAGAGCATCGGATCTGGAGTCAGGAAGACCTGAGATCAAGTCCAGCTTCAGACACTAGCTCTATGACCCTGGGCAAGTCACTTAACCTTGTTTGCCCTAGTTTCCTCCTCTGTAAAATGAGTTGGAGAAGGAAATGGCAAACTATTCCAATATCTAACCCAAGTAAACCCCAAATGGGGTCACTGAAACAACTGAACAATAACATTTGATTATAATTTCAGAACTGGAAAGTAGGGGATGGGGAGTGGGGAGTGGAAAGGAATCAGACGGCACCAACACACAGAGGGCACCGGCCACCAACAGGAGGCCGGTGAACAAAGCAAAATATAGCTAGAGCCTTGTGAGGCATTCCTTAATCAGGATCGTGGGGCTCCAGGGTTAAAGACATGAAAGGATTACGTCTTCTAGGTGAGAACAACGATTACTATTTTTTATTTCTTTTGCTGACATGGTTATATAACAAGGCAGGAAGGTTGCACAAAAATTTAAAAGAATTTTTCTAACTTGAAGTCTGGTAGTGGATAGAGGAAGAAAGTTCAATCTCAGCAAGAGAGAAAAAATTCAAAGAGCATCCACCAGAGATATTAGCACAGTAGAAGGAGGCAGAAGACCTGAATTCAAATTCTGGGTCTTCTACTTACTACAGATATAGCCCTGGGGACGTCACCATCTTTCTGAGCTTTGATTCTTATCTTCTATAAAAGAAGTTTTAGCTTTTTGCTGTTAGTGTTCAGTCACTCAGTCATGTCCAACTCTTTATGACCCCATTTGGGGTTTTCTTGGCAGAGAGATACTGGAGTGGTTTTCCATTTCCTTCTCCAGCTCATTTGACAGATGAGGAAACTGAGGCAAACAGGGTTAAGTGATTTGCCCAGGGTCACAGAGCTAGTACTAGTCTGAAGCCAAATTTGAACTCAGGAAGATGAGTCTTCCTGACTCCAGGTCTGGCACTCTATCAACTGTACCATCTAGCTATACCTAGGTAGGTAGTTCCTTGAATAGAGCTCTAGTCCTGGAGTCAGGAAGACCTGAGTTCAAATCTAGCTTCATATCTAGCTGTGTGACCCTGGAAGGATCATTTAACATCTTCTGCCTCAGTTTACTCAGCTGTAAAATGGGAGTCATAACAACACCTACCTCTCAGGATTATTGTGAGAATCAAGTGACACATTTGTAAAGTGCTTAGTGCTGTGGTAGGCACTCTAAAAATGTAGAGACTCTTCCTTCCTACTAAGCATCCTTTTCTTGTAATTCTATAACAAGCCTATTTTACCACTTTGTAGGAAACTGAATTTTGAAGATATTAGAGCCTTTAAAGATCATGTAGTCTAGCCCATCCCCAACTCTATTATAGATATTACAGATATAGCTATTATAGATGTAAATATTATTCTAGATAAGAAAATGAAGGTCTAGAGAGATGAGCCTGGGCATATTTTAGAAGAACATGCAATAGGTTACTTTATTCCTCTGGCTCAGTTCACACTTGTATAGTGTCTCCCCAGAGTTTTACCAAATGCTTTGCTACATCTCCTTTGTGACATCTGGCAAGGTCACCTCAAAGGAGGGTGGACAGCACTGAAGAAACTGACCTGCAAAGAGACTGATAGATGGGGCAATAATACAGTCATGTATTATTCTGTATTCTGGCCATGCTTAAGTCATTGCCAAAGTGAACTGAGTACCTGGGAGCTGTCTCAGCTGTTTCTGCAGAAAAAGATTGGAGAACCAGACCGACCTACCAGGGGTATAGAGATTAATGAGTGGTGAACAAGATGTCTCTGACAGGGCATCATTCTCCCCAATAAGATACCCTGGTGCACTTAACAACTACAGCCAGATGTGAAAATAACCATTTAAGTCTTAACAAGCTGGATTGTCTGTAATTTTTGAGGGTTATGAAAGTTACTAATTATTTCTTTTCTTTTTTGTTAGAAGATTTTCCTTGCTGGACAGGAAAACTTTCAAACTTTTGATTTTAATTAGCTTTGAGTTTGCTATTTATCCTACTGCTTCAAACACCATGCTATTTTTGGTTTGTTTAGGTGCACATTTTAAGTAATTTATAAACCTCACAACTAATGAGACTGTCTCTTCATTCCACCTGGGTTTGTGACTCCCCTCATTTCACCTTACTTGGCTCTATATTTACCCCAAAGATCACACTTCTTTTTCATTGTTTGGGGGCTTAGCTCTTGGGTGACCAGAAATATAAATTCATTTTCTTTCCATACCTCCACTAACATCCTACTCCGATGCCTCATCATGTTGTAGAGCCCACCTTGGGTTCTCAAAAGTCAATGCCAGTGAAACACAAGTTCTGGAATGCTCTACCAAGTTAGAAAGTCTTTGAGAAAGAGCCCAAGAGAGAAGCTAATTGAGAGAGGCTCATCACTATGTTGACTACAAGATGACTGATTTTTTTCATTACAGAAATTCTTAGACACCATGTACTAAGTCACAGAAGACTTATGAATGAAAGGAGTGTAGCCACATAGGAAATGATAATCCTTGAAATAATGAGGCATTCTTTTCAGAACCTGTTTCTCTGTGCTAGGACAAGGAATCTTTACTCTTTTCCAGGTCCCAAGGTAATTATATAGTGCTCTATATTATATATATAATTATAAGACCCCAAATTAAAATCAACTCTGATAAACATTTTATCATATAAGTGATAATAGAGCAGCCCTCTGGGGGTCCAAGACAAAGAACATGACTTCACGAATACCAAATTCACAACCAGCATGAGGCTAAATTGGGGAGCTAAAATTTGCATCATCCCTGGTATCTAGCACAATGTCCTGCACTGCATAGGTTCTTTAAAAGAGAGGTTGATTGAATTGAACTAAATTGAGTAGCCAGGGATAAGCCTACACAAAAGACAGTGGGAATTCCACTATCTTTGGGTAATCTGAGGACACTATAGAATCCCCGTCTCCATGAATCCCCTTCAGCAGCCTGCCATGGGCCTAGAACTCTCCCCTCACATGGGAGAGTGATCCTGGTCCTTTGTTTTAAACATAATCTCTAGAAAGTTCCTGCTAAAATGCAAATATGCTGTTTGGAAAGCTGCAAGGTTAGCAGAAAATAAGGTACTATGAGAATGAGGAACATGGTAGGAAGGCTTTGGAGTATAGCACACCCCAACTCTGCTCCTGAGTCTCTCGCCTGTTTTCTCTACCATTCCTCAGCTACGTTCTCACCTTGGAAGATGTCCTTCTCTTATAGCCTTCTCATTCTGAAAACCTTCTCTTCCCTGAGACCCGTTCCTCTGATTGATCAGAACCTCCCAGAATCTCCATTTTATCAGACTGCTTAGGCTAGCCATGTTTGGTCCTTCACTTCTCTCCGAGCTCCTGATTCTCTGGCTTTTTTTCTCCATCCATACTCCAATACAGGTGTCTTCTTCTCTCCACCCCCTGTCAACTTCTTTTTAAGTATTCTTATATATTATTTTTCCTCATCAAGATGTAAGCTCCTTCACAGCAGGGACTGCTTTACCTTTATATTCCCAGTGCTTAGTACAGTCCCTAGTACATAGGCCAATGTAGGATCCTGAAAAACTGGTAAGCATGAGATGGCTAGGTAATAAAGGACAAGGAGGGGGGCACCAAAATGAGATACAGGGACACTGAATAAGATTGAGAGGATCAATTTAGAGAAGAGAACTTGAGATGTGGGTCAAAGGGAGGAGAAACTAGAGATGTGGGCTGATGTCAATTTAGAGAGAAGTCTCTAACGATGAAATTTGGGAACCTGTCCTTGGCCTTATGATGTTCAACATCATTATCAATGATTTAGATAAAGATTCAGAAGCATGCTTGTCAAATTTACAGATGACAGGAAGCTGGGAGGGATAGTTAACTTAGATGACAGTGTTAGGATTCAAAAAAATCTTGACAGACCAGAATTATAAAATGAATCCAATTAGATGAAAATCAATAGAGATGAATGTACAGTTCTACAACTGGATTAAAAAATGACAAGTCTAAGATGGAAAAGACATTGCTAGACAACAGTAGTGGGAAAAAGATGGCAGTCTTACTGGGCTATAAGTTCAACATCAGCCAACAATGTGTCATCGTGGTCGCCACTAAAGGATGCATTAAGACTATCATAACATCCAGAACAGAGATGGGGAGGTAGTCCCATTTCATTCTACCTTGATCAGAATGCATCTTTTGAACATCACATCTTAGGAACAACGTTGGCAAACAGGAGAGTATCCACGGGACGGTGACCTCTATAGTAAGGAGCCTAAGGACCATATTATGCAAAGATGACCTGAAATAAATGGAAGAGAGAAGATGCTGGAAAAACATAGTGACTTCCTTCAAATATTTGAAAGGATGACCTATAGAATATGGATTAGATTTTTCAACTTTCCTCCCCATGCTCTTCTAGAAGGCAGAACTAGTAGCAATAGGTAGTCACTGAGGAGAGAAACAGACAGAAAGGAAGGAAGGAAGGAAGGAAGGAAGGAAGGAAGGAAGGAAGGAAGGAAGGAAGGAAGGAAGAAATGGAAAGAAGAAGGAAGAGAGAAAGAAAGATAGAAAAAAGAGAGAGGAAGGGAGGAGGAGGAAAAGAGGAGTGGGGAGAGAATTTTGACTTGGTGAAACAATATGACTTATCCAAAATAAGAATGGGATACCTTAAGAGGTAATGAGTTCTCCCTAATTCAATCAAGAAATCCACAAACATTAATTAAGCACTTACTATGTGCTAGGAGCTAAGTAGTGAGAATATGGGAATACAAGGAAAAATAAAAAAAAGCCCACCCTCAAAATCCTTACTTTTTGATGGAGGAGACAAGTCATAAAATCAGAACATACAAGACAAATATAGAGTAGATGGAACGCAACCTTGGAGGGGATGAAACTAGCAGCTGGGTGGACCAAGAAAGGCCTCCTCTAGAAGGTGGTGGTTGAGCTGAGTCTTAAAGGAATCCAGGGACATTAAGAGTTGGAAGCTGTCCATTCAAGGAATAAGAAATATTATTATTAAATAAACAAATAAGAAAGGGAGAGGAAGGGATTGGGGAGGGAGGGAATGGGGTGTGAGTAAAGATTACGATTTCTCTTTTGAACATGTTGAGTTTAAGATGTCTATAGGATACCCAGTTCTTAAGATTCAATGGGCAATTCATTCTCCTGAGTGGAACTCAGGAGAGAGGCCAGGGCTGGATAAATAGATCTAGTAGTTGTCTGCATAGAGATGAAAATTAAATTCATAGATGCTGATGAGATCATCAAGTGAGAGAGTGTAGAGAGAAAAGGTCCTGAATATATCCTTCAGAGGATACCCACAATTAGTGTGTACAGCATAAATAAAGATGTAACTAAAAAGACTGAGAAGGAGTGGCCAGAGAGGTAGGAGAAGAATCAAGAGATAACATGAAAATCTATAAAGAGAGTATACAGGAGAAGAGCATGATTAACTGGTGTCAAAAAGATGGAGAAAGGTGGAGAATGAGGACTGAGAAAAAACCACCAAGTTTTCCAATTAACAGATCATTAGAACTTTGGAGAGAGCAATCCCAGTTGAATAAATTAGATCAGAATTCAGGTTGCACAAGAATGAGAGGAAATGAAGTGGAAGCATTGGGTAAACGTGGATTTCATAAGAAGTTTAGCCTTGAAGAAAGGGAGAAATAGAGGGCAACAGCCAGTGGGAATGGTAGGACATAGTCATGACATTTTAAGGAATGGGCAAGTCATGACCATGTTGGCATGCATCAGGGAGGTATCCAGTAGATAGGAAGAGATTACAAATTAGAAAGTAGGATGATGGAGGAGGCGATCTTTTGGGTATGGAATTCATAGTACTTGTACAGGGATTGACCTTGACAGTCAGAAAACTTCATTATCAGAAACTAGGATGGAGGGAGATAGTATGGGACAATGTCAGAGGGAGGTGACATGATGATGAAATAAGAAGTAGCCCTTGTTGCTGAATGTCCTCAACTATTTCAGAGAAGTATGAGGTGAAGTCCTCAGCAGAGAGGAATGGTGGGAAGAAATGGTATGGGACACTTGAGGAGAGAAGAAAAACTTTGGAATATAGTTAGTGTGATAGGAAATCAATTAGAGAGAAATATCCTTGCTGTAGTGAAAGCCCAATAAAGATTAGCCAGCATAAACTTATTATAGATCCAGTCAGCAAGTGAAAAGGAAGGAAGGGAGGGAGGGAGGAAGGAGAAAGAGTCAGTAATTGAAAAGGAAGGGAAGAAAGGAGGAAGGAAAGAGAGAGAGAAGGAAAGGAAAGGAAAGGAAAGGAAAGGAAAGGAAAGGAAAGGAAAGGAAAGGAAAGGAAAGGAAAGGAAAGGAAAGGAAAGGAAAGGAAAGGAAAGGAAAGGAGAAAGGAAAGGAGAAAGGAAAGGAGAAAGGAAAGGAGAAAGGAAAGGAGAGGAGAAAGGAAAGGAGAGGAAGGAGAGGTAAGAACAAATATTTATAAATGAGTAAAAAGCCAGCCACAGTGATTTCCTGGGGCCCTGAATACTGGAATAAACAACACTGAAGTGGGAGTTCAACAGTTAGAGCAGAGAACAGAGAGCATTCCAGGCCTGGGGGACAACCAGAGAAAATGCCTGGAGTCAAGAAATAGTGTTTTGTTATGGGAACAGCAAGAAGGACATTATCTCTGGATCAAAGCTCTGTTTAGAAATGTAAAGGTGAAGAAATAGGGATCTTGACACTAAAGAAGAGGGATCTGGGATATGAAAAGAGAGATGGAATCAATTCAAATTAGTCCAATACCTGCCCCCCCAAAGATAGTAAGCACTTCCAAGCTGGGAAAAAGGAAGATTCAGATGAGACAGACTGCTGTTTATCTTCAAATAATCCACTTTAATTACTGCAGGGTTTATCTGAGGCAAACAGTGATGCTTCCAACACAGACTATGTTGAAAGTGAGTGGACAGATTTATCACTCAAGGTACCCAAGAGTGAAAGAGTTAGAAGTAGATAATCAAGAGGACCTATCTTGACCAATAATGGCGTACAGCAAATATGTCAAACAGGAAGTTGCTCAAATGGATGGTTCACTATGTAGGTCACGATTACTCTTTTCCTGGAAGACAGTTTTCATGCATCTATAAGTATCAGAAAAGAGTTCAAATCTGGCCTCAGACATTTACCAAGCAACTACTAACTACTAACAACCCAAGTTAGACAACTACTAACCCCAAGCAAGTCACTAAACTGCCCAAGTTTGCTCAGCTGTAAAATGAGGATAATGATGGTACCTGCCTCACAGGATTGTTCTGAGGATATATTGAGATAATATCTGTAAAGATATTATAGTAAGAGCTTAATAAATGCTTTTTCCCTTCAACCCAAAGGTGATTTAAAAAACTATACCAGTTATCTAGTTTTGAAGGGATTTCCAAAAGAGATTAGTAAGACATAAAAAACTGAAATGAAAGAAAGTTGGGAATGGTACCTTGGTTAATGAAGGAGATGTATTTAGTAGAGCATGACCTACTCTTGATGAAGTTGTTCTGGCTCAGTGTTATGACCACCTTCTTTCCAAGGTGCTTACTAATCAATGAACTGAGACCCAGAGAGAACAACTGACTGTATAAATAAATTTTTTTTCAAAAAATTAACTTGTCCTGTCTTACTATCTTCACCTACCACTCTCCCCTCCCAGGTTGAGTAAACAAATAAATAGATGAATTGGTTAAAATAAATAAACAACAAAACAAAAGAATGAATCCAAATCTCTCAATAGATATCTATATCTACATACTCTGGCAAAACCAATTCCCACTCTAGCCTATTGAAAGGTGTCTTCCTGAATTTTAAATTCATTACTTTTCTGTCAAGAGGTAAGTACTGTGTTTCATCTTTATTCTTTTAGACTAGTGGATTATTATGGTATTGATCAGAATTTTAGAGCCTCTCAAAGTTGTTTTTCTCTACAATGTCATCATTATATGAATTATTCCCATATTCTTCTCACTTTACTCTGTATCAATTCATAAAGGTTTTCCCAGGTTCCTTTGAAATGGCTCCTTTCAGCATTTCTTTTTTGTTGTAGTTGTTTTTTGAGATTAGGTCATGGTGTGCAGCTAGTAATAGGGGTAGGTAGGAGGTAGAAGTAGATAGTAGTGGCATCTAGGTAGAGCAGTGGATAGTGCTGGAGTAAAGAAGATGAGTTCAAATGCAGCCTCAGTTGTGTGACCCCAGTCACTTAACCCTATTTGTCTCAGGTTCCTCATCTGTAAAATAAGCTGGAGAAGGAAATGGCAAACTACTCCAGTATTCTTTGCCAAGAAAAGCCCAAAGGGGGTCATAAAGAGTCAGACATGACTGAAAAACAACTAAAAAACAGGAAAAGAGATATGCTAATAAATATTTAACAACCAGCTCTCCTGGAAAAAATGTATGCAAGACACACTTTGGAGTTTCATTTCCATTTTTGGCATTGTCTTCATTACTTTCTAAAGTCTAGACAATCAACAAAACAATAAATAAATCCCTGCAATGAGCGGGTATGAGCTGGCTCCAACATACACCTGAGACTTACTGCTGCTCCATCATTTCAGCCATGTTGACTCTTCCCAACCCCATTTGGGATTTTCTTGGCAAAGATACTGGAGTGGTTTGCCCTTTCCTTCTCCAGCTCATTTTATAGATGAGGAAACCGAGGCATACAGGATTAGGTGACTTGCCCAGGGAAACACAACTATAAAGTGTCTGAGGCTAGATTTGAACTTGGAAAGATGAGTCTGCCTGACTTCAGGTCCAGAACTCTATCCCCTGTGTCACCTGGCTACCCTATAATGATAGCTAACATTACTTGTTTTGTGTCAAGCATTGTGCTAAGCACTTTACTAATATCTCATTTGATCTTCACAATAACCCGGGGAGGTAGGGGCTACTATTATCATTTTACGGATGAAGAAACTGAACCAAACTTTATTTTTGTCTTTTATTCTTATTCTACATCCCAAATGGTAAATTTCTATAAACTACTTACCTGGAAAAACATGCAGCCTCATTTAAAATTGTTTCTCATTATCTGGAGGCTGAGAATCCCATAATAAGCAAAACTATTCAATTAAGGTGGTGTTCAGACTCACCCCTTGGTTTGGTTCAGACTTGTGGAATTAGGTTATATTCCTTCAGGTATAACATCATCTGAGCTCCAGCCTCCAAAGCTGCTGGTTCCTGGGAAGAATATTCTGAAAACATTTTTCTCCTTTTGAAATAGCGTTTTGATGGTTCCAGACTGTGAGTGCTGGGAACATAAGCATTCCCTTTTTCTCCTCCCCTTCTTGAGACACAATTCACCAGCTGCAATTGGCAAGCTGTCAATAGAGTTACTTAGAAGACTCAGAAATGTTTCCCAATAGGCTTAAGATACACCTGCTAGTGGTTTCTTTCTAGAAGCAATAAAATGCTCGTTCCAATTATTCATGGAGGCTCGTGTGGTCTTTATCACTCAGGCAGTCACTCATCCTGTGGTCTTTTCAAAGTACCTGCCAGGGTAACAGAGTACATTGTTTTAAAAAATCATGCATTTGAGATTGCTTGAGTATTTCCCGTCTGAAGGAAAGGAAATGGACAAGATCAGCAGGTCTCACATTTGTCTGGTTCAGGGAAAACTTGGTGAAGGTTAGAGTCCTCTCAGATTACCTGTGTTCCCATGATTTGCTGTTACAAATAAAAACTTTGAGAGAACAGGTGGAGACATTGGACCTGCTGTTGCTACAGCCCTCTTGAGGAATGCCTGGTTTTCCTTAAATATCAAATGTTAATCATTAATTCATGCTGGAAACAAAAGTATAAAGTGGAAGTGTGGTGGAAAGATCCCTAGGGCATCAGGTAAAGTGATCTGGGTGTTCCACTAACTTTCCTACATGTGACTTTAAGCAAGTCTTTTACTTTCTTTGTGCCTGTAAAATATCTCGCTGACCTATGTCACCAAATTGCTATTAAGATCAAACGAAAGCACTGTGAAAAATAAAAAGGACTTATACAAGGTAAAACTCATTAGTATCTTTATGAAAAAAAGAGAGGAATTTAACTGCCAAACAGAACTATGATGGGCCAGCAGATAGCCCCAGGCCAGACTTTGAAACCCTTTGTTCTAGAAAATTTCTAGAGCAGAATTCTAGCAACTGCATTCCAGGGCATAAACAGGATGCAAAATGTTACAGAGGAGAAGTTACACAGGAGATGTGGGGTAAAGTTATCATCAGATATCTGGTCAAATATACATATGACCAAAAAAAATGATGGACCAGTCAGTCACATAGCAAGAGTGAGAGAGAAAGATTGGTTAGGACATGTACTCTATTGACATTCACATAAAGTCAAGAGAACACAAAGGTCTTCTAGAACAAGGAATGAACTCCCTGTGACAAACCTGTGGTAGGACATGGATGAGAACCACACAAGATGGGCAACCATGGATGGATTCTAATCTGCATCTTTGGATTGTGCAGTGTAGGAAGGAGTGCCCTTACAGATGAGGTGATTCCGATCCATGTGAGGAATGGAGCATTAGAGATCCAGGACTCAGAAGGCTGCTGGGATTCTGGTAGAGAGAGACAGACAGACAGACAGATAGACAAAGAGACAGACAGAGACAGAAAGAAAGAGAGGCTGGGGCGGGGCATTTAAGGGTTTTGGTTTTGGATTTTGGTTTTTGTTTGTTTTTGAGGGTTTTTCTTTTTAAAAATATTGGAGTTAAAAGACACCTTAGTGGTCTTATCATTCAATCTCTTCATTTTACAGAAGCAGAAACTGACACTTAGAAAGATGGGGCAGCTCTTGACCTGAATCACACACCTGAGAATCTGAAGAGTCAAGACTTGACCTCTTGACCCTAGTCCAGCACCCTTTGGGAACTTATTTCATATTTTTTAATTTGTATAAAGGTCTGACACATACTGCCTGTGACCCTGGGAAAAAAAATGAGAATTTCTCAGTATTCTGGACAATTTTCTAAGACCATGAACTGCAGAACCATTGCTAATCAAGCGCTGATGAAGGGAGTTTTCTCACCAAGGAAATCAAAGCCCAGACCAGAAAAGGGAAGATGTTATCTCTGAATATAATTTCTTTCTTTCAGCTACCTCCAAATCATATGCCTGTCTTCACCCTGGAGTACTGTATTGGTTCCCAAGTGAACCAAGGACACCTTCCGAAACCAAACTGCATGAATGTTATGTCAGGCAAAGAGACTGGGAAAAGTTTTAGTAGACAACAATCTTCCTCAGTTGTCTGTAGCTCAAGCTTCATTCTCAATTGCCTGCGCTAATTGTAGCCCTACTCATTCTTCTAAAATATTTGACTTATACCTGGACAGCACAGAGTTCAAATCTGGCCTGAACTTTCTAGCTGTGTGACTTAAGTGGGCAAGTCACTTAACCTCAATTTCCTCAACTGTAAAATAATACTTACCCCAGTACTTAAGGGTCTTTGCGTGGATCAAATGAGATGGTATTTGTAAAGCATATAACACAGTGCCTGGCACACAGTAGGTATTTAATAAATGATTATTTCCTTTCTTTTCCTTCCTTCCTTTTCTTCCCTCCTTCCCTCCCCTTCTCTCTTGCTTCCTTCTCTCTTTCCCTCCTTTTCTCCCTCCCTCTCTCCTTTCCCTCCTTCCTCTCTCCCTCCCTCCCTTCCTTCTTTCCTTCTATGAACAAACTGCAGTTTCTCTATGAAATCCTTTGTCCCTATGGGGTACAGAAAGAAAACAGACCCCCAAGCAGGACACGGACAACCCAGCCTTGTCCAACAGCACGGTACAACAGGCTAGCAAAGTGAACAGTTGTTTAAGGCGAACATGCTGAAGGACGGTGGGGTGGGGCAGAGATGAGGGTTTTTTTCCTATGTTTTGTAAATACACACATCTTAATTCTAGAAAATTCTGTTCTTCATAGCGTATAGGTGTTTATCTTATGGTTTCTAATTGCAGTGTAACACAGAAAAGGCTCAAAGTCTCTAACGTACAGTAATCCAAAAGTGTATTTTTATGAGTGGTGTCATTTTTTTTAACCTAGAGTTCACAAGTATCTTGCCTGGGCTCCTCTGCCCAGGACCCAGGGTTGGACCCTAAGCCACAGGCAGAACATATGAACTCATACTTGGAAGATGAAGAGCGGGCCCCTGGGCCACTGCAGGGGAGATAACTGGTCACAGGCATTTCATGAGGGATCACTGTCAAAGGGGATCCAAGGCTTGATATAAAGATACTGAGAGAACTTAACAATGTGGGGGTGAGGGAGGGGAGGCTGCATGAGAAAGAGACAATAACCAATCTTCCAGAACCTTCTTACTGGTTACTTCTCCTTGGAACACAGTAACTGTGTTTGAGCAGCCTGGCTCGTTCTCAAGGCAGTCCAGGGTCTGGTGGCAAGGAATATAAGCTACTGGAGAGCAGGCACGGTTTTGTTCTTTGGCAACTCTTATATCTTGGTTTGGAAATGAATGTGTTTGAAGATAAAACCCAAGGGAGTTTCACTCCTTTCTCTGGTCTCCACCCTTGGAATCCAGGTATTATTGGCATGGTCTGAACACTCCCTTCTCCCTCCCATCAGGCATGATCTACTCTTTAGTCACTGTTCTCCACTCCACCCCTGAAAAGAAATCTCTCAGTGTATGAATGGGGGAAGGGAGAAGGCAATGGAGAAGACCTGACTGCCCAGCCTTCTGCCAGACAGCAAAAACCCCTGACCCAACTTTACCCACTGTGTGATATTTATTAAAATTTTTGTGTTGTATGTTACTGTGTGTTACTAACATATATGACATATGTTATGTTATTTTTATGTTATATGTTTGTTTCAGTAGTGTCTGACCTTATATTTGGGCTTTTCTTGGCAAAGATACTAGAGTGGTTTGACATTTCCTTCTCCAGCTCATTTTACAGATAAGGAAACTGAGGCTATCACCATTAAGTGACTTGCATGGGGTCATACATCTAGTAAGTATCTCAAGCCAGATTTGGACTAAAGAAGATGAGTCTTCCTGACTCCAGGCCCAACACTCTATCTACTGTGCCACCTAATTGCTCTTATTAAAATTAATAAATCAGTATTTTTCTTTCTTCCATATTCCTCCTGAGCCCCCTGATCATTATCCAGATTTGTCAATGATTCACTTCTGCCTGTTTATTGATAAGTCACTATTTCTTCTTTTTTGCAATTTCCTATTCACAAATAATGAAAAGTACAAATTAAAAGAAGTCATGATCAATCCTATATCATCGGGAATAAGCCAGCATTAAAGTGGTAATTAAATTAAATTTAAAAAAGAACAGAAAACCTTTGGATTACACATGTGCCTTCTCAAACAAAAAAGGAGGGGAAATGGTAAAGGGAGAGGAAGGGAATAAATATTTATAAGTACTCGCTATTTGCCAGGAAGTGTGTTGAGCACTTTATAAATATATAGAGGAAACATCACTGTACCGCATGAATTCTCAGTGTGGGAAGTTCACCATCCACCAGACATATGCCTTCCTCCAGCCTCAACTCTCCCATCTGGCCTGAGCTAATGAAGGTGACCAGCAGCCCCACTGGAGCCTGGGCTCATTTAACCCCAGTCATGGCTGGTAGCCCATCTTGTTACTTTATATTTCCAGGGCTCCATCTCCTTACTCTGTGCTACTGCTAGAACCCCTCCCAGCCCATATCCTGATGGGTCTGTTTCCTCCCAAGTCTGTGAGTCTTAGCCATGGAGGATCTTGGCATGAGCAGCACCTCTGGCCAGGACAGCCTGACCCATCCATCTCCAATCTAGCATGACTCTTACGCAATGGAGAAATCTTGTCCAAAACTCCATGCTTATTTACTTTCATTCCTGAGCTCCTCACCGTTGTTCAATAGATCTCCTCCAGGAAAGGGTAAGAAAAGTTAAATATTGTTCCTTTGAAACTCACACCCTCTCTTCCATCTACACGTCATGCCAAGCCAAAGGGTTCTATTCCTTTTATCAAGTTGTAACCCTTTAATACACAATTCTCCAAGCCCTAGAGGACCCACGAAGTTACCTTTATATTCTTACCTCCAGTGCCTAGCATATAGTAGGCTCAAAAAAAAAATACTTGTGGACTGTCACCATCCTTATAATACCAGTATCTTGAACAGTTACACTCCATTAATAAGTGGAAAAAATATTTTACTTAAAAAAAATACCACAGTGGCTAGAATAAGAAACAACATGAAAAGGAATGAGAGATGCTATTAAAATTCCCATGATTTCTATCTCCAATCTTATTATCTTAATATTTGCTTTTGGGGCAACTAGGTGGCTCAAAGGATGGATAGAGTGCCAGACGTGGAGTCAGGAAGACCTACGTTCAGATCCAGCCTCACACACTAGCTGTGTGACAACCCCAATGGCCTCCAAAATATTTGCTTTCTATGATTTTTCAAAAGACCTCAAACTGTTTCCTTATCTTTAAAATGAGGAGTTGATCAATGCTTAGCAAATAGTGAATAATAAATGTTTGTTGACTTTGCTTGTTGTTAACTCCAAGGACTTGTATTCTCCCTTACCCCACATATGTAATATTTCTCAAGTCCAAACTCTTCTTTCCACTTGTATAACTAACACCTTAATTCAAGTCCTCTTCACCTCTCCCCTAGATTATTGAAACAGCTTCCTAACCGGTCTCTCCGCATCAAGTTTCTCATCACTCCAGTTTAGTCTACACATAGCTGCCAGAGTAATTTTCCTTAAATAGATCTGACTATGTTACTTCCCTACTCAATCAACTCCATTATTTTCCTGTTGCCTCTGGATAAAATATAAATTGTTTAGCTTTTTAAAGTCTTTTTTAACTCTCCAAACCAACTTTTCAGTCTCATTGTACATTATTCCTTCTCCCTCATCCTGTGATCTAAACTGGCTTCCTCTTTCTTCTTCTCACTCAATCTCCCACCTCTGAGCCTTTGCTCTGACCATTCTATATGCGTGGAATGTACTTCCTCCTTACCTTTGCTTCATAGAATTCCTCTTTTCTTTTAAGATAAAGATGAAGCACCATTTTCTGAATAAAGCCTTTCCTGATCTCTCTAAGTGCTAGTGTACTCCTTCCCAAATTATTTTGTATATAACTACCATAATGAGAAATTTTTAAATATTGGAGTTTATTCTCTTTTTATTTATGCAAATTAGGCAGCCAGGTGGTACAGTGGATAGAGTACTGGCCTTAGTGTCAGGAAGATGTGAGTTCAAATCCAGTCTTAGATACTTCCTAGCTTTGAGACCCTGGGCAAGTCACTTAACCTCTGTTTGCCTCAGTCCTCTCAAATGTAAAATGGGGGTAATGACTTGAAAAGTGCTTACTACAGTGCATGGCACTAAATATGCATAAGTGCCTATTTTCTTCCTCTATGTATTTATGTGTACATGCTATCTATCCTGTTAGCATGCGAACTTCTTGGGAATAGGGATTGGTTCATTCTCTGTACTTATATCCCCAGGGCCTAGTACAGTGTGCCATACATATTAGATGATTAATAAACACCTGTGAATGATTCTCAAAGGTTAAGCCAGCAGAACACAAGCTCTAATAGGCTCTTTCAAGCCAAAAAGATTTTGGGCTGTCAATGGATGGTACACTTCAGTCTAGCTCAGATTGGTCAGACATAGAAGCTGCCACGGTCAGGTGCTGTATTTGAAGCCATTGCCAGTCATCCCAATTTTTATCTTGTCATTTGTCTTTGATGAGTCTGGAAGAGAGAGACTGCTGACAACTTTGTGCAACTCTGTCTTACTTAAATCCAATTTATATGCAAGTCAAAAGACATCAGACAGACCATTTTATACAGACTATTTGTACCCAGCCTGTGCCAGAATCTTCAGCCACAATTGGTTGGACACACTGCACATGACCCCAACATTGTGATGGCATTTTGGTCCTCTTCAAGTATGAAGGATAATGATGCCTATTGTGTGCAGAGTACTGTTTTAGCTATGTGGCCCTTAGCCTCCTCCTCTTCTAAGACCTGTGTGTCCTAACTTGAGCTAAAGAGAGAGAGTATTCTGATTATGGTCTAATTCCAAACAGATAAAAGATAACAAAGTGTCAATAATTATAATATTAGGAATCTCTTTACAGGTGATTAAATGATCTTGACAGGGCCCTTCCAACTCTAAAATTCTACAGTTCTGTATTACCCCCCCTACCTTTTTCTGCAACCTCCTCATTTTATAGACAAAAAAACTAAAGGCCAGAGAGTCTCAAGTCAGATTTCAAAAAGAGCTGACCTCCCCGCCAACCCCCACATCCACTCCTACAAACACTAGTACACCTGGGCACCTGGGTTGGAAAAACATGCTTTTCTTACAACCCCAGCTTGTTGGTTTTTACCTAAGCTCTTGCCCCATTCTCACACATGCCTGAAGGGACTTTCTGGGATTTTCAGACAGGAGAGGTTCTCCAGTCTCTGGTCTCACGGCTTCTGTGATGAGGTTCTGTGTATAAATCTAAATCACCTTGTCAACACTTCTCTCCCCACGCTGCAATTATTTAAAGAGATCCATTAAAGAGGAGGGTGTTCACTCCCAGATGAAAAGAGTTGGGCCTGCAAGGTTTGTGAGCAGAACCCTGGGGCCAGACCTGAAAGGACACTTCTGGAATCTGAAACTTGTAAAAACTTAGCTTCTAGTACCTAGTCTTTTCTCAGATATTCCTTTCTTAAGCAGCTAATATTACCACCTAAAGGACTCTGCACTGCTATCTTTGATATCAGAGACGGAAATAACATTCGCTGGGCCAACATCCAGAATAGTTGGAAAAAGTCGTTGCTAAGTGAAATGATTCAAGGATATAGAGAAGGTCCTTCCTTTGCCACCCAAAAGAGCCTCACCCATTAACTCACAAAGCTTAACCCTTAACATAGGATAAAATCTTTCATTCCACAATTAGAAATAAGGCTTAAAACACTCCTGAGAAAGATATAGAAGTGACTTAGATTTACACTGAGGTATAAATGGCTGATAACAGATCTTTTCCTGAGAGTAGTAGGGATGATGTCATTATTACTGCTTAATTGTTTCCAGTCACATCCCACTCTAGTGATCCCATTTGGGGTTTTCTTGGCAAAGATACTGGAGTGGCTTGCCATTTCCTTCTCCAGCTCATTTGACGGGTGAGAAACCTGAGGTAACCAGGGTTAAGTGACTTGTCTAGGATCACACAGCTAGCCAGTGTCTGAGGATAGATTTGAACTCAGGTCTTCCTGACTCTAAGTCTGGCACTCCATCCACTCCATCAACTAGCTGCCAGTAGGGTGGTAGATGAGGGAATAAGAGGATTCTGTCCTCCTGAAAATGGTATATGGGGAGACAAGGTAAGAAAAAGACTACCTTTTTTAAGGAAACATCAAGAAAGGGGACTTAGAAATGTAAGGTAGACAGTATAAGAGACTGATTCCAAGGACTGTACTTGCTCTTACCAAGATGTGGCAATTAAATGACTATGCTAAAACTTCAAAGATTTACTAATACAATGGGGGCAAGGGAGAACAGAGGTGTACAATTATTTCCCATAGTCTCATTGACTAAAGCTGCAGAATTCTTGACACAGGTTACTAAAACAAATACCAATTTAGGCATCTAAGAGGATGCTTATCAGAATGGCTTCTATACTTTGAAGAGAGAGAGAGAGAAACCCATCATCAACAAGTAACAATTTATGTAAACAAAGATTTCCCCAGAATATAATTTTCAAGCCAATTTAAATCTTTCTTGTTTACTATAGAAATCAATTCCTTATTCTGGAAAAATAAAAACCTTGAGTTAATGAAGGAAATAAAAAAAGAAGGGAACACCCAGGCAGTAATTGCTGCTATGGAGACAGAAAACTCAAGAAAATGCTATCATAGAATTCATCAGGTTGGTGACATCTTTGCATTTGGCTTTGGAGATTTGGGGAAAGAAGCTGGAAGAGACAGGTGTTTCCTCTATATTGAGAGACAAAAAAATGGGGATCTTTTGGTGTGTTACAGGGGCACACCTTAGCATGGGGCAATTTTCCCTCTGTTTTGTAGTCCTTGTGGGCAGTCGGGGCAGGAGAGAATGATCAGATTTGGGAATCACCAGAGGGAATGTGGAGCCCTTTCCCATCTCCACTCCAGGTGAAGGAGAAGTTCTAACTCATCTGATTTCTGTCTCTCACCAGGGGTGTATGCTACTGCCTTTTTCCTATCCAAATAAACTATTTCTCCTCCACTACTCATTGCAGTTTGACTGCTATCACTTTCCTCCCTTGGATAAAGTGAAAATTTGCTGGTCACTAATCCTTGTCTGGTGTGACTAATACCTGGCTCAAGCAGAGATTCAGCAAAAGTTGTTGATCCTTTTAAAAAGATAAGACACTTGAGAGTGGGCTGGGGAAAGGGAGTTGTGGAAGGAGGGGAAAGATCTGATATTGATTCCATCTGAATTTTTTATATTGCTGGAGAGACATGCTATGATCATACCCTTGAGCAAGCACAGACTCTCCGTAAAGCGGAGAACCTATAAGCAGAGATACATTATAACAACTAGCATTTATATAGTGCTTCAAGGTTTGCAAAAGAACTTACAAAGTTTATATCCTTGCTACAACCCTAGGAGGAAGATGTTATTATTATCTGCATTTACAGATAAGTAAACTGAGGCAAAAAGTGCCTAAGTGACTTACCCAGGGTCACAAAGTTAGTGTCTAGGCAGGATTTGAACTCAGGTGTTTGTTTCTGATTCCATACTTAGCATTCTATGTACTTTGCCACCTAGCTGCTTCTATATATACTCCTGCATATACTCCTAGACCTACTGATATAATTTTATATATATATATGTATACATTATGTGTTTTATGCATAATATATTATCGTTATTATATTATGTTGTTATATATATGATATATAAAATTATGTTAGTAGATGGTATCATAATAATTGTATTGTAATATATTATAATATGGGCAGTTAGGTGGCACAGTGGATAGAGTACCAGTCTCTAGTCAGGGAGATGAGTCTTCCTGAGTTCAAATCTGTTCTCAGAAACGTATTAGCTGTGTGACTCTGGGCAAGTCACTTAATGCTATTTGCCTCAGTTTCCTCATCTGTAAAATGAGCTGGAGAAGGAAATGACAAGCCACTCCAGTATCCTTGAAAGAAAACCCCAGATGAATCATGAAGAGTCAGACTTAACTAACACAACTGAACAAGTACAGATCCCTGGAGCACCCCACCAGAGACCTTCTACTGCAGTGACATTGAGTCATCAATGACTACTCTGATTATGTCCATGGGACCGATTAAGAATACACCTAATTATATTATTGTCTTGTCTATCTCTCTCTTCTCCACAGGAATAATGTAAAATATTTTATCACATGTAATTTTAATTGGTATGGGAAATTCTGTATAAGGAAATTCCCTCTACTAATGCAGGTTGGACACTTCTTTTGACTTAAAACCTTAAGAGAGTTGCCTAGGGTACTGAGACATTAAGTGATTTCTGCCAGGGTCACATAGCCAATATGTGTCAGATGTGGAACTTAAGCCCAGGTGTTATGGGTTTCAAGCTATATCTCTAGTCACCAAGTCATGTGGTCTCAAATGCTTTGCTAACCCTATTCCCACCCCCCAACCCCCAAAAAGGAAATAATGTGAGAAGGGGTGTCCTGGTGAGATTTTAGCAAAAGCTGAAGGTCTGGAAAGGCCAAAAGTAAGAGAAATTTAAAATGTAAAGAGAGAAAAGAGACAGTGGCCAGGACAGAAATGGTCTGAGACTTGAACAGCTCTATCACTCACCCAATCCCCACCATCAGTGACAGATTGGATCCTCAGAAAGGGGGCTGCTACAACTATTATGGTCCCAGAGGTAACACTGTGGTTGCCTATTCTCTTAAAACTAATTCACAGGTCACTCTGCTCTGAGGTTATCACTTCCAGGAAGGAGCTTGGCAAGATAAAGTCTCTTTTGAGTCACAATCTTTCCAGGCTTTGTTCAGTAACATACTCAGTCTTCCTTACAGTGGGTGATCAATTTCAATTCAGTCAGTTGTGCCTCCCATAATCCTTTGGGGTATTTAGGCACATAAGTGGCCAGGGACCAAGGTATGAAAGGAGGCAGGTTCATTGTTTCGTTGATTTTTTCATATGTAATCGAGCTATTTGAGCCAGACCTTAGCCCTATTTGATAAAGTAGGTAAAGAGAGTCAGGTGAGACAATATATAATTGAATGTATTCTAAATCAGTCCCATGGCTGGACTCAAAGAATAATCATTGATGACTCCATGTCACTGTGGAGTACTCCAGGGATCTGTATTTTTTTTTATTGTTCAGTCATGTCCAACTCTTTATGACCCCATTTAGGATTTTCTTGGAAAAGATACTGGAGTTGTTTGCCTTTCTTTCTCCAGTTTGTTTTATAGATGAGGAAACTGAAGCAAACAAGGTTAAATGACTGACCCAGGATCCCACAGCTAGTAAGTACATTTGAGGCCAGATTTGAACTCAAATCTTTCTTAGTCCAGGCTCTAGGATCTAACAACCCAACCACCTAGATGCCCCATTCAAGCTTTACACCTCTCCCTCCATGGATAAGTGGGTGAGAGCTCTAGTTTTCATCTGAAGGCCTTCTATTGTGAATTTCAGTGACCCTGTCCTTTAATCCTTCCGGACCTTGTGCTTTTGCTGGTCTCACGAGAGCACCCTGCCCCCTCCACTCACATCCCATATTAGGATGGTCTGATATGACCTGTTCTAACTAAAGGCAGCTTGGCTCTGTGTAATCACCACTTCCTTTTCTAGATATTCATTAACCATCTTTTTAATTATCTGTTCTAAAAATTTTCTGCAGGAATCAAAGCCAAGCTCTATGATTTGTAGTTTGAGGGCTCCATTCTCTTTTCCTTTTTGAAAACTGAGTCAGCATTTACCTTCTCCGGTCCTTTAATATTTCTCCCATCTAAGACAGCTAGGTGGTGTGAAGACCATCCACCACTGGCAGTGGCCTAGTCCCCTCACTCATTCCCTCACCATGCACCCCATCCCAGAGCCCAACTAGGATGGTCAAGAAGGAAGAAGAGGCCCCACCACTAGAACCACCTTCCCATCCTGGCCTCCCTTTGTGTCCAAAGGATCAGAAGGTTTGAAGGATATGGAAGTCAAAAGCTCCATTCCTTTTGCTAGGATGAAAACCATAAGACTTTCCTTAACATCTACCCCCCTATCCACTCCTAAATCATCCAGGTCCTACTGTCTGTCCTGCCTCTCCATTCTGCAGTTCTCAGCACTATCCTCTTAAATTCCTAAGTAACATAAGAACCTTTCCACCCCTGCCCCTATAGTACTTCCAGGTCTTTGTAGGCAGTGTGTTCACTTAGAGTGTGAGCTCCTGGAGAGCAGTCTTAATTAACATAGTGCTTAGTTTGATTAAGTGCTGCCTTAATTAGCAAAGGCACTAGGAGCATAGGGGAGAGTATGTGTGTGCTGTTTTGCCTATGTAAGTTATGTGTGTCCACATGGGTCTCATTAGATGTGGCCTATAGAAAGGTGTGAAGAGATATTTCTAAAGTGTCCTCCCTCCACTTTTCCCCAAGGGAGAATTTGATTCCTGCCAGGAAAGGAGCAAAAGATAGGGGCCAGAGACTGAGAGCAGAGTGGAGAGAGAGTTCCAGACTAAAGTTATATGTATCTACCCCCTTAGTTATGGTTAGTCTAGGGGAGTATCAAGGGGAGAGCCTGATCTCTATTTCTTAATGGAGAAACTATCCTGCTCTGTATACAAGGCTTTCACCAAATGCCAATTCCACAATGAAGACACATAGCACATACCAAATAGACTCATTTATGCAAACTGTTAGCAAACAGAAATCAGAAAAAAAAAATTTAGATGAGTCTATATATTAGAAAATGCGCAGAATGAATAAACTCTCCCATTTGGAGCAAGAGCTCTTAGCTGCACCAAGAAATAAGGTCCCAGATCTTATAAGCTCAAGGGGAAATAACCCAAAATCTCTAGTGTAATAAACTGGGGATAGGGACATGATCAAGGTGCCAGTTTTTCTACATGTTAGTTTCTGCTCAGAATCTTTCTCTCCCTTCATGGACCTGAAGAAAGTCTGAAATTGAATGTCTTTTCTCTTGAAGGTGGAAGTCAGAAGAACAGGATTTCCCTTTTCTCAACCAGGAAGTTCAGCTGGACAAGATGATTTGAATTAATTAATAAAACAGATTGAACTTATAAGTGTATCATGCATACTTTTTTTCTTTTAGAGAGAAGTTGTCAAACATATACCATGCCTCTAGATAGTAGAAACAAGACCATGATAATAATGAAGACTAGGTTTAAGAATAGACAAAAAGATAACTGAAAGGATAGATATGATCAAAAAGGAATTTCAGCGTTCAAGATCATAGAGATGACAGAGCTGTAGATAACAGTGAGAGCTAAGATGTGACAATCCAGGGAATTGGTGGAAGTGGAGTGAAGACACATAGGTCATGGGAGTCATGGAGGTTGATGAACTTGGAAGCCAGAGTATTCAAAGGAACATCCATGGGAAGTCTCCAAGGATGAACATGGGGTAAAGACAGAGAAAAGACCAGACACTGAAAAAGAAGGAATGGTGGGTAGTGCAATCATTAACCAGATTCTAAAAGTATAGAAGGCAGAGAAAGGAACTGAGAGATTTGGGGGTTTTCTTGGATATAGATGAGAATAGAAGAAAGGAAGTTTTCAATTCAGGACATAGTGAATCAGTCATAGGAATTAGGGAAGTAGGAGGTAGCCAAAAAACTGGGGAAGTATCAGAACTTTAGAATACTTAATTGTTGGAGGAATGGGGGGAGAGTCAGTGGAAATGCTGTGAAGGATGCCACTGGCAATGACACCTGGGAGTGTCGTATGTCATTGAAGAAGACCTCTAACCCCAAGGATCCTGCAGTAGAAACAATGGGACTTTTTAATTTCTTCATCAAGAATGACCATTACCTTCTACAAGTATGGTGAAGGATAGTGGAATAGGATTCAAATTTCTTCAGATGTTAATGGTAGCCAGGAGACTTTTTAGAAAAGGAAAGCTCTAACCACAGGTTTACTCTTTTCAGGAAAACTCTTCCCTTGAAGGTCGATCCAATCAGGGTCACATTGATAAGATTGCAGAAGCATTTAATAATTTTAATTGAATACTTTTTTATCTTCAAGAGTGCTAGAAGTTTTTTCCTTTATCAATTAATCAACGGGCATTTATTAAACACCTACTTTGTGTGTGGTGGAGGCAACTAAGTGGCATAGTGGCATAGAACACCAGGTCTGGAGTTGGGAAGTTGTTGGTGTTACTGTTCGTGTTTCAGTTTCATCCAACTCTTCATGACCCCATTTAGAGTTTTCTTGGCAAAAATACTGCAGTGGTTTGCCATTTCCTTCTCCAACTTATTTTACAAATGAGGAAACTGAGGCAAATAATGGTTAAATGACAGCTAATTAGTGTCTGAGGCCAGATTTGAACTTAGATCTTTATGATTTGAACTCCTGTGTGACCCTCGGCAAGTCACTTAACCTTTATTTGCCTCAGTTCCTCATCTGTAAAATGGGGATGCGCTAGAGAAGGAAATGGCAAACCACTCTGGGATCTTTGCCAAGAAAATCCTAGGGACAAGTCCATGGTACCCCTTAAAGAGTTAGACATAACTGAACTTACAGCAACAGCAACATGTGTCTGGTACTATGGCAATCCCTGAGGATAGGAAGACAACAAAAAAAAGTAGTTTCCTGTGTTGATGAGATGAGATATCTCATTCTCTAACTTTTAGTTTGTTGGGGTTTTTTTGGTAAAAGTAAAGGTGTGAAGATGTATTGCCTGAAGGGAAATGAGTAATATTCCCTAACCTCAAGCCCAAAGCAGTGTTCTTCAACCTAACCTAGTGTCTTAGCTCCTTTCTCTCCTTATGAACTTCTCAAACATCTTCAGAGCAAAATTATTTTAACTCTCCTAAAAAGAATATAAGTCATACAACACTTCTGAGGGAAGAAGGAGAGTGGAAGATGGATTGAGGAATCAAAGAGACAATGAATAATGAATGAACAGATGATTCTAAAAAGACTAGGAAGTCATGGTCAGAAGATAAATGAATGTATTAATTTAGCCACTGAGGAGCATTCTTGCCCAGTTACTGAGTAAGGCAATGAAGTGACTAGAGCATGGGACTTCAATTCAGGAAGACCTGAGTTCAGATACAGCCTCCAACATTACTAGCTGTATGACTCTGGGTAAATCTCTTACTACTCTCTGCCCCAATCTCCTCATCAATAAAATGAGGTTAATAATAGCGCCTATCTCCCAGGGCTGTTATGAGCATAAAATGAGATGGCCATTTATAAAGTACTTTGCAGACCTTAAAGTTCTATATAAATGTTAGATAATATTACTTGATCCTATTCAGTGATAAGAACCCAGGTACTGATAATTCCATGCTCACCCTAATAGTTGGGTGTTCCTCCCAGCACCAGAGGGCACTCAAGGAAAATAACATTTTTTTCCTTGCAATTCTCAGAAAGCATATTCCACCATCTTCCAATTCCACCCTTTGTGAGGTGGCAGCTGCTCTGCTCTTTAGTCTAGAAAGCTATGGTCATTGTAGATTTATCCTACTAGAATCTTGGAGCTAGCCCAAATCCACTAGGAAATTTCACCCTCTTCACTGGTCTGCTGTATTTTCATGAACCTTGGTATGGCACAATGAAGTGGACCACTAGCATGGCTTAACTATGTACGCTCTTTACTTATGACCAAAGACGTAAAAGGAATATTCTCTCTCTCTTTTTCTTTCCCTCTCCATTAACACACACACACACACACACACACACACACACATACACACACACACACATGCATACATGCCTATCAAGAGGAATGCCCCAACCCAGGAGATTCCAAGCACAATCCACCTGTCTAGACCCAAGTCTTCCCAACAGGTTTTATACATGTGCTAAATGTGGTATTTAGCAAATGTCTCTAAAACCTTTCCTTTTCACAGCCTCCAAGAGAGTCACAGTCATGGCAGTTGGGAAACTGAAGCAGATAACAGAACATCTGGCACCTGGGAGATCCCAAACCATCACCACTGCAATTCCTTCAATTCTTTTTCTGGTAAGTCTTTGACCTTACAGAATAATGACCTTGCAGAATAATGGGACTACTTCTTGAAACATTAGTGTTTTCTTACATAGACCTTTCCTTAAATAAGTTAATTAATTACCCCCAAGCATGGGAGCACAGATTAGATTCACAGAAGAGCAATTTTGATGCTTATTTTCTCACCACACAACCTGGACGTAGTTATCCATCTAATCTTTCACTCAAAAAATTTTTTTGAATACCTTCTATGGACAAGGTATAGGACTAGATAGTAGAAGAGATACAAACATAGATAAGAAGGACTCCCTTAATTTAAGGGTGCTTATGCTTAAAGGTGGGCATTATGCCCACATGTAAATGTAATACAAATCAGAATATGATGAGTGAATGTAAATACAAAGTGCTATGAGAGTCATTAAAGAAGAAATCACTTCCAGTTTTGGGGAGGGGAAGAAAGGGAGGGAGAAGGCCTCCTAGAGAGTATGTAGTATTTAAGCCAGGTCTAGAAGAATAGGTAGAATGACAACAAGTACAGATATAGAGGTGGGCATTTCCTCTTAGGAATGAGTGGAAGGGGTTAACTCAAGCTGACTGCTGACTCTTGCTTGTGGAAGAAATGGAGAGAGCAGCTGCTAGGCAGTTCTCAAAGCCAGTAGGCAAGGGTGCCAGCAACCAAGCTAAATGCTTTCTTTGATACCTAGGTGATAGGTTGCAAACATCTGTTATATGAGTTGCAAGTCAGTGATTTACCCTGGAGGTTGTCTTTCATAAGAATTCAGTTGTTGTTCAGTCATGTCCGACTCTTTGTGACCCCATTTGGGGTTTTCTTGGCAAAGATACTAGAGTGTTTTGTTATTTCTTTCTCCAGCTCATTTTATAGATGAGGAAACTAAGGCAGGAAAACAAAATTAACTGACTTGTCCAAAGTCACACAACTAGTTAGTGTCTGAGGTCAGATTTGAATTCAGGAAGATGAATCTTCCTAACTCCAGGTCCAGCTCTCTATGCATTATGTCACCTAGCTGCCCCATACTCATAAGAATATGATTTTCTATTTGGGAGCTGTCAAATATTTGAGAGGCATGATTGACAAGACGCTCAGGATTAAGCCTGGTTAAATCACTTGTCCAAGGTAACAGTAAACGGTAGGCCTAGGACTCAAACACAATTTTTCTGTCTCCAAGCCCAGTGACAAGTGACAAGTCTATTGTCCCTATGCTACATTACTATGAAAGGAAGGTAGGAAGGAAGGAAGGAAGGAAGGAAGGAAGGAAGGAAGGAAGGAAGGAAGGAAGGAAGGAAGGAAGGAAGGGAAGGAGGAAGGGAAGGAGAGAGGGAGGAAGGGAGGAAGGGAGGGAAAAAGGGAGGGAAAGAGGGAGAAAGGAAGGAAGAAAAAACATTATCCAATACTTACTATGTGCAAAGCACAGTGCAAAGTTCTGTGGATACAAACCTAAATGCAAGACTGTCCTTTCTCTCAAGTTAACTCACATTCTCATAGAAAGAAACACACATATTAGAAGATTTCAGCTGTAAGTCAGATAGAAAAGCACAATGGTCTTTGGAATACAGGGTCAGAGCAGATGATAATACATCTTCTTTAATGTCACTTCTATTGATAATACCATATCCATTTCTGACGCTGAATCATTTGATAGTGCCAAAGACTGATGATGAGAACCTTCTTTCCTGGGTCTTCAGAACCTGTGGCTGCTGAGAATGCAGCACCTGCAGAGGTAGTTGGTTAATCTCATCTTCCCAAGCATTGCTGCCCTGGAAAATAGCTTCAAGACCACAGCTAGGAGTCAGATTGGAAGTTGATGGGGAGGGACCCTGCTGTTTCTGGGGCTCTTGAGTTTACCTGCCCATCAGTAACAGTTGGTGGTAGAGGAGGAGATGGCAGGCCCCTTCACCATAATAGTTGCTCCCCTCAGTTATGGCTGCGGTGGCTGGACTGTAAGCCAGAGTAATAGGTGGGGGTATGAAATGTTTTCTTGGTCCCCCAGCTACCATAACTACCTGGTAGTCATCTTATGTAGATATAGATTATAGATAACTGCCTAGCAGCTACTCTCCTCATTCCTTCTACTATTCAACTTTTTCAACCCTATACCAGCCATACAGTAATGTACCGGGGTCACTGCTAGGGAAGCTGGAGGGAACTGGGTTACTCTCTTTTTTACTCTTTGATATCAGCTCCACCCCAGGTACTCTGAAGACAATTCTATTTTTAGCTGTAATCTAAGCTTTCTCCAAAGGGAGAATCCATTAAAAAAAAAAAGGTACCCAATGGGAAGAAAGGAATTAGTGATGAGGCAGATAGTTATTCCTACAAAGAAAGAGGAATGCTAAACATACAAGAATCACTACATGAATTGACAGAGTAATTTAAACAGAATTCAGAAACTCAATTTATATCTCATTAATATTAATTAATTGCTCAATTAATATTATAATCTGCTAGAAGACTAGTAGTCATCAAGCCTTACATCAAGCTCAACAACCTTGTTGCTGTTGTTTAGTCATTTCGGTGATGTTTGGCTCTTCCCAATCCCATTTGAGGTCCTCTTGGCAAAGATACTAGAGGGATTTGCAATTTCCTTCTCCTGCTTATTTTATAAAAGAGGAAACGGAGGCAAACTGGGTAAAGTGACTTATCCAGGGTCACACAGCTAATAAGTGTCTGAGGCCAGATTTGAACTCAGTTCTTCCTCACTCCAGGCCTGGCACTCTATCCACTGCACCACAAGACATAATACAGCTTAGCAATTCTGCTAATTATCCATTTCACTTCTGATCTGACCTTTGTCCAATTAACTAGCCAGCCTCGGTCTTCTTTATGGTGCCTCCTTTATGAGGCTGACTCATACCTCGGTGCCAGCCCATTGCTGCTACCACTTAGGCACTCCCTCCCTGGACAGTAATTGTACTTTCTAATCTAAGTGGTTCACCTTGTGCTCAACTTCCACTGCTCTAAGGCATGTTAATTGCTGCAATGGCAAGCCTCAAGTCCTTGGTGCTGTCATAAGACCCTGTGTCAAAGGAAAGAAGAAATAAAAAGGAATTGTCCCTTGTGGCCAAATAGCTGCAGTACTGTAACAAGCTCTAGGCTCAGAGTCAGGACAAAAATGGGTTTGAAGCCTGGTTCTGCCATTCGCTAGCTATGTGACATAAGCAAATCATCTGACTTTGTAGAGCCTCAGTTTCCTCAACTGTAAAAGAGGGAGAGTAATACTTCCACTGACTCCCTCATTATTATTTCTTAAAAGTGCTTTGTAAGCCTTACGTGTTACAAAATACAAATTGTTAATATTATATAAGAGATTCCTGCTGAAATTGTTTTCTGTTATCATAATTTAAATTTATATTTGAAGACAACAGAAAGAAGGCAAAGATTGTGAAGTCTAATGCCTTTGAGTCAGAACTATATATCACTGACATCATCTCCACCCTCATATCAAACCATTGTTAAGAACAAGAAGGATGTTATGCACTAGAAATGGATTCCAAGTGGATTTTCTTGAAGTCATGTCGCTCTAAACCAGAGCTATTAATTAATAACTCTCATATTCCCTCTCAGAAGGGCCTCCTATGGGAAAGGAACTGTTGGTATTTAAAGGATTCTTTGAAGATCAAGAAATATGGATCCTTTGACCCTCTTTGGAACAGAAACTAATTATGAAGGAATACCCTATAAATTCATCCTGCTAAATTTCAGTCATGACTCACACAGCTCAGAACAGTATCCCTAATACATCACTTTCCTGTGATTTCTTTTGCTCATCTGGTTGTATCTTTATGGAGATTTAGCAAAGGAATCAAATAGCCCGGCAGTTAGAAGTGGTCATTTCTCTCCAACTGGCATGGCTTGACATCTTGTCATGAAAAGCTCAGGCTATGGTTTTCTGTCTTTGGTCTTGCTAACTCCCAATGCTTGTTTGCCACATAAATCTTTCTTATAAGAGGGCAAATAATGCATTGTGGATAGGTGGTTCTCTGCCCTTGTTTACATAAGTAACTTTTGGTTTAGTGTGCAAATAATATGACTCACTGATAGAAGAAAGAAGGGATTGCTTTCTCGATTTTATTCAAGCTACACCGGTTGGTAGAGTAATCAAAATAATAAAAAAAGAACAGAATAAGTGAACAAAATCTTTAAAATTAAATTGGTCATTTCTCATAGAGAAGGTAAGTCAGTTATATTTAGATTATGACCCACTATGACACGTCAATGTACTCACTTGTGGAAGCTATTATTTTCATATCTGCCTTTGTCTGATGAACATTGAACATATGTATTGTGACCTAACCCCACAATAAACTTTTCAGGGACATTGAATCAGATCTGACTCTGAATGGGTCCAGCTTTGGAGTTAGTCCCCCTGAAACTGGTAGACACCTATAGTGTTGAATGAAAAGGACTATCCCTCTACCTAAGTCTTTGAGAAACAAAAGTTGGGAGGAGAGGGAAGAAAACATGTCAAAGACAGGAGATAGGGAAAGAAGTATTATAGAAAAGAGAGAGTCTGAATTTTGATCTCTTTAGGAACTCTTTCATAAACTAAAAGCTATGACTACTTCATCTGTCATAATTCATATTTTTTAACTGGTTTGTAAACTATAATAACTGGTAGTTAATGTAACATGAAGGAAACGCAAGTCTTCCAGTTTCCGAGGTTTATAGCCTCTGAGTCATCATTCTTTTTTTCCATCACCCTATTTATCAAATCAGATGCCAAATCTTGCCATTTTTCCCCTATAACATCTCTAGAATCCAACCCTTTTTCTTTACTCACATAAACACTACCTTAGTTCAGGTCCTCATTAGCTCTCACTTAGATTAATCAGTCTCTCTATCCCGAGTCTCTCACCACTCTGGTCCATCTTATATGATGCTACCCAAGTCACTTTCTATAAACACAGATGTGACCATGTCATTCCCCTATTCAACCAACTCCAGTGGCTTTGTATTGCCACTAGGATAAAATAGAAAGTTCTCATTAACTTTTAAAGTCTTTCATAACCCTGACCCAACCAATCTTTCCAGTCTCATTATTGCATATCACTGCCCACCTCCTACATTTTGAGGTTGAGCCAAATTGGATTTTTCTATGTTCTTCACACTTGACATTCTACTTCCCATTTTCCTCTCTTTGCACTACCTTTCCCCCATGCCTGGAATGGTCTCCCTCCTTACCTCATGCCCCTCAGAATCAAAGATATTCATTACAGATATTTTCATTGTAGTAAATACCTAGGAATAAAGGGGGTGCCCATCATTTAGAGAATAGCTGATGAGTAATGGTATATTAATGTAATGGACTATGCTACATGTAAATATAATTATTGTACTGTGAGAAATGACCAAAGGGACAGAGTTTCAGAGAAACCTGGGAAGACTTGTATAAACTAATGCAAAATGAAGTGAGCAGAACCCAAAGAACAATTTATATAGGAAAAACAACTTTGAAAGACATAAGAACTCTGATGAACACAATGACTAACCAAAACTTCAGAAGACTAATGGAAAGCATTCTACCAATGG
Source organism: Notamacropus eugenii (assembly GCF_028372415.1). NCBI lineage: Eukaryota > Metazoa > Chordata > Mammalia > Diprotodontia > Macropodidae > Notamacropus > Notamacropus eugenii. Next base: position 640,011,734 of record NC_092872.1, on the reverse strand, counting down.
TGGGATGATGGACCTAAGGTAAAGAATAAGACATACATTTTTTGTTTTTGTTTTATTTTATCCTCTTTAAAAATTGATATGTTTGGTTTTTACATCTTCCAAGTTTCCCCCTGTATGCCTCCCTCTTCTCCTCCTAGAGTTTCCCCTTTTTTTAATTTTTCAATTATTAATTTGTCTTCCTACTATTTCACCTTCATCAAAAATTTTTAATGAAAAATAAAGACCTTAATACATAGATGTACAGTCCAACAAAAAAAATTCCCATGCATTATAATTTTTAGACAAGGTAAATGGTTTTGGTTTGTTTTTCTGGACTATATTTATTTGTTACAAGGATTGTATTTTTCCTTCTTTCACTTTTAGGGGAGATTTGTTAGAGAGAAGGGAGAGTTAGTGATAGTACTGCCAGAAAAAATAGGAAAAGTAAGAAAAAGGAGTCATTAGAGCATTTTTTTAATGCAAAGAAGAGGATAGAAGAAAGTTCAGAAGGAAATAGATAAGAAGGATAGCTTTGAAAATAATATGCTGAATTTACTATATTTTTATTTAAAAGAGCAAGCTGTATATAATAAAGATTCACTATTTCATGTATGATACTTCTTTTAAATTTTGTATATGGCAATATTCTTTTTAGTGTTCATTAAATTCTAAATACAAAAAAACATTAAATTGTATGAGTTCTTGTTAGGAAACTTTTCAAATCTGTTATAGATCATTTTGTAGTTCTGAATATGTTTGTTAAAGCTAGTTTTGCATATATGTTAATTGCTGTAAATATGTTCTTCCTACTGAACTTTGATTTCAGCATTCCAGCAAAGTTAAACATATACAGAGACATCGTTTTCTCACTGATAAATTTATATATAATGTGCCTTGGCTGGAGGAGACCAAAGTATCTATAAGATGACCTTTGGTTCAATTTAACCTCAAGATTCAAGCTTGAAGCCGTCAATCTTCATCTTTCTTTGGTGTACATTAAGAATCAATGAGGCAGTTCATTAGAGGGTAGCAAGGTGGCTCAGTGGATAGAGAACTGGTTTGGAGTCAGGAATACTTCAAATCCAGCCTCACACACTTTCTGGCTGTGTGACCCTGGGCAAGTCATTTAACTCCTATTTGCCTCAATCCACTGGAGAAGGAAATGGCAAATCACTTCAATATCTTTGCCAAAAAAAAAGAAAATACCATGGCGTATGATCCATGGGACCATGAAGAGCTAGACACAATTAATCAGTAAGCATTATGCATTAATTGACTCCAAATGATAATTGGATATCCTTGGGGAAAGATTCTATGAGATGGAGAAGCTGTTTCATGTGTTTTTCAGTGGAGCCCTCTAACTTAATGTCAGCTGTGTACATCAAATGATTTTTGGAGGATGACTCCTTCTTTAACTCAGGAAGCATAGTCAATTTTATTTAGGAACAGCGATAATGGTTTTAAAGGGACACAGAAACATAAGGAGCTTAAACCACTTCCCTCAAAAAAAAATGCCACACCTACAATTGTTCTTGACGTTATGGTGTTGATAGAGTGTTGAGTATAAGGAACAATTCTCCACATGGACATCAAACACTCTAGCGTTATCATTCAAGTTAGGTCTGTTTTATATATCTACAAATGACAAATAAACCTTGAGTGTAAAATAGGGTCAAGGACTATGATAATCAACAAGGGCCATAAAAATAGTCCATTGTTTCCCTTGTAGCTTGTTCAGTAATGACAGACCTGATAACGAGTTACCCCTTATGCCCCTACAACTTCTAGGCAACTTCTCTTTTACTCTTAGTCCATGTTTTCTTATAAATGTTTATGAATGTTTTATCTTCATATAAGTTGTGCATGCTCTGTGTAAAGTATGTAAATGCATTTTTTAAAAAAGTCCCTGGTATACAGTAAGTACTTAATTAAACACTTCTTTAATTAAATATTTGTTTAAATTTGCTGACTGATAAACATGCAATTGGCCTATTTTTGGTGGGTTTTTCTAATGTTCTCATCTCTCCATAGTAGATAGGTAAAAAAAACTTTCTGTTAAGAGAGATAAGTTCACTTGCATCTGAGAGGAAAAGGTGAAGCACTCTGAGGAATTCATGCACCAGGGGGAAGCATTTGGACCAATAATTATGGTTCTCATTCAATCTCAATGCTTTCCTGTTTTATAAAGAAGCTAGTTTCAATCATCTACCTTGATGTATCTGTTCTTCATTGTCTTAATGGTGCCCACTCTTTCTCTTTGTCATTTCATCTCCAACTTGGGTATTTGTTTTGTTGGATTTTGACATATAGATGTCAAGCAATTTTCTAATTCCTCCATCTCCAAGGACTGTCTCTATTTCTCTTCTCATATCTTTGTTTCTCAGATCTCTCTGGTAAAGTTTTTAATTGATTTCAATTGTTTATTTTTGAGTTTGCACTAATTTGACTGCTTATGTTGTCTTAAAGTTTTTTACTTTTGCTTCTAATTGTTGATTAAGGAAATCTAGAATTTCTAATATACTTTTGTCTTCTAGATTCTGTGTCCACAATTCTTTTTTGCATCCTTTAATTGGGTGATTATGGGAGCAAGTTTTCTACTAGACATACCTGCTAGATATTAATCTGATTTTCCAATGCCTTTCTGCAGGTTTCCATTATATTTCTCCAAGTGGTTCTGCCATGGTGGTCTTATTCTTTGATGGCTTTATCTTTCCTACTACAATTTTACCATGTCAGTAGCTACCACATATGCTGTTGTATACAGGCTCTGAAATGATTTTTTTAATATACTTTTTTCGAAATATCATGGGAAAATGTTTGTTCAAGATACTGACAACAAATAACAACTTTTTAAAAATGGTATAGTGGGTCTTCTAAGTTAGATGGTCAAACTCAAAAGGGTCTTTCAAAATGTCCAACTAAATAGGCCCACCTCCTCCTCAAAATCATTTGAAATGTTTCATGTCTATCTATGTAATTGTTTCAATGCTTTATAACATTTATGAAGTTTGCATTAAGTGAAGATTTCAACAACTTCAGGCTTTCCAGTTTTTTCCTTTTCAGATTTTAATAGCTCCTAAATTTCAGCTTTCATTTCCTCTAATCAGGGATTATGGATCGTTGCCTCGCATTTGTCTGTAATACAATGTTGTATGAATTGGAGCTAAGGGTACTATCATGTTAACAAAAAGCAGTACAAAGCCCTTACTTATAACTGGTAAGATCTAGTTCTAACTCTGTAAAAATAATCCTATCTTGAGGCAATCACATGCACTTATGGTTTTCCCACTTTAGTGACATCTATACCAAAACATTTAGTGACATCTATACTGAAATATTTCTAGCAGGTAGTATCATTGGTATTTCTCATTGGTTCCCATGTATATTGATTTCATGTAACACAGGAACATGGACCACCACTTGCACTGGCGTCCTCCACGTCAAGACAATCATCACAACGGCTTCTAGCATAGCTAGCTTGAAACCCTATGCTGCCTGATCTATTCCTTTGATTTTTACAAGTCACACCTCACTGACCTGGATTCTGTTCTAATCAATGATATTGCCAGAGCCCAACTGGCCAGTATTTCAGGACTCCTACCAAGCCTGCTACAACATCTTCAGACTCAGAGCACACAAAGTCCCTGCTGTCCATCACCCAGGCCGTCACTCTCCTCCTTTGCCACTCCCCCATACTCCATAGCTTTGAAGAGATGATTGATGATTATTTTTGTCATCTCATTATCATTTTGATGGATCATAGCATCACAGATTTAGAGAGGAAAGGGATGTTTGAAGCCATCTAGCCTGACCTCTTTATTTTATAGATGAATAAAAAATGAAGATTAGACAGGAGATGTGGAAGGGTGACCCAAATAGGAAGTGGCACAGCTGGGATTTGAACTCAGCTCTTGGACTCCAAAGCCAGTAAACACTCTTTCTCTTCTTTCCAAAATAGTCAAAGGATGCCACTTATGATACTTATAGTAAAGATCTTATTCATCTCATCATTTTTTAATGAAGATCAGATAGAAAGTTTCTGAGAGAAGTCTATCCTTGTTAATTCTTTTTTATCTAATCTTCTGTGGGCTACTGTGCAGACTGATTAAATGGTTGCTTTATTGGAATATATGCTTCTCCTCTGTAGACTCACCAAATGCATCCTTGGGACACATTAAACAACTCTAATAGGAGAAAGGATGACAGAGGTGGCACGTACCTTGTCTTGCTCCCAGGTGGTTTTATTGTCTTGTTTTAGGTTTATATGTTTTGAAAGTTTTTCATTCTACAAAGTTAGAATACTATGAACATTCCGTGTAGTGGCATATATTTAAAATATTGTTCTCAAATTTTTTTTATCTATATTATGACCAAGTAATTATTGGCAACAGTTTTATTTGTAATGATGCTTTGGTTCCAATATAGTTTGTTGGTTGAATTATTATGGATATTTTGGGGATTTGTATTTGTAGTATGTTGTTGCTTTGTAGTTGCTGTTGCTCAGTTGTGTCTGACTCTTAATGACCACATTTTGGACTTTTATTGGCAGATACTGTAGCACTTAGCCACTTTCTTCTCGATGCTCATTTTATAGTTGAGGAAACTGAGGCAAACAGAGTTAAGTGACTTGCCTAGGGTCACATTGCTACTAAATATCTGAGGCTAGATTTGTCATCTATTAGTTTATAAGTGGTAGTGAGCTCCAGTATACAATCTTAGCTTTAGGATTACTATTATCACCATGCCAAAGATAATGAGACAAAAGAAGCTGACCCTTCTCTTTGGAGGTCGCATTCCCTCAAGTTTGAACCTGGTCCACAGGTGTGAGTCCTTTGCTGAGAAAGGCCCCTTATAGGGGAGAGGGAGAGGATTCAGTGACCTCCAGAAATACTGTTAATATTACAAATGCAAAACAGGACCTGTGAGGAAATGCTCAAGGACTCGGGGGTATTTAGGCTGAGAAAAGATATCTGCAAAGAAAAAATCTGTTTAAAGGCCATGAATGTTTATGGGGATGGTGACTAGCTATCATGCATCATCCTTTAAAAGAACAACTTAAGCTATCTCCATGCCTATGTTGCCTGAATTCTGGCTGTCTCCTCCCAGGCTCTGCCTCTGGAGGAAGTCAGGCTCTGATGGGTGAGCTTTCACTTCTTGTCCAGAACCAGGCTTCCACACAACTTCCCACCCATCTCTGCAGCTCACTGCTGAGCTTATCCAATCCCCACCCCCTGCTTTCTAGGTCTCTTTTAAGTTTGGGAGCTAGAATATTAGCTCTCTGAGAGCCAAGACTATCCTGCTTGCTTGTATTTGTATCTCCAGAACATAACGTCTGGCATATAATAAATACTTTACCTATTAATAAATGAAATAGGTTTAAATTATAGTGTGACAGATTCAGGTTATTTGGGAGGAAGGGCTTTCTGATTAGGGGAGTTAAGCATTAGAATGGTAAGCCTCTGGAAACTGTCCAAGATCTAGAAATCTTTGCAAACAGAGCAGATTTTCATTAGTCTTGAGAGTAATATAGGTGTGGCCAAAAGCTCCTCACTTCCATAGTTTAATGAGTCTATCATATAGTGATCCATGCTCCCTCTGCTGGTTCATCCACGCTCTATCCCCATCCTTTTCCTCTAATTTTCTTTATGCCTTTATTTTCATGCTTTAATGCTTCAAGGATTCGTGATTTCATCTGTATGGGTGTTGCCTCTGCCAATTCAGATCAAAGCTCTCCATGCTTCCATAGACAATTTGGTGAATTGCTGTGGCCCAAAATGTTTATTGCCTGGTAGCTGTCTCCTGACATAATTAGAGAATCTCTAGGTTGGAAGGGACATCAGCAGCTAGTCCAACCTCTACCAGATCAAGAATCTCCACCTACATATAGTCATGCAGTCACTGTATGAAGGAAGACCTTTGGGTGGAGGAATTGGGGGGAAGAAGAAAGAGGGAATACTTCTTGAATGAGTACATTTCATTTTGGTCAATAGCTCTAATTATTGAGAGGTTTGTCTTCTCCGCAAATCTAAATTTGGTTCTTTACAACTTCTGATCATATGCCCAAAGCACTTATTAAGCAACTGCTATGTGCAAGGCATTGATACTGACGAGAAAGGACATGGACTACAGCACCCTGACTGGAGCATTACCACTGGCTCTTCCAGAGGGGACACTGCAGCACGCCTGGCCCGTGCTCTAGTATAGACACACCTGTAGAAACAGGTATGTATACAAGATCATTTGAGAAGGTTGAAGCAAACACTAACAACTAAGGAGATCAGAGAAGTAAGAGATGAGCTGAGCTGAGCCCGAAAGGAAGCTAGGGGTTCTGAGAAACCAAGGTGATGGAGAACATTTTGGGTTGAGGGACAGCCTTTGCAAAGGGGTAAAGGCAGGAGGTGGAGGGCTGTTTGTGGAGCAGCAGGTTAGTCTTGATGGAACACAGATTTTTGTGAAGGGGAGTAGTGTGCAGTAAGCTTGGAAAGTAGCCGGGAGTTTAATTGTTGTTGAGTCTTTTCAACCATGCCTGACTCTGTGACCCCGTTTGAGATTTTCCTGGCAAAGATACTGGGGTGGTTTGCCATATCCTTCTCCAGCTCATTTTATATATGAGGAAACAGGGCTAAGTGACTTGTCCAGAGACACACAGCTAGTAAGTATCTGAAGCTGGATTTGAACTCAGGTCCTCCTAACTCCAGGGCCAGCAACAAGCTGCCCTCCAGAAGCTGATTATAAAAAGTTTCAAATGCACTGCTCTTAGCTCTGCTGTCAGAGGTCAAAGGAAAATCCTTCTTCCACATGACAGCCCATCAAACATTTGAAGACCAGTTCATGTACATCTTGTCTTTTCCTCTCTAGGCTAAACATCCTGCAACTGATCCATAGAACAGGAATCAGAGGTCCTTCACCACCCTTATTGCCTTCCTCTAGTTGTTCTTCAGCTTACCAGTGTCCTTCCTAAAGCAGGATACTCCAGATGTTTTCTGATCAGGGTAGAATACATTGGAATTGTAACCTTCCTAGTCCTGGACACTGGCTCGCAAGTACAGCCTAGTACTGAACTCATCAAGTGTTTTCATAGTAATGGGTTCATCTAAGTCTCACAATAGCCCTGTAAGCTAGACTTTTCGGGTAAATTTATCATCATTAAAATGAAGAAATTGAGTCTGAGAGGCTAAGTGATTTGTCTAAGATCACACAACTAGCAAGCAGCACAGTCAGGGCTCAAATCCAGGACTCCAAGTCCAGACCACTTTCAAATCAGGACCCTCATTATATTGCCTATGCAACAGGGCCTTACTTTGTTCATGCCCAGACACCTAACATGGAGGAACCCAGGTAGGAGAAGCCATGGGCCACCTTCTGGGAAAAGACATTCTGCATTCCCCTACCATGTGGGTGTGGGAAGGAACAGCTCTTTCAATTGGCTGTGGAGCTGGAACAGGGTGTGTCTTTATAACCACCACTCTGGAAAAATTTCTCTTTTTCCTTCAATGCCCAAGGGGATTATGGTCCTATTTGCCTGTAGCATGGGCACCATGACCTGAGCTGAGACTCCTTTTCTGCTCTTGTGGCCCTGAGAAACAGGTTTGGGGTTTTGTTCTGGTCTGATTTATTTGTTCTTTTTGTCTCTGGGTGCATAAGAGAAAGTCTCCACCAGACTCAAATGAGCCATGGTAACTTTGGAGGCAGGAGTCCAGGTTGAATGTTGCTTCCAGGTCAGCAAGGAACCCCTGAGAAACCAGGGAGCCTGCTCTGGACTTGTATACATAGGAACTGACTAAGGTGTGAATCTGATCCTGATCAAGGGCAGCTAGATGGTACATTGGCCAGAGCTCTGGGCCTGCAGTCAGGAAGACTTGAGTTCAAATCAAACTTTAGACACATTCTAGCTGGGAAAATCACTTAAATCTCTGTTTGCCTCGGTTTCCTCTACTGTAAAATGGGGATAATAACAGCACCTACGGGGTTGTTGTGAGGATCACATGAAATATTTGTAAAACACTTAACAAAATGCCTGACACATAGCAGAAGCTTTATAAATGTTTATTTTTCCCTTCCCTTTTCCTTTTCTAGAGACTGAGATGGTATAGGAGGGATTATGCTTCAGTGTGTTGAGGGAAGGTGGGCTGTATATTTGTTCTTATTACACTTTGGAAATAAATATTCCTTTGTAAAAGCTAATCTGATTAAATGGAACTGGGGTGCAGGGGGCCCCTTAAAATTGAGGGAACACTATTAGTATGGACTGGTGCCAATGACAAAGAAATTGAATGTCCTTAAGGTACCCAGAAACTTTGGGGGAGGGGTGAAATGTAACCTATCTGGCCTTCAGGCAGTCAGGACCAGAGTGATCACTGCTATATAGAGAGTAAAAGGGTTGGAGGGACCCTTACAGAGTGTAAGTCAAAGGGACTGACAATGAGAATTGAGTACCAGCTACACTCCTCTCTCCTCCAAAAACAGTCATTAGACTTCCCATTTGCCCAAAACTCATTTCATTATCTTCTCTCTCTCTTTCTTATTGTTGTACTTCTTCCTTCATTCTGCAGTAGGACCAATGACATCATGAAGGTGATGTCTTGACTTGTGAGAGAATTGGATTTAAGTGAGGCAGAGCTGCCCAAAGGCGTCAGATTCATTCTCTGCTCCAGAGTCATTGAAGTCAAGCGTCAAGACAAGGGTCAAAATGACTGATGATGGCCCAGGATTCAGTGGGTCCTCTTTTTCTTACATTACAGCCCATACTAGAATGCTGGTCTTGTTCCTGTTAAGCCCTGAAGTGGATATGGACCAATGGTCCAATAATTGTTTTCAAACTCCAGGGAAGGGGCTAAGCCAAGATTTGCTTGAGCTCTTCCCCCAAGTCCCTGAAAATACCTATAAAAAATTACTCTAAACAAATTCTGGAGCTGCAGAACCCACAAAGTGATGTAGTGAAGCAAATCTCCAGCCTAGGAAATGTCTGTCACACAAGGCTGGGAGCAGAGTGCAGCATAGCCCCATGTGGGCCAGGACAGCACAGACAAGCCAGAGCAGACTTCGGGGAACTGAATCACTGGCAGCTGTGGCAATATCCAGACTTCTCAACCCATAAAAGCCAAAGACAGCATAGAAGGTCAGTGGGAAAACTCTGTTGGACCTGAGTGAGGAAGGGGCATGGTTGGGCTGAGGTTTGGCCCAGTGGAGGGGGAGGAGGCAGCTCTGGCAGCAGCAGTAGCAGCTTCTGGAGCTCTGGGCCCATAAACGGTGGGTGTTTGAGCAGCTGATACCTGGGAGCTAATCCTCTGAAGCCAGACAGTACACCCACTTCCAAGCTCTACTGGGAGCAGAGTCTTACCTTGACAAAGAGTTAGAAAAAATCAAGAATTTGACTGGGAAGATGAGCAAATAGAAGGGGAAAAGTCAGACTATGGAATCTTACTTTGGTGACAAAGAAGATCAAAACAAACAACTGGAAGACAACAAAGTCAAAGCTCCTATATCCAAAGCCTCCAAGAAAAATATGAATTGGTCTCAGGCCATAGAAGAGCTCAAAAAAGATTTTGAAAATCAAGCAAGAGAAATAGAGGAAAAGTTGGGAAGAGAAATGAGAGTGATGTAAGAAAATCATGAAACCTGAGTCAACTGCTTGCTAAAGGAGACCCAAAAAAATACTGAAGAAAATCACAATTTAAAAAATAGACTAATCCAAATGGCAAAAGAGATCCAAAAAGCCAATAAGGAGAAGAATGCCTTAAAAATAGGATTGACCAAATGGAAAAGGAGTTATAAAAGTTCACTGAAGAAAATAATTCCTTCAAAATTAGAATGGAGCAAATGGAAGCTTTATGAGAAATTGAGAAATTAGAAAACGGAACCAAAAGAATGAAAAAATAGATGACAATGTGAAATATCTCATAAGAAAAGCAACTGATCTGAAAATTAGATCCAGGAGAGATGATTAAAAAATTATTAGATTACCTGAAAGATGTTATAAAAAAAAAAGAGCCTAGCCATCATCTTTGAAGAAATTATCAAGGAAAACTGCCCTGATATTCTAGAACCAGAGGATAAAATAGAAATGGAAAGAATTCACCAATCACCTCCTGAAAGAGATCCCAAAAGGAAAACTCCTAGGAATATCGTAGCCAAATTCCAGAGTTCCCAGGTCAAGGAGAAAATATTGCAAGCAGCCAGAAAGAAACAATTCAAGTATTGTGGAAAGACAATCAGGATAACACAAGATCTAGTAGCTTCTACATTAAGGGATCAAAGGGCTTGGAAAATGATATTCCAGAGGTCAGAGGAGCTAGGATTAAAACCAAGAATCACCTATACAGCAAAATTGAGTATCCTACTCCAGAGAAAAAAAATAGAATTTCAGTGAAATAGAGGACTTTCAAGCATTCTTTTTTAAAAAATATATAATTTATTTACATATTCAATTCTTAACATTCACTTCCACAAGAATTTGAATTCAAAATATTCTCGCCATCTCTCCCCACTCCCCACCCCAAGACAGCATGCACCCCATCCACCCCTTCCTCCAGTCTGTCTTCCCTTCTATGACCCACCCTTCTTCCATCCCCCATCCCCTCTATTTTCTTGCATGGCACGATAGATTTCTATATTCCATTGCCAGTATAGCTTAATTTCCAGTTGCATGCTAAAACAATTTTTAGCATTCCTTCTAAAAGCTTTGAGTTCCATATTCTCTCCCTCCCTCCCTACCCATTCTCATTGAGGAAACAAGCAATTCAATATGTCATACATGTGTAACAATGCAAAGCACTTCATAATAATTATGTTGTAAAAGACTAACCACTTTTCCCTCTGTCTATCCTGCCCTTCATTTATTCCATTCTCTCCCTTGATCTGTCCTTCCACAACAGTGTTTGATTCTGATTATCCCTTTCCCTAATTTTCTGTCCCTTCTATTATCTTCCCTCTCCTATCCCCTTCCCCCTTGCCTTCCTGCAGGGTAAAATAGATTTCCATATCCAATTGAGTGTGTGTTATTCCCTCCTTGAGCCAAATCCCATGAGAGTAAGGCTCAATTTTTCCTTTCATCTCCCCCCTCTTCCTCTCCATTGTAAAAGCTCTTTTTTTCCTCTTTTATGTGAGATGGTTTGCTACATTCTACCTCTCCCTTTTGCTTACTCCTAGTACTCCTAATTGAATGGAAATTCAACAGTAAATTTTATTTTTTTAGGTATTCTCCCTTCATAGTCAGCTCACCCTGTGCCCTCTGTCTATGTATGCATGTATGTGTACACATACATACATACATGTGCACATACATACCTACACATGTATAATATACACATATACCCATGCCCACCTACATATATATGTGTGTGTGTGTGTGTGTGTGTGTGTGTGTGTGTGTGTGTATATATATATCCCTCTAACTACCCTAATACTGAAAAAAGGTCTCATGAGTTACAAACAACATCTTTCCATGTAGGAATGTAAACAGTTCAATTTTAATGAGTTCCTTAAGGCTTCTCTTTCCTGTTTACCTTTTCTTGTTTCTCTTGATTCTTGTATCTGAAAGTCAATTTTTCTATTCAGCTCTAGTCTTTTCAACAAGAATGCTTGGAAGTCTTCTATTTCATTGAAATCCATTTTTCCCCTGAAGTATTATACTCAGTTTTGCTGGGTAGATGATTCTTGGTTTTTTGATCCTATCTCCTTTGACCTCTGGAATGTCATATTCCAAGCCCTTGAATCCCTTAGTGTAGAAGCTGGTAAATCTTGTGTTATCCTGATTGTATTTCCACAATACTTGAATTTTTTCTTTCTGGCTGCTTGTAATATTTTTCCTTGACCTGGGAACTCTGGAATTTGGCTACAATATTCCTAGGAGTTTTCCTTTTATGACCTCTTTCAGGAGGTAATCAGTGAATTCTTTCTATTTTATCCTCTGGTTCTAGAATATCAGGGCAGTTTTCCTTGCTAATTTCTTAGAGGATGATGTCTTGGCTCTTTTTTTTTTTTTTCTTTGAGCATGGTTTTCAGGTAGGCCAATAATTTTTAAATTATCTCTCCTGAATCTATTTTCCAGGTCAATTGTTTATCCAATGAGATATTTCACATTGTCTTCTATTTTTTCATTCTTTTGTTTTTGTTTTGTAATTTCTTGGTTTCTCATAAAGTCATTAGCTTCCATCTACTCCATTCTAATTTTTAAAGAACTATTTTCTTCAATGAGCTTTTGAACCTTCTTTTCCATTTGGCCCATTCTACTTTTTAAAGCATTCTTCTCCTCATTGGCTTTTTGGACCTCTTTTGATTTTTGGGTTAGTGTATTTTTTAAAGTGTTATTTTCTTCAGCATTTTTTTGAGTCTCCTTTAGCAAGCTCACTTTTCATGATTTTCTTGCATCACTCTCATTTCTCTTCCCAATTTTTCTTCCACCTCTCTTACTTGATTTTCAAAATCCTTTTTGAGCTCTTCCATCACCTGAGACCACTGCATATTTTTTTGGAGGTTTTGGATGTAAAAGCCTTGACTTTTATATCTTCCTCTGATGGTATGCTTTGTTCTTTCTCATCTGAAAGGATGGAAGAAAATACCAGTTCACCAAGAAAGTAACCTTATATAGTCTTATTTTTTTCCCCTTTTTGGGGCATTTTCCCAGTCAGTTACATGACTTTTGAGTCCTTTGTCAAGTGTAGGATATATTCTAGGGACCTGTAAGTTCTCAGTTCCTCCAAGGTGGCACAATCCTGGCCTGAGCTCTGCTCTGTGAGCAACCATAGGCACTCTTTTGAGGCCTGGAACTGCAAGTAGGATTCCCTCTCCAGAGCCTCCACCAGCTCCACCATGCCAGTGCTCTTCCTCACCCCAGAACCGCCACTCAGGACCAAGACTCAGATTAGCTGCTCAATTCCCCCAAGGTTTTTAGGCTGAAGGCTCCAAAAGTGGCTGTTGCTGCCCTGGGGCTGGGGCTGGGGCTGGGGCTAGGGCTAGGGCCAGACTGGGCTCCCTTCTCACCCAGGTGAAAGAGCTTTCTTACTGATCTTTGAAGCTGTCTTTGGTGTTTGTGGGTTGAGAAATCTGGAAAGCACAGCTGCTACCTGTGATTCTGTACCCTGAAGCCTACTCCAGTCCTGTCCATGCTGCACAGCTCAGGCTGGGCTGCACTTCGCTCCAAGTCTGGTGAGATAGACTTTTTCTGTCAGCCTTCCAGGATGTCTTGGACTTGAAATCTCTTTCATTCTGTCATCTTGTGGCTTCTGCTGCTCTAGAATTTGTTTAGAGTCATTTTTTACAAGTACTTTATGGGCCATGGGGGTAGAGCTACAGCAAGTCAATCCTTCTACTCCCACTTTCAAGCATTCTTGATGAAAAGACCAGAGCTGAATAGAAAATTTGACTTTCAGATACAACAATCTAGAGAAGCGTGAAAAGGTAAACAGGAAAGAGACATTCTAAGGGACTTATTAAAGTTGAACTGTTTACATTCCTAGATGGAAAGATGATATTTGTAACTCATGAGACCTTGCTTAGTATTAGGGTGGTTGGAGGAAATATAGATAAATAGATAGATAGATAGACAGACAGAGAGACAGATAGATAGATACACAGATGGATGGATGGCACAGGGTAAGTTGAATGTGAAGGGATGATATCTAAAAATAAAATTAAGGACTGAGAAAGAGAAAGGGAGAGATAGAATAGGGTAAATTATCTTATGCAAAAGAGGCAGGAAAAAGGTTTCACAATGGATGAGAAGAGGGGGGAGGTGAGAGGGAATGAACCTTACTTTCATTGGATTTGGCTTAAGGAGGGAATAACATACACACTCAATTTGGTATCATACCCTAACAGTAAAGTAAGGGAGAAGGGGGTAAGGGCAGGGGGATGATAGAAAGGAGGACAAATTGGGGAAGGGAGTAGTCAGAAGCAAACACTTTTGAAAAGGGACAGAGTCAAAGTTGAAAATAGAATTAGTGGGGGGCAGGATAGGATGGAGGGAGATATAGTTAGTTTTTTTACAACATGACTATTATGGAAGTGTTTTGTATAACTACACATGTATAATCTATATTGAATTGCTTGCCTTCTCAATGAGTGTGGGTGGGGCACGAAGAAGGAAGAGAATTTTGTTTTTACATGCAGCTGGGAAATAAGATATATAGGCAATGGGGTATAGAAATCCATCTTGCCCTACAAGAAAGTAAGGGGGAAGTGGATTGGGGGGGAGATAAAAGGGAGGGCAGACTGGGGGAAGGAGTAATCAGAATGCATGCCATATTGGGGTGAGAGAGAGGGGGGAGATGAGGAGAAAATTTGGAATTCAAAATCTTGTGAAAATGAATGTTTAAAAATAATTTAGTTTTAAAAAAATCCAGGGAAGAACTGAAGCCTGAGGTTGGTCCTCAAATCAATCTGCTTCCTTTGAAATATAGATGACATCTGGACTTTTGTCTGCCTAGTTCTAACCCTAACTTCTGAGAAGGCTGAACTGGCCTCTGGGGAATTAGTGAAAATGACTATTCTTGGGGACATTCCTATTTGGGTGGCTTTGTTGGATTCTCATTTAGAGGATGTTGCTCAACTAATAGGTTGTGATCAACCCAGAGGATAATCAGTCATTTGCCTAAGAGCCTATGGGATAATTGCTACTTTTTGCTCTTTTTTCAGAGGCACCTAGGTGGATCAGTGGATAAAGCACTGTGCTTGGAATCAGTTCAAATTTGACCTCAGACATACTAATCAGCTGTGTGACCCTGAGCAAGTCACTTAAATTGTTTGCTTCAGTGTCTTCCAATGTAAAATGGAGATAATAATAGCACCTGCTTCCCAAGGTTATTATGAAGATTAAATGAAATAATATTTGTAAAATGCTTAACATGTAGCCACTATACAAGTACTAATTCACTGCCCTTGTTTCCCCTTTTTGGAGGTAGGGTTGGAGATAGGGAAGCAAAAGGAAAGAGCAGTGGTCACCTCAGTGGACTGCCTAAGTAATGGGTTGGCATCATGAGAATTAGTATAGTCAGTTTTGGATTGGTCATCTAATCTTATTAATGAGGTCATCTAAGTGTCTGTACTCACCTCTCCTAATGAGGCTTCCCAAATTTTCTGACACCAAAAAATTTTATCATTTTTAGACTCTTCAGAGCATGAACTCCTATTTTCTCATCATCCGGATATCTTCTCTTGTTTCCATGTATCTTCCAGGCCTAGAGAACCTTATAACATATTTGTGGATGTGGTGCTTGAGCTGCCTGTAGAACCAAAGCTTTTGTTTCCCTTTTTTATCTGGGATAATTGTTATACTCTATCCTGATTTAATCTTAATTTTTCTGCTTCCTGCTCAGAGCCCAAAGAAATACAATAGCTAGAAATAATGGCCCAGGAATGAAAGGATAAAGGCAAATTTGGGGTAACCAGTCTCAATGCTGTTTACCTCCCCCTGATGTGTACAAGTAGAACTATATGACATCAAATTATAAGAGGAAAAAGAAAAGAAAAGCATCCTTATTAATATTAATCTCCTTATGAATCAACATCAAAGGAAAGTGTTTGGGTCCCAATGGGTAGATTAGGCTTTGAAGACACAGCTTTCACTCTCAAAGTATAGAAAATGATTGGCTAGGAAGAGAACATTGCTAGCATTCTGTTCAGAGGAAATGTTAATGAACCACTAAATCCATGGCATGTCTGTCAGTGTTTCTTGGCTTACTGTAACCACAGTCATGAAACCAGAGGTACCTTTATCTCTTACCTTCAGAACATGCATACATTATTCCATAGGCTCTCTTCTAGGTCAGTAGAAGGCCAGTAAGAGTTTGCACTGGTGTTAATGTTCAGTAAGTCTAGGAAACATGAAAGGCTATGCATACCCCCTTTATAAAACTGTTAAAAGTCATTAAACTAAGGGGTGTTCATCAAATGCTGTAAATTTATTTTAAAAAAAGAACCCTATAGGGAAAAAAAACCAAGACTGGTATCTTCTTTACATCTTCAAGTGGAAACTAAAGATCCCGCAGCTTCTTACAATGGGGAATGAATACAGGGCTGCTTCAAGGGATATAATTCATTGTATTGTTTAATGGCTGATTTTGTTTTTAGGGTGGGAGAAGGGGCTTGCTTTATCCTGAAGTTGCAAAAATCTGTTAAAATAACCAGATTTCAAGCATGTAAATGAAGGACACAGATGGAAGCTGATGAATCTCATATTGGGGGTGTGGGTATGAATGTCCCCTAGTTGTTAATCAAAGGGATTCTGAGACCCAGGGGTCAGAGATAAGGGAGTACTACATTTAAGTAAGTTTGGTAGTATTTTCAGCCTTGTTGCAATAGAGGCATTTATAATTTTCAAGTAAGAGCAGCAGGAGGATCTTGCCTTCTATCCAAATTGTGAGTTACCCTGCTCAGTAGCACAGTGGGTAGAGTGCTGGACCTAGAATCAGGAAAACCTGAAATCAAATCCTTCTTCAAACACTTATTAGCTGTATGACCCTGGGCAAGTCACTTAAATTCTGTTTCTTTAACTGTAAAATGGGGATAATAATAGCATAAACCTCACAGGGTTGTTGTGAGGATCAAATGGGATAATATTTGTAAATGTACTTACCACAGCCGGGCACGTAGGTAAATGTTTACTTCTCTTCATGTCCCTTACCCAAAGTACAATGGAGGGAAGTATGGTGGGTATATATAGCCTGCAGCATATTACTAATAACCTACATTCAAGAAATGACATAAAAAGATAATATCCAACAAACATCTGAGTAAACAAGGAGGTTGGTTAGCCATGTGGTAAGAATGAAGGATAACAGGTGTGCAAGCCAAGTACCACTAATGTTAGAAAACTCAGAGACTGGGCTCCAGCACATTAAGTGTACCCTTATGAAGGATTTGTGGAAGAATGTGGACAAGAATAAGAAAGCATGGCTGGGTTGCCATCTGCACCACGAAAGAAACATCCCTATCAATAAAAGCATGGACCTCCTTAAGAGGGTAATGATGTGCGGTAGGTAGGATCATTATAAGCCTGAGGTGGTTAACAGTAGTATAAAGACATGGAGACCACATCTGTCAATCAGCAAATTAATCTATAAGCATTATTAAGGGCCTGCTATGTTCAAGGCACTAGGGTAGGATTAGAGATACCAGAGAGATTTTAGGTAGAAAATGAGCTTCTTTGTGCTAGAAAAATAACATATTGGCAGAGAATTAAATACAGAATAAATAAGAAATACATGTAGATTGAGTGGCACTAAAAACTAGAGGGATCAAGAAAGGGCTATTGAAGGAAGCACTACTTGATTTGAGCCTTAAAGGGAACTAGTTGTTCCAGAGGGGAGAAGGAAAAAGATAGGAGTCAGAGATGGAGTTTCAGGTGTAGGGAAGAGGAAGTAGGATAGTTTGGCTGAAGTATCAGTGAGGTATAGTAAGCTATAGTAATGTATAATTGACCTGAAAAGATAGACTAGTGCCACACTGTGAAGGGCAGAAGACTGCATTTTATCCTAAAAGCAATGGAGAGTCACTGAAGCTTCTTAAACTGAGACATGAACAGGACTCTCAAATTTCAATTTTGTAGCCATGTAGGCATGCAAGCAAGCCTCCAATGAGGAGGTTATTACAATAGTCCAGGTGAGAGGTGAAGGAGGCCTGGACTAGAGTGGTTATGGTGTGACTGGAGAGAAAGATGAAAGAGGTGCTGAGGAAGTAGAATCTGCAAGATTTGGCAACTGACTAGGCATGAAGAATAAATGAGTGAAGTATTGAGGATGAGTTTAGACTGTAAATCTGGGTGACTGGAAGAATGACAGAAATAAGGACGTGAAGAGGAAAGATGTGTTTAGAGAGAAAGATAGCCAGTTTTCTGTTGAACATGCTGAGTTCATTGGATAACAGGGAGTTGATATTCTCAATAAGAAAGGAAATAATAGGAGAAAAAGTAGCTGCTCTTGATGAACTCACCTGGCCCAGATTAAATTACATACTTAAGTCATGAAAAAAATGGCAGGTGGCATTAGGAAGTCAATGATCTTTGAAAGAGTGTGGAGGATGGGTGATATACCCCAAAAAAAGTAGAGAAGGAAAGAGATAAACCAAAGAAAAAGAGAATGACAAATGTCCTGATTTTCAAAAAAAAAAAAAAAAAAGGAGAGAGAAGAGCTTGCAAGCTATAAACCAGTGAGTTCAAATGACTTCAGTTCCTGGGAATTTTTTTAAAAGATCATTAAAGAGATGCTGCAGATGATATCATGTTAGGAGGGATAGCTAGCACACTGAACAACAAAGGTAGGATCCAAGGATATCTTAACATGATAGACTGCATTGGGTGGAATCTAGGAAGATAAAATTCAGGAAGGACAAATGTGGAGTTTTACACTAGAATAAAAAATCAATGGGAGACGACAGTTGGACTGAAAAAGATCTGGAGGTTTTAGTGGACTATATACTCAGTATGAGTCCCATTCTGAAATGGCAGCCAAAAGAGCTAAAGCTGCATTACAAGAGGCATAGATCTCTGAAATAAGGAGATGATATTCTCCCTGTGTTCTACCATCATCATCAAGCTTCTAGAACATTGGCATCGGTTCTGGGTACCATAGGGTAAGAAGTTCTTGATAAACTAGAAAACTTCCTGAAGAGGACAACCAAGATGGTGTAGATCCTTGAATCCATGCCATATGAGTATCTATTGGAAGAACTGGGAAAAGGGGCTGCTAGGCAGTACACTGGTCCTGGAGTCAAGAAGACCTTAGTTCAAATTCAACTTCAGACACTTACTAGCTGTGTGACCCCAGGCAAGTCACTTAACCCCAATTGCCTCTGAAAAGAAAAGAAAAAGAACTGGAAATGTTCAGCCTGGAAAACAGAAGATTCATTAGGAACATGATACTTGTTTCTAAGTATTTGAAGGGATGTCATGTGAAAGAGGGAATAGATTTGTTCTGTTTGGCCCAAAGGACAGAGCCAGGAAAATGGGTAGAAGTTATAAAGAAGCAAATTTAAATTTGAGGTCAGGAAGCATTTCCTAGCGATGAGAATTGTTCAAAGAGGAAAGGGTTGTATCAGGAGACAGGAGTTTCCCCTAAATGTAGGCCTTCAGGGAGAGGCTGGATGATCACTTGTTGAGTAGGTTATGGTGGAAATTTCTTTTTGAGGTATGGGTTGGATTAGATGGCAACTCACATTCCTACCACCTCTAAAATTCTGTGATTCTGAGGAGCCTCTAGGATATCCAGGTGAAGTCGAGCAGGTAACAGGAGATTTGGAACTGGAACTCTGAAGAGAGTTGAGGACTTCACAGAGATGATCATTGAACCCATAGGAACTGATGAAATCATCGAGCAAAAGAGTAAAGAGAAGAAAGCATAGGGCAGAGATCTGGGGTACACCCCTGCATAACAGTTGGGGTACGGATAATGAACCTGCAAAGAAGACCAAGAAGAATAAGTCCAACAGGTAGAAAGACAATCTTTAAAGAGCAAAGTCATGAAAAGCCAAGGAAGGAGGAAGTGGTCAACAGTATGAAATGCTGGAGAGAGGTCAAGAATGACAAGGGCCAAGACAAGGGTTAGTGGATTTAGCAAGAAAGAGATCAATGACCTTGGAGAGAGCAATTACTGTCAAGTGCTGTGGCTAGAAATCTGATTGCAAGGGACTGAGAGGTGTGTAGGTATACTAATGCATTATTGATAGAGCTGTGAATTGGTCTGGCCATTCTGGTTGTTGTTGACCAGTTGTCTGATTTTTTTGTGTCCCTATTTGGAGTTTTCTTGGCAAAGAAGCTGGAGTGGTTAACCATTACCTTCTCCATCTCATTTTATAGATGAGGAAACTGAGGCAAACAGGGTTAAATAACTTGCCCAGTGACCCCAGCTGGTAAGTGTATGAGGTCAGATTTGAACTCGGGAAGATGAAGCTTCCTGATTCCAGGCCTTATTTATTCTATCCACTCTACCACTTAGCTGCCCCAGTCATTCTGGAGCTACTCTCAAAAAGTCACTAAATTGAGTTTGCCTTCTGATCCAGTGATATACCTTCAATAGGCATAGACTCCAAAGAAACAAAAATTAGAAGGAAAGGAACCCACATTTACAAAATTATTTATAACAGGCTTTTTTTTTTGTACCAAAGCACTAGAAACAGTCACCTGGAGAATGGTCAAACAAATATAAGAATATAATAGAATATTATTGCACTGAAATGGCACAAAAATGGCAAATATGATCAATTCAGAGAAAACTGGAAATATTAATATGAACTGTTGCAGAGTAAAGTGAGCAGAACCAGGGGAACAATCTCTACAATGATCAAAATAAGGTAAAGGAAAACAAATTTTAAAGGCTTCAGAATTCTGGTCAATGTAGCAACTAATTAAGACTTCAGAAGAAAGATAATGAAGCATCCTTCCTAACTCTAGGCAGAGATATCACACTAAAGGGGCAGAATGAAACGTACAGTTTCAGAGACAATGTCGATTTGTTTTGCTTGACTTATATTTAATTTATTACAAGGAAGGATTTCTCTTTGGAGCTGGAATGAAGTTAGTGGGTAAGGAAAATGATGCAAAAAAAGAAAGAAAATATCAGCATTTTAAAATATACAGAGCAGAGCACAAGGAACTTCAAAGGGAGACACAAACAAGCAGGACAGTTTTGTTACTACAGTATTAAATTTAATGTACAGTTTTAAAATCTATACATAACAGAAGTTCACAGTTTCACATAGAATTTTCTTTTCTGTCCTTTGTATTGTGAAATCTCACTCGTACTATGGCTTCAACCATTAATCTGTATGCAGTTATATCCCAAGTCCAGAGCTCCATACCAATCTCTCCCATAGCCTCCATTCCTCTGTGTCTTGATAATGCCTCAGTGTTTACAAAACTGGACTCATCATCTGCCCCTAAAAATCCTTCCATTTTTATAGATGAGAATGCCATTCTTCCAGGTACTTAGAATTGAAACATTAGTGTTATACCTTTTTTTTCACTTCCTAATCAGTCCCCAAGTCCCTGGAAATATCTCCCACATAAATCTCCTTTCCACTCTCGGTGCCCTGGTCCTGGTCCAGACCCTCATCATCTATTCCTGGACTCTTATAATAGCCTCTGAACAGTTCTAATTCCCCAGTCTTTTCCATTCTATGAGCCATTCTTAACACTGATGTGAAAGTCAACTCCTAATGCCTCATCCCATCACTATCCTGTTTAAAATAGTCAATGGCTCCCTACTGCCTATAGAATAAACCATAGACCCTTTAGTCTGGATTCCACAGACTGGTTCTAGTCTGCCTTTCTATCTATAATTTATGTTTTTCCCCTTTGCACTTTAGGCTGCAGTCAAAGTCAATTACTATCTATGAACTATTGGACTTCTTTCTGCCTTCTCATGCTTTGAAACAAGCTACCCACCCAAACCCCCACACATTGGGGGAATGGACTCCTCACTATCTGTGCCTATGACAATTTTTGTTATTACCAAAGCCTAGCTCAGAGTCTAACTCCTCCATGATGGCTTCTCTAATCTTAGCTAGAATTGACCCCTTACTCTTAAAACTTCTCAGGCTAAACTGACTTCTTGTAGCTCTTAATAATTTTCTAAACTGGATTATTATTTCTTCCACTAAAATATGTCTCCAGTGCCTCACTGTGGCATGGAAGTGACCTTGTATTCTCTAAGGCAATCTTAGTGGAATGCAAACTGTGGCAGTTCTTCCCAAGATGGAAAGGCTTTGAGTACTTTTCTAATACGAAACACACCCTATGTTATCCAAGGATCAGCCTACCTAAGTTTTGAGAGGCTCATCACCAAAATATTGGCCATTGGGTAATGGATTTTTCTGTCTACTTACAAAATAGCCTACAGTGGGTTGCATTGGTGGTAGAAGCTCTAGATCTATGAAATCATGGCTGTTTTGCATACTGAAGTATTACATTTATTTGTGCACATCTTTCCTTCATGTAACATCCTTGAGGATAGAGACTTCATTCTTAATGCCTAACATGGCACCACTTAACAATACATGATTCTTAAATTGAATTGCTTGGCCAGCTGCTGTCTGAACACTTCCAGGTGGATGACCTACAGGTACAACCAAAGCTCATTTTCTTTTCCCCTAAATTCACTCCTTCTCCTCCAAACTTCTATATTTCCTTTATAGAAGGAAAACAATTCATAATCTCAGAGTTCTTCTTAACACTCCTTCCTACCCCATTCAATCACATTACCAGTTTTGTCCATTTTAACTATATCTTTCCCATATGTCTCCTCGCCACTGGCACAGCCACCACCTACCCAGTTAAGACTCTCATTTCTTTTTCACCAGGACTATTATAATAACTTTCTATCTGATTTTCTTGCTTCCAGTCTCCACCCCTCCCAATCCAACTTTCAGAGTGGCCTAACTATTCATCCTAAAGGCACAATCTAAGGGCTGGTATGAAAAAGTGGTATTTGACCTGTTCTGCTGGTCTCAGAGGGCAGAAGTAGGAACAAGTAGTGAAAGCTACAGAGAGGCAGATTTCACCCTTGTAGAAGGAAAAACTTCCTAACAATTAGATCTTTTCCACAGAGTCATGAGCTGGTGTATGAGAGTGGATTTCCCATCACTGGAGGTCTTCAAGCAGAAGCTAGATGACTACTCGTCAGAAATATTATAAAGGAGATTACTGTTTGAGTAGTCAGACGAGATGGATTCAACAATTGAACTCAGCAAGTCTTTGTTAAGTACATGTTTCATGCAAGATGATGTACAAGGTACTGAAGATAAACAAAAATAAAAAGGAAATATGCCTTTGAAGTCTATTTCTACTCTAAACCTCTGCCATCTATCAAGCATCTGTTCATTGCAGGACTTTGTTGAATGCTCATGTGAGGCATGATCTTTGCCCTCATGAAGCTTAGAGCTTTATAGGAGAATGTGACATGCACAAATTACTGTGATATAAAGAGAAAGGACAGACAGATGGCACTAGGAGCAAAATTTCCTTGGAAGAAGAAAGTAAAAATATAGGATTGTTGGTTTAGTTATGCATGATTTGCTAAGAAGAAAGAAAAGGACGGGCAAGAAAAATGGTGGAAGGAAGGGAAATGGAACCTGTCAAGAGCGAGCATGCAACTGAGATACTTTGGGGGAGCATCTGAAATGACAAGAAGTCCAAAACCAGGACTATTAGGTCAATTTAGTCATTGGTCTTGTCTAAGAATCACTGTAGCTAAAGAAGGAAATGGTAAACCTCTCCTGTATCTTAGGCAAGAAGACCCCCAAATGGGGTCATGAAGAGCTGAACAAAACTGAAAAAAGACTGAACAATGAAGATCACTGGAGTTATCACAGCCGTCATCCCTTTCTTCTCTAAAATTGTTGTTTCTTTGGGCTTTAAGGACAAACATGATAGAAAGAGCACCAGATTTGGCACTGACGAATTTGGCTTTGAATTGCAGTTGTGCTACCGACCATTTGAGTCATCTTGGGCCAGTCACTTCACCTTTCTGGACCTCAGTTTCCTCATCTGTAAAATGAGTAGATTGGACTAAATCTCTAGAATTCTTCCTAGCTATAAATCTGAAAGTTTTTGAATTGAAAATCTTCCTCCAGTGCCACAGAAACTGGGAAAATACTCAGTAAAGCCACAGACACATTTCCTTGACAACAAAGTGACTCATGATTCAGGAAAAATAAACATGCCTACATAATGCATTGGGGATAGATTGATTAATAATAGAAAAGTCTTTACCGGTTTATGTAGATTACTGTACTTGTTGGAACATCTATCTGAATGTTCTCAGATGGATATCTTTGGGAGATTAATTCATGCCTGGGAATAACAATTAGCATGTACTCTTCAATACTTAAAGAAATGAAATTTCCCACTCACTGTAAGCTGTTAAGATCCTAATTATTTCCTTGGAGTCTTGCCCTCAGAAAACGGCTCTTTAAAGGAGGTAAGCCACACATACTCATATATACTGTATGTGTATATACTGTACTCATATATACCCCAAACAAAATAAATAATTTCACCATCCAACCAGAAAGTCATTCTTTTATTGTTTGCTTTTTGATAGCCTTTATCAATAATGATTCCAAGTGAAGTAGGATTCTACATGATTTCCAGCAACATCAGGAGCTAGTTTGTGTCAGAGAATGCCTTGACATTATTGGTGCATGTTCCCAAACACTATGCAGTGTTGACCAGTTGTGAATTAGATGCCAGTTTCTTTCCTGCTTTCATCCTGTGAAGAGGCAAAGAAAACCATTTCCTGGGCTACGAGGCCCTAGAATTTTGGAGCAGTCTTGAAGCTGAAAAGGGCTAATTCTTGCAAGAGGGGGCAATGAAAGGCATCTTGAGGGCCAAAAGAAGTTGAATATAGTAGACACTTAAATGTTGGATGAATTGAATTTATTGATGAAAGGCCATGTAAATTTGTCACCATTTACTTTGGGGACAGAAAATGCTCTGCTTCATTCAGGTCAGGATTTAAGTGCTATAGGGGTAAGAATCAGAATAGAAATTTATCTCAGCTATTCTGAGAACATATCATAGAGCTAAGTCAGCCTGATGCCTTAAGCAGCAGAACATACAAACATCTGACAATAGTTTGAACTAAGTCTGAGCCTAACATCAAGTGGAAATACTAGAAAGAGATGGCACTTGAGGCAGCTGGTGATGCACTGGACCAAGTACTGGGTCTGGAGTCAGAAATACCTGAGTTGAAATCCAGCCTCAGACACACTGGCAATATGACCCTGGGCACTTAACCTCCATTTCTTCAACTGTAAAAAAGGTAGGGTTGTTGTGAGAATCAAATGAGATCCTATCTGTAAAAAAGTCCTTACAACAGTGCCAGACATATAGTAGGTGCTCTATAAATTCTTATTCCCTTACCTCATTTCCTTATCCCCACATATCCTGCCTTCATCTGTTACTTTATAGAAATTGAGGGTATCTAATAGGCATTCTCTCAACTTCCCTCTTCTGTACCTCAAACTCTATCTTCACCTATTATCTCCTCCACTTTCAGAGGATGAGATTCACCTCTCCTCTGCTTGGCAAGACCATGCCCTGTACTTTTAATCCTATTCCCCTTCTTATCCTCCCATTTCTTCCTTCGTCTTAGCCCAAATCATCCCCTCACTCACTTATCTTTAATCTTTCTTCCACCTCCCCTAAGAGATCCCTGCCTCCATCTCTCTTCCCACTCACTGCTGACCTTCTAGAAGGAATAACATGTACTTATTGCTTCCCTATTTTCAACCCACTCACATTTCAGTCCTCTTGAAAGCTCTCTAATGTCATCAGTGACCTTGTAATTCACAAAATCAACTGCCTCTTCTTGATTCTTATTCTTCTTGACATTTGTGAAGCATTTGCTACGACCTACAATGTCTTCTTCATTGATGCAAGGGGAAAAGTGCTAGATTTGAAGTTTGAGGCCCTGGATCCAAACTCCAACTCTGTCTCTAACTACCTATGTCCTGCTGGTCAAATCATTTAACTTTCCCGGCTTACAATTTCCTCATCTGTAAAATTAGGGGCTTAGATTAGATGACCTCCAAGGTCTCTTCCATCTTTAAATCAATGATACATGATCTCTTGGCCTGCAACATTATTCTGTCTTGATCCTTCTAACTTTTTGAACATTCTTTCTCACTAGTTCCTCCTCCTGCTGCTCCCTTATGACTATGCCTTTGAGCCCCTTCTCCCCTATGGAGTCCTTGACAATTTCATCTACCTTCCCGGCTTCATTTGTTTTTCTCTAAATGTGGAATTTCATAAGCACAGAGAACTCCTTGTGAGGAAGCCCTTCCTCCTACCCCATTCCCACCCAATATGATCAGCAAAATGTTCTGCAACTGAGAGTCTTATAAAATTGCTTGGGGTCACTGAGAATTTAAGTAATTTATCATGAGTCATACGTTGTTCATCCTTCGTTTTCAAAGAAAATCAATGATATGACAATATTGCCAGGGTACAGTATGATCAGCTGTGGTTGATCAGTCCAATAAAAATTGAGAAGGCACTGATTGGGCACAGGTGGTCCATTAGAACATTTAGAGTGGAAGTGGCTCTGGATTTGCACAGCTCACATTTCCTTTGTACTTCTACAATTCTGCTTTGATCATGGAGTACAGGGCCTTCTTTGAAGCCTGCATCCCATATTGAATGGTCCTGTGCCAGTGATTCCCATGTCTCATAGTCAATATTAAAGTTCTTTAGAGACACCTTGAGTGTCCTTATACCTCTTCTGACCACCATGTGAGCACTTACCTTGGACAAGTTCTCCATCAGCATTAGATACAATAGAGTTCAAATACTTGGCAGTTCAGCTCTAGACAGGACCTCAGTGTCTGGTGTTTTAATTCAAATGGATGGGGTTCAGTTTCTAGCATGGTGCTGATAGACTGTCCAGGTTTCATTCTGGAGACCGTCAGCGTGGTATACAGCTTAATTCTTCTTTCCCACGAGTCTCCCAAATGCTGAGCTAGCTCTAGCAATGCGTGCATCAATCTCATCATTTATGTAGACAGCCCTGGAGAGTGTACTGCCAATGTAAATGAACTTATCCGCAGCATTCAGAATTTCTCCATTTGCTGTAACCAAGAGTCCCATGTGTGTGTGGTGCCATGCTGCCTGGTGGAGAACCTCTGAGTCACACAGCTAGTATTTATCAGTGGTAGAACTTGAAAGTCTTAACTTTCTAATATGCCAAACTGCCTCACATAAAATGGATGTCGCAAAGATATCTTAAACTTGCCACACCTAAAACTCAGTACATTATCTTTCCCAGTAAACCTTTCACTCTTCAAAACTTTTCTGTATCTATTAAAGGTACCACCTATCCTGGTCCCTCAAGTTTACAACCTCAGTATTTTTTCCATATTCTTCACTCTCATACCCCAAGTATATAGTCATTGCCCAAACCTTGCTGTCTCTACCTTTACAACATATCTTGAATCCTTTCCATTCACACAGCTGCCACCTTAGCTCAGGCCTTTAATATCCCTCATTAGATGATTATAGCAATCTGCTAATTGGTCTCTCTACCTCAAATCTCTCATCATCGGAGTCCATCATGAAAACTGTATTCAAAGTAATTTTCCTTTGGCAAAGAACTGACTATATCACTCATCTACTGAGTCAACTTTAGTGGTTTTACTTTGCCTTTAGAATAATATATAAACTCTTTTGTTTAACTTTTAAAGCCTGTCAGAACCTTGTTCTAATTTATCTTTCTGGCCTCATTGAACATTTCTCCTCTTTCCTCACTGTTCTTCACAAATGATTCATTTCCTAACACCCTTCCACTGCACTGGTCAACATCTTAGCAAGCTGTCACAGTCTGGGCATTTGCCAGAGCCCCACCATGTATTTACATGGTATAGGTTTATATATGGATTTGTCTCCTGCATTGGAATATATGCTTCTTGTGAGTAGGGATTATTTCATTCGTTGTATTTGAATCCATAGTGCCTGGCATATAGTATGTACGTAATAATTACTTGTTGATTGATTAACTAATTAATAGCTATAGTTATTACAACAGATGAATCTCAAATATGTATCTCTGCCCACCGCTTTCCTGAACTCTAGTCCTACATTTCCAAACACTTGATTAACATCTCTACCTTAACAATGTTCTAATATATGTTACAGGTATTTTTTAGCCGAGAGGCAGTTTGATTTGGTTTTTTGTATGGTTCACATCTATACTAGATTGTAAGTTTCTTGGGAACAAGAACTGTTCCTCTTTATTCCACATGGGGCAGCTAGATGGTGCAGTGGATAGAGCATCAGTGCAGGAGTCAGGACGACCTGAGTTCAAATCTCACTTCAGACCCTTGACACACACTAGCTGTGTGACCTTGGGCAAGTCGCTTAACCCCAATTGCCTCATCCTGGGTCACCTCCAGTCATCCAGAGGAATATCAGGTCACTGGATTCAGATGGCTCTTGAGGATAAGTGAGGGTGGTGATCTGCACAGCCCTCCCTCATCCAAAACAAAGTTAAGTGCAAGTTGTGTCATCTTTTCTCTGATGGCATGGTCTTCTTTGGCAATGAAGGACAAACATACACATTTATATCACCAGCATCACATATAATGTCCCAGTCATTTGGTGGGGGTAAGGAAAAAGAGTTAGTTCTAAGCCTGTGATTCAATTGGATATAGAGTTAAAAGTTAAGCAATAGTAATAAATTTTAATTCTTTGTAAAAGCTAGAAGTAGACTTCAGTGGAATTGGTTCCCTAATACAATTTAGGAGAATATATCTTATCAGACAGAATTCAGAACTTGCAGTCACTTGCTATTCGGGTTAGTGTTATATCACATATATCATGTAAAATAAAATGTAGCATTATTATTACGGCAGCTTATGACATCTTCAGAATGTTTCTTATGGGGAAATGTCCCCTTCCCCTAAAATAATGACTAAAGGAATATGCGTTAAAATGCAAGTGTAGGCCCTTGAGTATTTTTAAAGGTATAGTAGATGTCAGTTGGATTTATATTTTATGTACTGTGACTCTCTGTAAGGTGACGATGTTTCCTTAACCAAAACCTGGGACACCTGATTTGAAAAAAATTTTTTCTGATTGGTATACACTTGACAATTGTGTGTCTCTTCTCATAAGCTAGGTTGTATAGATTAGCCCCCACAGCATCATGTTCTCAGGCTTAATGGCTGGGATTTAATGACAAGGTGACCCACTGCTGTCACCAAATTGATGCTATGCCTGCACTGGCATGCAGAGTGACCAATTGTCTATCTCTCACCCCTCCTTTTGCATAGGCTGTCTGTCCATCATGCCTGGAATACTCTTACTTGTCATTTTTATATCCTGGAACTCCCTTTGAGGCTCAGCTCAAATGCCAATTCCCAATTATTATTGCTCCTTTGCTAAATCACTGGGGCCCCCCCCCTTTTTTTAAATCTTGGATGTACCTAACTAGGATTTATTTCTCTGCAAAATCTCTGATATATACCATTTCTTCTCCTTTGACATTACCATCACTCTAATGAAGATCCTTATCACCTTACACCTGAACTATTCCAATAAACTGCTTGTAGGTCTGCCTACCCTCAAGGCTCTCTCCCCACTCCAATCCATCTTCCATTCAGTCACTCGGTGATTTTCCTAAAGCACAGATCTGACCATGTCACTCTCCTACTCCTACTAGTAGCTCCCTATTGCCTCCAGGATCAAATACAAATGCTTTGCTTGGTGTTCAATCGTCTTTCAACACATAGTCTCTGCTACTTTTCCAGTCTTCTTACACCTTCCTCCCCAGGATGTACTCATCCATCTAAGGACACTGACCCCCTGGCTTTTTCATCAACAAAATGCTCTATGTCTTGGCCCCAGTTATTTTTTCTGGCTGTTCTTCATGCCGGAAAGGCCCTCCCTATTCAACTCTGCCTGCTGACTTCCCTGACGTCCTTTAAGTTCCAATTAAAACCCCATCTTTCACAGGAAGCTTCTCCCAACCCCTCCTTAAGTCTGGTGCCTTCCCTCTGATAACTATTTCCTATTTATCCTGAAATATAGCTTGCTTTGTACATATTTGTTTGGATATTGTATCACCAATGCCCAGCATAATGCCTGTCACATAGGAGGGACTTAAATGTTTGTTCATTGATTTATAAATATTCCCACTTCTCTCTTTCTGCTAAGCCAGCTTTACAACTCAAAGTCATCCTAAAATAGGGGTTCTTGACCTGAGATTCATGAACTTGAATAGAAAAAAATTACATTCTCATTTTCACTAACCTCTGATGGAAATTTAGCTTTTCCTCCCATTATGAATGTAGGCAATAAAACATGATTCTGACAAAAGGGGTTCACAGATTTTCCTAGACTGCCAAAGGAGTCCATGACACAAAAAGGATTTAGAGCCCCATCCTTGACTCTTCCCTCTCCCTTGCTCCAGTAGACGATCAGTTGCCACATGTTCCTGATTCTACCTCCACAACCTACTTTCTCTATCTCATGACTACCACCTTCTTCTGGTCTTTATCATCTTTCACCAAGATTGTTATAATCACTTCCTAACTGAAATCTCAGCTTCCAGTATCTTCCTCTCCAATTCATCTTCTGATGAGTTGCCCAGATAATCTTCCTACACCTCATATCTAATCATGTCACTCCTCTCAAGAAGGTTTTTCAGCAGCTCTCTAGAATAAAATAAAAACTCTTTAGCTCCTTTCATGATCTAGCTCTAGCAGATTTTCCACTTCAAACACATTGCATTCCAGCCAGACTCTTCTATTTGCTCTTCCCTTAAGCGGACATTCCATTTCTCTCCCTCCTCCCTTCCCTCTTTTTATATAAAGCATTGCCTAGAATTACGTTAAATCCCAAGTTAGACCCCTTCCTCACATTTGCCTCTTGGCTTCCTTTAAGGATCTGTGCCACCACCTATGAGAATCCTTTCCTGATTCTCCCAGTTATCGATACTTGCATAGTTTAAATTGTCATGATTTCACTTATCTGTAAATAGTAAGTTCCCTGAGGGCTGAGACATTTTCATTTTGTTTTTGTATCTGGAGCATCTAATACAGTGCTTTTGTAAATAGGACCTAATCAAATAAGGAGGTAGGAAGTATTTTGATCATTCGATGAAATCAGATCACACCATACTGGAAATGTATTGAGATTGGTTGGAAGAATCAGACATGCCCCTGGCCCTATGCTTAGTAGAAATTCCAATAGGTACATTCCAACAGGAGATTCCAGCAATAAGCCAATGGAGTGATGCTGGAAAGAATTGTCCTTAGGTGGAGTGAAGGGGAGAAGAATGAATTTCTCCCTCTTCTTCCCAACTTCCTACAATAATGAGAGGATAGCATTATGAACTATGAAGGGTTGGAGGATCTGAGTTTCTAAAAGCTAATTAACTTTTGCTGGCTAATTGATAATCAATGGGGAGAACTCAAGATGCGGTCTCATGAGTGATAGTATTATTTTCTTTTACTACACATAAAATACATTTAGAACACTTGTTCTCTCCAAAGACATACAGGGAAATCTCATGAGCTTAACTAATTGCAAATGGTAAAATAGCTTATCTGGAAATGACCTTAGAACATAGAATGTTAGCACTATAAAGGACCTTAGAGATTATCTAGTCTATTTTCTTCATTTGACAGATAAGGAAACTGACTTCCAAAGTACTTAATGATGGTATTTTTAAAAAATCTCCCAGCCCCTAGAACCCTGAGGGGAAGAGGTAATAATTGCCCTCCGGGGAATCTAACTCACCTCAGGGAACAGAAGTTAGGAGAATGTGGGAAGGAGGGAGAAGAGAGGCGTTTGTTACCTTACCTTCCTGAAGCATTTCTAAGCCTTGAGTCTTAAAGGTATTATGTTGGATTCTGTGGAAAAGAGGGATTACTGGAATATCAAAGGGTTTTTCTAATAGCTAAACTAACTTCAGCTCCCTTTTAAGGTGAACTGATGGACTATTTGAATTCTCTGTTTTGTTTCTGTATCTGCCATGGGGTTCTTGTGAGTGTTGCATTTTCTGTGGAATGAAACCTGCATGTGCTACCACTTGTTCAGCAGCTGGCAACCCCTTCTACCCACATTTGGGGAAACCTAGACACAGGCTATAGCATGAATATATTAAGAGATTTTCCCTGGGGTAGACTCCAGGTGGGGCTAGTAAACCAAAAAGACCCTTCGTTGGTCAGCCCCTAGTATAAAATCCAGTCTGTGTGAGCTCAGGGCCTTGGAAACCCTTGGATATGCGTTCCAAATGAAAGGTAAAACAACAAAGGCTTCCAAACTCTGTTCAAGGCAGTGACCAATTATGATTGCGAAGGAATGATGATCAGGTATGTCTTTACCTCTCAACAAAAAAGTAGTACTGAATAGGTGGAAGTAGTAGCACATAATTTCATCGAGCCAACATGTTCATTTGTCTTCCTTAACTGTAGTTAGTTGTTTTACAGAAGAGAGAATGGAGGGGACTGAGAAGAAACAATGATGTAACAAAAGAAAACCATATCAGTTTCAAAAAGAAAGAAAACTAAGGATAGATGTGATGTGGGGGGAGGGGAGGAGAACCATAGAAAAGGTAAGGAAGGGTGTTACTTATATTATGTGGTAACTTTAAAAGTCGGAAGTTTTGTCACAAAGTTGATGACAAGACCCTTCTGAAGAAAACTGAACTTCCCCATGTACACTTTGAAATGGGAAGTCACTCCCCTCCCCCCCCCCACTCTAACCTTTCCTCATTGACCACAGCCTTGTGTAATATGAAATGGATAATATGAAACCACACTGTAAAGATTAGTAATTCTGGACCAAAACTTTAGAACCTAAACTCAGGATTAAAGTAATATTGAGAGAAAATAAGATTAACGTCCAGCTGTCTGAGACAATATAATAAATAGCACCAAGACAAAATAGCCAAAAGACCAAGTAGAAGAGGCTCCAATATGTTGCTGACCAAGAGTAGCATGATGGTAAAGTGGAATAAATTTTAGATTCTGAGTCTGGAAGATATGGGTTCAGATTCCATCTCTGACATTTCCTAGCTATATGACCATGAGATTAGCTGACCTGCCCAGGATCACCCAGTAAGTGTCTGAAGCTGGATTTGAACTCAGACATTCCTGAGCCCAGGCCCAGCGCTGTCTACTGCACCACCTCACAACTTTCACACAGGCTGCCTACTGTTCCTATGTTATGAAGAACTGATGCAAGG
Organism: Notamacropus eugenii; assembly: GCF_028372415.1. Lineage (NCBI taxonomy): Eukaryota > Metazoa > Chordata > Mammalia > Diprotodontia > Macropodidae > Notamacropus > Notamacropus eugenii. Next base: position 639,979,077 of record NC_092872.1, on the reverse strand, counting down.
AAGACTCTCACAAGATGGTCAGAAGAAACTATACAAAGACATTCTCAAGGTCTATCTGAAGAACTCTGGAATTGATTGTATGACATGGGAGACACTGGCAGAGGACCACCCAGCATGCTGTGCCCACATCAAAGAAGGTACTGTGCTCTATGAGCAAAGCAGAATTGCAGTAGCCCAAAAGAAACGTGAGATACGCACATTTAGAGACATCTTCACCCCAAATGTTCACACGGACTATTTGTGCCTGATCCATGGTAGAGCATTTTGAGCTTGTGCTGGTGTAATCAACCTTAGGTCTGGCACACTGTACAAGGACTCTCAACATAGTGACATCATTTTAGTCCTCTTTGAGAATGACAGACAACAACCAACATGACCATGAACTAGTCATTTGCTCTCTGAATCTGTTTTCTTCATCTGTAAAATGAGGGTGATATCTGTAGCACGTACCTCACAGGGTTATTATGAGGTTTGAGCGAAATAATGTAAGTAGAAATATTGCAAAAACTTTGAAATGCCACATAAAATGAGTATTAGGGATGAGAAGCACTCCTCTGGAAAGGAGTTTATAATTATTAGAGGTCCCTTCCTTGACATATCTCTGATAGTGTAAGATAGAGGTGTGCTGGAGGGAAGGAGAGGTAGAAGAAGAGTTGTTCACCCTAAACACAGTCTCCAGTTTTTAAAAACATATTCCATTCCTCCTCTCTGTACCTAATTAGAGAAGGTAGGGCTCTTGACCAGAGGCAGTGTGGGGAAGTGATCGCTGATGGATCTGGAATCAAGACACTGGATCTAATACTGACTCTGGTGCTTTCTACATGTGCAACTGCAGGCAAGTGACTAATCCTCTCCAGGCCTCAGTTTCCTCATCAACAAAACGAGAAAGATGGCCTGGATGATCTACAAAGTTGCTTTCAGCTCTAAATCTATATAGATATTATGAAACAGACCATTCACAAAGAGCTGTCCCTTCACCACTACCCGATCTCGCATCTTCACTATTTCTTCTTTATTCCAGTCTCAGGTGCCATAACCTTTCTCCTTACCAAGTTCAGCTCCTTTATATGCATTCTTGATCCCCTCCTTATTCCTTCAGCAAATTGCCTGCACTATCATTCCTACTCTCTCTCACCTTCAGTCTTTCCCTATTTACTGGCTTCTTCCCTGCTGCCTACAAATAAATACACTCCCATATGTGTCCCATCCTTAAAAAACCATGACTTGATCCTGCCAGCCTGACAGCTATCATCCTCTATTTCTTCTCTCCTTCTTAGCTCAGATCCTGGAGAAAAACATTTATGCTTGGAACTTCCACTTCTCTCTCACTTCTATACCATCTGGATTCTACCTTCATCATTCAATTAGGGACAACCTTCTCCAGAGTTAGCAAGGATCTCTTAACTGATCAATCTAATGGCTTTTTCCTCTGTCCTCTCTGCTGCATTTGACACTGTTAATCACTTTTTTCTCCTTGAAACTCTCTTCTTTGTAGACTTTTGTGACACTGTTCTCTCCTGGTTTTCTTCCTTTTTTTTTAACTGCTCCCTCTCCTTTTCTGGTTCTTGGTCCATATTATGCCCACTACCCATGCATGACCTTCCTGCCAAACTCTGCGCTAAGAGGATCCCTTCTCTTTTCTCTTTTAGTGATCTTATCATCTTCCAATTATTACCTTTATGCGGATGACTCTCAGATGTATATGTCTAGTCCTAATATCTCTGCTGAGCTATAGTCACACATCCCCAACTACCTTTTGAACATTTCAAACTGTATATTCCATTCACATTTCAAACTCAACATGTCCAAAACAGAACTCTATCTTCCCCCTCCCATTCCCATCCCCCCAAATCTTCTTCCATTCCAACCAAACTCCCCTATCACTGTCAAAGAGACCATAATGCTCCCTCTGGCACAAAACCTCAGGGTTACACTCAATTCTTCACTCTCACTCAATATATCACATCCAATCTGTTACCAAATCTTGTCATTTCTACCTGCACATTTATCATTTACATCTCCTTCTCTCTATCCAGTCACAGCTTTAGGTCAGGTTTTTAACAGCTCTCATCTGGGTGAATGCAATAGACTTCTAAGTGATCTGCCTGCCTCAAGTCTCTCCACACTCCAATACTTCCTCCACTCAGTTGTCAAAGTGATTTTTCTGAAGTATAAATCTGACCATGTCATCTCCCTGCTCAATGAATGCCAAGGGTTCCCTGTTATTTCCAAGATCAAATATATAATCCTCTATTTGAATTCTAAAGTTCATCATCTTACCCCTGCCTACTTTTCCAGTCTTTTCAAAATTTGAATTTTATTTTTTTAGTAAACAAAAATCCAGCTTCTTTCCCTTCTCCCACACCTCTACTTAAGAATGAAAAATGAAATCCTATTACAAATATAGTCAAATTTTTAAAATTCCTGCATTGACCATGGCCTCTCATTCTGAATTCTGAGTCCTTTACCTCTCAGTCAGTCAAGAGGTGGGTAGGATGTTTCATCATGAATCCTCTGGTATTATGACTGGTTATTACACTGATCAGAGTTTCTAAGTCTTCCAGAGTACTTTGTATTTACAATATTGATTTCATTGTATAAACTGTTCTCTTGGTTCGCTTCACTTTGGTCTGTATCAGTTCATTTAAGTCTTCCCAAGTTTCTCTGAAATTATCCCCTTCATAATTTCTTATAGCACAATAACATTCTATCACATTCACATACCATACTTTGATCAGTGATTCCCAAATTGATGGGCACTGTCTCAGTTTCTAATTGTTTGCTACCACAAAAAAAGCTGCTATAAATATTTTTGCACGTCCTTAGTTTGTTTTGTTTCCAGGAGTGGAGAACCTGCTGCCTTGAGACCACATGTGGCCCTTAGGTTCTTGGGCGCAGCCTTTTGACTGAGTCCAAGTTTGACAGAACAAATCCTTTTATTAAGAAGCCTAATCCCTTCCTGGGGCAGCCAGGTGGCACAGTGGATAGAGTGCTAGGCCTGAAGTCAAGAAGGCCAGAATTCAACTCCAACCTCAGACACTTACTAGCTGTGTGACCCTGGGCAAGTCATTATAACCCTGTTTGCCCCAGTTTCTCATCTGTAATGAGCTGGAGAAGGAAATGGCAAACTACTTCAGTATCTTTGCCAAAGAAAAGCCCAAATAGGGTCACAGAGAGTCAGATACAACTGAAAATGACTAAATAACAACAAATCCCTTGCTTAAAATACCAACCCTCTTATTCTCTTCTCTTCCTTCTCTTCTCTTTATTTCTCCTGTTGAGTGTACCCAAATATGTATGTGTATTTTTCTTTTCTTTGATCAATTCAAATGGGAGATTCAAGTGTCACATGCTCCCCCCACCCCTTCCTCCTTGTTTGTATAGATTTCTACTTGCACACCCTGATGAGGTGAGATTTAACCTTCCTCTCCCTTTACCCCCTGGGTGTACTCTTCTTCTGTTTCCTTTCCATTCTTCTTTTAAGACCATCAAGACAAAAAAGAATCATTCTCAGATCCCCTGTCTAGTTAAGCTCCTTCTATGACCCTGATGATAGAGTTCAGAAGGGACATATATATACATCCTTGCATATTAGAAAATAAATAGTTTATCCTTGTTTAGTTCCTTATAATTGTACTTTCATGTTTGTTGTTCAGTTTTTTCAGTCATTTCTAATTCTTTGTGACCCCTCTTTGAGGTTTTCTTGGCAAAGATACTGAAGTAGTTTGCCATTTCCTTCTCCAGCTCATTTCACAGATGAAGAAACTGAGACAAACAGGGTTAAGTTACTTGTCTAGGGTCACATAGCTAGTTAAATATCTGAGGTTGGATTTGAACTCAGATGTCTCAAGTTTGCCTTTTTATGTTTCTTATGATCCCTGTGTCTGCATTTCAAAGTTTCTGTGCAGCTCTGATCTTTTCATCAGGAATGCACAGATCTCTTCTGTCTACTGGGGCAGGCCCTCAGTACCTCACCCCTGAACTACTGCAAAAGCCTGCTGGTTGGTCTCCCTGCCCCAAGTCTTTCCCCACTCCAGTCCATCCTCTACTCAGTTGTCAAAACGAGTTTCCTAAAATGTAGGTCTAACCATTTCACTCCCCTAATTCAACAAACTCCAGCAGCTTCCTATTAACAACAGGATCGAATATAAAATCCTATTTGGCTTTTAAAGCTCTTCATAACCTGGACCTTTCCTGCCTTTCTAATCTTGATACACCTTGTTGTTATTCAGTCATTCAGTTGTGTCTGACTCTTCATGACCCCATAGACCATAGTGTCCATGGGGTTTTTTCTTGGCAAAATTACTGGAGTGAGTTATCATTTCTTTCTCCAGCAGAATAATGCAAACAGAGGTTGAATGACTTGCCCAGGGTCACACAGCTAGGCAGTGCCTGAGGCTAGATTTGAATTCTTTTCTTCCTGACTCCAAGTCTAGCATTCTATCCACTGAGCTATCTAGCTGTCCCCAATATACCCTTCTTCCCTCCATATACTCTGTGATCCAGTGACACTTGCAAGCTTACCATTCCAAGCACATGACACACCATCTTCCAACAGTGAGCATTTTCACTGGCTGTCCCCAAAATCTAGAATGCTCTCTAGATTCTCCAGTTTCCTTCAAGTCTTGATTATAGTCTCACCTTCTACAATAAGTCTTCTCCAGTCCTCCTTTAACCTAGTACCCTTCCTCTGAAACTACTCCCAATGAAATTTTATATAAGTATATGTAATTTGTACATAGTTGTTTTCATATTATCTCCCTCCCTCCCCATTAAATTGTGAGCTTCTTGAGAGCAGAGACTTGGGGGGAGGCTTCTTTGTATCTCCAACACTTAGCACAGTGCCTGGTACATAGTAGGCACTTAATAAATGCTATTTGTCTGACTGGCTTTATAGTGGTGGCTGTAAATTATGTGTAATCTTGACTGTGGTTTCTTAGTACTTGAATTTTTTTTTTTCTGGATGTTTGAAGTATATTTTTCTTTGACTTGGAAGCTCTGGATTTTGACCATGATGTTCCTGGGAGTTTTCTTTTTGAGGTTCCTTTCAGGAGGTGACCAACAGTTTCTTTCCATTTCTACTTTGTCCTCTAGTTCTAAGAGATAAGAACCATTTTCTTTTATGATTTTTTGAAATATGGTATCTAAACTCTTTTTTTTTTTTTGGATTATGGTTTTTAGGTAGTCAATGATTTTTAAATTATCTCTCCTTGATCTGTTTTCCAGATCAGTTTTGTTTTTTTTTAACTAATGACTCTTGTCTATTGGAGTCATTGATTTCTATTTGGTCCATTATAGTTTTCAGGAAGTTTGTTGCTTGGCTAGATTTTGTATCTCTTGTTTCATCTGTTCATTCTCTTTCTAATCCTTTCTGTTATAACTCTCATTTCTTTTTAAAATAGTGTTTAATTTTTTCCCAAATTACACATCAAGACAATTTTTAGCATTCATTTTTATGAGACTTTGAGTTCCAAATTTTTCTCCTTCCCTCCCTACTTTCCCCTCTTCCAAAAATGGTAGGCAATTTGATATAGATTATATATGTGCTATCACATAAAACATATTTCCATATTAGTCACAGTTGTGAAAGAAGAAATGAATAAAAAGAGAAAAAAAATGTGAAGAAGAATAAGTAGGGAAAAAAATGGTTTGATCTGCAGAGTCCAGCATTTCTTTATCTGAATATGGATAGCATTTTCCTTCATGACTCGTTTATACTTGTCTTGTACCCTTGTATCATATTGTATCATATCAGCTGAGAATAGCTGAGTCATTCATAGTTAATCATCACACAATGTTACTGATGTTGTGTATAACATTTTCTTGGTTCTGTTCATTTCACTTTGCATCAGTTTATACAAGATTTCCTGAAATCTGCCTGTTCATTGTTTCTTATAGCACAATAGTATTCCATTACATCCATATGCCACAGCTTGTTCAACCATTCCCCAACTGATGGACATCCTATCAATTTCCAATATTTTGCCACCATAAAAAGGGCTGGTATAAATATTTTTGCACATGTAGGTCCTCTTCCCTTTTTTATGATATCTTTGAGATGTAAACCTAGCAGTGGTATTGGTGGATCAAAGGCACAGTTTGGTTGCCCTTTGTGCATAGTTCCAAATTGCTCTCCAGAATGGTTGGATTAGAGTTCACAACTCCACCAATAGTGCATTAGTGTCCCAATTGTGCCACATTCACTCCAACATCTATCATTTTCCTTTTTTGTCATATTAGGCAATCTGATAAGTATGAGGTGGTATATCAGAGTTGTTTTAATTCGCACTTTTCTAATCAAAAGTAATTTAGAGCACTTCTTCATATGCCTATAGTTAGCTTTGATTTCTTCATCTGAAAACTGCCTATTCATATCCTTTGGCCATTTACCAATTAGGGAATGACTTGCATTTTTATAAATTTGACTCAGTTCTCTATATATTTGAGAAATAAGGCCTTTATCAGAGATACTTGCTGTAAAGACTGTTTCCCAGTTTTCTGCTTTCCTTCTAATCTTGGTTCCATTGGTTTTGTTTGTACAAAAGCTTTTTATTTTAATATAATCAAAATCACCTATTATACATTTTGTAATGTTCTCTCTTTCTCTTCTTTGGTCATGAATTCTTCTCTTCCTCATAGTTCTGACAGGTAGACTATTCCTTGCTCTTCTAATTTGTTTATGATGTCACCTTTTATGTCTAAATCATGTACCCATTTTAATCTTACAGTCTATACCTAGTTTGTGTCTTATTGTTTCCAGTTTTCTGAGTAATTTTTGTCAAATAGTAAGTTCTTATCCCGAATGCTGGGGTCTCTGGGTTTATTAAACATTAGGTTACTATGATCATTGACTACTATGTCTTGTATATATATATTATATATAATTATATATGATATATATAATTATATGTTGTATATAATTATATATTATATATAATTATAATAATATATATTAAGAAATAATATTTCTTAACCGGCATTAGTATTAGTATTAGAGTTTTGATGATTACTTCTTTATAATATAGTTTGAGATTTGGTATTAGTAGTTTTAGTATTTTATTGATTCCCTTAATATTATTGATCTTTTGTTCTTCCAGATAAATTTTGTTACTTTTTGGGGGGGGGCGTAGTTTGATTGGTAAGGCATTGAATAAGTAAATTAGTTTAGGCAGAATTGTCTTCTTTATTATATTGTTTTGGCCTACCCATGAGCAATTGATATTTCTCCAGTTGTTTAGATCTGATTTTGTTTGTATGAAAAGTGATTTTTAATTGTACTCATATAGTTTCTGGTTTGTCTTGGCAAGTAGACTCCTAAGTAGTTTATATTATCTACAGTTAAATGGAATTTCTCTTTCTATCTCTTACTGTTGGGCTTTCTTGGTAACATATAGAAATGCTGATGATTTATGGGGGTTTACTTTATATCCTGCAATTTTGCTAAATTATTTCAACTAGTTTTTTAGTTACTCTAGGATTCTCTTAAGTATACTATCATATCATCTGCAAAAAGTAGTAGTTTTGTTTCCTTATTTCCTACTCTAATTCCTTCTATTTCTTTTTTCTTCTCTTAATGCTATAGCTAACATTTCTAGTACAATATTGAATAATAGTGGTGATAATGGACATCCTTCCTTCATACCTCATCCTACTGAGGTTTTTAATTATCCCCACTACAAATAATGTTTGCTAATGGTTTTAGATAGATACTACTCATCATTTTAAGGAAAATTCCATTTATCCTTATGCTCTCTAGTGTTTTTAATAGGAATGGGTGCTATATTTTGTCAAAAGCTTTTTGTGGATCTATTGGAATAAGCATGTGATTTTTGTTTTGTTATTGATATGGTCGATTATGCTGATAGTTTTCCTAATATTGAATGAACTGTACATTGCTGGTATAAATCCTACCCGGTTGTAGTGTATAATCCTTGTGATATATTGCTTATATCACCTTGTTAGTATTTTGTTCAAAGTTTTTCCATTGATAATCATTAGGAAAATTCATTTAAAACTTTCTGTTTTAGCTCTTCCTAGTTTAGGTATCAGCACCACATTTGTGTCATAAAAGGAGTTTGCTAGGACTCCTTTTTTGAATATTTTCCCAAATAGTTTATATAGTATTGGGATTAATTGTTCTTTGAATGTTTGGTAAAATTCACTTGTGAACCCTTGGGGACTTTTTCTTAAGGAGTTCATTAATGGCATCTTTGCTCTTGAGCTGAAGCATAATAGATTCTACTCCAGCCCCTTACCTTTACATGTGTGTCTCTCTGCTTCAGGTGTTTCTTGTAAACAATGCATCTACTCTGCTATCTGCTTCTGTTTTATGAGAGTTCATCCCATTCACAGTTATTAATATGTATTTCCTTCCCTCCTGTTTGTCCTCTCTTTCACCTTTTCTCACTTTACCAGTGTTTTGCTTCTGTCTACCACCTCCCCAAGCTGCTCTCCCTTCTGTCAGTCCCCTTCCCATTTACTTAATCTCCTCCCCTTCTTCTTTGTCAGGAAAGAAAGAGTTCTATATTCAGCTAATTGTGTATATTATTCCCTCTTTGAACCAATACTGATGAGAGTAGGTTCAAGCAATGCCCATCACCCACCCTCCATTTTCCCCTCCACTGTAATAGGTTTTTGACACCTCTTCATGTGAAATAAATTGACCCTACATCTCCCTTCTTTTTGCACCCTGTATACTTCTCTTTCTCATACCTGAGTAATTTTTGTTATTCCTTCAAATTCACCTTATACTCATACCTTCTGTCTATGTATATTCTTTCTAGCTATACTATCAGTGGTTCATCTACTAAGAATTATAAGTATCATCTTCCCATGCAAGGATTTACACAGTGCAGTTCCATTGAATCCCTTATGTTTTCTTTTCCCTTTTACCTGTTTATGCTTCTCTTGGTCTTAATATTGGAGATCATATTTTTGGCTTAATTCTAGTCTTCTTCTTATGAAAGCTCAGAATCTTCCTATTTCATTGAATGACCATTTTCCCCCTTGACATATTATGCTTAATTTTGCTGGGTCAGTGATTCTTGGTTGTAGGTCTAGCTCCTTCCAGAATATCAAATGTTGCAGTTGCTAAGTCCTGTGTAATTTTGATTGTGGCTCCTTGATATTTGAATTGTTTCTTCCTTGCCACTTGCAGAATTTTTTCCCTTGACCAGATTGTTCTGAATTTTGGCTATAGTGTTCCTTGGAAGTTTTTATTTTAGGATCTCTTTCCTAATGTGACTGGTGGATTCTTTCATTGTCTATTTTGTCCTCTGGTTCCAGAATATCAGGGTAGTTTTCCTTGATGTTTTTTTGAAAGATGCTGTCCAGGTCCTCTTTTTGATTACGGCTTTCAGGTAGTCCAATGATTCTGACATTTTCTCTCCTAGATATATTTTCTAGGCCAGTTGTTTTTCCATGAAGTATTTTACATTTTCATGTATTTTTTTCATTCTTTTGAATTTCATTGATTTTTGATGTCTCATAAAGTTATTAGCTTCCACTTACCTAATTCTAACTTTTAAGGAGTTATACTTTCTTCTCTAGTTGACCAATTGTACTTTTTAAGGAGTTGTGTTCTTCAGTGGATTTTTGTATCTCTTTTTCCATTTGGCCACTTTTACTTTTTAAATAGTTTTCTTTTTCCAAGCTGTTGACTCTTTTTTTCATAATTCTCTTGCATCACTATTATTTATTTTCCCAATTTTTCTTATGCCTCTCATATGCTTTTTTAAGCTCCTTTATGAGCTCTTCCATGAGTTATTTCTGGACTTGAGACCACTTCCCATTTTTCTTTGGGGTTTTGCTCATAGGTGTTTTGAAATTGTTGTCCTTTTTTTGAGTTTGGGTCTTGATCTTCTCTGTTACCATAATAACTTTCTGTGGTCAGATTCTTTGAGATTGTTGTTCTTTGCTCATCTTTTTTGGCCTTTTTTCCTTTTTTTTAAATTTGAGCTCTGCTCCCGAGATGGAAGGGGTACTGTCTCAGGCTTCTTGTGCCAGGGGTTGAAAACCCTGCCTGTTTACCTGGTGCTGCACTGGTGTTACCCTGAGACCACCCCCAGGGCACTCTCATGTCTGGTGCTGCACTGAGCTGTGGGGTGGGAATAGCTGGCACTGCTAGAGGCTGTAGAGGTCTGGCAGCTTACTTGGTGCTGAGTCAGGGTCCTAGTGTCTGGTGTGTGTTGAGGCTGGTGGGGTATTTCTGTGTTTTCCTAGAGATATACTGAAGCACATTGCAATCTGAATGTTGGCTGAAGCATGTGGGGGTTCTGAGACCTGAAGTCTGCCCATTCCTCTAGCTAAGGTGAGGCGTATGGGAGGTCTTAGTGTTAGTATTTGCCTGTTTCATTGCACTGGGGCTCAGGATCTACCACTAATTTGCTGAAGTGGGGCTTGCTGCTGGCTTGCCGGGACACTTACTGTCTTACTGACTTACCAGACAGAACTTTGCTGCTGATCTTCCAAGTTTTCTGCACTCAAAGATTATTTCATCCCATCTTTTTGCTTGTTCTTCTGTTCCAGGGTTTGTCTTGGTGCACCATTTTATGGTTGTTTGGAGGTAAATATGGGAGAGTTACTGCTTACTCCACCATCTTGCCTCCCACCTCTCATTTCTTTTCTGATTTTTTTTCTCTAGCACTCTCATCTCATTGATTTAAAAGATTAACTCTTGCATTATGTCTTCTAGGAATTCTAGTTGAGCATGTGCCCAAGGTGTGTTTGCTTAAGGCTTTGCTTATAGATGTTTTAGAATCTTTCTTTTCTTTTAGTTTTATGTCTTGAGCTTTTCTGTTACCATAATAGCTCTTTATGATGGTATTTTTTTCTTGGCTCATTATTCCACCCTACTGACTCCATACTTTATGTTAGTTCCATGCCCTATACACTTCTGAAAGGAATATTTGTGTTGATCAAATTGTTGCTTTCTTGGAATACTTACTGATTACTGTATTCTAGGATTTCAGAGACAACTCAGATTGGGGACCTACAAGCTTTCAGTGCTCTCAAAGTGGTTTGATCTAGGGTAAAGTTTGATTTTTGCTCTCCTAGTCAGAGCTCTGCAAGTTGCTGACCTATGTTTGGGGCTAACACATCTATGGGCTGTACCCATTTACAGTTTTCAGTAAACGACTGCTAGATTCAGTCACTATCAAGCAGTTGGAAATCTGCTGCCTTACAGTAACAGGGCTGGTCTGGTATTCTTACCTTGGTAATTCCACTGAAGGATTCAGACTGGGTTGGAAATTGGAACTTGAGAGCTTGCTTCACTCCTAGGGTTCAAGTCACACAGTTACAGCTTACTTCTGAACTTGTTCTTCACTCAATACACATCCTGGGACCCAAGGTCATTAATCATCCTAGAATGCTACCCTTGAGTGCCAATACCTGGATCTGTGATACAGAACTGGATACTAAGAACTATCAGTTTTCACCTATTCCTGAACTCTGGACAAGTTTAAGCCCCTTTTAAGTCTGTTTTGACCTTGATCACCATGTTAATTGTTTTTGACAGTCCTCTCTGACCCGAAGGAGTTCCTCCTGGGAGGACATAGGGCTCCCCTGTTGACCCTTGCTTTCTACAACTCTCCCAGTATAGGTATAGCTATCAATAGGCTAAGTCCTTGTCTGGGTACCCAGTTTATACCTAACGAAAGGCCCGTGGTCCAGGCAGAGACAGGGAAAATAACCCCTTAATAATAAGTTCAGGTACTGAGAATAACAAGTAAAACAATGGGAATCAGTTAAATGCAAAGCTTTATTAAAACCAATGGAGAGGAGAGGGAAGAGAAAAGAAGAAAAGAGGACCTGACGTACAAATCAGGCACACACTAACAGTAGATTTGGGCCACTTCTATTTAGGACGTTTGCAGACAAAGCGAGGTCCATTGCTTGGGGATCTTGTCAAAGATCTGCCAAGCTGTTGATTTGCTAGTATTGAGACACTTCAGAGAATACAACCGTCAGATTTTGTGACTGGGGAGGGACAAACTTTAGTGGTTTACCTTGTTTAGCTGTTAAGAGGGGATGAAGGATATCCCCAGAAGGTTACCTGATAGGATTAATGTCCCAAGTATTATGGACTAATCAAGAGCTCTGCTACTGACCGCCTGGCCTTGGCCACAATCCCTCAGCTACTTTCTTATCTAGGAAGTTCCCTCAGTCCCTGTGACCTCTTCACCCTGGGATATCCCTTCACCTTCCCTTCTCTCATTAGGGAATTCTTCCTAGAATCTTCATTTTGAGGAAAGGACCAGACCAGGGGTAGGGAACCTGTGGCCCTCTAGGTCCTCAAGTGCAATCCTCTGACTGAATCCAAACTTCACAGAACAAATCTACTTAATAAAACTTCTGCTGACTCAAAAGGCTGCACCCAAGGACCTAGTACCCTGAGGCCACAGGTTCTCTACCCCTGGACATCCATCTTTCTTCTTCCTTCTGGTTCTTCTGACTCAGTGGTTTCATCACTGAGTTTCGCCTTAGAAGTTCCTTCAGCCCCAGTAACGTTGTCATCCTGGGACATCCCTCTGTACCTGTCCTCTTCTCTTATTAGTGAGTTCCTCCCAGAACCTCCATTGTGAGGAAAGGCTTCAGGCTAGTCATCTTTTATTTCTCCGCAGGCTCTGCTTCTCTCAATTTAGGCAAGTTGAATTTTCAACTCCCTTTTATGAGCTGTCTTCCACCATTGTAACGTCAGTTCCACAAAGGCACTGCTTGTCTGTTTTTGGCTTGTATTTGTCTTTTCAGCCCTTAGCAAATTACTTTGAACATAAGTTCTTAATAAATGCTTGTTGACTTGAGAAAGTCAGTGAATATACATGGGCTCTGAAAAGTAACCTGAGTTTTCATTTATGATGATACATCAGCATCACAGGTTACACTCAGATATTTTTTTGTACTTATCCATTCAACAAATATCAAGCATCTACCATACGTACACAGCATGTATGAAAGTGCTATTTAAAAACAAACCCAAATGTGCAAACACACACACATATTTAAACTAGGGTTAGGAAATTTTGATTTAAAGTTTTATTATTGTTTTAGTACTCTTAAGTACAATTATTTTATAGTTTGCTACTCAAAACAGGTAAAGCAAATAAGGAAGTCAACATTAAGTAGCTTCCATGTGTCAGCCACTGACCGGAGTGCTAGGGATACAAAGACAAAAAGCAAACATTTCTGCTCTCAAGGAGCTTGTTTATCTTCTAATGAGGTACACAGACACAAACACACACAGACACACAGACATGACAGGAAATGACTATTTATTTACTTGAGCCTTCGAGGACATAGGACAATGATTTCAAGTTCAGCTTCTCATTTCCTTTAGGGAGAGGGTTTGGAGATTTCTCTTGCAATGCAATGGCATCAGAGGAAGTACAAGTGAACCAAAGGATGTCAGGTGGAATCTTGAGAGTCCAGGGCCACTGCCTTAATTAGGGATATTCCAGCCGCTAAAGAATGCAGAGCATCACTAAATTCCTTAGCCAATTCCCTATTCAAAAGTGGAATTGGCGGTTTCAGGAAATAATTTCCCATCAACAGAAATCTTTAAGCAGAAACTAGATAGATGACCACTTGGGGATATTAGAGATTCAGCAGAGAGTTGGATAGGATGAACTCTGTGGTCCCTTTCAGCTGCAGGGGACTATGTTTCTATGATAAACAATATATTTCATAAAGGGCAGGTGGGAAGGTCTGTCTGCTGAAATTTCTTCATCTGTAAAATGGGGATAATAGCACCTACTGCCTGGGGCTGTTGAGAGGATGAAATGAGCTACCTGCAAAATGTAAACCCCAAGTGATACGTAGTTTTTATTATTATTGCCAACTTCAGTTTATCCTACCATCCAAACTGGGTATTCCTTATGACAATGTAATTCTTGTTGTCTTTTCTCTGGTACCACATTACAATCTATTCTTTTTTTTATTACAGTTGCTTTCCCAGGAACTATTGTGCATATTAGCCTAGGTTTAAATGGATTAAAATTTATTACATCATTATATGGAATACTACTGCACTATAAGAAATGATGACCTGGTTTCTTTTTAGAAAAACATGGAAAGACTTGCAGGAAATAATGAAGAGTGAAATGAGCAAAACCAAAAGAACATTGTATATAGCAATAGCAATATTGTTCAATGAACAACTGTGAATGCCTACGTTATTTTGAGTATTACAAAGACTCAAATCAGCTACAAAAGACTTATGAAGGAAGATGCTATCCACCTCAAGAAAGAACTGATAAGTATGTGTAGTATGGTTTTGCATATATATGCATACACACACATATACACATGTATATACATGTATATACACACACATACACACACACATATTGCATCAGTGGCCTTCTTGAGGGTAGTGTGGGGAGGGAGGGAGAAAGATAAAGTAAAAAGTGCACAACAGAGAAGAAAACTCAGAAGAAAGCACAGAAAAACAGGGTGGCTTTTAAAACAATGAATAGCATTTATTACATAGCTCAGCTTTTTTAAGTAAAGTATGAAATGGAATCATGGCTTCGTATTGAATTCTCTCCTTGTGTGGGGCTATGTAAATGGATTTTTTTTGTCTTTTTGCATTTAAATTCAAAAACGAATAAAAAATTAAAAATAAAAGAATGCTGTAATCCCCGTTTGCTTCTTTCAGTTTTCATATTTTAAAAAACTCTTTTGTAAAAAGAAAAAAAAAACCACAACTACTCTTCAAGATCAAATTGTTTTTTTTTTTAATTTGGAAATGAATGTAAGGAAGTCAAGGCCATGTATATAAATTTGAAAAAAAACCCAGATATGAATGTCTTAATAAGCAGTGTGATATACTGTAAATTCTTAACTTAAGAGTCAGATTTGAATTCTACTAGACCTTGCCCAAGCCAGTCACTAATTTCATGTGTAACCTCTGAGCTTCAGTTTCTTCATATGTAAAATGAAGGGGTTGGAGTAGATCAGTGAATCGAATTTAAATAGAAATAGGGACCAAATATTGATTTAGAGAAACTCAAATTAACACTGTATTTTAATTTGTTTTGTTAAACATTTCCCAGTTACATGTTAAGTCCTATTAGGGAGATTTGCCAGCTGTTAAAGTAGACTGCAAGGCCATGAGTTTGATATTTTTGGAGTAGGTGATTTCTAAGGTCTGGTCCAACCCTAAAATTCTTTGATTATTTACAAGAAAGGAAGCAGGATGTGGTGGATGGATGTCAAGCTGTCCAAGAAATCAAGAAGATCTGGGTTCAAGTATTGTCTCTGACATACAATGTCTGAAAGACTCAGGATAATTCACTTATAACAACTCACTGGCTAAAATGGGGATCATAATAGCACCTTCTTTACTTGCATGATGGTTAGGAGGATCAAATGAGAAATTTGCAAAGTGGAAATATTAGCTGAGCACATATTAGGTGCTAAATAAATGTATTAATAAAATTTATTAACTTATTTACTTATATTGATTTTTTGAACACTAATTTTTCAGGTTTTATTTTATTCATTTTATATACTTGCAGTTAGCATGTATGAATGAATTCTGATTCTGTTTTATGTCACATAATATTTCTTTTTATTCTTCATATTTACCTTTTCTTGCAGCACAATAATACTCTATTATGTTCATAAGACACAAATTATTTTACCATTCCCCAAACCATGAATACATGTATTTTAATCATTTAGCAAAAAATTCAGATCACTGAAAATTTCTATTAGATTAAGAGTTTTTAACCTGGATTCTAAGAACTTGTCTATTTTCTTCAAATGTTTGATAACTAAATTCCAATATAATTGATCTCCATTGTAAGCCTATGCATTTAAAATTCTGCTAAGATATGTGGAAGTGATTATAAAACACTGAAAACAAATAAAATAATTTAATTTAAAAATATAAAAAAATAAAATTCTGAGAAGAGGTCTAGAAGAGGTCTAACAGACTATGAAGGTGACCATAAGACAAAAAGATAAAAAAAATCCTGCTTTAAGATTAATATTTTTAAAACAATAAAAAGCCTTCACAACTAAAGGCAATATTATCATTCAATAGCGTCCACAACTCTTTATAACTCCATTTGGGGTTTTCTTGGCAAGGTTACTGCAGTGATTTGCCATTTCCTTCTCCAGTTCATTTTACATACGAGGAAAGGAGGCAAACAAGGTGAAGTGAATTGCACAGGGTCACACAGTTAGTAAATATCGTAGGCCAGTTTTGAACCCAGGAAAATGAGTCTTCCTAACTCCAGGCTTGGCACTCTGCTCACTGTGCCCACTGTGCGCCACCTAGCCGCCCTCTCTTTGAACTGACATAAAGAGGATTTCTGTGGGGAGTTCTGCAATTCTAGTGG
Organism: Notamacropus eugenii; assembly: GCF_028372415.1. NCBI lineage: Eukaryota > Metazoa > Chordata > Mammalia > Diprotodontia > Macropodidae > Notamacropus > Notamacropus eugenii. The sequence continues at coordinate 639,962,731 of NC_092872.1, read as the reverse complement.
TCAGGATAAACGAGTTACATGGTGAAAAAAAAAAAAATCTTCAAGTTGTAGTGATAAATAAAGCACTAGGTGATATCAAGAACAAACTTTTTCCCAAAGTGGAGCCCCGGATGATTGAATTCACGATCTGGCTTACTGCTTTCTCTGAATGACAACCTGTCTTCAAATCAAATTAGATGAAACTAATCCACAGTGGTATTTCTCACATGTTCTACTCAGAATCCTGCCATTTAGCACAACTTCTAAACCAATACATACTTCCGCTTTTGTGCAAACTACTTTTTTCTTCCCAAATATTTTTTTTTCAGTTTCCTTTCAGTTTGTAGTAAACTATGGGTTGGGTTATATGCAACAATGTATACCTGCTGAACCAGCAGGGGGCAAAATACAATGCGATAAATTAGATACAGTATATCCATTTTTCTTACTACTCAGGAAGCAGAAGGAAAAATTTGTAGCGATGCAATCTCTCCGTCTAACAAGGACTGAGTCGAAAGAGGCAAATATTCTATTTTAGCCCTCAAAGTCACTATGAAATGAGGGGATAAATTCTGCTCTTTCCCCTCACCCCAGAGAACAGACAGACACCGGCGCTGCAGTGGGATTGTTTTCTCATGGTCTCTAATATGTAAATGCTTTACTTTAGAATTGCGAAAATACCTTAAATTATTCAAAATGCCTAGGTCCGCTGAAGTAGGTGGATCACAGAGTGTGAGGAGCCCAAGTAAAAGCGATGCAGAGACGAAGAAGGGAAGGCTTATTTTGAGTGATCACAATAATTCACGTAGACAGCCTGGTAATTCATACTGCTGAATGAACTGGGCACTCAGAAGAGAAGACACGTGCAGTGGTGTTTTGCGATCCCCCATCGGAGGAATCCGATCTGATTTCTCCCCTTGCCGTGGACTCCTTTTCCCTCCTCGCTAATGTTGCGGTCAATAACTAAAATCGTCTAGATCTTTGAGAAAAGTCCTGCTTTGATTATTCTCCGAGACCCAGCGTACGCAGTCGGCTCCCCACTGAGCCCCTCGTCCGGTCCCCGTCCCGGTGCCTGGGGAAGCCCACAGGAGATCACCGGCTTCTCCTGGAACCCTGGGATTTCCTAACTGCTGGCGGCAGCAGATAAATGGGAAAGTCGATGGGGGCGGGGCGAAATCAGGAGAGGGGACCGGGCTTGGGCCGAGGGTCAGGGCCCGAGAGGGAAGAGAGGCACGAGGAGGGGAGGGCCCCAGGAGCAACGGAGTTCTCCCAGGTCCTCCAGAGTTAGCAACCAACCAGATTATGGCCCCTTTCCATTCAGTGTGGGCCGGGGGCGTCCGAGGAGAGGAGGCCCAGCCCCGAGGCACTGCTTTAGCCATTACGCCTGCCTCGGGCTCCGCTGCCAAGGGGAGGAAGGAGGGACGACTCTTTCTACACTTACCTCCGCAGCTCGCCCCGTACCAAGAAAAGGGCAATTTTGCCCTCACCCAAAATGGCGGGCCGAGCTCCGCACTCGACAGGAGCGTCTGTGACACCCGTTCTCCTCCAGGGGTCCCTCCCCACCTCACCCGCCCAGCCACGACCCATCCACCCTGCGCCCGGAAATGACGTGGCCGCGGCGGCGGTTCTCCCGCTGCATGATGGGAGAATGTGTGAAGTGGGCGGAGGGAATCTCCGCGGCGGAGGAGGAGGAGGCGGAGGAGGAGGAGGCGGAGGCGGCAGGCGGAGGGCAGCGGGATGGGGGTACCGCGGAGGCGCTGAAAGTCCGGGTGGGTGTAGATGGCGCCGCTCAGCTGAGAGGGCGGCGGGAAGCTTGCCCTCCCTAGTCGCCCACTCCGCTCCGCCCCGGAGGAGCCAGTTCCTCCCCCGGCCCCGAGCCATGCCCATCGCGGCCGCCCTGGAGGAGCCAGGTAAGAAGCGGCCGCCTCGCCGGGGTCTCCTCCCCTCAGAGGACGGGGCTGCCCAGACACCGGGCGCTCCCTGCGCGCCGCCTCCGAGGCCGCCCCGCGCCCGGCCGGGGCGGGGGGGCCAGGGGGCCGGGAGGCGGGCGGTGGCTGTGAGGGGCTCCTGCCCGGGGGGTGCGGGGAAGGAAGAGGCTCGCGGGGCCTGCGGCGAGCCCGTCCTGGGGGGCCGGGGCCGCTCCCCCCCGCCACCGACCGCCGCCCCGACCACCCCCGGCTCCCCAGCCCCGGCTGGAGGCGACCTCTCCCGCTCCCCGCCTGGTCCTGACCTCTCTACCTGCCCTGATTTTCTCTTCTTCCCCTCCCTCGGAAAACACACCCGCACACACCCGCACAGTTGTGAAGTTCGGAGCTTTGCTTGCTCCCCCCCTTCTCCCCTTCCTCGTGACAGGTGTAAACACTGCCCCTTTGCCCGAGGCCGCCGCCCGGGCCGGGGCCGCCTGCCCCCCTCCGCGCTCCCTCCTCCCCGTCACCCTCCGGAGAAATCACTTGTGACCCGAGGACGGTTGACTTGCCGGGGTCCGAGCGGACCCCTGCAGCCCGGGAGCTGGGCTGGCCCCGCCGGATAGGGGACTGGTTTAAATGCCGAGGAGGGTCCTAAGTCCTGGCGGGGCTTTCCTCCACGCCGAGCCCGGAGGGGACACCCGGCCTGTGGTTTAATTCGAAGCTTTTCCTTCCAATTTGGGCCGAGAGAAAAAGGGACATAATTCACCCTTGTTCGCTGAGTGGTTTGCAAACGGAAGCAGCGTTCAAGTTGCTTTCGGTGTCGTTTCTTTTTTTTTTTTTTTTTTTTTAATCCACTCCTAGGGGGAAGTCATGTCGAATTAAGCTTTTGAACTTTCCTTAAGGTGTAAGCCTATCCTTCCTGCCAGCCAACTTTTGAATCCTTTTTAGGATAGGATTTATCTTTGAAAATGAACTTGTTTGTAGTTTTGGAATTGCCCTTTTAGGCATCAGTATAAACTAATGTGACCATACTGAACTGCTGACTTGGTTGGTTAGACATATCAACATTTTGCATATTTAACATGCTGTCTTTTGTCGCAGAGGTCATAGATTTAAAGTTGGAAGAAACTTTAGAGGCAGTTTAGTCCAACCCCTTCATTTTACTGATGAGGAAATAAGCTCAGACATGACTTAACCAAGGTCACATAGGCAGCAAGTGACCGAGCTGAGACTTGAACCCAAGTCCTCTGACTCCAAAGGCATTGTTATTTTTGCCAGTACAATAGCTTAAGTGTTCTTGGCGAACCTCACCAACATTAGCTACAGTAAATAAAACGTCAGTTTCCTCAACATTGTCTTAACATTTTATCCACAGAAATATTAGACCGTGTGTAAACTACAGATAGTATTTTTGAATTAATACAAACTATTCAAACCCAACCATTACAAAACTGCATTTTAAATTTGTGGAAGAGCATACATATTCAATTAATTGTACGTGGTCGTCCCTAAAGTGCATGGGTGAGTTTTCTAAAAAGTTAGGCTGTTTAAAAAAAAAATGTTGGAGGTCAAACATTTTCAGTAGAAATCATGAAAGATTAATTTTGAAAAAAGCAACTTTGTTTTTTCCTTTTAGTTCAGTTTTTAATCATATGAGCATAGTAGATGTGTGTTTTAACACTGTATTGATCAGTTTCTTTATACATACAATTACTTGAATATAAAGCAGTTACTTTGCTAGTTATGATGATGCAGAGGCAAAAGCTGTCAATAATTATACATTGTGTTTGCAGGATCTGATGAATCTTATTTGTTAAAATGAACAGTTTGGAACTTAATTCTCTGGAATTTAAAACTTTTCTTCCTTCAAGTAGTAATTACTGTAAGCTAAGTTTATATTGTTACAGAAATTTTTAAGAATTTGAATTCATTTAGTTCATAGATAATTAACTAATTCAGAAAAAATATTACTCAAGTCAGTACTAAATGCATACTTTGTATAACTGCTAAAACCAACCCCAGGGAAATTGATTGGCTGGTAACCCCATGTGAAGTGTTCTGCCTCTCATTAACAACTTTGAAAAAATTCTCATGATAGAATGACCAAGTGTTTGGGTCTTTTAAAACCTATTATAAATTTTTCAGTTAAAACTTTATTGTTCAACTGTGTTTACTGCAAGTAAACTATTAATCTGTTATTTTGTATTTTATATTTATATAAGAATTATTACTTTGTATTTTTTTTTAAAAAGTCATTACCAGGAATTCTTAAATGCCCTAAAGAATTGCTGGGTTTGAAATTTTGAAGTGGATGCCTGATATTTCACATTAAAACATATAAATGAATCTCTTTGTAACTTTGAAAAGACCTGTCTTTTACATTAAAAAATGAGTAGAGGTTAGAATTTCCTTTTCCTCTCTTCCTACTAATAAAATCTGAATCTTTGGAAGGCCTTCCTTTCCCCACCCACCAAAGTCTCTGTCTCTATCCTTCTAAGCCCTGGCTAGTATGATTGTGAGAGGAAGTGTAACCTCACTTTAGAACCACACAGTAAGGAATTAAATAGACCTTATAGTTTATTTAGCCCAGTCTGCCACTTTACAGGTGAGGAAACTGAGGCTCACAGAGGATTAGTTACCTGCCCAAGATCACATAGCTAGTAAGTGACAGATCTGGGATTTAAATGAGAGGCATCGAGTTAGTACAAATCAGATCTCTCACATTTACTAACTGTGACTCTGGGCTAGTCATTTAACTTCTATTTCATAAAAATATTTGCATTAATTTCCTCATCTATAAAATTAGGATCATAATAGTTCCTACCAGGGTTGTTGTTAGGATAAAGTGAGATATTTGTAAAGTGCAAACCATAAAGTGTCATATATAAATGCTGACCATTAAATTCAAGGTTTTCTGATTCCAAAACCAGTGCTCTTTCCACAGTACCCTGCTACCACAGTGGTTTTCCCCACCTCTCTCTCCTCTCCCCAGTTCATATCCATCCTCACCAGGCCTCTGTTCCAGCTCTTCTTTGCAGGCCCCTTCCTTCTCCCCAAGCTCCATTTCAGGTGCTTCCCTTCCAGCCTTCAGCTCATCTTTATTTTCTCCAACCCTAGGCTGAACCAACTTTCACTGCTTTTGTCCCAGTTCTGAACAGCTGATTTACAGATTAATTTTGGGGAGACAACAAGTTCATGAATTGGTAGAGTTTGTTTTTCATTTAGTACTGTTTTTATTTACATTAGAGAGATACAATGGTAGAGTGCATAAAAACCCATCCTCAAAACTAAGAAAACCTGGGTAACCTGCTTCTAGCACTTGCTGCCCCCTGTGAACTTATGCAAATCAGTTAACCCTCTCAGTGCCCTAGGTGACTCTCTAAGTTGCTAGGATGCTGCTCAGTCTCCTAGGAGAGAAACTTGTGGAGTTTTCATCAATAAAATCACAGCTCCAGCCAACACTCCCCCCCACCCCACCCGCTAACTGTCCTTTGAAAATACATTAAGTACTAGTGGTTGAATGTGTGAGGGCATGGGGACTGGTAATGAAAAAAAAGGGGGGGCTGTCTCCTGGAGAATGTAGTAATTTAAGTACTGACTTTGTCATAAACCATTTTCAATAAAATATTGTATGATTTTCAATAGAATTTTTAAAAAATATGTACTTTAAAATTGTAAAGACTGTAATGTTTTTATCACTTTAAAAATGACAGCTCTAGATTGAAACTTAAGAGCGGTCAAAACAGCCTTATTTTACTTTTATATTTTGATTTCTTTGATTTTCTAAAATTAAGCACCAGAAGCCCAGAAATGTGTATTTCAGAAAGGTATGTTTCTGGATTAAAGGAATGATTTACTTCTTTCCATTTGGTTAGAAGAAGCCTCTTTTGCTAAATGTTTGATCATACAATCATAAAAATTAGAAAAGAGAATTTTTGAAGTAGGTATGTTGTGGACAAAGAATATAATACTTCACATTTTTTAGAAAAATAAGTAGATTCTAATTTTGTGTAGTAAATTTAAACAAATATGTGTTGTATGTTGCTGATAGTGTGCATAGTTTGCATAACCAGTCATTTGGTATTCTGTGCTTATTAAGTTAAATTAGCACACAACCTGAATTTTTGATCTTATCTTCCTTTCAGTTCTTCTTTTAATATAGCTCTCTTTTCCTAAAATGGTAAGTTCTATTATAATGAAAAAGGGTAGTAAGAGCTCTTCTGCCCATTCTAAAGTGTTTTGCACAATCAGCTGGTGAGTGTATCTTCAATGAACATTTGAACAGAGAATTTCATTTTTGATCAACCTTATCTTGTTTTTGTTTTTTGTCTGTCAAATACAACTGAAAGTTGATATGCTATGTAACTACATATGATGAATTTGCCCTTAATAAAAAAAAAGTAGGCATTTTATTTTTACTAGGAACAGATAATTGAATGTAACCTTAATGTTAATAAAATGTTTCACCATTATTTTTTAAAATGTTTTTAAAGGCATTCATGAGAAACTTTCAGGCTATTTGGAAAAACCATTTATAAAAGTGAAACTGAGAGATAAGTTAGGCCAAATGGGTTAAATGCTTACTCTTTTATGTATGGGTAGATCATCTTACACAATGCATATTTAATTCTTTGGAAACATGTTCTTCCTCAGAGCTGAATACATAATAAAGACTTTGCAACTATTGTAGCATGATGAAATTTAGTTAAGATAACTTATCACAAATAATATTAGATGATTTTAATTTCCGAAAATCAAGGCCTTTTATCTTTGGCAGTGTTATAAATTCAGAAGATTTACTGGAGAACCAGAAAGCACCTCTATTGTTCTTTTGTATCTGGAGGAATAAAATGCCAGATGAAAACCTTGATACTTTATAAAGGTGGGGGAGGCGGGGTTGTTTGTTTTAACCAAGAGGAACATTGGTTACATAGGTGACGTTTCAATTATTAAAGATGCTGTTGTAAATATTGTTTATATAATATTGGAGGTCATTCTTGAATATTATTTTAGTTTTCAGCTTTAACTTCTATAAGATTTTGAGTTCCATAATTTCTCCCCATCTCTCCCTTTCTTCTAACCCAGGACGGCATATAATTTGATAAAACTCTATAAATACATTCATATTCAACCTATTTTCACAGTTCTTTTTCTGAATGTGGACAGCATTTTCCATCATGAGTCCTGTGGAGTTGTCTTAGATTCTTGCATTGCTAAGAAGAGAGAAGTCTCTCAAAGTTAGTCATCACACATTGTGGCTGTTACTATGGACAGTGTTCTCCTGGTTCTGCTCACTTCACTCAGCATCAGTTCATATAAGTCCAGGATTTTCTGAAGTCCGCTTGCTCATCATTTCTTATAATACAATAGTATTCCATTACATTTATATACCACAACTTGTTCAACCATTCACCAGCTGATGGGAATCCCCTTAATTTCCAATTCTTTGCCACCACAAAAAGAGCTGCTATAAATATTTTTGTGCATGTGGGTCCTCTTCCCATTTGTATAATTTTTTTGGATACAGACCTAGAAGTGGTGTGTGTGTTTGTCTTTCGTTGCCGAAGACCATGTCATCAGAGAAATAATGACATGACTTGCATTTGACTTTGTTTTGAGTGAGGTAAGGCTGTGCAGGTCACCAGCCTTACTTCTCCGACAGAGCCATCTGAATCCAGTGACCAGATATTCATCAAGATGACTGGAGATGATCCAGGATGAGGCAGTTGGGGTTAAGTGACTTGCCCAAGGTCACACAGCTAGTGAGTGTCAAGTGTGTGAGGTGAGATATGAACTTAGGTCCTCCTGACTCCTGCACTGGTGCCCTATCCACTGCATCACCTAGCTGCCCCCCCCCCCCCCCCCCCCCCCCGAAGTGGTATTGCTGGGGCAAAGGGTGTGCACATTTTAATAGCACTTTGGGCCTAGTTTCAAACGGCTTTGTAGAATGGTTGGATCAGTTCACAACTCCACCAGCAGCATATTAAGTGTCCCACATCCTCTCCAACATTCATCATTTTCCTGTTTTGTTATGTTAGCCAATCTGATAGGTGTGTGATATATCTCAGTTGTTTTGATTTGCATTTCTCTAATCAATAATGATTTAGAGCATTTTTTCCATGACTATAGATAGCTTTAATTTCTTCCTTTTAAAACTGCCTGTTTATATCCTTTGATCATTTATCAATTGTGGAATGACTTATGCTCTTATAAATTTGACTCGATTCTCTATATATTTTAGAAATGAGGCCTTTATCAGAGACACTGGTTATGAAATTCTTTCCCAGTTTTCTGCTTCCCTCCTAATCTTGGTTGCATTGGCTTTGTTTCTGCAAAAACTTTTCAATTTAATGTAATCAAAATTATCCATTTTGCATTTCATAATGTTCTTTATCTCTTGTTTCGTCATAAATTATTCTGTTCTCCATATATTTGACAGGTAAACTATTCCTTGCTCTCCTAGTTTGCTTATAGTATCAGCCTTTATAGCTAAATTGTGTACCCATTTTGATTTTATTTTGGTATGCAGTGTAAGATTTTGGTCTATGCCATACTATTTTCCAGTTTCTGCCATACTATTGTACAGTTTTTCCAGCAGTTTTTGTGAAATACTGAGTTCTCATCTCAGAAGCTAGAGTCTTTGGGTTTATGAAACACTAGATTATTATAGTCATTGACTGCTGTGTCTTGTGTACCTAACTTGTTCCACTGATCCACCATTCTATTTCTTAGCTAGTACTAAGTAATTTTGATGATTGCTGCTTTATAATAAAGTTTAAGATCTGATATGGCTAGGCCATTTTCCCTAGCAGTTGAATATTTCAAAGGCGTTTAGTTGTTACTCTTTTCAAAGAATAGTTTAGAATAGTGAAAATCTCTTCTGTTCTAGAGGCACAGTGAATAGAATGCTGGGCCTGCAGTCAGGAAGACCAGAGTTCAAATCAGGCCCACTTACTAGCTGTTTGTAAGCAAACCATTTAACCTCTATTTGTCTCAATAAAATAAAGATGATAATACCGTCTCTCTTGCAGGGTTGTGAAAGTGCTTAGCATAGTGCCTGGCAAATAGTAGGTGCTATATAAATACTTGCCTAATTTTTTTTTTTTTGTCTTTGTATCTCCTTTACATGGTAGATACAGCAGGTGTTTAATAAGTGCTTGTTGGTTGATAAGACTTAATTATGCCTTAAAGAGGTTTTGTGTTATAAAACAAAATAATGTTTCTGCCTCTTCCTCATAGCTTTATTGAATGTTTTTACTTAGTGCTTATGTCCAATAGATAAAATTTTCTGTTTATTGTGGCTTTTTAAAAAATCTTTTTCCTCTTTTATTGTGTGTTGTCTGCAAACAGTTGTTGGTCTGATTGCGGTAATATATTCGAAATCAAAAAGCATTGATTTTTTTCCCCCAAGCTTGTTACTGGAGACAGACTTTTGTTTTTCATAGCTAGTTATAAAACTGGAAAGAATTACTTTAATCACTAAAGCTGAATTATAAACTGACTTTTTAAAGACATTGGAAAAATAGGATTATTAATAACTTTTCTTTTAAAAATGCTAATTCGAGCCTCAGGTATCAAAAATATGGTTTTTCATCTCCAGAGAGAGTTTCAGTTTTTTTTTTTACTCCCAATTATAGCATCATTTTCCCTCATTCTTCTCTTTCCATTCCCTTCTTTTCCACCTCTCAAAGTCATAATAGAGTCCAATGAGAACTCCTTCCCTCTTCCTCTTCTCATATCATTCAGATATCTTCCTCCATCATCCTTTGCCAAGATGTGCCCCCTTCTCTTTGCCAAGACTCATTCTTCTACATGCACCAGTGATCTCATTTCCTCTTTACTTCTCCAGCAAATGGCCCCCCTATCATCCCCACTCTTGTATACAGTCTCACCATATTTACTGCTTCTTCCCTACTTGTGTGCATATGCAGTCATGTGTATCCCATCCTTAAAAAACTCTCACTTGATCGTACTATTTCCTCCTGCCATTATCCTCTATTTCTCCTCTCCTTCTTGGCTAAACTCCTTGAGAAAGCCTTCTATACAGTGCTTTAACTTTTCTCTTTTAAACTAAGTCTACAGTGTGGCTTCTGGCCTCTTCATTCAACTGAAACTACCTTCTCCAAGTTAACAACGATCTTTTAATTGCTAAATTACCTTTTTTCACACCTGATCCTCCTTGACCTGTCTGATGCTATTGATCATCCTCTTCTCCTGTATACTGATCTCCTTTCTGTCTGATCCTCTCCTTTTCGGTCTCTTTTGCTAGATCTTTAAGTCATGCCCACTAACCTTGGATGTATCCCAAGGATCTGTCCTGAGCCCTCTTCTTTTTCTCCCTATACTGTCTTGTTTGGTGGTTTCATCGGCTCCCACAGGTTCTGTTATCACTTCTTTGCAATCCAGTCCCAATCTCTTTCCAGAGTTCTAGCCTCACGTCACCAAATTGCGTTTTAGACATCTCAGACTGGCTATTCTATAGACAGCTCAAGCCAAGCATGTCCAAAACAAATCATTATCTTTCCCATACCACATATACACCTCCTTCCCTCTTCCAAAATTTGCTGTTGAGGGTTCCCCCACTTGGGGTTCCCCAGCTTGGCTATCATCTTCAGCCCCTCACATATCAAATCTGTTGTCAGATGGTGCTTTTCTTCCTCTGCTCTCATTTCTCTCCATTCATACAGCTATCATTGCATTATAGGATATTCATCACCTTTCACCTGGACTGTTGCAGTATCCTTCTAACTGGTCTCCCTCTATCAAGTCTCTCCCTGCTATAATCCAACCTCTCTTCTCAGTTGCCAAAGTGATTTTCCTAAAGTGTAAAAAATAGGAAATTATTTGTTTAACATGTAAATCCTTCAAAAACCTTGTCCCTTACAGTCTATTTTACTTTACTCTATGACCCAGCTATGCTGGTCTGCTTACTTGCTCTTCCTCACACAGGATGATCCATCTCTTGTTTCTCTACCTTGGCATAGGCTGCTCCTGGTTCCTGAAATTCTCTCTCCTCATCTCCAACTCTTTTTTCCCTGGCTTCCTTTTGAGACATCTTCTGTGAGAGGTCTTTCCTTACTCTGTCCCTCCTCTTCCACTCCAAGTACATTCCTTCCAAACGACCTCCCATTCACACTATTTTCTCTCTCTCTCTTTGTGTATAATTTTTTTGTTATTTGGATGTTGCCTCCCTGTTAAACTATGACTCCTTGAGAGTAGGGACAGGACTGTGTTTGTGGCTTTTTTTATATCCCCAGTGTATGTCACAGTGCCTAACATGGTAAACATTTAATAATATGTTTATTGATTGACAACTTATTGTAATATTTGGTCAATACTTTTTGAGAATTTATTAATTACACTGACTAGTTTTCATTAGTCAACTTGTAACATTATTGTGGAAAAAGTGTTTGAACTAGTAAAAAGAAAACCATTCTTAAACCTTTGTTTTTAGCAGTTTTTAAACATGGTCTCTAAGGTTGTGTCTAGCTCTAACTCTTGGTTAATTTGTGTACTGATATCCAAAGATTTTAAGGAAATCAAGTGTAAGTAGTAACTATTCTGTCTTAAGAACAGATAGCAGTTTTTAAATTACTTATGTATTCCTAAGCCATATAATTGAGCTTTAATTCTACCCTGTGTAAGGAAAGTGAAAGTGATTTAGTTTTTATCTTGCACAGTATTGATTTCTAGATGATTATAAGCTAACTTTTGGAAGTAGTTCTATAAGATCCTCTGTTACAGTAACTGCAGTAAGTGGCCTTAAGGGAGAAGAGGAGAACAGAGAAGAAAAGGAATTCTTAGTAGAGATAGGGGGAGGGCATTGTGAACTAAAAACTCTTAGCTCCCTTTTTTTGTACAGCAAATGATATGTAACTTGTATATAAACTATTCCCGTCATATTCTTGCTTTGTTCTGATATCATTAACATGCTCTTTTTCCAAAGGAAGCCTAAAAGGTGTTGTTGTTAAACTTTCATTTACAGAAGGCACACAATAAATATTTGTTGAGTTGTATTAACAGTTTTTTCATAGGAGCTCATAGAGAGTGAAATTGTTTATTCTCAAAACTGTCAAGAAGTAGGTGACATCTCTTTTGAGAATATCTGGTATAGAAATACTTTAGAAATTTAGGTTATCTCAAGTCATTTTTCATATGGTTTCAAAGTATAAAAATGAGGAGAAACCTCACAGTTGCTGTTCAAAAAAGATCTGCTATAAACTAAAAATAATTGCAACACTATTGTAAGATAATTTTTTTCCTAACTTTGTGGTTATAGGTACTTGTTACCATAATTTTGTAACTTCTCAAGACCTTTTTCCATTATTTAGATAATAATCTTCAAATTAGAGTTAGCATGGCATTGTGAATAAAGAGTTGTCTTGCTTTAGAGTAAGAAAGACATGGATTTAAGTCCTTACTCTTACCATATACTAGTTATGTGATCATGGGAGGTTATTACATCTCTCAGTCCCAGACTAAGGACTAAGTTCTGACTGCATTTATGGAAGTAGTTTCCATACAAGAAATTCTTTCACTAGTATATCATTGATCTGGACCTCCCCCTGTCCCCTTTCTCTTTAAATTTCTGAAGTGTTCAAAATAACTTTCACATACTCTTTGGTATTATAAATATTAATAAAATGAGTTGTTTATTTCTTAATTTCTAACTGTTAGCTATTTTCCTTTCCCAGTAAAAAGCAAAATCTTAAACCAAGCAAAAAAAATACCATAAAAGGTCAACCAGCCCACTGGGTTGGTAGTACAGATAATCTTGTATTTTGAACCTACAAATAACAGCCTGATTAAGCTTATCATTTTACATTTACAAAAACACTACTGTCTTCTAGAAGAATATAGTAGAATTTCCTGGAGAGATATATGTGTGCATGAATATATATGTATATATCCATATACATACATACATGTGTAAATAAAAAGTGAATACAGACTTATAAGTATCAGTCTTTTTTAATTTTTTTTATATTTTAGTTTTAAAATCTAGAATTGGAGGAACTCCTAGAGAGAAACTAGTTTAACTTTCTTACTTTACAGATAGAAAATGGAGCTCCAAAGAGGTCATAGGTTTATAAGAATTAAAAGTGATCTACCTTAGACATTATCTAGTCCAACATTCTCTTTTTACTGATGAGGAAACTGAGGCCCCCAGGATTGTAAGTGCCTTACCCAAGATTTCACAGATAGTAAATAACAGGGCTAGAATTTGAACCCAGATACTCTGTTCCAGATCCGATGTTTGTTCTTCATACCACTTTGCCAGATATCTAAAAAGTCAACATAACTGTCATTTGAAGTTATTACAAAATTTCATGCAAATTTTTAAAAATTTTAACTTCTTCAGTTATTCTTTATGTACATATGAATTTATACACTACTTGAATAATGTATAGCAATTTATAAAAAACAGTGGCTAGTTTTCCTTTGCTAACTGGAATATGACAGGCTGGATTTTTAGGAAATGGAAACTATTTTTGTTATTACCTTAACAGACATGCAATAAAGAAAGTAAATCTGCTGTCTCTAAACTCATGTAACATATGGCAAGTCAAATAAAAGCAATTTTTTTAGATTGTCCATGACATCACTCATCCTCACTTAAAATAATGTGGATAATTTTGAGCTGACTGCATTTGTTTACTGTATTATGACCTCTGTGTAACATTTCAATCAGTGAAAGATCTGTCATGATAATTGAAGTTTAGCCTGAAATACAGATACAGATGTACACAAAGAACATTCTTTCTTGGTAAGTACTTATTACCATCTCAGTTTCTGTAATCCTTAATTTCTAATGTTTTTGAAAAGAGACAAATCCAGGTAACTGAAGCAAGAAACTGATCTTATGAAGACTTTTTAATCCCAAAAGTTAAATAAACTTGGTTGCTATGAAGTATTGCAATAGTTGCAGAGAGACAAAAATTAGAAAGTGATGGGAAAGTTTTAAGGAAGGTGAGGGGAAGTGGATCCTACCTGCTCCAGCAGCATAACTGAGAGTAGAACCCAGGTCTCCTGATTTTTCGTCCAGAGCTCTTGCTGTTTATTGTACCATGCTGCCAAAAAGCAGTTGAAGGCTGGAAGATCATGAAAGGTCAACTTACTTACCACCTTTTTTTTTTTTATTTAGGGCATAAAACTGAGATAATCTCTAAGGGAATCTAAGCAAAGCCTAAAATAAGACATCTTTAATTTTTAAAAGTTAATCTTGTTATTATCTCATAGTATGACTTTTGCTATCGGAATATCCAAAATCAGCCCCAGAATGTCTTTGAGTGCAGAATTTTTGTAGGCTAAATTGTTGTTTTGTTTTGTTTTTTTAAGTAAAATTTTTAAATTGATATATCTGGAAAGCTGTCCTCCATGATAATTTTCAGGATTTTTTGTTTTGTTTTACTGTTCATCTCTAATCAGGTTATGAAAAACACTTCTGTACTTCCTTCTCAAAAATGAATGGGTTATTTGGTCACATTTGGTTGTTGATGTTATTTCAATCAACTTAAGCAGTGTCATATTTTTCATCAGTTTGTGACACTGTGATGGCTGTATAGAACCTTTTGCTATTAAAATTAAGAAATTTGGAAAGAATACACATCTACCTGACTTTTAAAGTATTTCAAAGCATAGCTACAGTAAGATCATAGATCCTTGTATAGCTGAAAGAAATCTTCAGAATCCTGCAGGACAGTGTCTTTACTTTTTTAGACAAGAAAACTGAGGCCCAAACAAGTTACTTGTTCAAGTCCACATGGGCAGTAAGCAGCAGAGTCAGGATTCAGACCTAGACCCCTGGATTATTGAGGTAGTATGGTATAGAGGGCTGTGCTTGAGTTAAGAAGACCTGAGTACATGCATACTCGTTGATCTCACAATACCACTGTTAGGTCTGGGTCTCAAAGAGATCCAAAAAAAAGGGAAAAGGACCTACTGGTACAAAAACTTTTATTTTGTGGTGGCTCAGAATTGGAAATTAAGGGAATACCCATCATCCAGGGAATGGCTGAACAAGTTGTGGTATATGATTGTGATGGAATATTATTGTGTTATAACAAATGACAAGCAGGATGATTTCATAAAAATCTGGAAAGATATAGGAACTGATGCAAAGTGAAGTGAGCAGAACCAGGAGACTATACACAGTAACAGCAATACTGTACAATGAAGAACTGTGAATGACTTAGCCATTCTCAGCGTTACAGTGATCCAAGATTATCCCAAAGGATTCATGATGAAACATGCTGTCCGCCTCCAGAGAAAGAACTGATATTGTCTGAATACAGATTGAAACATACTATTTTTCACTTTCTTTCATTCTTTTTATTTTATTCAAGTACTTAATGATTGATATGAAAATGTTTTATATGATTTCACATGTTAACTTGCCATCTCAGGGAGTGGGCAAGGGAAGGAGGGGTAGAATTTGGAACTCTAAACTTAAAAACAAATGTTACAGATTGCTGTCATTTTCTGAGCTAGATATCATTTATTATAAGGAACATGTGACCTGGTTTAATAAAGGATTGATCTAATGGCCCTGCCTCTGGCCAAGTGACCCCCAATTAAGGCTGCAATACATTTTTATAAGTATAGAACAAAGAACAGAACAGAAACCATCTAAATGACCAGCATCACAAAGTTGAAAGATTATTATTGGCTGCATCAAAGACCATCTTCATTGTTAAAAATGGGACAAGGTAAGGTTGTCCTAGCCACCTTGCCATCGTTTCTCAGGAATAGCCTACAAACCTTGCAGAAGATGCTGAGAAAATTAAGGATTATTGTTTTTAACATGTAATTAGGAGGAAAATAAAACCTTATTTAAAAAAAAGACGAGTTCAGATTCGCTTGATGACGCTATCCTTTTGAGCGGGCACAATATTTAATGTCTATGTGTCTTCAGAATTCCCTAGGACTTAATAGATAAGCTGTAGACTGCTTATGTTGGTGGAACAATGGTGTCGCAGAAATTTTTATTGTTTGAATTCCAAAATCACCTCAGTTCCCTACTATATCAGGCTGCTTCACATAGTACTATAGCTAGTTACTACTGTTTGACTATCTCAGTTGCTACGCACATAAATAATGAAACAGGAAACCTTAGCTTTGCTTGCTGGGATTTACTTTGCCAGTTATTATTTACATGAATTCATAATAAGTTTTTTCAGGGGTAGGAT
The DNA here is from genome assembly GCF_028372415.1 of Notamacropus eugenii. NCBI lineage: Eukaryota > Metazoa > Chordata > Mammalia > Diprotodontia > Macropodidae > Notamacropus > Notamacropus eugenii. Next base: position 639,946,656 of record NC_092872.1, on the reverse strand, counting down.
GAATAGTTTCATGAACAAGATAGATAAGTCTTAAGAAATAGTCTTTGTTTTAATTCTGAATTTTTTTCTTTAGTAAAAAAACATTTTAGAGAATGTTTTTCATAGTTGAGAGACTTCGTGTTTTTTATTAATTTAAGCATAACATGAAAAATAGGGGTGAAAGCAAATAGAAGATGAGAGATTTAACTTTTACAAACTTCAGAAGAAAGAATAGCATGTAATATATATTTCATAGTTCACAATTGTGATCTTATGGTATTTTGAGTATTTTTTTCTTTTCAGAAAGCATAGTGTTAGATCATGTTAATGAGGTGAGATAATTTTAAGATCCATGAGAGGAGAGGAATTTTAAGATAAGAAAAAAGTGAAGCTGTGCTCTGTTCATTCAGAAAGTATGAAGCAAATGCTATGTGCCAGCACTACGTATGTGAAGTCTGAAAAGACAATACAAAAGCCTGAAGGAACGTAGATTCTAAGAAACAGCTTATATGTAGAAAATGAAATGCAAAATATAGACTGTGGTTTCCAGGGGAGGGAGGTTGGATTTAGAAAATGGGAGGATCAGGATACACATGAATTGAGCTTTTAATGAAGCAGAGTATTCTAAGAGGAGGTGAGGAAAGAGTGAATTCCATTTTTAGTTTGGATAAAGGAGCAGAAAAGCTTGTTTGGAGAACAGCAAGCAAAACAGTTTGGCTACAATCAATCAACAAGAATGAATTAGGTGTCTGATGTATACTTGGTGCTAGAGACATAAATACAAAAAAATAAATTCCTACTCTTTAAAAAAACTTATCTTTTTAAAAAATCAGCTGATATACACCTTCTCTCCTTCTCTCCCTCCCGTCTCCTTTCTCTCTCTCCTATTAGGAGTAAAAGAAAAACAAAACTCCTAATCACATATAACCAAGCAAAACAAATTTCATGTAATCTGTCTAAAACACTGGCCATGATCATGTGTGTGCACACGTGTCGGGGGGGGAGGTGTTATTCTACAGTTTCAATCTTTTACCTCTCTATCTGTGGGTAGCTGGCGTGTTTCATCATTAGTCCTCTAGAATCATGATTGGTGTTTATACTGATCAGAATTCCTTAATTCTTTCAAAGCTATTTGTCCTTATTTCTGTCAGTGTACAAATTATTCTTCTGGTTCTCTTCACTCTTTTTCAGTTCGTACGAGTCTTCCTAGATTTCTCTGAAATCATCTCCATCATTTATTATTGCACAAAAATATTCCATCACAGCTACATACCATGACCTGTTCATTCATTCCCCAGTTTATGGATATCCCCTTAGATTCCCATCCTTTGCCACATCAAAAAGAGATATATTTTGTATATCATTAGAGTTTATTTAGGCAGTAGACAAAGTGCCAGGCCTGAAGTCAACAAGGCTCATTTTGCTGAGTTCTTAACTGGCCTCCAGACATAGCTGTGTGATCCTGAGCAAGTCACCTAACCCTATTTGCCTTAGTTTCCTCATCTAAATGTAAAATGAACTGGAGAAGGAAATGGCAAAGCCCTCCAGTGTCTTTGCTAAGAAAACCCAAATGGGGCCATAGAGTCAGATAGGACTAAAAGAACAGAACAAGTTTATTTTGGTAATAATTTATCCTTACCTTAAACTAACCTCTCATTTATTACCGCTTCTCTGATTTCCTGTTGAGTTGTATTTTTGTACCCAAATCTGAGACAGACAGACACTGTGGGGTGGGGGTGGGGTGGATTTTTCCATTCTTTGACTAGTTCAAATGAGAGTGAAGTTCTTGTGTCAGCTGCTTCTCTGACTGTTCCTTCCTCCTTGCTTGTTTAGATGTCTATTTGTACACCTGGATTTTGTGAGATAATTTGCCTTATCCTCTTTCAAACGCTCCCTTACTTCCAGTATATTCCTCTTTCTACATTCTGCCCTTAAGACTATCAAGATATAATAGAACCATTCTCAGGCCTTCTGTTCTCCCCTTTGTCTTCTAATGAAAGCTTTCAGGGGAGATACCTGTATCATTTCCTCAAATTAAAATGTTAACAGTTTATCTACGTTTAGTTCTTTATCATTGTTTATTCTTGTTTACATTTTTATGTTTCTCTATTTGAACTCCTGTGTTTGGACTTCAGAGTTTCTATATACCTCTTGTCTTTTTATCAGGAATGCTTGGAAGTCTACTATTTCATTAGAGGACTTTTTTTCTCCTTTAGGATTATATTTGGTTTTGCTGGTTGTTATTCTTGGGTGTTAGCCAAAATCCTTTGCCTTCTGTCTTCTAAGCTTTCTGGATCCTTTATAGTTGTGACTGTTAAATTATGTGTGATCCTAACTGGAGCGCCTTGGTACTTGAAATTTTTCTGGCTGCTGGTAGTATTTTTTCTTTTACTTGGAATCTATGGATTTGGCTATAATGTTCCTGGGAGTTTTCATTTTGGAGTTTCTTCAAAGAGATTTCCAACAGATTCTATTTCTACTCTGCCCTCTGATTCTTAGCGATCTGGGCAGTTTTCTTTTAAGATTTCTTGAAATATAAGGCTTTTGTTTTGATCATGATATTCAGGTAGTCCAGTAATTCTTAAATATTTTCCACATTCTGTTTTCCAGATGAGTTGTTTTTGCTTTTGACCTTGTTTTATTATTTCTTGTTGTTGAATGGAGTCACTGACTTCTGTTTTGACCATTATATTTTTCAGAGAGTTTATTGCTTGGACAAGGTTTTGTACCTTTGGAGCCAAACTGTTAAACTCCCATTACAATTCTTCTATTATTTTCCATTTTTTCCCTCTGACGGTCTCATTTCATTGACAAAAATGTTTTTAACTTTTTTTTTTTGAGGCATCAACAGTCTACTTTAATCAAGTACCTGCATCATTCCCTGAGTTCATGGGAAAAAGTCAACACCCTGAACTTCAGAGAAAATACAAACGGAAATTACAAGCAAAAATTACAGATAGAAAGACCAACAGACAGGGCTTCCAACTGTTTAACCATAGACAATACATACTTCATTACCAGAGAGAGAAGTACCAACATCTGGGCTTTCAAAGCTGGGAGGCTTCTCAAAATAGCTGCCCAGAATCTCATCTGGCACATGAACCTTCTTCCCAAAAATAAGCCCCAAAGCAAAACCTCACCTCGGAGAGTATATATGTACTCATTTTTTCTTTATTTTTTTTTTAATGTTCTACAATCACTGCCATAAAACTTAGATTTTTACCCCCCCACACACCTACCCCCCTTCACCCCCCTCTCTCCCCAAGACGGCATACAATTCTATATAGGACCTACATATACTTTCCTTTTGAATATGTTTTTACTATAGTCATGCTGTGTAGACAAACTAAAATAAATTGAAGAAATCATATAACAAATCAAAACATAATACACACACACAAACATGATATGCTACATTCTGCAAATGAATTCCATAGTTCTTTCTCTGAGTGTGGAAGGCATTTTGCCTTAGAAATCCACCATTGAGATTTTTTTTTTTAATAAGTTCTTGCGTTATTACAAAATTCCAAGTCTACCAGAAAAAAGTCTCGCGCACTGTGGTTGTTGCTGTGCACAAAGTTCTCCTGGTTCTGCTCCTTTCTCTCAGCGTCAGATCATATAAGTCCTTCCAGGCTTCCCTGAAGTCTTCTTGTTCATCATTTCTTATAGTGCAATAGTTCTCCATTCATATACCATAATTTATTCAGCCATTCCCCAATTGATGGGCATCCCCTTGACTTCCAGTTTTTGGCAACTACAAAGAGTGCTGCTATAAATATTTTTGTTCATGTGGGACCCTTTCCCATTTTTATGATCTCTTGGGGATACAGTCCTAGTAGCAATATTGCTGAGTCAAAGGGTATGCACATTTTTGTAGCCCTTTGGGCATAGTTCCAAACCGCTCTCCAGAATGGTTGGATGTGTTTTTAACTTTAAAAAAAAAAAGTTACTGCTTCATTTTTTTTTCAGGAATTCTTATTGAATTTGTGCATAGGCTGTATCTTTTTTGAGGTTTTGCTTGTAGATGTTTTGGGATCATTCTCCTGTGTTTGTGCGTTGAATATCCCTGTCACTATGCTAGCTTTTTGTGGTGGTATTCCTTTTCTTTTTGTTCATTCTTCCAACTTACTTTCTGACTTGGATTTTATTTTAGGGGCAGACTTTGTACATTTCTGGAGGCATCTGGGCTCATCCTGTTGCTTGGGGGATAGAATGTTATGTTGTTCCTGATTCTCAGGGTCTGCCTAGGCTTGGAACCTGCAAGCTTTCGGTATTCCCAAAGTGATTTGATATAGGGTAAAGTCTTATTGCTGTAGGTATTCATAGCAGACAGATGGGAGAAGGAATAAAGTGGAAGCAGGAAAACCTATTAGTATGTTATGGCAGTAGTCCAGATAAGAGGTCATTAGAATCTGATGAAGGGGTGGTAGCTATTTCAGTGGAGAGATAACTTTGGATGCATGCTATATTGTAGAAATTGAATCAACGAAACTAGGAAACTGATTGATTATATGGGGTAGTAGTAAGAAAGGGGATGACTTTAAGGTTTCCAACCCAGGCAGTTGGAACAGTAGTGGTGCCCACAACAGGAATAGAGACATTAGGAACAAGGGCAGGTCTTGGAGGTGTTGTGATAGAAAAACCAATGGGACATCCATTTGGAGATGTAGGATAGGAGCTTATATTCATTGTTTTGTGGCGGAACAGTTGTGAGGAGGGAGTTGGTAGACAGGGACTTAGTGAGGCAAAAAAAGAAGAAATAAAAGAATGTCAATGAAATGCTGAAAAATACACAGAAATGAGCAAAAAGAAATTTAAGCAGGAGAAAAATGTCAGTTTTGTTACTATCTTGCCAAATGTAATCTAAACTTTTCTTAAACTATGTAAGATAGAAGTTTCATTTCATATTTAATCCTCTTTTCTGTTCTTTTGGATAGTGAAGTGTTTATGTTTGATATTTAAGTTCATCACAAAAGAAGAAGAGAAAATACCCAAGGTGAGAGTACGGAAAGGTCAAGAAAAAGGGTAGAGGGAGGGAAATACACATTTATATAACACCTACTATGTGCCAGGCACTGTGCTTTACAATTAACATCTCTGTTAATTCTCACAATAACCCTGAGAAGTAGGTGCTGTCATTATCCCCACTTTATAATTGAAGAAATGGAGCCAAACAGAGGGTGAGTAACTTGCCCAGGTTCACACAGCTAGTGTCTGAGGCCAGATTTGAACTCATGAAGATGAGTCTTCCTGACTTCAGCTCCAGGGCTGTATCTCCTGCACCACCTAGCAATCCTTAAGGGTGGAAAGATGGTTAAAGAGAAGCTAAAACTATCCCTATTTGGTATGGTGATTTACTTTTAAAATCCTAGGAAATTAACAGCTTTAGCAAAGTTGTTGGCTACAGAATAAATCCTCAAAAATCAACAGCATTTTTTTGTTAATAATAACAAAATCAAAGAGACAGTAATAGAAAGGGAAGTCCCATTCCAGATAACTACAAAATGCATAAGATATCTGGGAATCAACCTACCAGAGCACTCAAAATATTTGCATAAACAACTTAAATAGTGAGAGCAATATTCAGTTCTGGGATGTACCAATACGATAAAAATGACAATACTACAAACTTAGTTTATAGTTTTAATGTTCTATCAATCACATTATCAAGGGGATACTCTACAGAACTTGATAAAATAATTAGAAAATCCATTTAGAAAAATAAAAGATCTACACTATCAAAAGGAACAATGAAAAGAGGTAGAGATAGAAGGGGAAAAGCAATTCTGGATTTCAAACTGTATTATACAATAGCTGTTATTAAAACCATATGACTGTTTAAAAAATAGATTGAACAATGGAACAAACCAGATAAGGGGAAATCAGAAATAATGGAATTTAATTTAATAACCTAGTGTTTGAGAAACCAGAAGGCATAAGTTACTTAGGAGAGAGCTCCCTGTTTGATAAAAACTTCTGGGAAAATGGAAATCAGTCTGGTAGAAATTAGACTTAAACTAACATCATACTCCACAATGCATTCTAAATGAATATGTGAGCTTAATAATAATAAGACCAAAAGCCATCCCCCATTAGATAAATGTTCAAAGCGTATGAAGAAACAGTTCTTAAAAGAAAAATTACCAACCATTAACAGCCATTTTAAAGAAATACAAATCAAAATAACTCTGAGGTTTCATCTCTTAACTTGCAGATTGGCAAAAATCACAAAATATGGGAATAGTCAGTGTAGGAGGGGATTGTGGAAATTGCATTGTTGATGTTGCTGTGAATCAGGACAACCATTTTGGAAAGCAGTTTGTAGTTATGCAAATAAAGTGACTAAATATCCATACCTTTTGATTCAAAAATTCTGTCACTAGGTTTATACCCTAAAGAGGCCATGGATAAGAAGAAAGTCCCTATAAACACCAAAATATTTGTAACAGCACTTTTTTTTGTTAACAGAGAATCTTAAACAAAGTAGATGCCCATCAACTGCAGAATGGCTAAATACATTGTAGTACATGATGCAATGCAGTATTATTGTGCTGTAAGAAGTGATGAACATGATTAATACAGAAAACAGGGAAAGATCTACATGAATTGATGCAGAGTGAAGTAAGCAGAGCCAAAAAAAGAGAAAAATTTACCAGTAACTTCAAGAAGGAAAAGTGAAGGAATAACCACAAAAAAGTGAATATTGCAAAGAACCAAGCATGGCTTGAAAGAAAGGGAATGAGAAGATAGCACCATCCTACCCCTTCGCAGAGGTGGGAGTTCCACAAGTGTTATATGTTACACATTTTCAGACTTTTGGGGCATATTAATAAGATACACTGATTATATTTGTAATATGGGATGGTTCTTTGGAAGGGGGGAGATAATGATGGAAATTATGATGAAAAAGATCAATAAAATTACTTATAAGAGAATAAAGTACAGATTATTTAAAAAGTGACAAAGTAGACCTTATTTTGAATGGGCTATATAGCTAGGGCTTATTTGATATCTTATAGTCTTACAAGGGAACTAATTTTCTGCTTTTAAAATATATCCTTATATTTTATGATAAAGTCATTTAAACATTTCTGTATGAGCAGACTGGATTTTTCTAAAGGTTGAGATCTTTTGTCAACTACAAGGTATATGAAAAATATGTTCTTGAATATTGCAATGTAAGATTTTCCTTTTGTAACTAGAAAATAAAATAATTATACATATATATGTTTATGACATAAGTAACCCGCCCAAAAATTTATTTTCTTCTGTGAAATAATTTTTAAATGGCATGATACATTGTTAATAACAACATATCCCACACAGACACCAAAACACAAAACCATGCTTTTAGAATTTCAAAAAGTCTTTGAGGTCATTTGGTCCATGCCCCTCAGTTTGACAGATGAGAAAACTTACTGAAGAGAATAGATTACTTGCTCAAGACAATGGAAATAACAGGTGGCAGAATCAGGACTGGAATCCAAATCCTTTGATTCTGAACTAGTATTCTTATCACTGTACCACATTGTCTGTTGCTTCTGCTGGTTGTAGAGTAGGTTAAGGCCTCTGGATTGGAAGTACTTTGTCATCTGGAATAAGTAACAAGAAACTGCTTCTTTCCTCTTCACTTAATGTTTTATAATTTCTGGGGTTAATTTTATTTATACTAAGAATTGGGGGCAGGATATAATTGGATATAAACTCTTTATAATCAGGGACTTGTCCTGCTTTTGCATTTTAGTTTCTAGTTCCTAGCATTTTGAAGTTGTTTCAGAATGCTTGTTTGTAATCCAGTTAAAAATTTCTACATACAAATTCAGTTACACAGTGATAACCTAGATTAGTAACCTCTTTTGAGGACAAATCCTCTTCTAAAACAGTTGGCCTGAGGTGGAAATGATTATACAGTGTTGGTTTGATGACAGCAGTGACTGAAAAGGTGGAAGTGACACTGTCTTTCTCAAGGGCCAGGGTCTTGAATCTACCAAACAGGCAAAAAGTGCTCCTATGCTCACATAAAAAAGTAAAGGAGGTGCTACCAAGGCCTATATTGACTGGACCAGAAGTTATTAACTTTTTTTTTTGTCTTGGACTCCTTTTCTCAGAATCATGTTTTTAAAGGCATAAAATATGTAGGATCACAAAGAAAACTGTCTATAGATATCCCATTCACATCTTGGGGCTTAGGGGTATGGCACCCTCATGATGGGGAAAATTCACATAAAATTTTTTTGACCCTCCCTTTGTGTCACAGAAGAAGTCTGAATTATTATGGTATTAAAAGATAAAATATGTTGATGTTATACAATACTACATGTATTTGATGCATTTCAGAGTTTTTAAACATGTTTTTTTTGTCATCGGCTGGCCTTCACACGTCATCTGCAGCTTCTGCAAAACTCCCCCCAAAATTCCCATTTAATTTCTCATGTCAAATTAAGCGGTGAGAGAGAAATGTATTAGGAGGAGAAAGGAAGAAATGGAATGGGGCAAATTACCTCTCATAAAAGAGGCAAGCAAAAGACTTTTTAAGGGAGGGAAAAAGAGGGGAGGTGAGAGAAAAACATGAAGTTTACTCTCATCACATTCCACTAAAGGAAGGAATAAAATGCACACTCATTTTGGTATGAAAACCTATCTTACAATACAGGAAAGTGGGGGAGAAGAGGATAAGCAGGGTGGCGGGGGATGATGGAAGGGAGGGCAATGGGAGGAAGGAGCAATTTGAAGTCAACACTCTTGGGGAGGGACAGGATCAAAAGAAAGAATAGAAGCAATGGGGGGCAGGATAGGATGGAGGGAAATATAGTTAGTCTTACACAACCCGACTATTATGGAAGTCATTTGCAAAACTACACAGATATGGCCTATATTGAATTGCTTGCCTTCCCAAGGGAAGGGGTGGGAAGGGAGGGATGAAGAGAAGTTGGAACTCAAGTTTTATGAACAACTATCGAGTACTGTTCCTGCTACTAGGGAACAAGAAATACAGGTAATGGGGTATAGAAAGTTATCTGGCCCTACAGGACAAAGGAGAAGATAGGGACAAGGGAAGGGAGGGATGATAGAAGAGAGGGCAAATCAGTGATAGGGGCAATTAGAATGCTCAGTATTTTGGGATGGGGGGAGGGGAGAAAATTTGGAACCCAAAATTTTGTGAAAATGAATGTTAAAAGTTAAATAAATAAATTTTAAAAAAAAGAACTGACCACTCCCTAAACCCACCCAAAACACCTAGTTAACTATACTATAGAATATCCTATATAAACTTTCCCTGTACCCCTTTAAAGTTCCAGGTTCCCTAAGAATTCTTGCCCGCTGAAAAGTGTAATAAATCTTTACCTTGACTTTAACAGTGCTTGAGTTCATGAATTCTTCTCCAGACGACTTGCCTCTGGTACTGGGTCTTTGTGGGGGTCTCATACCCCATTTCTAGCCCTTATCAACCCAATGTAGCTCAGTACTCCTGAGCTCAAGAGATCCAGTAGCCTTACCCTTCTTGGGAGTTAAGATTACAGGTATGCCTCTTCATGCCTAGCAACACTTATTCTATGCATATTTACAAGTGTGCATGCTGTATATGTTGTGTCTCCCCATATTTTGTAAGCCTCTTGAGATCAGAGACTATCTCATTTTGTCTGTATCCCCAGCACCCAACACAATGACAAGCACATAGTCGGTGCTTAATAAATACTAACTTACTAAATGCCTGGAATGAGCCTTTGCACAGAGACTGTTGACAGAATTTAAGTATGCATGAGTGTTCTTTGTAGCTGACTCAACCTAGAGGATTGTGAAGAAGGTAACTCTTCTGCAAATAAGGCATACTAGATTTATATTGAGTGTCTTTGGGGAAAGAATAGATAATTGTCTTAATAATTTTTTAGATTTAAACAATCTCTTTCGTATTATATAATGTAATAGAGAATTATTATATTAATTAATTAGTAGTAGAAGAGGTTGAGAAACTCTTTCTTGAAAAAAAAGAAAAGGGAAATATAGCCACCTTTCCTCCTCCCCTCCTCCTCTTCTCCTCTACCCACATCCATGCTGATGTGGGTTGGCCCTTCTGTCTGGGCAAGAAATACAAGTCTGGTTCTTAAACTTCCAGAACAGAATGGCAGATTTTCCTTCTTCTCCTCCAGGACCCAGAACTAATGGTTCTCACTTTAATTAAAAACATACATGATTTGGACTATGAAAAAAAAATTTCTCATGTCAGCCCGCAGTATATCGAAACCGTGGTGGAGAAAATTGCTGTGTGGATGGGATAATTATGTATTGAAATATAGCTGACAAAATGTTTTTATTTTTAAATTCATGGACCTCACGAAAAGAACATCTTTATTAAACTCTATGTGCCTTCTGGGCAAGGACCTTGTCCCACTAATTTCACACCTTAATGCTTGTTATTACTACCAGCTCCTTCTCCCAGTGGACTAAGATCAGGGATCTCCTACACAAGGTTTTCATAAGTTATTGCTCCCCCATCTACCATAATTATTAATGACCTGCCCCCTTAACATATACTTTTCATTAACTTAATGTTTTCCCTTAGTAGACGGTAAGCTTTTTGTGGACTAGGGTTTTTTTGTTTTTCTCAGTTTTTTTCAGGACTTACATATAGTATGCATTTTAAAAATACTTGTCAAATAAGTGAAAGCTAGGGTATTGGCATATAATAGAGATCCTTGAAAGTTAGGCTAACAAGTTTGAATTTGACTCACTAGACGTTATAGGTCTTTTGAAGGCTTTTGAACAGAAAAACAATGTAACTGGTGGATCCATGCAGAAAGATGACTGGTCTGGGTAAAATTGAATTAATAGTAATAGTTTGAGATAATAATATTTTCTTTACTTCTGATTGTGGTGATGAATTATATACCTGTGAAAGCTCTTTATAAACCAGAAAAATATGTTAGATGCTAAATTGAATGAACTCCTAAATCCTGCAGGTGTTCTGAACAGATTTGTGAGCAAGATAGAAAACTTCATGAATGAAATGGATCTTGAACTAGATTTGAAGGGTGAATAGAATCTGACTAGATAAAGAGAAACAAAGGGGAAAAAAATCAGATGATGGGTAACATCATGAGTGAAACCATGGTTTCATAGAGATAAGTATGACACTTTATCAGAGTGAATGGAGAGCCATGAAAACCAGATAGAGAAAGTTAGATTTGATGTGGCAAGAAAATTGGGAGATACTGAAAATTTTTGATCACTATAGTGATGTGATGAAATGATGCTGAAAAAAAATTGTACTGCTGTTGTTTGCAGGATAGATTGGAAAGGGGAAAGACCAATAATACCATGTAGAAGATTGCTTAAGTATTCAAGTAATAATGACCTGATGACTAGAGTGCAGAATAGAATAGTTGCAGTGGGAACAGGAAAGGACAGATTGTATGAAGAAAATGAAGAAATAACTTGAATAAAGGCTAGATGGGGCAGACAGGGAGATGAGTCAGAGAATGACTTCACGATTATGAGTCTGGTTAAATGATGAAATGATATCATTGGCAGAAACAAGGATGCATGAAGAGGAAGCTAGTTTTGGGGAGAAGGTAAAAGTGTTTTGTCCCATATCTGTTGAGTTTGATGTCAAGTCAAAAAATCAGATGGAGATGTCTAATTGAAAATAAGTAATAACTAGGTCTTAGTTGAGGGTGGAGTAGAATATAAACTCAGATGTCATTTGCATGGAGGTGATGGTTAAAGCCAAGAAAATTAATGAGAAAGGGATTGCAAAGCACTGAACCTGGAAAAAATACCTATAAGGAGCAGAAGTAAGAGGGCAGAGAGCGTGTGTATGTAAGAGAGATTGAGAGATCCCAGAGAGTTAAAGAAAACAGAATAGCCTTGTGTCACAGAGACCATGTTTAGAGAGAAGTTCAAGAAGCTGGGATGACACCAGTACTGTGAAAAGAGGTCTAGGCAAAACACCTTATAATTGGGTCAGTGGTAATTTTTGAGAAAAGTTCACATAGATTAGAAATGAAGCGAGACTTAAAGTAACAATGGAGGTATGGAGATGAAGGAGAGCAGAGACAGCTTATATGAGAAGTAGTATCTAAAAGAAAGAAATAGGATCTTAGTTATATTGAGCAGTAATGCCAAGCCAAGGTGAATTCTCTTTCTCCTTCCTGCCTCCAGGACAGATAATGGAGATCTGTTTGTTTAAAGATGGGGGAAAGGAGCCAAACATACTTGGAAAGTTTGAAGAGAATAATTATGGGAGCAAGATCCTGCAGGAACTGGGAAGGCCTGTGTTCTTGGACATAGTTAAATGGTTTAGTCTTTAGAGAATGAATGCCTTTTTTCCTCTGAGCCCCGAAGAAAGGATTGAAGAATTGATATAGAGAAAGATAATGGAGAGGGTACATATGGGGGTACCTTCTTAACCTTAATTTAATGAAAAAGGAGGCATTAGCTAAAAGGTAAAGAAAATTAAGCAGTTTGCAACAAATTGAATGGACAGTTTTTAGCTAGTGAGAATCTATGACATACATAAAAAGGTGGTGAATGTACTACTTTTTATGTACATTGGTACATAATAAAATGTTATGTGAAGGGATTGTTACAGTTTACAAAATGCTTTGTCTGCACAACAATCAGGTGAGGTAGGTAATGCAACTATTTTCTTTGAACAGATGAGGAAATTGAGGTATAGTCAGATAGTGACTTGACCAGGGTCAACAACTAATAAGAACAATAGAGACCTAAACCCAGGCCTTCTAACCCTGCAGTGTTATGCTGCCTTTTTAAAGAAATGATGTTACCTATAGTTAGTCTTTCACAACATGACTGTTATGAAAGTGTTTTGCATGGCTATGAATGTATAATCTATATTGAATTGCTTGCTTTCTCAGTGAGGGTGGGTAGGGAGGGAGAGAATGTAAAACTCAAAAGTTTTAAAAATGAATGTTAAAAATTGTTTTACATGTAACTGGGAAATAAAATACACAGGCAGTGGAGTATAGAAATCTATCTTACCCTACAGGAAAATAGAAGGGGGAAAGGGTAGAAGGGACGACAGATTGGGGGAAGGAGTAATCAGAATGCATGCAGTCTTGGGGCAGGGGGAGGGGGAAGATAGGAAGAAAATTTGGAATTCAAAATCTTATGGAAATGAATGTTGAAAACTAAAAATAAATTAAGGAAAACAACAACAAAAGAATTTATATTACCAAGCACTTAAATATCATGTGGTCTTGCTGTTGTCAGGAACAAAAGGTGTAATTTTTTTTCCCTCCATACTAGGTATTCTGAATAACTGAAACAGTTTAGGAGTTAAATGCAAATCCTGAATCTTAATGCCAGAGATTAAAAATTAAGCTTTATTTCTTATGGCAGAAAAAGGATTTTAAAAATCAGTGATGCTAAGAAGCACTTTATGTAGTTTTTTCATTTTTCTCCATTTGATAGTATTCAAATTTTAACGATAATATGTAACTTTTATGAGGTCCAGAATTGTCCAACCTACAATAAAAAAGACAGAGGCAGAGGCAGAGCTTCAGCCCAATGGCACTTTATCGAAGGGTCCATTGCCCACTTCCTCCAGTGCTTTAGTTTTATAGTGCTGGATATAGATGAAGCAAACTAAAAATACAGAATCCCATTGATTGACAAATGGGCTAATAATTTAGACCTATCTTGACCTTTCAGGAGGTCCTACCAAGAAGACCAATAGGCTAGTCTAATAACAGATATCATCATATCTAAATGGGTTTATGGGCCAGTAGACAGGCAGGTCACAGGCAGACAGACAAGGCCACCTCTTGTTCAAGTGCTCATAGTCATCTCACGTCAGGCGATAGATGACAAGGGACAGATGGGCAACAAAAGTAGCTGTGGGACTTTACATGTAATTGATCCAAGCTGGGTTTGGTCGCCATAACAAGGGAAAACAATGGTTGAAAGTCTTCTAGTTAGCTTCTTGTGAGTAAGCAAGTGAACTTAAATCTACAGTTCACCACTTTGGGGCCTAATATACAGAATTTATAGTCACTATCCCTATGGAATCATATCAAACTGATTAATATTGAAACTGATTAATATTGATTGGAATAAAATAGGGCTCCAATTAATCATCTATCACACATTTATGTACCACCTTACAAAATTTTCATTTGATTCTCACAACACTGAGGTAGCCATATTTTATGGATGAGGAGACAGACTCAGAGATTAAATCACTTACTGGGATCACAGCTAGGAATGTCAGCTAGTATTCAGTCACATCCTTACGACTTCATGTCCTGCACTTACAGAGTTGTCAGAGGAACACCAAATCATGTTATCTAAAGTTATATCAGTAACACTATTTGTAGGTACAGTAATTGTAGAGACATTTAATTCCCAAAACGTTGGTCTAGTGAATAAAGTTTAACTGGAAGACTTTTTTTTTTACATGTGAAACAACTAAAATAATTCTTAATATAGTACTAGAAAATTTTGTAAGCCCTAGCATCCACCCTTGCTGCTTTTTTTTCTTTTTAGGAGCCCAGTTGGATATTCTCTACCTCATTTGTTTAAAAAAAAATGGTATTGTAAATTGAAAATAAAAATTTATGTTAGTGGGATTGACTCATTTTTTTCCGTATCTCTGTATAACATGCTGAGCCTTTGTCTTTATACTTTTTCTAAACTTCCATTCTAATGCTTTTTAGTAGCCTGAAGATAAAGCTGATCTCACTGAACCAAAGCATCCTCTTGAGTTCAAGTTGAATGATACATTATTGAATCAGAAATCAGTTTACTTCTTTGTGATTAGAGGGAGGAGGAGTTATGAAGTATCATTGGCTGGCATGAGAAATTTGAACGTACATCAGATATATGTGTGTGTATATATACATATATGTGTATATTAGTGTTTTATGTTTTTAAAATACCTCAGATAAGAATTGCTTAGAAATCAACATTTAAAGATTAAATTTTCTGAACTGTGAAATATTACTATTAAAAAGCCTGTGTAATTTTCATCAAAAGTTTTTTTATTTTAAAAAATTGATTTTTTTTTTGGTAGTTCATATTATAATTCTTATTTGGTATTATTAATATGCAAGATTGAGACTCCAAATGCAACCAAGGACATTTCATAATTTTCTTTTCCAAAATTTTATGACATCTTAACCTATTACACATTTCCTTCCCAAAAGTAGCTTTACATGAATAATCAAATAAAGTAATAATAGAAAGTATTAATATAATTGGTTTCTGAGACATTTTAGAAGAAAGCTTTAAGTGTAACTGAAGAATGTGCCAAGGAATCTGCATCATTTTGTCATTTAAGCTTTTGCTGAATTAAACTGCTTTTATTGTTTTTCTTCAATAGAAAAGTTATTGTTAGCTTTTAAGAACTAGCAGGAGCACTAATGTGTCATGATATTTAAAAATTCATAGATGATTGAAATAAAATTTAAGTGACCCATTTATTCCCACTTTCCTCAAAATTTATACTTCTCTTTCATTCCCAGTGTCAGCTAAATGTCCCTGTACCAGAAGAAGGATTAAGGAATATCAATGACTTTTCTTTTTCTGTGGTTCAAAGGCTATATGTCTGAGCTATTAAATGTTACTAACATTCCTGTCCTTGGTTGCTTTTAAGAACCATAGCCAAAAGATATTTTGACCAATACATTATAAAATTTTAAACTATATTACAATATATAAGCATACATATTATCCTAATGGAATCATATGTTTCAAATGCAATAACTAAATCTTTCCCCCCAAAACTCTAAAATTTAGAGCTATTTCTTGTCTATGTGATACAGCTTTTTAAAGTTAACCCTTAAAGAAGCAAAAAGATCCAACATAATTTTGCACTTTAAAATTTTGAGAATTTTAAAATATAATCAGAACCAAAAAAAACTCTTTTTTTTTTTTTGGCAGGTATAAATTAATCTTCTAAAAGCAGTTGAACAATGGAACCAGATATCATTCGAATGTACTCTTCATCTCCACCACCATTAGACAATGGAGCTGATGATGATGAAGAAGATGAATTTGGAGAATTTGGTGGGTTTTCTGAAGTTAGCCCTTCTGGTGTAGGATTTGTTGATTTTGATGCACCAGAGTTTACTAATTCCAAGGAAGAATTTATACCTTCAAATCATTTTATGCCGATTCATGATTTCTCAGAAAATGTAGGTAGCTTTACAAGCTTTAAGCCCATTAAAAATGGTAATGATAAAGACAGCATTGCTGAACTTCCTAGTCTCATGAAAGAACAGTCTGATGTTTTACCTTCTACCACCAGCAAAGAAGTAGTTCAGTCCAGAACTTCAGATACTTTAATTGACAATATTGGAAGTCCAGGACATTTAAATGAAGTACTAGGGCAGAGAGAAAATGTTGGAACATCTGAAAGCTTCTCTTCTGACAGCTTTAGAATTGATATGAAAATAGATAGTCATGACAAGCAAATAGATAGCTGTAATGGTGAGAAACCCACATGTATAGAGATTCTAACAAATGGTTTTGCAGCACTGGACACTGTAAATCCTCAGGGAAAGGAAAACTTAGATATCATTGATTCAGAGAGACTAAAAAGTCACAGCACTGAGCTTCATTTAGACTCCACACCTAGTCCTGCTGAGGAATTTGCAGATTTTGCCACATTTTCCAAAAAGGAAAGGGTACAACTGGAAGAAATAAGATGTGAAGTTTTAAATGTCAGAGAAGCACTAACTATTCAGGAAAACAATAAGATAAACAGAATCCATGAAGGAAGTTCTGTAAAACAAGCATCTTTGGATAGAAGCTGTGAAAATGAAGAAAAGACTCTTGGTCAAGAGAATCAGGTTTGCATTTCAGAAATCAGTGTAGTAACTAATGAAAAATATGACCCTTCAGCACTGGAACAAATTGAATCAAATACTAGCACACAATCAGCCTTGAATTCAGTAGACACAACTGATAATGCAGAAACATTTAGCAGTAGAGAACAGTGTGAAACTGATGAGAAACTTGATTTCTTAACTTTTAAATGTGCAGCCCTGTGTATGGACAGTATTAAAACTGCTGAAACCAATGACAACATTAATTATCGTCCCAAAGAAGAAACTGCTAAATTTACAAACATCCAAAGCACCAGCATAGATCTGACAGAAGAAAATGTTTTGGATGAGTCTACAGATTTGAAAAATGGGGATAGTAGTAATGATTTTGTATCTTGCAGTGATACAAATGAAGATGATTTTGGTGATTTTGGCACAGTTAGTGGTGCGACTCCACCTTTTGTTAGTGGTACTCAAGATTCAATGAGTGACATAACTTTTGAAGAGTCCTCAGAACAGTTTCTACATTTTAGTGAACCAGGCGATGACTTTGGTGATTTTGGGGATACAGATGCTGCTACTAGCCAAGAGGAAATAACATATTCTCAATTAGAACTGAAACAGACTTCTGATAGTGTATCAGAAGGGTATGAAGTTGCAAGAAAGTCTTCTGTGTCAGGAATTGAGCCTCCTTCAGAACTAAAAAGTGGTGGTTATAGTCAATTTGAGAATCTTGATTTGGGGCCAAAAATTCAAGATGAGTGCAGTGCTTTTCAAGACCCTGATGATTTTGCAGATTTTAGTTCAGCTGGTCCTAACCAAGCTGCAGATTGGAATGCCTTTGAAGAAGAACAAAAGGAGAGTTGCTCTTGGGCTGCATTTGGAGATGAGCAGACTGTAGAGTCTCCCCTTAGAAAAGAGGCCTGCCAGTCACATAGGACAGGTGAAAGCATTGTTAGTCCATTGACCCAAAAAACTCACACTGTCCCTCTGGCCACTTCTCAAGGAGCAGCTGTTAGTGACCATTCACATGAATCAGCATCTTCAATTCAGGTAATGTGTTATATTTTCTATTGTTTTGTGATACATGAATTGCTATGGAAGCATGCAGTTCAGATACTCAAAAGATGTTTTTAATGGATATGTTAAAGATAGTCTTTTGACAAATATCTTTTGATAGATTTGTAGATTCATTACATTTTCACTAAACTTTTTGTTAGATTGAAAATCATACTAGCTTATGTTTGAAGATTTTCTCTTTAAGGATTCAGTGAATTTCCATGATTACAGCAAATGTTTATATTTTAGTTTGTAATGTTAGGTGACTATTCCTATAGAAATTCATTTAAAGCTTTACAAAAATGTAATATGAGATAGCCTAGTCATTATACCGAGACCTCCAATTCTTAACCCTGCCCCTTTTATATGAGCGAGCGCACACACATTTAAGTTAGGCTTCTGAAGTTTGGTGAGATTCAGAAGCCAGAAGTAATATTTGTTTAAAGTTTCCTAGATAAAGCAGAAAAGTGGTAGAGGATTTTTTCCTTTTTCTTTTTTTTTTTTTTTTACTTTCTTCACTTCTCTTTTTTTAATTTTTTTTGAGGAATAGCCTGGATAGAAGTCAGAGCTACAAGGGCTTGTTGAACTAGACAGAGAAAAGTAGAACCCCTGATTTTCTTCTAATACGTCATCTGACTCTTGTGGTAAACATTTTAATTTGTATTGTATGTTTTTGTATACACATAATATCATCCCATGTAGATCCTCCCTAAGGACATCGTGGGCCTCTGCCATCTCAGAGCTTACCCTCTAGGCCCCTAGGGAACCAGAGAAACTGTTCTGAAAGACACTCAAACTACCTTGATCCCTAGCCTCGTTGTACCTAAGATACCATGAGGGCCTTTGCTCTTTAAAAACTCATGAAAAGGAGCTAAGTGTCTGTGTGACATGAAATGAGTTGATACCCACCATTTTTGAGGCTCTGGAAGTCAACAAGCAATTTTTAAAGTTAATTTATTTATTCTTAGTTTTCAGCACTTTTGTAAGTTTCAATTTCCCCTCCTCCCTTTCTTCTCCCTCCCCAACATGGCCTGCCATCTGATATAGGCTTTACATATTAATTCCTAATAAAGATATTTTCATATTAGTCATGTTGTGTAAGAAAAAACAAAAAAAGAAAATAGTCTGCTTTGCTTTGCTTTCAGACTCCACAGTTCTTTCTCTGGATATGGAAGACATTTTCCATCGTGAGTCTTTTGGGGTTGTTTTAGGTCCCTGCATTGCTGAAAAAGGCTAAGTCTATCAAAATCAGTCATTGAAGACCGTGGCTGTTACTATGTACAATGTTGTTCTGGTTCTGCTCACTTCACTCAGCATTAGTTCATATAAATCTTTTCAGGTTTTTCTGAAGTCCTCCTGTTCATCATTTCCTCTTGCACAGTGGTATACATTTACGTATCACAGCTTGTTCAACCATTTCCTAATTGATGGGGATCCCCTCAATTTCCAGTTATTGGCCACCACAAAGAGAGCTGCTATAAATATTTTTGTACATGTGGGACCATTTCCCATTTCTATGATCTCTTTAGGATACAGCCCTATAAGTAGTATTTTAGGATCAAAGTTGAACAAGCATTTTTTAAGTACTTACTATCTAACAGGCATTGCAGATAAACATACAAGCAAAAAGAAGGAACTTAAATTCTTATAGAGGAATATGATACCCCCAAAAGAGTGGAAGAGTAGGGGTTGGAGAGCTTGGGAGTAAAAGGATGAACAGTTGCACTCAATTTGTGGGAGAAAGGAGCTGCAAGGTCAGAAGGGAGGTGGCAAAGCCTGAGTTCAGCCTAGTCTCCAAGGACAGAAGCACCAACTTAGTTTTCCTCCAACATGAAAGTCTCAGAGCAATTAGACTCTGGTCTTCTGGAAGACAGTGAGAGCCTATTCTGACTAATTTAGATATCATAGGACATTAGAGGGTGACTGTACCATATCACCTGGTCATTCACCTTTCTGTAATAAACAGATTCCCAGGTGTGATTCCCATTTATTCCCCATGCTTAAGTGAAACTTCTCTCCCTGTGTATCTCTCCCTGTCTATTTACCTCACTGTTTCCCATCACTGTTTACCTCAGTCTTACCCCTCTATAGTCGATCTCATCCTCTTCCTTTCTGTTCCTTACTGCCTTCTAGAATCCTTCCTCTAATAAGCTCCTTTTTATCCTAAAGAATAAAAAGGTTTATGTTCTTTTCATCTTCTTAAGCTAGCTGTCTCCAGAAGATAGTGCATCCCTAGATGTCCTGTCCAGTACTGGGTACCCCTAAAAGCACTGGGCAAGAGGAGGAGGAGACTGTCAACAAGTACTTAGTAAGCGCTTACTATGTTTGAGGCACTCTGCTAAGTGCCAGGGTTACAAAGATAGGCGGAGGAGTAGGAACATTCCTTGCTTCACACTTCCAATTCCAGACTGTACTTTTGTACCAACACTTAGTAACTCCACTGAGAGGTTCAGTCCTCTTTCTCAAACTGAGTAAGTAAACTCCTTGTCTCAGCCTGTCAAACTCCAGGAGATTTTGCCTTTCTGAGAAGTTTAGACTCTTAAGTTACAGTCTTCCTTTCCAGCTCAGCCCCTCTTCTCATCCCTACAAATTTTAACATCCATATTGATGTCCCCTTAAAAACCATGACCTCCAAAGTTCATCAGCCTCCTAATCTCAAATGAACCCATCTTGATTCTGCCTCACCCATACACAGTTGTTTCACCTCCATTGTCCAGAACATTAATGTTTCTCTATTTGACTGTGTAACCTCTTAGCTTCTGTTGTGCCTTACTCTTCCTAAACTTATTCCTCATCCTTATCAAGTGAGACCTCAAACTTCTTTATTCCTTCCTCTCTGTTCTCCCAGAGCCTCACCCCTTCAGTCTTGAACCTATTATGTATTTCACTTATACACTAGCAGATACTTTTGAATCATTCATTCTCATCTTAATACCCATCAGCTACATTTCTGTTCGTACCTCCATGCTGCTGAGCACGGTGGAAGAATGTCCTATACCTGCCCCATCATCTGGGCCTTCACTACTGGGTGAAGTGTTTATTTTTTCCTGTTTAATTCTCTGATCACATTCTCCACACAGCTGTTCTAAACACTCTCACTCTCTAGTTTTCCTGTGCGTTCTCTTTTTTCTTCCCTCCTTTTCAGCAAAGAATCTCACGTGCTGTTTTACTGTGAAACAAGACCTTCCACCTGAAGCTCCTCTTCACCATCACTCCATACCTCAAAACCCCACTTTTTATCATTCTCCTACTCTCTCCCTATTTCCTGCAGAAAGAAGTAAGACTTCTTTTCAAATGTTCCACTTAACACTCTTAATTTTATTCCTTTTGACTCTACTGGAAGCCTTTCCTCTCCATCATCCCTTTTTTCTCTCATCTTCAACCTTTCTGTAACTACTGACTTCTTCCCTGATACCTACAAATATTCTCAGATGCTTCCTAACCCCTAAAAAAGCCAGTTCAAAATCTGAAAAAATAAACCCTGTGATTTGACCCAGCCATTCCCTGATGCCATCACCCTATGTATATTCTCATTTTCGCAGCCAAACTCCTAAATCTATGTCTATACATGACTCCATTTCCTCATATCTCATTTACTTCTCAGTCCTTTGCAGCCAAACTTCCAACCGCCCCACTAGAATAAACTTACTTCTTCCAAGATTGCCAGCAAACTTTTAATTGTTAAGAAAAACCTTTTTTCCCCCAGTACCAATCCTTTTGGACCTCTCTATAGCATTTTGCACTTGATCACTTCCACACCTCACAGTCCACCCCTACCCTAGACTTTTTCTCTTTACTTTCTGTAACACTGCTCTCTTATGGTTCTTTCCCTGTCCATCTGACTACTCCTTCTTGGTATCCTTTGCTGGGTTATCATACTCATCCTCCTAATTATTAAGTGTGGGGGATATCATAAGGCACTTTGTCCATCTCTTTTCCCTCTCCACATTCTCTTACTGCTCCCTTTAGCCACCATGAGTTGAGTTGAATTATTTCTGTGTATGTAACTCCAAGGTCTGTACATCTATCTGTATTTTCTCTTAAACTCCAGGTCCATGTTACCAGCGGCCTGCTATCCATCTCTTCCTGGGTGTCCTTTAGGTATCTGAAACTATGAAATTCATAGTTCCTGTAAAAGCCATCTCTCTTTCATACTTCATGATATCCGTTGAAAGCATTGCCATCTTTCCAGTTACCAGGTTCACAGCCTTGGAATTATCCTTGATTCTTCTTTCTCCCTCAACCCTTGTATCCTGTGATTTGGCAAAACTACCCGCATAATGTTTCTCTCATTTTTGCCCTTCTCTTCATTCACACAGCCATAACCTTAGTTTAGGTCCTCGCTACCACTTGCCTAGCCTAGCCTTTAAAAATAGTTTGTTGTTTTTATTTTTCAAGAAATAAGTATCTTTACTAGTTTGTCCCTCCTACCACTATCCCCATTGAACAGATTTTTTAAAAACAAGAAAAATAAATCCCTCAATACATAGTGCATAGTTCAGGAAAACAAATTACCACATTAGCCATGTCCAAAATTGTACATCTCTTTCTGCGTTCCAAGCTCACTTTCCTCTGTCAGAAGGTGAGTAGCATGTTTCATCTTCATTTTTGGAATTCATGGTTTATGATTGTATTGATCAGATTTCTGAAGTCTTTCAAAATCTTTTTCTTCCTCTGTAATATACACTGGTCTTCTAATTGATCTCCTGTAATCCAGTTTCCAGATTAATATTCCTAAACTACAGAGTTGGCCGTCTGTCTGTCCGTATGTCACACACACACACACACACACACACACACACTCACTCACTCACTCACTCACTCACTCACTCACTCACTTTCCCCTTGCTCAAAATCTTAAATAGACTCCCTGTAGCTTTTAGGATAAAATGTGACCTCTGTCATTTAAAGCACTCCACAGTGTTTCCTACCTGCCTTTCCAGTCTTAACTTATTTTATCTTATTTCCCCTGAAAAAATCTCTGTTCTGATCTAATTGAATTTCAGGTTCTTCCCTGTATTTATCATTCCATGCATTTACAGACTTGTCACTACCCAGGTTAATTTTTCATATTACCAATCCTCGACTGTCCTTTCAAGCTGTCTCTAATTATTCTCACACCTTCTTATTGTCAGGCTTCCATTGTTGTGACTGTTCTGTTCTGATATATGTATAATATGTTTTAAAATTGTCAAGACCATGTGAATTGGCAGTGGCAAGCCACTTGAATTTAAGTGTTCTAAGATGCTGAAATAATTGTCTCCTCTTTTTGTTTCTATAATAATACATAGACTTTAGTGTTACTTAAAAGTTAACTGCTATTGCAATTGCTTTTTTGACTGATGTGTTTTACTTAAAATGTCCTTAACTTTGCACTTTGTCTTATGTCATAATTTAATATTTAGTACATACTTTGCTATTTTGATGTATATAAGTAAGAGTATGTTTTCATTATCTCAGAGACTTTACAACTTAATGTTTAAAACCTCACCTTAATTTGAAGGAGAGTAATTGTTTTGCCAGAATGAAGCCGTATGAAAAGAAAGGAGCAGCTTTGCCTTTTGTGAACTTATTGCTAAAAAAAGATCTATGCTTTAATAAAGCTTTGGCATATGCCCACTGTTAAATGTAAACTTGTATTTTCAGCTATGAACTCTTTATTTAAATCAACACATTTCATTTTAAGTTCTAGCAGTGTAAGGAGCATTATATTGAACATTAAACATGATTAACATTAACATGATTAACCTCATCATAGCATTTTTCAACTTTTAAGACAGGAAAATTGTAGCATATCCGTAAAGATCCTTAATTTACAAATAACTTCTATTCTAAATGCATGTTTGGAAGGTCAGTTCTTTGGAAGTAAAGAAGTTTTCTCAAAGAAGTAATGGTCTAAATGTGGGCTAAGTTCCTAAACCAGCCCACAAAAGCCAATTAAACTATAATGTAACTGAAATTCTGTGCTGAAAATTATTCCAACCCAGAGATTATTTTTCCTTCCTGGAAAAAAAAAAATATCTCTCTTACCCAGACAACCAAATCTTGGTGGCAAGAATTTCCTCTCTGGGACTCTAGGGAAAGAGACTCCTTAAGCCCAGTGTGGGTCTCATGTTTATGTGAATAATTTAGTCAGGCAAACCTTGTATTAATATTTTTTTAAAAGTTGAAATTTTTAGGATTCTCAACACTGTTCAGAAACCAAATTTGATAATAACTATTGCTGTAGGTGGTTATAAACTGGATTATCTACTGTACCCCAATTCCTTTTCATATACTTAGCTTTTGGGGACTGCTGTCTCTTAGGCTTTGGATGGTCTTTTTATCCACCCACTCCCATTGATCCCAATTTCTGCCTCTGAAATTCTTCCCTTAAATGCTCAACTCAAATGCCACCTTGTTCATAAAATTTCCCTCATTTTTCCCTTACCCAGCTATGTGAATGTGTGTGTGTGTGTATAATGTGTACATACATACATAAGTACATTTGGATGTATATGTATACGCAAGAATACATATATATATGTATATATATATGTGTATATATATATATGTATGTACACATTATATATATATATGTATGTATGTACACATTATATATATATATGGACCTGGAGCTCTGCTGGTGAGGGAATCCTTTCTAAAAATGCAAATGAATTGAGGAGAGAGGCCTTCATAAAAGAGACCGTATTTCAGTTGGGTTTTAAAGGATGGTTAAAAATTCAGCAGGTGAAGCTGGGAAAGAGGAGGACATTATGTCCCTAGTTTTAAAATGACAATATGAGACTGGATCATCTCTATGGTCACAGTTCTAAATCTGTGGTCCTGTGAAGTAGATATGGTTTTCCTAATATTCCAGCCACACAAGGACTGAGTAATTTAGGCTTTAAACCTGTAACAAGAAAGAGTCATCAGTAGATTTCTGCTTGTTGTATTATATTTAACATCTGTAAAATTAGGTTTGGGGGCTTAGGTAAGTCATTATCTACAGCAGTAAGTATATCCTACAGTTTGTCTCTACCACTTTATCTGGATTCCAGACCTGTTTTTGTACAGGTTTATGGGAGAAAGGCCTGGGAGGCTTTGAACTAGAGTAACCTCGTTTATCTAGTCTGTTACCCAGGTCATCCATTTTCAGTCTAAAATATTTTGTCTACATAAGATGACGTAGGATATTTGGGTCTAGTTCTTGGCGTATTTGATAGTTGTCAGGAAGCTTACTGTGGTAGAAAGACCACTGAAGTGAGAGTTAAGTGACTTGAGGTCTAAACCTGACCCTGCTTCTAACTAGTTATGTTATCTTAGGCAAATGCCTTACCCATTTTAGAGTTGGACTTCGAGTCTTACAAATGTTTATCATTATCCATGTACATTTTAAGGAAACTAAATTTAAAAGTTGTGTTGTTTCCATTTGTTTAGGTCATTTATGAGTTGCTTACCCTTAAGCTACCTAATACATAACTGTTGAATTATTTCATTTAACAACAAATTTAGTGAATTGTAAATTATTTGAGAGCTATAATATAGGTTATATGAAAAAGAATTTGAAGTTTAAAAGGTCAATTTCTTTGGAGAAAAAAACAGCATTGCCTGCTATATTAAATAAGTAAACCTTAGATCAGAAGTTCTTACCCTGGGATCCACAGATTCCTTGGATTTCAGGAGGTCCATGAACTACATCACAAATTTTGTTTTGTTTATTTTTTAGCACTTTTATAACTGTATTTCACTATAATTGGTTTGTAAGATTGTATATCTTATAGAGACATTCTGAGAAGAGATCCACTACTAGACTACCTAAGAGGAGGGGATAAATGATAGAGGAGAAAAAAATGTTAAGAGCACCTTTAAATTAAACAATCAGAATTTCTTCCCCTCCTCTCTCCACTACCTATTTTATAGTTGTCTATTGCCATCTTGAATTTAGGATGGGGGAGGGGAAACTGAATTATATTATCAGAGCCAGTCTCTAGTGTTTCTTTTGATGTTTTATAAGGGTTGAGTTGTTGAAAATGATGCTTCCCTTCCTCTCTTCCAATCAGAATACTCCTTTCTTCTTTGATATCTTCACAGTTATTCCTGATTACCTTTAAAATTGTCACCTCCATGATAGACTCAGGGTGCATGTTGATCCATGTATTTTTTGGACATGGCCAGCACAAAAATTTGTTTTGTTAAACTATGCATATTTGTTACAAGAGTTTTCTTTTCTTTTTCAATTGGGTGAAGGGAGAAGGAAAGTGGGAAGAAGAAAAGGTAGGTTTTTCACTGAGAAAAATAGAATGAAATTTTTTTTAAAAAATGTTTAAAAAAACTTTGAAAGATAAGGTGAGTATCGAGTGAGACATTTTTCAGCATGGCCAATTTGGAAATTTGTTTTACTTTTTTTTTCTTCTCAGTGAGGAGAGGGGGCTAAAAGGAGAAAATAAATGCTTGTTAATTAAAAAAAAAACTTTAAAATAGAGCATAAAAATTTCATCTCCATGATGGATTTCTTTTGAATATGTTTTGCCATGGCCTGCTGTTTTTCTCAAGTTTACTTAACTATTAATCACATTCATTCACAAGGTATATCACATGCCGGAATGGGTGCAAAATGTCATTGCACTACCAGTGTTGATGAGAACATATTACTTTTAAAATGTTGGCAGATCTGTTCCATTTTAAGTCTGTTTGTGTCTTCTGTTTTCCGTTTTCAAATGTAATCATGTGACTTAGCTAGACTTCATGCCCAGTTTTTGCATATTCATTTTCCCTTCAGATGCTTTTCATTGTTTTGTGAGGCAGAACTATTTGTAAACTTTCATCTTCCTCCTCCAGTAGTATTATATAAATGTGTTCATGCTCTAAACTGGTGTTACCCTTGGCTATGATACTTCTTCATGTGACAGAGGGTTGAAATTTTTGCATCAATTGAACTTTATTCAAAATACATAAGACTGTTATTGAAAATGACAAAATATTTGCTTTTGTCCATCCGTTCTCCTTTTCACTACCCCTTAAATTGCCTCCCTACCACTACCCTTTACATAAAGAGTTTGATTAAATAGGAAGGAGCTGCTCTTTGTAACTAATTGAAGTTGCATATAATGTCATGTTCTTCTTGGTCTTTTCTTCCAATTTGAGATTTTCTTTGACCTTTTCTCTAACCACTCAGTAATCTGAGTAATCTCAAACTGAATTGATTGCTAAGTCATTTCCTATCTGTTAAGGTATAGTCAGTTTCATTTTCTCCTATGTTGTGCAGTACTTGCCTTCTGACTATTTTTGAAAAGAAAAAAGTTGTGATATATAGATATGAGACTTCTGAGTAGTAAACAAACCCATAGTGTCCAAGAGTAATCTTCACTGCCCTTCTCTAGGCCCACATTTGTATTGAAGTTAGTTTCAAGGTTTAGAGATAGAGACTAGATTTCCCAGGTGACAGAAATCCTGCACCTTCTCTCCACCAGTGCAGGTCAGCAGCTTCTCTGCAAATTAAAATACCATGAAGTTAAGTGATTGATTCAGAATTACAAAGCTGTTGTGTCAGTTGAGAGACTTGAGCCCAAATCTTCCTGACTTTGAGGCCATCTCCATCTACTATAAATCTTTACACCTCTTAAATCGAGGTGTAAATTGACGTTACCTTGGAGTGTCTGTTCACATTATTCATGTAATTCTTGTACTTCCTCCTCTACATAAAATGTTGGTGAATAGGCTGTAAGAGTTATCTTTGTGAAGGTCTGTTCATCTGAGGCCATCTTAGAAGACCTTGGTGAGCAAATGTCTCGTGAAATGTTTGTTTGCTTTGCGTAAAAGATGAAACCAGCTCTGCAACTTGTTTGTCTCACTAGGGAAAACTGGGGTCATTTCCTCCAGTATTTTATCAAATTGTCGGCTGTTAGATAAAGATAAGCTAATATCCAGCATGACATCAATTTGTTGACTGTTAGATAAATATTAGATGATGATGTTAGTGTAACATTTTTATACATGATGTCCCAAAAATGATAGTGCAGTTTTTTTAGTTGTAATAGCTTAAACACTTTGCAATTTGCAATATGCTTTTCATGTGTTACCTCATTTGATCCCTGAGATTATGCACAGAGTGCCAGCAGTTAAGAAAAATGCAGTTAGGTAGTGAAGTAGATAGAGCATTTAACTTGGAATCGGGAACTCCTGAGTTCAGATTTGGCCTCAGACCTCATTAGCTATGTGACACCAGACAATTCCCTTAACTTTTCTCTGCAGATAAATTGAGGTAATACTTGTGAAATGCTTTGAAACCTTAAAGCATTACATATAAATGCTAGCTATTATAATTAAGATTTGCTGACTAAGAAATGTGAATTAGCATCCTTTACCACATTTCTGTTACTCCACCATAGTCTCTACAGAAAAAAAAGGCATGTTTTATAATTTTGTCCTTATAGATTCCAGTGGTCAAGAAAGAAGTTAATTACTTTGTAGCCATCCAGGCTACAAACAATCTGTTGCTTGGCCTATGTTCAACTGGAAAGATTTACTTGAATAAATTAATTCCCAATTATTCTCATTTGAATATAACTAGTATAATAATAATAGTCCTCAAATGATTCTTTTTTGAGAAATGAGAGTCTCTCAGAATTCAGAACTCATCTGCCTTTTTGGCCATACCTCTTGAGAATATAGTTTGGAAAGCAAGTATGTTTACAAAACAAAACTGTCATTTCTGTTTTCTAAAAATTTACTTGTAATTACATTGTTATGTTTCAGTGTTTTAAACATTGAAGATAGCACATCAGACATTTTCTCTAGGCTCCTATTCTTCAACATCCTTATTTTTTCATGTAACCAAAGAAGTTTAGTACAAGTTATTTGACAACTGCTTTTACTTCTAATGATAGCTTTTGGGCATTATCCTACTTGTAATTATTTAGATCACTGGTCTATAAACTTGTTTGGTGGTAAAAAAAAATTTCAGAATCTCCCAATATATTTATTTATTATAAATGTACTGCTATACTAATCTTTATGTACATTTTAACATTTTTACAAGATGAAAAGTTTAAAATAATTTAAAAATCATTTTAGAAATGGAGCCACTATAATTTGAGTGACATGGTTAGACTTATACTTTTAAGAATATCATGTCAGCAGCTGAGTGGAAGATGAATTAGAGAAGGAAAAGACTTGGGGCAGACCAATTAGGAAGCTATTGCAATAGTCCTGGAGAAGAGTGGTGAGAACCTGAACTAATGTGGTAGCTCAATAAGTCAAGAGATGATTATGGATGCAAGAAATACTGTAGGGGTAGAGAAACAGGTTTTGACAACTAATTAGAATTGTAGGATGAGTGAGTTGTTGAGGTGTATTACACTGAGGTTGCAAGCAGGTGATGCTCTCAAAGTCAAGTTCAAAAGAGTGGTACATTTTGGGGGAAAGGTAACATAAAGAGAGTTGTAATGTAGATCCCAATTCATCCTGGCCCAACCAAAATGGAAAAAGCAGTGTTTTTCATTGACCACAGACCCAGAACACAGAGCCTGTCCTCTGATGGTCATTTACCACATCCCAAGGTGATGGAGGAATGGGGCTGGAATAGGGATAGGAATAAGGATGTAGATGCTAGAAGAGTAGGAAATTTTGCTTTCATGACTGCAGCAAGTACCTGGGAACTAGCTAACTTATTAAGCATTCTGAGAAACCAATACCTGGATCATCCATGAAATACCATTGATCTGACTAGGGAAATTTTTAGGGAAAATAGATGAAGTGTGTTGTGTAGTTATGTTGGAGACAGTCCTACTGATAGCCTGTATTGAAGGTAGGATTTGTCCATATTCCCATCCTGTGGTAGATCAGACGTACATACATTATGGTCATGATGTGGTCCTTACTTTGAAAACACTGATTTGAAAAACCTACTTGAATGGGAAGAAAAATCTTGTCCAAGAAGAAACTTTTCAAATTGATACTACAACTTTTATGAAGTAAAAACTGACTTGTGTGTTTTAAGTATGTGTCGACTTTAAGATTTCCTTGAAAAATTGATATTCCTAATTTTGAAATCAGAGGAATACAGGTTTTATGCCCTGAGGTAATGAGTTGAGTCTGAGACCTCAGAAGGCCACCTGCAATAGAAAACTTAAAATTCTTGTCATCATTTAGTTAAATCATAGGAGGAAAACTGGGCAGAAGATAAAACTAGCTTGCTTAATACTTAGAAGCCAGAACACGTTCCTTTGTCCCTGACTTGGAAAGACAACATGGTTCTTAGTTATTGGCCCTACCTCTAAACAATGTATTAGGCAGCTTTTCTGCCCATTTTAGGTATTTTCAAGCCATTTAAGGATGACGAATACCTTTTGAAGTGTATTTTCAGAATTTGAGTGTGATAACTTTTATCATTTCAAGTGGTATAGTAGCACTTTTTTTTAGATTTGCATCAAAGAATTTACAGAAGGATCAAACACATTCTTCAAAAGAACAGTCAGTATGCAAGTGGCCATTTTTAGTTTAAACCAGTTAGCTGTACTTCACTATCAGTTGAGGGCTGATAAAGATACAACTGTAGATTTCTACCTGAAACCCTACTTAATATTTAATGGCATTGAGGGGTATGGTATCATCTTAAATGGAAGATTAAATGACAGTTGCTTTTAGATTGCTTTTCAGACTTCCACTTATGTGCAGGACCTTATAGTATCAACAAAGGCCAGTAAGAGTTATTCACTTTGTTCTTAAGTATGGAAAAATAACTTGAAGCCTGTCAAAGGAATTTTAAGTGTCTCTTTAAGATGATGTAAATATTAGGAGGAACAAGTAGCACAAGTTTAAGAATCTGGAGACCTGGGTGTGATTCAGTCCCATGCCTACCCATAAAGAGGTATCAACATGAGTGTCATACTAAACTTCTCCTTCAGTGTTAGTCATCTGTGAAATGGAAATGGCACTTGCACATATATGCCTTACAGAATTTCTAGGATGGTAAACAGCAGATTTAATTCTCAAGTTATAGAAGTTGATGAAATTAGATGAACAACCCACAGAACTGGTTCATCAGCGCATGATATCTTGGACAGACATGCTGTTGAATAGTAAACTGGGCACAGAAATTATTATGGAAAAAAGAATAAACTGGATTATGTTTGGGAAATTGTATCATTTAATAACCCTAAACTTCTCCCTAAGACAAAAATTTTCAAATGAATATTCCTCCTCTGATGCTGTGTCTGTGAATCGTAGAATACCTCATTCTGTAAGGAATCAAAATCATATATCTCATAAAAGGGAAGTGGAGAAATGCATTGTGAGTATAAGTAGGCCTGAACCATATTACTAAGGATGAATTGTGCACATGAAGAAGTGTAAAAGATGTCAGGTGTGTGACTAGAAAAGAAAGGGTAGGCTGATCGTGCAGAAATGGGGAAGGGTAGGAGGTGAACAGCCTGTGTGTTGAACTGAGCACTCATGTAACGTCAGGAGATCTAGAGTAAGGTCTTCTGCATGTTGTGTGGAGGATTTGGGGGAGGAAATGAACAAAAGTTACAGAATGAGCAAGATTGAGACTTAGCTTAGGATGCTAAACGTGGAGTCAGGCAGACTGTGATTGGAGGCAGTATCTACATTGATGAGATCACAATCGCATTGAAGTGTTGTTAATGGAGGGAAAGATGAGACAATATGAAACAGTAGGGTTTTCCCTCATTGAGCCTTAGGTCTGACAAACATCAAAATACTAAGGGAGATAGGGAACTGGTAAAATTTTAAGTCTTGGACCAGGCTGGTAAATTTAAGCACTATTTCTTGTTGCATTTAAGTACTCTTTCAGATTTGCAGACAGTTTTTGCAACAATAAAATCTCAGTAAATTAGAATCAATATAATTTGACAAAAAATCAGCATTCAGCTCAGTTTAAAAGAAGACAGTATGAAAGGAAAGGAGAAAATAGTAGAGAAGATAAGGAGTCTGTTATTAAAGTGGTTCACTTTTTATCCATAGAATTTGTCAAGTAAACAAGCTTTTATGAAGTGTTTACTGCGTGTGCGCAGGCAGTGTGCTAAGAAGTGGGATTACCCACCCACTTATACATTAATATAAGCAGACAGTCCTTGCCTTCAAAGTGCTTACACTTAATGAAGACAGGCAACACATAAAAGGAAACTGAAAAGGGGAAGAGGAAGAGAGAGAAGGTCCCCACACGCGGGCTTGGTGAGGCTGGAGAGAAAATTTTAGGAAGAGCCAGTCAATTAGAGGAAGGGGCTTCACAAGGGCAAAGTGAATTTCCAGAGTAAAAAGGTTGCTGTGGCATGGTGGAGAAGTCCAAAGAATCAGGAATGGAGCCTGGCCAGGAAAACAATTGTATACTACTTTCATGACCTCATTTGGGTTTTCTTGGCAGAAATGCTATAGGGGTTTAGTATTTCATTCTCCAGATCATTTTACAGATGAGGAAACTGAGGCAAACAAGGTTAAGTGACTTGCCCAGGGTCACACAGCTAGTATGTGTCTGAGGCCTGATTTAAATTCTGGAAGAGGAATCTTCCTGACTCCAGGCCCAGAACTCTATCCACTGGGACACCTACCAACCCAAAATGCCACAGAGTACTTGTTATAATATCATACAGAAATATAGTGTAAATTCTGAGAAAGGATTCCTTGTCTCCCAAATCTGCCCTTCATATTACAGCAGAATAGTCCAGACTCTTAACATTGGCATTCCAAATCCTTGAATCTGGAACCTCTTTGCCTTTCCCTACTCCCTTTCACATGTCACGTTGCAGCCAAACTCTACTATTAGTTGCTCCATATACACATGTGCCATTATTCATAACATTTTTCTGTACCTGGATGGGGCAGCTAGATGATTCAGTGGATAGAGTGCTGAGCCTGGAACCAGGATGACGTGAGTTCAAATCCAACCTCAGAAACTGGTTGTGTGAACCCTCCTCAAGTCACTTAATGTCTGTTTGCCTTAATCCATCGAAGAAGGGAAAAACCACTCCAGTATCTTTATCCAGATATCCCCGTGCTTGAGTAGTATGGTTCATGAGATCGCAAAGAGTCAGACAACAACTGAACACAGCATTAATATACCCAGAAGGACTGGCCCCACTGATCCCTCAAGACCCAGATCAGATGGTCCTTCTGCTTGTAAAATCTTCCCTCCTTTTTTTCCTCCCCATCAGAACTTATCTCTTTCCCTTCTTTGTACACTTTCATCTTCTCTTTTTGTTCTGCACCACTGTTGTGTACATGTTCTGTCCCTCTAAGAGTCTCTTAAGTTCTATAAGTGCATACAGGGACCCTGGCCGAATTATCTGTATCTACTCCACACCTTGAACAGTACTTTGCTGTTAATAAATGATGAATGAATGAAGATAGTCCTCAAAATCTTAAAGGAAACAGTGATACCAGCCAGATTCCTTGGTAGCTAGAGGAAGGTAATGGGGTAACTGGTCAACACATGTGGAATTGTACTTTGAACTGCCTCTTGGCAGTATACTCACCTGACAAGCTATTCTGAGAACAAAAGCAACCACTTTTAGCTAGTTCCCATTCTCAAAATAATTTGACAAGTGGGAACCCTGCTGAGAACTAACATATTTCTGTGTAAGCACCAGACCATCCATTTTGGTTTCATAGGCATTTATTTGATACTAATAGAGTTTGAAAAAAAAGCTGTCACTTACAGAGGACACTTACTTGGCTCTTAAACAGCACATTTACTCAGTGTTATCTTGGTTAGAAAACCTGGTAATCAAGTGTACTGAGCCTGCAGCACAATTAGGCCATATAATCCTTTGCTCCAGAGTTGTAGTCATTAGTCTAGCATGGTCCGGATTAGTGTGAATGAACCCCATGAAACTGATCACATTATTCAGATTAGGAGTATTCAAAGTTACCATTATATTATATAAGATGTGATCATTGGTTCCAGCCTAATGGTAATATGCAATGAAAAATTTTAAAAGTAAGTTTTAAAGTCTTTTTATTGATATAATATAGCAAAAGATAAAAAAGATTAACATCTGTTGCAAACTAATAGAGTCATAGAAAGCAAAATTTAAAAATAAAATCATTACTGAATATCATCCCTAAAGATAAGCTTACGTTGACAATAGAAAAAAATATCATTATTGTTATTAAAAAATTTTTAATAGTGTAGACTGAACTATTTTTCTTTAAATCTTCATACATGTGCCCTGGTAGGTGAAGAGAGTTTTGTTCACATCTTGGCAAATATGCATGCTTGCTTTCTCATACAGTGAAACAAGTGGAATTGGATAAATTGGGTATTATCTTAAAATCACTAATGCGTTAAAGATGCAGTTGTTGGTCTTGCAATATTTTTCAATAGCTGAACTAAAACAATTGAACATCAGTCTTTGAAAGTGGTTTTAGACACCCAGGCTTTCTTATTTGATCACCAAAGAACTGCAAGTAATTGATGGTTGGAAGCTCTCAGACCACTAGGACTTTGAGATTGATAAATAAGCATTGATTTTAATTTAAATGAGGGGATCAAAAAACAAATCATAGAAACAGTTGATAATTTCTTTAAAGAGAAGGACAGCATTCCAAAATTTGTGCTAGCTACAGAAGCAGTAGTACTTAAAGGAAGTTTTATATCTCTACACATCAATAAAGTAGAAATAAGGCCATTATCAGAGGAACTCAATCAAATTACTAAAATTAAGCCATTTCCCAGTTGATAAATGGTCTTAGGATATCAATAGGCAGTTTTCAGAAGAAGAAATCAAAGCTATCGATAGTCACATGAAAAAAATGTTTTAAATCACTTCAAGTTAGAGAAATGCAAATTAAACAAGTCTTAGAAACCACCTCCCACCAACCAGACAGGCTAATTATTAGCCCCTTAATAAAAGAATTTGTACTGTGAAGTTTGGATTCAGTCAAAGGGGCCATACTTGAAGATGTAGAGGATCCACACATAGCCTTGAGGCCACTGGTTCCCTACTCCTCGGCTAACATGACAAAAAGAAAATGATAAATGCAATAGAGGATATGTAAAAATTAGAATATTAATGCAGAATATTAATGTGGAGTTGTGAACTGATCTAACCATTCTGGAGAGCAATTTAGAACTGTACCCAAAGAGCTGTAATACTGTGCTTTGTCCCAGCAATGCTACTACTTAAGGAAAAGAATATGCTTATATAAAAATATTATAGCTCTTTTTGTAGTGGCAAAGAATTGGACATCAGGGGAGTGCCCATCCATTAGGAGATGACTAAACAAGTTGTGATATATGATTTTTATAGAATTCAGTTGTGTTTTAAGAAAAGGTGAACAGAAGTTTCAGAAAAACCTACGAAGACTTATATGAACTTAAGCAAAGTAAAGTGAGCAGAACCAGGAGAACATTGTACACAATAACAACAGTATTGTATGATGATTAGCAGAACCAGGAGAACATTGTACACAATAACAGCAATATTGTATGATGATTAATTAAGAAAGACTTGGCTACTCTGATCAAGGCAATAATCCAAGATGATTCTCATATCTAATTCTAAAGGACCCATGATGAAAAATGCTATCTGTCTCCAGAGAACTAATTAACTCTGAATGCAGATTGAGGATACTTTTTTATTTTCTTTATTTTGATTGTTTTATTTTTTATCTTGATTTTCTTTTGCAACATGGCAAATATATTTTACATTACTTGACATGGCTAATCAATATTAAATTGTCTTATCAAGGAAGAGAAATTGGAACTCACATCTCTAAAAAAGTGAATTAAAAAATTTTAAATGTAATTGGGAAATATTTAGCAAAATAAATAAAAATATAGTTTTTAAAAAAGATCAAGTGATTTATCTGTGGTATAAAGAAAGTAAATATCATGTTCTGAATTTGAACCCAGATCATCTGACTGCAAATCCATTGCTCTTTCTACAACTCTGCACTCTTTCTACAATGAAACAGGAAGGAGCAACAAGGAGGCTGGTTTGGGACTTGTGATTTTTGTACCAGTTTCTGAACATATTCTAAAATGCTAGAAAACAAATTGTAATAGCTTTTTTCAAATGAAAGTGTCTTGAAAATGCATCCAATTTGAGTGAAATATGGACGCTGGTATTTATAGAGTACCAAGGACTCTTCAACTGTTGTTTAAGCAGCATTAATTGGGCATTCTGGGATCCTTCTGGACTAGAAGAATCAGAAAAATGCTTTGCTTAGGAGCTCTTACTGGCTGTCACCCTGCATACTTTCAAGAGAGTGGCAGGACTAAATTATCATCAACTTAAACTTAATTTAATATACAAGTAGGTCAGTGATCCAAATTGCATATATTTCATACTCAAGTGGATCTGTGATATCATTGATTTGCATCTTAACTCCGGTGATGCCAATTGCAAACAGCTGATGCCTGCTCATCTTGGGTAAATTTTGTCCATGTCCTCTCATCATTTAGCCACAGGAGGTTTACCCAACATACTGGAAGTCTTCCTTAGGTTTTTCTGACATTATGGAGCACTTGGGCTGTCTCCTATCATCTCTAGAACACACCACATCTAACTTCTCTCTTTTCCCTTTTAACATCTCATGTGCCTCTGGTGTTATTCTCTGTTCTTCCTTTACTACTGTATCAGATGAAGAGCTGACTTTTCTCCTTTCCAAACTAACTCTTCAACATACACCCTTGATGTCATGTCTTTTTCAACAGATTGCCCCTGTTATCATCCTCTTTAAATTTCAATTTCTCCCTATCTACTGGCTCCTCACACTTAGGATCTTACTCTTAGAGTACCAAGAACCAAGTTAAACTTT
This sequence comes from Notamacropus eugenii, assembly GCF_028372415.1. Classification (NCBI taxonomy): domain Eukaryota; kingdom Metazoa; phylum Chordata; class Mammalia; order Diprotodontia; family Macropodidae; genus Notamacropus; species Notamacropus eugenii. Next base: position 639,910,069 of record NC_092872.1, on the reverse strand, counting down.
ATAGACCATATAAAAACTGTATGATTCTTAACCTCCTGTCCTGCCCCTCTCTTTTTACCCTCTCTTTTTATTTCCTTTTTTAAAAAATTATTTTAGTTTTCAGCATTCATTTCCACAAGATTTTGAGTTCCAAATTTTCCCCCCATCTCTCCCTTCCCCCCACCCCATTGCATTCTGATTACCCCTTCCCCCAGTCTGCCTTCCCTTCTGTCACACCTCTCCCTTCCCTTATCCCCATCTTCTCTCTTCTTGTAGGGCAAGATAGATTTCTATACCCCATTACCTGTATTTCTTATTTCCCAGTTGCATGCAAAAACAATTTTCAACATTCATTCCTAAAACTTTTGAGTTCGAACTTCTCTCCCTTCCTCCCTCCCCACCCATCCCCACTGAGAAGGCAAGCATTTCAATATAGGCTGTATATGTGTAGTTTTGCAAAAGATTTCCATAAAAGTCATATTGTGAAAGCCTAACTATATTTCTCTCCATCCTGTCATGCCCCCTATTCTATTCTCTCTTTTGAGTTTGCCCCCCACAAAGTGTTTACTTCTAATTACTCCCTCCTTCCAACTACCCTCCTTTCTGTCATCCCCCCCCACTTATCCCTTTCTCCCTTACTTTCCTGTAGTGTAAGGTAGATTTTCATACCAAATTGAATGTACATGGCATTCCCTCCTTAAGCCAAATGCGATGAGAATAAGTTTCACTTTTTGCCTCTCATCTCCTCCATTTTACCCCTCCCTTGAAAAAGCTTTTTCTTGCCTCTTTTATGAGAGATAATTTGCCCCATTCCATTTCTTCCTTTCTCCTCCCAATATATTCCACTCTCACCCCTTAATTTTATTTTTTTAGATATCATCTGTTCCTATTCAACTCACCCTGTGCTGTGTGTGTGTGTATGTGTGTGTGTGTGTGTGTGTGTGTGTGTGTGTGTGTGTGTGTGTGTGTGTAATCCCTCCAACTACCCAAATAATGAAAACACTTTCAAGAGTTACAAATATTATCTTTCCGTGTAGGAATGTAAACAGTTCAACTTTGGTAAGTCCCTTAGGATTTCTCTTCCCTGTTTACCTTTTCATGCTTCTCTTGATTCTTGTGTTTGAAAATCAAGTTTTCTATTTAGCCCTGGTCTTTTCATCAAGAATGCTTGCAAGTCCTCTATTTCATTGAATGACCATTTTCTCCCCTGAAGTATTATACTCAGTTTTGCCAGGTAGGTGATTCTTGGTTTTAATCCTTGTTCCTTTGACTTCTGGAATATCATATTCTAAGCCCTTCAGTCCCTTACTGTAGAAGCTGCTATATCTTGTGTTATCCTGATTGTATTTCCACAATACTCAAGTTATTTCTTTCTGGCTACTTGCAATATTTTCTCCTTGACCTGGGAACTCTGGAATTTGGCTATAATATTCCTAGGAGTTTTTCTTTTGGGATCTCTTTCAGGAGATGATCAGTAGATTCTTTCAATATTGATTTTACCCTCTGGTTGTAGAATATGAGGGCAGTTTTCCTTGATAATTTCTTGAAAGATGATATCTAGGCTCTTTTTTTTTTTTTTTGGTCATGGCTTTCAGGTAGTCCCATAATTTTTAAATTGTCTCTCCTGGATCTATTTTCCACATTAGTTGTTTTTCCGGTGAGATATTTCATATTGTCTTCTATTTTTTCCATTCTTTTGGTTTTGTTTTGTAGTTTCTTGGTTTCTCATAAAGTTGTTAGCTTCCATATGCTCCATTCTAATTTTTAAAGAACTGTTTTCTTCAATGAGCTTTTGAACCTCCTTTTCCATTTGACTAATTCTGCTTTTTAAAGCATTCTTCTCCTCATTGACTTTTTGAGTCTCTTTTGCCATTTGAGTTAGTTTATTTTTAAAGATATTTTCTTCAGCATTTTTTGGGGGTCTCTTTTAGCAAGTTGTTGGCTCACTTTTCATGATTTTCTTGTATTGCTCCCAATTTTCCTCCCAATTTTTCCTTCACCTCTCTTACTTGATTTTCAAAATCCTTTTTGAGCCCTTCCATGACCTGAGACCATTGTATATTTATTTTGGAGGTTTTGGATGCAGGAGCCTTGACTTTTATGTCTTCCTCTGGTGGTATGCATTGTTCTTACTCATCCCAAAGGATGAGGAAGTTCCCCAAGAAAGTGACCTTCTATGGTCTTATTTTTTTTTCCCTTTTTGGGGCATTTTCCCAGCCAGTTACTTGACTTTTGAGTCCTTTGTCAAGACGAGGGTATACTCTAGGAACTTGTAAGTTCTCAGTTCCTCCAAGGTGGCACAATCAAGGGAATTCCTCTCCTGGCCTGCTCTCTGGTCTGAGAGCAGCCACAAGCACTCTTCTGCCCAGGATCTGCGAGTAGGATTCCCTGTCCAGAGCCTCCACCAGCCAGTGCTCCTCTTCACCCCAGGACCACCCCTCAGGGCTGAGATCCAGATCAGCAGCTCAGTTCCCCCAGGGTCTTTAGGTGGAGGGCTCCAAAAATGGACCCTGCTGCCACCAGGGGCCACCTGGGGCTAGGGCAAGACCCTGCTCCCTTCTTACCCAAGTGAAAGAGCTTTCTCACTGACCTTTGAAGCTGTCTTTGGCGTTTGTGAGTTGAGTAATCTGGGAACTGCAGCTGCTGCTGGGGATTCCGCCCCCTTAGACCTGCTTCAGTCTTGTCCCTGCTGCGCCATGGCTGAGGCTGGGCTGCACTCTGCTTGAGCCCCTGCAATAGACCTTTCCTGTCGGCCTTCCAGGCTCTCTTGGGCTAGAAATCTCTTTCACTCTGTCGTTTTGTGGCTTCTGCTGCTCTAGAGTTTGTTTAGAGTCATTTTTTACAGATATTTTGTGGGCTGTCCGAGGAGAGCTTCTACAGGTCCATCCTTCTACTCTGCCATCTTGGCTCCTCCTCCAATCTCTCTTTTTTCCAGCAGTACAGAAAGGGGCCTCATAGAATTGAGAGGGATTTTGTAGTTTTTCTTTATTTGACACATTATTAAAGAATTCATCACCAAATGGACAGCATATTGGTGATGAGCCTCTCAGTACTTAGCTATTCTAGTTCTTGGAAAGCAGGCTTTGTTTATTACTAGGATCATACTTAAAGCTTTGTCACCATGGTAGAACCTGTCAGGGCTTGTGCAATGCTTGCATAGCATTTGAGAACCCAGCATCACTTTCATATCATGATGAGACATTGGGATAGGATTTGTGTATATATAATACATATATGTGCATAAACATATCATATATAATGAAATATCATGATATGCTATAATTAGTATAATGACTTTAATCCTAATTCCATATCTTTGCAACCTAATGTGGTGGGTTTTGCTCAAAATTAGTCTTTTAGTAACTATGTCCCAGCTCTTATAATTCATTTCCCGACTCTCTATTGGCTCCCTGAATAATAATTCCTATCTTGAGAGCCCATTGAATGAAGAGGAGTAAGATAGATGACCAAAGTTTTCTTCACCTTTTCTACTCCCTAGTTTTATTGGGTGCTGCCAGGCATAATAGCAACCCTTTTCCTGTAGCTTGACTCAGATTCAGTCAGTTGTGGTTTTTATTTTTCGGAACCCGGAATTCCATGCAGAGGATAAGAAATAATGGTAAATGATAAATAAGAAAAACCATGGTAAATCTGATGAGAGGGGAGATCTTTTCATATGGAAAATATTATTCCAAGGCCCTTGTATTTAGCTTCGCCCTCCCCTGGTTTTAGGTTAGAGGTTTTTGGTAGGATTCGTAGAGGAGAAAGGCCTGCTAATGGTAATCAACATTCCATAAAACCTGTTTGGTTGTTAATTTAGTTTTGTGTTATAGAAAAATGTAATAATACAAATAGTGTTATTTAGTAAACTCTTCAACATATCTATGATATTACTGACATTAGGTACTCCCTCCAGTGCTGATCACAACCCATTAACATTTTTTTGGTTCAGTTACTGTCTCCAGTAAATTTTCCCAAGAGAATCTACTAGCACCTACTGTGCTAAAAGTCTTTTATCTAGTTCTTTTAACATTCCATGGCCCCCAATGCTCTTCTCATATGTTTAACTAGCCACTTTTTTTATCATAGAATTCCTGGATGTAAATTTTTATGTCACTTTTTCTACACAAAATCATTCTTGACAGTACTCAATAGCCTACTTAGAAGTTCAGCTTGCTTCCCCCATTAACCTTTGAAACCTCTTTCTATAAAGATAGAAGTAAAAGTCCCAGTTTATTTTCCTGTAGCCACTGGAATAGGGAATCTTGAATTTTATGAAAAGCACTGATTTAAAAAAAAAAAAAGATTTATCAAGGATTGTAAAGGATATAGGAACTACATATGTCATAGAGAATCAGTTGAAGGAGCAATATGTGTTTAACCTGGAATAGAGAAGATTTAAGGGACACGTAATTATTGCCTTCCGATATATGAGGAGCTGATGTGCAGATAATGGATTATATTTGTTGTGTTTGGCCCTGAAGGACAGAGTTAAGAGTAGTAGATTGAAGGTGCAGCCAGGCAGATTTCAGATCAGCGTGACAAAAAGCCTTGCTAATAATTAGACCTGTTCTCAAAAGTGGAGTGGAGTGTCTTGGGAGGTAAAGGGTTCCACCTCGACTAGAAGTTTTTAGCAAAAGTTGAATTATTACTTTTGGGGGATGTTTCAGTGCTTTCAGAATTGCTGGCTCCATGCATTTGGTCCAATTCAGCTGCTCTTCCCTACTTCATTTTTTTAAAGTCATTTTGATCTTTTCATATACAACATTAGGGATTGAGGCATTAAGATTCCAAGTATAGTAACTTCACTTTTGCATATACTGAAAAAAGGTAGTAAAAAATTACAATTCTCATCTTTCATTCTCCTTTTATTTATAAATGCACTTAGGAAGATCTGGCTTAGTTGAGATTTCTCTAAGTTTTCTTGCAAGATTAACTTTTCCTGTATCCATTTTCTGGTTTTTGATATTGATAACTTGTTTGTATTAGTCAGGTTTGAGTTTTTGTAATTGCCCATAGTACCATTTTTGTCTTTATCCTTGTTATTTGATGTTTATTTTAATTTTTGTTCTAACAAATCAGTGATCTGACTTCAATAGGTAATTCATTTTCACATTTCCTCCATTAGTAACAAGTCATTTCCTGTCAACATTTAATCAGCTTCATTTTTTGTTGTTGGTACTACCCTTTGATGTTCATTATGCCACATCTTTATAATTCTTGTATCCAGCCTCCTCTCTCCAAAACCTTAGTCCTTATTAACCCTCCCTTAGAGTATTGTAATAGCTTCTTCCTAATTGATCTCCCTGGCTTAAGCCTCTCACCATTTCATTCCATCCTACACACTTTCTGCCAAAGTAACTTTCCTTAATCCTCATTCTCCCCCAGCTCCCCCCTCCCCAACTGCTAGTGCCTCTCTCCCAAGCTACCTTGTATTTGAACACTCTGTACATGCTTTTATTTATTAACTTTATATGTATGCTGTGTATTTTTTGTATGTATATAAGTTCTTTGTGAGAGGGATTAATTCTTTATGCTTGTATCCGAATTGCCTTACACAGTGCCTCACACATAGTAGGCACTTAATGAATACTTGATTGATTGGAAGAAGGTATTCATGATGTACTGGCTTAAGGCCTCTGACTTAGATATAAGCTTTCAGACTTCTATTTCTTAATCTTGAACCACGTGTTCTAACATTTTTTCTTCTTCTTGTGCCCAGCTTCTCATTCTACTTGTTTTGGAGAGGGAACTAGAGTATTGAAATACCAGAGAGATCTAGTTCTAATAAACAGATTACAATTTGGAGAGCCATATATATGTATGTGGATTTTGTTTATTTTGTCTAGGAGAAGCAAAGGCTGCATCATATTTTCAATTGGACAAGTTATCTAATCCCTTTAGAGCTGACTTTGTGTCTCCCTGTTGAAGAGAATAAACCTTTTGACATACTCAAGTTGTACAATCCAGGGATCTTAAGTCCAAAGTTTTCCCCATTTGTAGGATTATTTCCCTATATTAAAGATACTATCTTAAAGGATAAAGCAGTTGAAAAAGCCCATCTTAATAGAACTATTGTAGACTAAAAGAATATAATATAAGGTAGTAGTCAGATTCATTATGTTGTAGTAGTTCATTTTCAGACAAAAAAAATTTGAATTTGGAGCTGAGTGTAATATTTACAATTGAAATTAAAGAAATCACGTGTAAGGTAAAACTAGTAGCATTAAACAAATCTGAGTTAATCATCTAAAGCTAAATTTATTAAGAAATATAGACAAAAAGCCAGGAAATTTACTCATTTAATCTTGGTAAATGGGCACTAGGGAACATGCATCAGTTTTGTTAGGGAATGGTTGTCTACTTAGGAATTTGCCAAAGCCCAAGAATAATATTATTGGTTGACATTTGCATGGTTCTTTATGGTTTACAAAGCATTCTTTATGCAATTATTTCCTCAAAGTAAACCTAAACATAGGTGATACAGAAGTATTATTCTCACTTTATAGATGAAGAATCGAGGGCAAAGAGATAAAAATAAACTTGTATAGGGTCACCCATTAATACATAACAAATCTCAAACTCTATAATTCAGATTTTCTGATATCAAGTCATTATTCTCTCTGCTCCATTACAATTGTGCAGCTTACTGCACAGTTTGGCTTAACAAATAATATTAAAAGAGAATATAAACAATTAGAATAATACAAGAAAATTTTGTTTTTAAGAGATCGTGAGAGTAGAAGATTTGGAACTAAAAGGGACCTTAGACATCATTTAATAGATTGTATTACAGGAACTATTAAATAGCTAGTATATGTTAGAGCAGTGATATCAAATTGAAATGGATCCTGTGAACTACATATCAACTTAGGAAACTACAAATTCACATTATCTGTGTTGTGTATTGTATTTTTATTTGTTTTGTCAAATATTTCCCAATTAAATTTTAGTCTGGTTCAGAATGCACTCAGTTATATGCTATGGCCAGTTGCCTCCATGTTGGACGATTAAAACATCTTCTTTGTTTAATTTCAACTGCTGGTATTGGATGTATCTTTAACATGTTTCCAGAATTCAAATGCGTATGAATGAATAAACAAAAAAAAAGCACCTGTTAGCACCTGTCTCATTCCATCCCTCCTTTTATAGTCCCCTCTATCTTTCCTCTTCTCTCACTTCAACTTCTCCCTGTCTGCTGCCTGCTTGCCTAGTGACATGCTTGCCCATGTGTACCGCATCCTCATAAAAATTTTCACTTGATTGATCCATCCCTGCTATCCATTGTCCCATATCTCTTCTCATTTTTGTGGCTAAACTCCTATCCTTTCACTCTCTTTTTAATTTTCTACAATCTGGCTTTCCAACTCATCATTCAACTAAAACTGACCTCTCCAAAGTTACTAAGAATCTCTTAAATGACCTTTTCTTTAAAAACAACTAATTTCCTTTTCTTAGTCCTCATCCTTCTTGACCTTTGCAGCTTTTTGACAATGTAGATTACACTCATTTCTTTCCTCTCTCTAGATTTTCAGGATACTACTGTCTTCTGGTTCTCCTTCTACCTATCTGACCACTGCTTAGTCTCCTTTGCCTCCTTCGTTCAGGTCATTCCCAGTAACCATGGGTGACTTACGGGCTCTGCCCTGGCCCTTTATCCCCCTCTCCCCCATACTACTATACTTGGTGATCTCATCAGGCCTCATGGATTCAGTTAGCAACTCTGCTGATGAGATTCTCACATTGACTTATCCATCCCTCCCCTCTCTGCTGACCTTCAGTTGCACATTTTCAACTGCATATTAGACATCTCAAAATGTATGTCCTGTAGGCATCTTAAATTCGTTATGTCCAAAACTAATTATCATTCCCTACTAACTCTCCCTTCTTCCTACCTTCCCTGATAATATTGAGGGTGATTTCCATGTTACTGAACATTCATGCCACCTATGTGTCATCCTTGACTCTTCATTCCCTTGCCTCCACCTCCTGTCCTCATATCCAGTCTGTTGCCAAGGCCTCTAAATTTTACCTTCTTACATCTCTCATGTACACCCTCTTAACCATTTTGGTGCAGGCCCTTATCACCTCATGCTTGGATTCTTGTAGTAGTAGCTTGCCAGTTAGTCTGTCTGCCGCAAGTCTCTCTTCACCTGGCTGTCAGAGTGATCTTCCTAAAGTGTAGATCTGACCATGTCTCCCCCCATTTGATAAGCTTCAGTGGCTCTCTGTCCACCTTTGGGATCAAATATAAAATCCTCTGGCTTTCAAAACTTTATAACCTGGCTCTCTCCTCCCCTTCCTACCCCCCGTACTCTTCAATACTCTTACTGTTCCTTGTACAAGACACTCCTGACAGTATTTTCACTGGCCATTCCCCTATTCCTGGAATGAACTCCTTCCTCATCTTTACTATCTGACTTCCCTGGCTTCCTTCATATTCCACCTACAATCCCATCTTCTACAAAAAAGCTTTTTCCTCTCACCCTTAATTCTAGTGTTTCCCTCCTGTTTACTATCTCCTGCTTACCCTGTATAGATCTTATTTGTACGTAGATATTTACATGTTAACTCATTCATTAGACTGTGAGCTTCTTGAATCCTTGGCACTCAGCACAGGGATTGCTTGAAACGTAGGAGGTGCTTAATCAATATTTATTGACTGACTAGGGATACAAATACAAAGCTAGCAAGACAGTTCCAGCCTCAAGGAGCTTACATTCTAATGCGTAAAAAGAGCAGGTACAGGGGAGTGGTGGCCATCAGGGTTTGAAGAGGGATGTCCTGAATGGTGATTAGAGCCATAGAATGAATGGTCAACACAACACATCCTTTTGAGGAGTTGTAGCGTAGCGTAGTGTAGTGTTGAGTTGATTGCTGTTCTCAGAGAGATAGGAAACTGAAAGGGGCCCAGTGGCCTTGAGACCAACCACGCAAGATGGGGTGAATGCTCACCAATCAGTCCAGCATCACAGGATTGGGAGCCCAAATTCCAGTGGAGGAGTGTGTCCTGAAGCTGCCTGTTGAAAGGGCATATATGTTAAACGAAAAGATTCTGAAGTATTCCCCTATTATTTAGTGGACTCTGGAAGATCATCTTATTCAACCCCCTCATTTTACTCACAATGAAACTGAGTTCCAGAGAATGTAAGTTACTTTCTAAAGATCATAGAGCTAGTAGGCAGTCAGGACTGGAACTGTGTCATTAAATTTGAAATTGAAGACTGTGCTAAAGCACACTGTCTCTTATTTCCACTACAGAAATCCCCAGTGCTTTTCCAAGTACAGGACAGAGGAAAGAACCCTTCCTGGATTTAAAGTCAGAGAACCTGGGTTCAAATCCCTACTCTGCTATCTGTATACCTTGGAACAACTCACTTTATTTCTGGACCTCAGTTTCCTCATTGGCAAAATGAGGGGATTGGACTAAATGACTCAAGGTCCCTTTTAGTCAATCCTAAATCTTGTGGGGAAAGCATTCACAAATTCTGTCGCTTTGTTTTGTTTTGTTTGGTCTTGTTTTTTAATCAGCCTAGGGTACATTAAGATGTAGAAAAGAATAAGCATGATTGGGAATTATGTTCTTATAATTTGAAATTTTTCACACTGAATATTGCTTCTTTTTGAAATTGAGGTAATTTCATTTAGAAAAATGAAAATATTTTTTCTGGGGGGTTGTTTTGATGCAGATAGCATTACTAAACCGCCTTGAACGAATATTTGAAGCCTGTTTTCCTTCCTTACCCGTCCCTGAAACAAAAGAAGGAGTTACTTCCCTGGAGCATTTGCTAGAAGCAAGCAGTACACAGATCAGAGCAAGAGAGGCTTTGGGTGAAAATTGGTGAGTAACTGACAATTTTAATTCAATTCCTCAAATATTTATTAAAGGCCTGTTATGGGTAAGGCATGCAAGAAAGACAAATGGAAGTAGTCCCTGCCCTCAAAGAGCATACATTCTCCTAGAGTGATATGATGTGTATACATACAAGTAAATATAAACTATACAGTCATCTAAGATCAGGAATGACAACTCCACCTGAGTTCTGAAGGATGCTTGGGATTCTGAGAGGCAGAAGTGAGTAAGTGCATTCCAGGCTTGGGACATAGGAAGATGAGAAGTGTCATAGATGGGGAAGAACAGGGGCTTGGTTTGGTTGGAGTACCTGAGGAGTGTTGTGAAATAATTATGAGAAGTAGGTGAAGCTAGCCTTAAACATCAAATAGAAGTTTGAATTTTAACCTAAAGGAGTTGCAGGAAATTCTTGAGCAGAGAAGAAGCCCCATCAGACCTGTACTTTAGAAAGGTGATTTTGGCAGCTGGCTCAAGGATGAATTGAAACGGAAAAGAACTGGGATCACGCTGTTGGCAAAAGTCCAAGAGAAAATCAATTAGGATTTGAGCTGAGAGTCTGAAAGTAGAAAAAGGGAAGGGAAGAGAATAAGCATTTATATAGTGCCTCTGATGTGCCAGGTACCTTGCTAAGCAGTTTTACAAACACTTTCTCATTTGACAGCAACAATCCTGGAAGGTAGGTGTGATCATAATTATCATTTTGCACTTGAGGAAACTAAGACAAACAGAATGACATTCCCAGGGTCATATAACTAGTAAATATCTTAGGTCACATTTGAACTCACAACTTCCTGATTCCAGGCTCAGAGCTCTATCCACTGTACCACTAGCTGCCCCCAAGGGTTAGATGGGAAAGTTTGGAGGCAGGATATGAAAGACTTGGCATCTGAATTGGTGTGGGGAGTGAGGGGGAGTGAAAGGATAAGGATGACTCAGATTATGAATGTGAATTGACTGAAAAGATGATCATGCCCAGGAAAAAAAATAGGAAAATTAGGATGAGGAGGCTTAAGATACCTATGGTACATCCCAAGTATAGACAGCAGATATTTGGAGATAATGGACTGAAGCATAGTAGAGAGAGAATTGGTATGTAGATTTAGGAGTTATCTGTATAGAAATGATGAAAACCATAGGAACTGATGAGAGATTACCAGGGGATATAACCTTGGATATACACACAATTAGGGGACATGGCAAATAACATGCATAAATGATATATTGCAAAGGAATCATCAGACAGGTGTGGGGTTTTAACCAAAAAAGAGCCACAAAAGCAGAAGAGGGGGAAGAAGAGATTGAGAATACTTGAGAGAAGGATGATCATGGGTGTCAAAGCTGAATGTTGGTAAAAGGCCATTGAATTCAGCCATTGGCAGATTGTTGATAACTTGGAGAGAGCGATTTTGGTCAAGGTGAGGTTAGAAATCAGGTTGTAAGGGTGTCATAATTTTAAAAAATTTAGCTTTTCTAAATTAAGTTCCTCAGTTATGTTACAAATTCTCTGATCCAGACTTGTAATTTCATTAAGGTGGAAAATTCCTGTGTGGAAACTACTGCTACTAAGCAGATGTGAAGTTTTAATGTAACTTAGAATCTTGAAGAGTTGTCTGGGGTACTCAAAGTTTAAGTTCAGTCACTTTTCTATGGTCACATAGCTATGTGTCAGAAACTGGATTTGAACCTAGGTCTTTCTAACTTCAAGACTTGACCTCTCTCACTCTACATGTAAATCAGACAAGTTAATAATGATCACATATGTTAACTAATCACTTCATGCAGATGATGGTTTTTCAAAATACTTTTGGCAGTACCTAAGTGAGAATTATTTTGAATATTGTATAACTTCCACTTTCTATAAATTGCTATATTCATATTTGATGACGTTTAAGTAGATTGTATTATGTCTGCTATGGGCACTATTTTGCCATTTTAAATCTGATTCATGTGTAGGCAACAAATTTAAATGAAATTTATAATATGTCAGTCACATTGTAACTGCATTAGATGGTAAAAGTTGCTGAGTCAACTAGTCTTCATCCTGATGACTTTCAATTGGTCATGGCTGTTATAGGGAACTGCTGGATGTGTGGACAGAGCTACAGGATATCCATGATGCATATGGCCTGAGATACCAGTGGGGTGGCTCCCATAGCAACAAGAAACTTTTGTGCTCCTTGGGAATCGACACACGCAATATTGTGAGTCTGATAATCACATGAAAAATGCCTTAACTGGTGAATGTATTTTTAAACCCTACTAAGCTGTAAGGAATTAGTTTCTCAAGAAGACACATTAATATATAATAAACATCTTTATAATTTAAATGTGACATTATTTTTTTCCTAAAGAGCTGTGTTGCCCTTTTTTTTTTCAATTGGCCATCATCACATCAAAATTCTGTTATTTAAAAGTTTGTTGGTTTAAAAAAAAAAAACTAATTGAAAAATAGCTAATTTTTAAATTTCTTAATATAATTCAAAATATACAGCATAAGTGACACTTGCACACTTTGGAAAATAAAAAGGATTTTTTTTTTTTGAGAATGGTAAAAATTCTTTAAATGTGTATTCTTTCTCTTTCACATGTAGCTCTTTACGGGCAATAAGAAGCAACCTGTCATAGTGCCCATGTATGCAGCAGGACTGGTAAGTATAGGAATGTCCTCATAAATCTTCAGTCTTTGATGTCTCCAATTTTAAAAATCACATAGATGCTTTTAAATTACAGCAGAAATTAGGAAATATGAGAAAAATCTTTTCTGTTGACTTCAGAAGTACCTTTAACATTTGCTTCCTTTCTCTCATAGAGCAAATGGTGGACATACTTTTAATCTTAAATTAAAGCCCATTTATTCCTCTATATTAAGATGGTCCTTAGGATATCATTTTTTATTGTTGTCTAAATAAATGTATTTTAAAGAAATAAATTAATAAAGTTTATTTGAAGGCTTCAAAAAAAATTGGATTTAATCTTATTATAAAATGCTACATTGGGTTAATTCACTATTGAAACTCTATGGTAATATTGAAGCCTAGCTTTAAGAAACTAGTGTTCTTATGGAAATTATATAAAAGAACCACAACTGTTTGATATTACGGTTATGATGGAGTCCTTTTGAACACATTTGTAAATTGATAATCAGTCACTTAAAACTAGTTGAATTTTCTTATTTTGTTGTTGGTTTTTCCCAGATATGCCAGGTAGTCCAGAATAACTCAGAAGAAATTACTTTTCTTTTTTTATGAAGGACTAAATAGTATATTTATTTTGCTGTTTTTTTTTTATTTCTGTGAGTTATTGGTGACCAAAACAGTTCTGTTTATAAAACAAAAAATATTTTTTAAACCCTATCACCAATAACTTTTAAGCTAGAGAAAAAATCCTCTGGCCCACTTAAGGGAAGGGTGGGGGAATAACCTTAAGGTGTAAAGAACTGAACTTATCTATAGAATTATGAAACTTAAATGACAGTCCTTGACCATGAGTGTGTGAAACTGAATTTATAAGTTGAATGTATATGTGTGTATGGATGGAGAGAGATGGATAGATAGATAGGTATAGAGATATATACATACACACAAGCACATACATGTAATTTTACTAGTCAAAACTAAGGTACTCAGTGTATCTCTTTGTAGACACTACACTTTAAAGACCTTTCTCAAATGTATTGTAGAGTCATTAAAGGAGGGTACAGTCTGACATTTTACTTTTGGTTTGCTGTTGATATCATATGAATTTTATACTTGAGTCTTTTCTGCTCATCTAAAGGAAGGACATTGTCTTATGAGGGGATCAGGTAATTTAGGGAAATTTGTGCTTCCTAGTAAACTTTACTTTTTTTATTTTCAGTTGGTGGCACAGATGCTCATGATCCACAATATTATTTAAATTTATTCTTTCTAAGAACACTGAATCTATTGTTGTTCTTACTTTAATAGTCTCACGTAGGAACTGAGAATTTCATGTGTGGGAATTAATCATTTGTGTGCTTTTGTGAAAGCATATGCATAGCTTTATTGGGTTGTTGTTTTTTTTAAGGTGTTTTGGGTAAGGGGAGGGATGGAGGAGTAAAGGTATTAGTTAAGATTACTCTGTTTCTTTTTCCTCCCAGGAATTAACAGAAAAGCTTTAATATTAGTAGATGTAGTAGACTGCATAATGGCTTGTACCATTTACACTTACTGACAGAATACGAAGTTAATTCTTTAACAGAATTTAATCAAATTCCTTTGTGCACCCTCTCTCTTCCCACTCCTATATGCAGTCCTGAGACTGAAAAGAAGGCTTAGATTGCTGAATTTCTGTTTCAAAGTATAGAATACAGTAGACCACTTCCCTAAATAGTTATTGATCTCTGAAAATATTAACCAAATGGAAAAATAGAACTTAAATGTTATTTAATAAATGAAACTTGGGTTTTTAAGACTACAATAATTCTTTGGGAAATATAATTGGTAATTTAAAGCCTACTTAAGAACAAGTAGCACAGAATCACATAAGGCGTGAACTTTTTTCTAAATTGTCCCTAACTGCTAAGTTAAGGGCTTCCATTTGTACTTTTGATAAGAATTAAACATCTAAATTTTGTCAATCACCTTTCCTTATGCCACACTTAAGGGACAAACTCCCCTGACAGCTTATATGGAAATGTCCATCATTAGTGATTTAGCAGCTTAAGATTTTTGTCACTTTGGAGACAGTTTGAACAGTTATTCTCCTAAATTAGTATTTTTTTGCTTCTCTGTGATGTGGAAATGGCTCTGGGTTCTAGAAGGCTATACCATTGGAGCAGAAGGTCTGGTGGATCTTCTAAGCTAGAAAGACTTTAAAACATGGGCTAGAAAATGATCCATGTGTCTGTCTTAGGACTGTTCTGGCCAGTTAAAGAAAGGTTCATCACCAGAGAGCAGGTTAACTGCCAGGTACTTGAATGATGCTTAACCTACAGAATATATAGCTAGATCTGGACTGGTATGAATAATGCATCTTATGAAGTGGTCATTCACACTGTTTGAAGCTATAATTATGTAAAATATGACAGTTGGTTTCAACCCACTGGAAATACGTCGTATGAATTGAATAATGTGGCCATTCCATGGGATTCATAATTCGCATTAATCAGGACCTGGCTCTATTCTATTGCTTAGGGTAAAATTTTTTAAGTAAATTTTTGGTTGTGGTATATAGGTGCTTGTACAAAATACTGTTTGAACATACATCCTCTACGTGTCCTTTGCTTTTCCCACAGGGATATAATCATAGAATTTCTAAGGTCTCTAGTAGCACATTCATTCAATCAACCCACAAACATTTATTAATGCCTACTCTATGCCAGAACTTCTGGATACAAAGGCAAAAATGAAGCAACCCTTGCCCTCAAGGAGTTTGCATTGTAATAAAGATGTATGCTTATATAAATATGACATATAAAATAAATGTGCAGAGTGGTGAAGGAAGAATCAGGAAAGGTCTTATGTAGAATATGGCACTTGACCTGAGCTTTGAAGGAAGCTAGGGATTTTAAAAATTGGAGATAAGGAAGGGAATACATTCTGAGCATGAGGGACAGCCTATGCAAAGGTGTAGTAGTGATAGAAGTTGGAGTGGACCAGCAAGAAGACCAGTCTGCCTGAACCATAGAGTGTATGAAGAGGTTTAATATACAATAAGGCTGAAAAGGCCCGTTAAAGCCAGGTTGAAGGGATTTAAAATTCCAAAAGAGTAACTTATATTACATACTAGTAATGCTGTTGATGCTGAAATCCATCCAGTGCCAGTACAAGGTAACCTAGGTAAAATTAGGCCAACCTCACATGATATAAACTAGGTTCAGAAATAACTCCAAATGTTGGCATGAATATGTTTCAATGGAATCCTTTCCTACTTCCAAGCTACAGTTGCATGCAAGGAAAAGAGTAACCAGAGACCATATCAGTTCATTTGAAACATTAAGTTAAGCGTTTATTTGATTTAGTTCACCCTTGTAAATTTTATTCAAAATATTTTTGTTGGAAAGTTTGTTCTAAGAACATTGGGGGAGATCATATTCTAAAAGAGCTTTAATGTATAGAATATGATAATTTGAGAATATTGTTGAATTTCTGCAAGCATGAATAGAATATGTTGTGAACCCTCCCACTCCAGTTTTATGTATGTTTTCAGTATACCGTGATACCTTTTTATTATATCATTATTTCTTGTAGGTAATAACAGAAGGGAAAAATACTAAGTACTTGTGGGAAGGTTTGCTTTAATTGGTGATGCAAGTTTAAAAATAGATCTTGTATGAGATCAAAATTCTTAAAATTATTTTAAAATCTGTGAAGGTAGTTGCTAAAAAGAGATTTCTAGAAACAAATTTATGTTTCCTTTTTATGGAAGTATTCTCCAACTGATCTGTTTTCCCTTCTGTAGTTTATTGCTTAATCCTGTGTTTAGCATTTTCTAAACCTTTGCATAGTTTTTGCTGATGGCTACCATAACTTTTTTAGGGTATGTTAGAACCCACAAAGGAACCATTGAAACCACTATCTGCTGCAGAGAAAATAGCCTCAATTGGCCAAACTCCCCTTATATCGCCAGAGATGAGTGCATGTACATCTGATCAATTACAGGTAAAAAAAAAAAGTATTTGTGTGTGTGTTGACCTTTTTTCTCCTTTAATATAGGTCTAGCTAAGTTTCTGTCTTTTCTTAAAGTCTTTATTTGATATTTGGTATTTTATTCTGTAATTCAGTGAAAAACTAAGTTGGGGTTGTTTTTTTAAAGGAAGGTTTTAATTGAAAACTAGGGGTATGAGCTCCTGAACTCATTCCTTATCTGTGTAGTGAAAGGGGTGGTCCTTTTTTCTATAGTCTGTTTAACTCTATAATTCTGTGATCCTAAATCCTGCCATATGCTCTAATAAGTCCTTTTTTAAAAATAATGTGTGAAATATTATATTGGTAGGAAGCGTTAAAAGTATTGGAAATAATTTATTAAAGCTGTTTTTATGTGTTTGTGTTTAAATTTAAACATGTACAAAAAAGCCATGGTTTTAGTATTCTTTTTGAATTAAAAGCTCTTTTAAATGTTAGCCTCTTTGAGATAAGCTTATTTTCCAAACTAAGCCAAAAAGTTTATTAATACAACTGTTTTATATGTGCAAAATTTTATAGTAAAATTTAATCTGGCTTGTTTGAACTGTTCTTGGAATCAGCACACCTAAATTTACTTTCCATATAATAAGTAATACAGTACCTTGATCCATTAGAGGGAAGTAAGCTTTTCTGTTCACATTGATTTCTCCATGGATCCAGATTAGCTCAGTATTTTTTTTTCCTGTTACAGTTTTCAGAAGATTCTCTTATGTTCCCATAGCTTTCACTTCCTGGTTTGCAGACTAGGCCTTTAGACATATGGGTGTGGTTCCCAGTGATGCCTGTCCATGCAACTCTGGGCATCTGCTACAAAGGAACCACAGCTCCTGGTTGGTAGCATAGGAAATAGTTTAAGCAAAACCATTTAGTTGTCTTCTGTGCTAGGCTTCACCTTCTTTGCCGCCTTAGCACTTCAGACAGCAAGGCAAAGGTGGGGCCTAACTCTGGGCAGAATTTGAGAGCAGGCCCAATTTATCTGAAATGCCTTCTTGTTCAGTGCCCCTTTGTGGCCCTCTGGTTCTCCACCACCCCAGTCTTATTTCCCTAGGGTAAAAATATACTCCATCATTTATTCCTTGCCCAGAAATCTCTGGAAGCTTTACCTTTACTGAGCATCTAAATCACCCCTTCAATACCATTAATTTTCTTTTCTTCCCAGAGAATTGAATCGAAGACCCTGACAGCTGATAGGGAAATGAGACAGTGGGGGTCTGAGACGTACCTACTCCTCATAGCACAAAGACTGGGAGAGATTCACCTTTTGACAGGAAGTGGCTCTAGGGGCACACATTCTTCCTTTTCACAACCATTTCTTCCAGCTGACCCTAGAAATGCTTTTTTTATTGACTTAATTATTTTGTTTCATGATATAAATGCTTAATTTTCATGAACCACAGTAACTACCATGCATATGACTAAATATCAGGTTAACTTTGCTACATAGTTCTCTTTTTTTAAAACCGTAAATATGAGCTGTATGCAGTGTGCTGTGCTAGGTACTGGGGGAGATAAAAAGAAAATTATCTTTGTCCACATGGAACTTGCAGGAGTGCTTTAGACCTTTCTGCTGCCTTATAATTATCTGTATATGTATCATATTTCATCCATTTGTTCATCAACCTCTAAATACAATGTGTTGAGAGCCTGAATCATACCTTAACAGAATTTTCTGACTTCCAGCACCTAGCACCAGATAGTGAACAAATATTTATTGAAGATATTCTTCTGCCCTCGAGCTGTATAAAATGTAGTTTGTTTATATTTGTTAAGTCTGTGTAACACTTTTACTCAAGCAGTGCGATTAACTGCTCTGAACCTAAAAAGCTAGGAGGAAGGCACATTGATCTTGGAAGTGTATCATCAGTGTGAAAGCTCCCTCTAAGAGTGCTGATTGAAACCCATCCGTGCCTTCTCATCATGTGTGACGTGTGTTCATTTCCTCCACAGGAGATCCACCCACTGTACTGAATTCTTTTTCTCTAGATCTTTTCACATTTCAAGGCTATTATTTGGACCAGGCAGCCTCTCCATCAATTATCCACATGCTTACTATATGACAAACATCTCTTTTTCTTGTTATTCATATTTCTGGTGTCTCTTACACCATCCCTCTTGTGCAGCTTTGCATTGGTAACATGTTGCCATCTACTGATAACTTACCGTGTATCAGTATGATGTATCAATATTGCCCTTTAGGCAACATGCAACTTTAATCTTTCAGACTAGTATTCCATGATTTATAGCTAGCGATACAGTATTATTGGAAGAATATTGAGATTAAAAAGCTTATAGACATTCAAAGTACGGTGCATTTCCCCAAAGTCATCTAGCTCTCTCTCCTATTAAGTTTTAGTCCTGGTTCATTGTTCATGTGCAATATCTTTCTGAGGTACATTGATTGATGGGTTCCTCATTGGGTTTTCTATACAACTGTCTATCATAGTCTGACATAGACATTCTTTGTCCATATGGTAAATATGTGGATAATTAAATTGAAGCTTTTTTAGTGAAATGGATAGATATTTTTATATAGCTTTTTTTGTCTTAATAAGTTTAATTTTTTTAATATTTACATCATAGTCGTTTCTGGATATAGCATTCCCCACTTTAATTGAACCCTCCTTTGTAAGAAAGAAAGGTTAGGCAAAAATAACAAATACAGTGACTGAATCACATATGAATACATCATTCTGTCTCTACCTATAGTACCCCCTCTTCTTTACCAAGGAAAAGAATGAAATCACTGTAGCCAAGGTCGTTTGTTAGAGCAACTCTAAACTTGGCTGGTTTTAACTTACACCTTTAATGTACATTATTATAGGCATTGTGTATATTCTTTTAGTTCTGCTTATTTCGTTCTATTTTGTTTCATATAGATCTTGCCATGTTCCTCTGAATTCCTCATATTTGTCCTTCTTAGTGCACAATAATACTACATGACAGTCACATGCCACAGTTGGTCATTTGACAGGAACCCACTTTGTTTCTACTTCTTTACACACACACACACACACACACACACACACACACACACACACACAGAGTTGCTACTATGAATATTTTGGTATATACGAGAACTTTCTTTTAATTACTGTTCTTTTTAGGGGATATAGGCCCACTAGTGGGATCACCAGGTCAAAGGATATGAGCATTTTAGCTACTTTACTCACATAATTCTGAATTATTTTGCAGAGCAGTTGGACCACTTTATAATTCCACTAACTATTTTAGTGAGCCTCTCAATCCAAAGTCCTCCGACACAGACTTGTTGCTTTTTTTTGTGTCACCTTTGCAAATTCATGGCAAAGTTGGTTTAATTTGTATTTCTTTTATTATCAGTGATGTGGAGCATGTTTTCACATGGATATTGATATTTCTTCTTTACATAACCTTTAACTACTTATCTAAGCGGACTGGCACTTGTTCTTATACACAGTGTCCCAAAAATCTTAGCACATACACATACATTGGCCCAAATAAACCTAATTTATATGAAATTGAACTCGTTTTCTCAGTAGTTCTCTTGTCAAATAGGGAATTTTTTCCATAATCCTTTTTCTTCCTGGTTTTATCAAACACTGGGCTATTGTTGTTTGTTTTTTAAATTATTACTATTTCTAGTTATTCCTTCTAGTTTGTTCCACAGATAAGATCTACTTCTCTATTTTTTAAACCAGTACCAAAGAGTTTTGATGATTTGTTTTGTAATACAGTGTAAAGTCTGGTGATGCTGTGCCCATTTCACTCCTACTTTGTTTATTATTTTCCTTGAGATTTAGACCTTTTGTTATTTCTAAATAATTTTATTGTCATTTTGTCTTATTGGATAGAGTTTTGATCGATAGTGTATGAATCTATAATTTTAGTTTAAAATTTTTATATTGGTATGACCTAACCATGAGCGTCGGACATCAGTTATTTGTTTTCCTTTATTTTGGCAAAGAATGTTTGGTAACTGTGTTTCTATTTGTACTTCTGTGTGTACCTTTGTAAGCTACTTCATAGATAATTTGTGCATTTTGTAGTTATTTTAGAGTAAGTTTCTCTTATTTTTTTCTCTCGGTATTTGTTAGTACTGTATAGAAGTGCTATTTTTTTAGATTTATTTTCTGTCCTACTGTTTTATTGAAGTTATTAATCATCTCACTCTCTTTTGAACTGTCTAAGCAACCATATTATTTAGAGATAGGTATAATTTTTGTCTTATTATCAATGTTCAAACTTGTTGTTTCTCTCTAGTATTTTTTCCCCTATATAGTATTTCTAGAACTTTGTCAAATAATAGGGGACAGGGAAACCTTGCTTTATGCAAACTGTTTTAAGTTATTTTTAAGAGATTCTTGAATGATTTTAGCTATGAAATAATTACTTATTTTCATCACCTGAGTATCTTGCTACAGCCCATTTTGAAAAATGCAGTGAAAAAATTTTTTTCACATTAAATACAAATCATCAACCTAACAAAATATCCAGTATTTCACTAGTAACTTATCCACTGGACTTGGAAATAGCTCTGGATTTTTTTTTTATGTGTAACCTGGAACAAATTATTTAATTTCTTTAAGCCTCAGTTTCTTCATCTATAAAATGGACATAATGTTACCTTTCATTACCTACCTCACAGGGTGATTATAAGGAATAAAGAAGGTAATGTATGTAAAGGTTCTAAGTAAATTACAAAGTACTGTATAAATGTAAGTCTTATAAATAAGATAAAACTTAGGAATCTATATAGGTAGAAAGATTACATAAAAATAGATAATGCTTTCTTAAGCTAATTAATAATATTTACTTCATGGTTTTTTAAAGACTTTATAGTATTACCTGATTATCACAGCAGCCTTGTGAAAGATGGAGAGCTATTTTTTCACAGATGAGAATGTGGACTCAAAAAAATTAAATGGCTTATCCAAAGTCACAGAAGTAGTAGGTAGTGAAGCAAAGGCAACAAGTTATAAATTATAGTAATGATATTTTACTTTTATGGCTACAAAGCATTTTACATAAATTTGATTCTCACAAGCATCCTGTAAAGGAGACGTTATGAGTAATATTAGAGCTACAGCCACAAAACTACTAATGCGAGGCAGAACCAGATGTTGCCTAGAACACAGGTCTCCTGACTGACTCTTCAGTGCTTATCCAGACACATATGATTGAAAAAAATCTGGAACTAGTATGGATCAAAAGCATTAAATGATAACAGTTATAAAAGTGCTGATGCTCTATACTTGATATCAACTTAAGAGATGTAAAGAAGAAAAATAAAAATGATTAAAGAATTAGCAAACAGTTCCTACGAAGAAAAGCTAAAATAATGAGGCCTGTTAAAGAGAAAGCTGAGGTATTTAATCATACTTTCTAGGTTCACAAAAAATTATACCTAAACAGTTAGAAATCACCTTCCTCAACAGGGCCTTTTAAAATAGTAAAACAAACTCCAAAAGAAATGGTGACTTTCCATGGCTGGAGATCTTTAAGATACAGGGTGTGACTATAAAGTAATGAGACTGGTGTTTGTGTGCAGGATCAGTCTCATTACTTTATAGTCATGCCTTGTATATGCTCATCCGTCACTCTGATGCAGCTGTGTTCTAACGAGTGGGAATGTGGAGTAAATGACGTAAAGACACTCAACGTTCATTCAGTAGCTGTTCTTTTGAAGTAATTTATAATTCTAAGATATAAACATTCATCTACTGCTTTCATAATTAGAGGACCATTACTTTCTTCTGGTTTTGAGGCCCTTTTTAGCACTTGTTGCCTGTGTCTACAATAAATACCACATAATCTTCCCCATTCATTTTCAGCCTATACCTGAAATTTTTTTGTTCTTTTGTCTCCTAGATCATCTTGAGCAGTCTGGGTCACATTTGGTATTTAGGAAAGGATCTATTTTTTAAAATCAATGTGCTTTGTAAAAAACCTTGAGAAAAATTTTCTATTTGTCCAAAAGTTGTTTCACTTCTTCCTAGGGACATATATAATTTAGATATTATTCCAAGTCATATAATGTGCTGTCTTTTGTTAAATACTTTAATATGCAAGTACAGAATTAGCAAATTTGTTAATAAGGGATTTGGGTACTATTGTGGACTATGATCATTTGTCGGAGTGAGTTTTGAACTTCAAACTGTTTTTGTGTGTAAAAAAAGATCAAAATTTGTAGAAAATATAAAGCTGTACAATTCATACTTATCTGAGAAATTCAAATATTTATAATCAAGTGAGTATTATAAACTAAGAATATTACAATTTAAACAAGTTGCAATGATTGACAAGTACAAATATGATCCTAAATAATGTGCAGGCTGATAGGGGCTTTTTTTTTACATATGAACATTAGTCCATGCCATCTTCAGTCTAACACAAATACTACACTAGAGTTGTAGAACTTTAAGGAAGGAACTGCCTTCCCAGACCCATAATGAGATACGTGTATGATCTGCAGAGACCAGACCTTCTCGTTCATGTTTTCATTTCTGTCAGCATTGATTAATCAGTTACTTTTGAGAGTCAGTAAGGTACAGTGAAGAGTGCTAGATGTTGAGTCAAGGAAACATAGATTTGAATCCTACCTTGGTGTACCCAAGGCCACACTTAAAAGCTGTGTTCTCTTTGGGATAACCTCTCTGGGTATCAGGTTCTTATTTATAAAATGAAAATGTTGCACTCAGTGAACTTCATTTCTTTTCAGCTCTAAATCTATAATCCTTTGATTCTATGACTTTCAAACTTGACTGAATTAAATCATGTAATTATATGTTTATGTTCTGAAATTAAAGCTCTTTTCCCATTTCTTTATTTCCTCCACTGAGACTTTCCACATTGACTTAAACTAAAGCTCATGGCCATTCTCTTTATCTGAATCTGATAAAAATCTACAACAGTTTGTCAGTCATTTTTTTTTTCCTAAGACAACTTTTTGTGCCTCCAACAATTCCATTTGAGAAAACAATATATGAACACAAGCTGGCAATAGTTTTTCATGGTTCTTTGGTTTTAAAAAATTGTCATCCTTTGCATTAAGGAGAGCCCTAATAGTCCTGTTAGCCACAAACCTCTTACGATAAATGTGACTGATGATCATGGTGAAACCCACATTTCATATGGTAGTGAGTGTGCAGTCTAATGTAGGTAACCTATATACTCTACCCTGTCTTTACAGAACCCACTGCTTAATGGCAGCTGTCTTCGACTTTTAGCCTACATCTTTAGCCTATGTCATCACATTGTTACCCAAATTCATAGAAGTTACAGATTGTTAGTGATGAGGCTATGGCTAAAATCCATGTCTCCTGACCACCATCCTATGATTACTTTCACAACAAATAAGCACATCTTTCTTACAATACACTCAGAACATTAACTGTGCCATGTTCCTTAAATTTTTATTATGGTGCTTCTTCCTTCTTTTTGCTTTCTTCAGCAGCTTGCCATTAAAGCATTTGCTAAGAAGTCCCTTTGTTCGTGTAGATGGATTTTTTTGGTGCTCACATCACACCGTTGTTATTGACAACTTTGGCTGTGTCTGCATGAGAGCAAACATTTGGATGAAAAACTAAAAAATTTAGTCATTTGTTGATTTATAACATGTAGCTGATGAGCATAACATAGCTAAAACAATTACATGCCTGAAGTTGTTTTTAAACCTTTCGTTTGAATGGTAACATATTTCAGTTACTTTAAGCAGAATGCTTTCCTTTCAACACCTCTATGAAATAAGTAGCATAAGTACTTACATCCCAGTTTTGTAGATGAGGAAATTGAGACTCAGGGAAGTTTTGAAATTTACCTATATTCTTATAACTAATAAATGTCAGAAGCAGGGTCCACACCTGGGCCTTCTGCCAAATCCAGTGTCGTTTGTACTATGCTTAGCAACTCTCTGGATGATGTGGCATCCCTTATACACAAGTGTTTGACTTGTTGTAAGATACTGAATGTGACTATTAATTTTAAAAACTAATCTTTAAATTGAATGGGATGAGTGCATATATGGTCTAAATTCCATGTTAAAATAATAGGTTTGTTGAATGCTTTAGGTTTATTTTTAGATGACTTAAAGACTTTATGAAACTGATAAGTAGCATAAGACAACTAGGTTTTTTAAAAAATCACACACTTTTCAGTCTAGTACTGTTTTCACTTCAGTTAGTGTTGCCTACTGATAGATTTTTCTAAGCACTGTTGTTTGGCATATATAATGATACCATGAATTATCTAGGCAATTATGTAACAATGACTGGGAATACAGATTGAATGTTAGCGAGAATTTATGAGTAAGCCTTAATAAATTATATATGTATGTGCATAAATGTATATATAAATACACATACATGCACATATACTGAGAGATATTAATATAAAACGTGAATGTGTAAAAATGACACATTGCAAGTGTACAAGAGAATTAAATGCCTGGTCCATGTCCTGAAAGAATTTATAGTCTTGATACATGTTGTATGAGGCAGCTAGGTGACATAGTAGATAGAGTGCTAGGCCTAGAGTAAGGAAGACCCGAGTTCAGAGGCAGCCTCAAACACTTACTAGCCATGTGACCCTAGGTAAGTCCTTTAACCTCTGTCTTAGGTTTCTCGTCTATCAAATGAGGATAATAATAGCTCTTCTCCCCCTACCCCAGGTTGTTGTGATTATCAGATGGGATATTTGTAAAGTACCTTTGCAAACCTTAAAGTACTGTGTAAATGATAGCTATTGTTATATTATTAAAACATTTCTAGGAATTTTCTATCTCTAAAATGAGAAGCATAGCTCATTTTACCAGTTCATATGAACTTCAGATTGTCAGTTTCTCTCCAAATTTTTTATTCCAGATATTCTTATATAGCATCTTTTTGTTGTTCCTTGACACCCATCTTATGTTTCATTTTTGCTTGTATTTCCCCTGCTATTTTGTTGTAACATTTCCACAGTTTAGTTAGGGATATCTTAAGGAAATTAAGAAATTTAAAACTAGAGGTTGTTCAGGAAATTCAGAGGAATGCTTTTGTTTCTAAATGTTGTTGTCTTTGATATAAGTCACTTTAAAAGTATAGGTACTAAAATCTGATATATAACTTCTATTTTTAGAGCAGAATCTTTAGTTAATTTTTATAGAATCAGAAAATGTTCTAAATTCACAAAATAGATTTAGCTTCCTTAAAATTATAGATTAGTACTAGATCTGTTGAGGTGTATCACATTTTTGAAAAGGAAAGATTATTGTACAATTGTATTTTCTATTTGTAATTGTGCTTTCTATTTCTACAAAAATACTTTTGTAATTTCTAATTGTACAGTTAGTATTTTCAGGTTTCTTCTTCTCCCACTAAGAAGTATGATAAAAAGTAAATATTGGAAGTTAAGTACTCAAAAAAACTTTAAGTTCTGGTCTATAGTTACGTAATTTTGCACCTTTGCCTTAAAAAATTTATCAGTTATCAAAATTCACTTCCTTAAGGGAAAAGTGAAAATATGAAATTTGAAGTAGAAAAATTAACTTTTAACCAATTCATTGTAGATAGGTAAGGAAACAGAGAATTGTAGAGAATGAATGACTTGCCCAAGGTCATATAGCTAAAAGTCCTTTAGGAGGAATTTTTATCCATTCATTGTCATTCAACAAGAAGTTTAAAGCTTGGTTTAGAAGATTATAATCTGACTTAAGATCAATCCATAATTATCCATTTAGTAAAATGAAGTGTCCTGAGATGATACTTAATCTTTTTCATGCTATCTTGATAAAAACAACTTTATTTGAAGTATCTTACATTGTTGTAATCTGGATTGACAAATTTTTATTTTTTTGGTTTCCAACTCTAGGAATCTCTACCACCTGTCCAGTTTGACTGGAGTAGCAGTGGCCTTACTAACCCTTTAGATGGTACGTCTCTCCGTAGAGCCTCTAGCACAAGAGCTAGAGTTAAGAAAGCTACAAAGTTCAGACAAACTTCTCTCTGCTGATTTTTTTTTTTAAGATATAATTTTTTATTCTTATCTTTGGAAATTCAGGCTTTCCTTCTGATTGATAGTTCCCCTAGAAAAGCAGCCATTAATAGTATTCATGATATAGTATCACAGTGTACTTAAGTGAGAACTAGATAAAATTTTATTTTAATTACTATAAGTAGAACATTAAAAGCTTAGGTAATTCTATTCATTCTCCAAGTAGTTAAGTAGTATTTTAGCCTGAAATATTTGACTTGGGAAAAATATATTCCTGTTGAACTTCATTTCATGGGGGCGGGGGGTGGATGTAAAATACAGCGAATAGAGGTGTTTCAAAGCACAATTGTTTCACCAAAGACAGTTTGCAAATGGTGCATATTTTTTGACTCAGAAGTTTTCAGATATATTTTATAGAACTCCAGTATTAAAATGGAAAATGTGATCTGATGGTTGTTTCCTAAATTCAGTTCACTTCAGCGTTCAAAATCATTATTAATAGGTAATGAATGCCAGCAATTCAAATTTTACCAATGTAACTGGTATCACTTAAGGTTTTTAAAAATGCTGGCAAGGAAAACAAGTTATCCCTGTAATTTAGAGGGTTGGAAGTTAAAGGAGGTTTTCTTTTTTCTTAGCAAAATAGGTTACAATAAAAATAATGAGTCTTCATTATAGTTGTTTAAACATTAGCCAACACTTTTTTTTAAATACTCTTTCATGGTCCCTTATGATAGGACAGTGGTGGTGCAGGGTACCTAGACGATAGCAGATTGTGTGCTTTAGTGATGGAGGAAAGCCTGGATGGACCTTTTTGCTGTTGTCTAGTGTCTTATTACTTCAGTCAAGTCATCATGCTTCTTTTTAACAAATAACTTCTTTTAAAATGTATCTCCTTTCTGATCACTATTTCAGAGTTAAAGGGGAACAGTACAACTTGAAGTTGTGCATAACAGGGTAGGGCAATTGTGGCATCCGGGACCACATAGAGTATTTTAAACTAAGTCACCATATTGATTTGTAGTCTGAAACTGGCAAATAAATTTGTCAGATTTTTAAGTCACTAATTATGAACCAGTATTACTAACTTGAAAGACTGGTTTGGGCATGTATAATGATGAATTTACGATGGACTGAAATTACAGTATTGTTTCCCTTTAACAGGCAGATTTACCTGGGTCTTTTTGATATGACTCCATTTTTTTTAATTGAAATAAATCTTTTCTTTCTAACTGCAAAATTACTAGTGTTTAATAACTTGCATTGTACATGAGAAAATGTACATTGAGTTAAGTTGTCATTGTCTTTAGATATAACAAACTAATTCTGTAAGCATTGTTTTCATGTTGATTTTTAAATTGTATAATGAGTACTAATTATAACTTGCATGTTCAAGTGTGTGTCTTACCCCTTTTTACACATAACCCCTCCTCCCTTGGCTTACCTTCTGTATGGCTGCCTACCACCACGGTCACTGAATTCCAAGCTAGTGGAGGTTCCACTCTCCTGAACCTTGATTTCTTTGGGCCCGTGGATGACAGTAGCTCTAGCAGCACCACCACCATCCCAGGTCAGCAGAGTGTTAAAACCACAACTATGATCTAATTTGTTACTAATAGCATGATCATGGCACTTGACTTTCCTATAAGCAAGAAAAATAATTTTATCATATTCTTCTATGATGTCTTTCTAATACTTTTTTTTTCCCCTTTCATCTGTCTTCTCTTAGTTATTTTGCAGTACCAAGCTACAAGTAACATAATTTGAAGTATTTTTAAAGGCAAAGTGTAATGTTATTGGGCTGAAGGTAGCTTTTAGGAATGAAAATTTTAATCATCTTAATGACTCAGTATGTTAATGATTTCTCCCATTCCACTTATGAAAGATGTGAGACTTTGTATGCTGGTTTTTAAGGCATATCCTATAAAGCCAGCTAAAAAATCTAAGTACAATCACGTGCGCATCTTTGACATTGTTGGTGCGTGTGATTACGGTGTTTTTGCAAATTCTGGCGTTCAGATAATTACATGTACTTTGGTGCTGCTAATGTAGAATTAGGTTCCAAAATATTGGAGCCTGTTGTTCAGTTATATAATTGACACATGGATCTCTATTATAGTTTTTATGTAGTTATTTCTTAAATAGCAAGTATGCTGTTACCTCCAAGGAAAAGTGTTGTCACAGAATAGTAGGAAGACAGTTGCCTATGGGATGTGAAAACCTAGAAACCAAGAAAAAATATTGGAAAATGCCTGTAAAAGGAATGTTCAGCCCTGCTGAATTTCAGTCCATTAACCAAAGGACAAATGTATTTTGTCATTTCCTAACTAAATAAAAGATGAACATTGTAATGTTTTTATGGTCACATTTTCTTTAAGATAGTTTTCACTGAGTTTCTGTTACCTCAACTTGTGGTCTGGTTGTCCTACCAGCTAGTCACAGGACAGCATTGGTGACTCAAACCTATGGATAGAGAGTTACCCTTGACCCCTTTTGATACCCTTCTCCTAGCCACCCTAGTACTTAAACATGTCCTGCTCCACAAGAGATGCTTAAGAACTGACACCACCCCATCCCCAATCAAGGGGAAGTTCTAGTAAATAGGAAGGACCTGAAAAGGGTGGCTGAGGTGTGACCCCACGTTTTTCCTGGCCCACAAGATCTGCTCATTCATTAGTAGATCTTACTGCTGCCAATTGGTACAATGATACTCTGGAATCCAGGTGATTCATTACTGTTTTCATTTGCTTTTAAGATTTTGCAAACTTGTGAAAACCAATACAGTGTTTGTTTCAGAATTGTTTGTCTTTCATTTTGAATTACTTCTAAATGCATTGCTTCAGTGGACTTGCCAGTATGCATCAGTGAGCCATTGGAGGACACCCGATGAACCCACAACCATGCATTTAGTTTCATTGATTACCAGGGAAAGCTAGAAGTCATGCAGCTTCCTTGGGATGAAATGAGCTCCCCTGAGCTTCATTGCCTCATAATTTTGAATTATAATTTAAATGAGCTCACTATATTTTTCTTTTGAATTCCTAACAATCTTTTTTAAAATTTAATTATAATCCAAACTCTCATTTAAAAATCATCCATAGGAGCACAAATAATAGGAATTCATAAAGAAATGCAGAAGTGAGCTGATAACTCAGCTTAATGTCCAGTGCTGAGAGCCAAAAGAGCATCCTGGAGGGCAGGCTTAACAGTCTCATAACTGTAATAAAGGAAGTGCATTTTAGCACAATTAACATAGACTACATTATTTTTTACCTATTATTATACTTCTATAAGTATTCTCATAATTATGCTAGCTGCTCTATGCATTTGGTTACTCTAAATCCAATTTTGGCTTATTTATTTGCTGTTTGGGTTTTTGTTCAAAACTTGTCATCAAGAAACATTTATAAACACCTTCCTTGGTAGGTCATTTCACCACTTGCTTGCATTTTTTTTTCCGACTTGTTTCTGGGAAAGTCATATTGTCTTAGCTTGCAATTATTATTTTGTGTGTAAGACTTATTTAGGAGGTTGGCATAGAATTTGATGGGTTAACTTGAGTTATATACAGACCTCATTAAGGTTCTATTGAAGTTATTCTCCACTTATATCTATATTGTAGTTCTACTGTGTTTTGAGAAATAACCATATAATTTTTAAAAATCTCCTGTTTTACTGTTTGACAGTAAAGCAACCAATATTACTTTTATTCAACTTGTCAAAACCAGCCAAGCTTTCTCTCACACATTTGTGTTGCCAGTCAGGATATAATTTTTCCATAGAACCAGCAGCATGCTACAATGAACATTAACTTAGATTCCAAAGTAACCCCAGAATTCTAACTGTAACCCTAGATGAATGCAGAAGTCTCTAAGAATAGGTCTACAATGTACTTTGAAATAATATGCCATATACCTTAATGGGATCCCAAGAACTTGTGAGAGTTCTTGCATTTTCTATAGCCTTCCTCCCTCATTGGAAATGGAAACTATGGGGCTTGCTGCTTTTGCTTGTTTGGGTTTTGTGAACATCTGAGATCTATTTTTAAAAGTCTGCTGAACAATATTAAAAAGTAGACTTAATACAATATAATTTCTGGTTTTCCATTATCTTGTTCAGTAATTGCTTGTAATTTGGGAATGCAAAATGCATGTCATATTAACAGTGCTTTATGAATGAGGAAGAAGGACAAAAAAACTTTGTCAGATTGCCCCAAGGAAAAAAAATATTTTAAGTATTAATCATTTAATCATAATTTCAAAAAATACTGCCACAACTTACAACCAAGACAGATTAAATGCACTAGCAACAGTTACTGAAGCAGAGGTTATTTCTGTGGAGGTTATTTCACCTCTGCCTGCTCTTAACTAAAGGGCAGTTCTGAATGCTACCAGTGTTAGCTGATCACTGTTTTTCAAAGTAACCCCTTTTTAGGAATCATTATTTACTGTTAGACCAGTATCTCTTTTAATCAAATTTATCAGTAAGCATTTATTAAACACCTTCTGTGTTCCAGGGAATGTACTAAATGCACAAACCCACTTTGCCATGAATGAACTCATATTCTGATGTAAACAACTAAAATTATTTTCCTGAACATAAGTTCAGCTTATTTAGATCTAAATAAATATTATAATTTCTAAATATTATATTTCTAAATATTATATTTCTAAATCTGATGCTATAAGTTGAGATTTGATTTCTGTCCATTCTTTCTCATCTCCTGAAGAAAAGTTTTAAGAGACTATTTAATTTATATTGTGCATTATAAATGATATATATATAGGATATTAAAGTGTGGGAAGGTATCTCTTAGGATTCCAAATAAATCAGAATTGGCATTTTTAAGCCTACCAATCAGCATTTTTTAAACTATTCTGATAAAATCGTTTATACCCAAATTTGCAGAAAAGTATAATTTCTTGCATTAAGAGTAAAGGTTATAATGAGAAATGTAATAGTATATTATTCTGAAAATAATTTGTGGTGATTGTAAATTATTCAGATGTTTACAGAATTAATCCTTTTGCATCTTGGATTGTGGCTGATTGACACATTTTGCATCCTGCCATCACTGACTGTCATTTTATACTATAAGGTGTGGATCCAGAGTTGTATGAGTTGACAACTTCAAAACTGGAAACCGCCAACTCAAGCATTAAAGTGACTGATGCATTTGCGAAACTCATGTCCACAGTAGAGAAGACAAGCACATCTACCAGGTAAATTGTGGTAACCTACTAACCCTCTTGAGATAAGGATTGTTTATTGGAAATCATAAATATGAACCACTTATTTAGGTTCCATATTGAACAAAGGAAAACTGAAATGAAAAGACATGTTTCAAAAAATGTAGTTACTATTTTAAGATATAACTTGTATGGAAGTTATCTAATAGGTGACAATATACTAAATTCTATGAATTAGAAATATTAAATAAATCTCTGAAAGTAACTTATCTAGTTATATGATGATTATCTCTTTTTATGAGGGAATGAAAGATTATAATCAGGTTATTTGACTAATATTTGTGGACTTCTTTTAAACTTGTCAGTATTGACTCTTCCAAATTTGGGAATTAGGTGCTCTTCTACCTCCCTTTGCCCACCAAGCTAAATATTGTGTATTAAATTAGACATGGAAATCTGTTTTCCATACCTTTTTGCCTTTTCCCAAATTCACCTGAACCTTGCCCTTGTATCCCTTTTACCTGACTGAAACAGGTAAAATAACACCCAGCTTTCCTGGCTACTTTCAGAATATGCTGTTTTGAAAACCAGTGGATTTGGGGAAGGGGAAATTTTTTTTTCTTGACTTCATGAAAACTCTTAAGGGTCATGGATTGTAGAAAAAGCAGGAGACTAAAAGAGTATCTACTAAAGTCATTTTAAAGCACTCTGTTGGTCCCTTTTTAGGTTTCTATGGCAACTCAAAAACTTCTTCAGCAAGGCAACAGTCTTTTATAGTAATACTTAAACCAATACTCAAGAAGTTATCTGTCAATGAAAGAAAGTACCACTGCAGGAATAATCATATTGAATTCTTATATTGGCTGTTCTACAAAAGATTAATGATTCATCAACATTATTTAAAGGGAGACATTTGCCTTCCATCTCTTGTGCACCCTTCTTATCAAGAATTAATGCTGTTGTTCTAAAAATGAACACATTCTACCTGCATAGCAAATCCCAAGTTTATCATTTACACCAAACTTTTTTCATTTGATTTTTAAGTCCTCTGAAAATAGTCATCAAAACCTTTGTCTTATACATATTTGCCTCTAAATTTTGGCATCACATTGCCAATCAGAACTCCACTCATGTGTATAATCATTTTAAGATTCTAGGTATGCTGTTAATATCTGCAGAGGACACCCTCTCAAAAGCCCAAGTTGAATTTTTAATCTACATATTGTTTTTCCCCATATTGTTTTAACCATTTTTATCAGACTTGTGCTGTTTGGCGGAATGTGTAAGGGGAGTATGTAGAATTAATAAAACTCTGTATTAAATAAAACTGGATTTTTTTAGACTTTTGGGATATCTTTTAATTGTTCATTTTTTCCAAATGGTTCCTTCCTTATTAGAATTTTAGTTTGATATTCTTTTCCTAATTATTTTGTCCTATTAATGATAATGATTTGGAAAGTTTTGAAATTGCCAGCAATGAAAGTTTATTTTTGAACCATTAGGAGGAGCTCTAAACCTCATGATTGACTTGCCTTATTTTAGCTCTTCAAAAAAGCTACAGAACAGTTCTATATACTAGAAAACTTTCCAAACCTTATCGCTTCAAGAACTTCCTTTCATATTTTCCCGTTCTATAGGATATTTTGGGATTGAGTTGGCGAAAAGTTTTTGGGTTTTTCCTATCATCATTTTTACAGCTTATTGAGTTTTTTAGCATATATTGAACTTCTTACCTAAACAAACAATAATCCCAAAACTTTGATAGCCCAGTATTTCTTTGTTTGAGGAATTAAATTATTGGTTGCAAACTGTATAAGTAAATGAAAGTTGGAAATTTAAATGACCAAATGTAGCTACCCCAAGCCACCATTATCTGGTCACAAAAGGAACCCAGGCAAGAAATAAAGATGGTTCAGGATAAATTTTAGTCCACTATCAAAATTAGTGTCCTGCTCTCTTATTTGCCAGAGGTAGGTTAGATGAGTAATGATAACTAACATTTTATAGCATTTTAAGTTTTGCAAAATAGTGTAATAAATTAATTTCTTCTCATTTGAGCCTCATAACAACCCTATGAGATTGGTACTGCAGATATTATACCTATTTTACAGTTTAGGAATCAATTAGACTGAAGATTTGGATTTGAAATTGACTTTAGAGTCCATCAGATTCATATCTCCTTCATTTTATAGGTGAGGAAACTGAGGGAGTCAAAAGCGTCTAAAGTGAAATTTAAACCTTAGTCTTCCTGATTTCAGGTCTGACACTGTGAGTGCTGTGTCTCTCATGTAAGGAAGACAGTCTAGCTGAAATGTACCAGTAGTTTGTACATTGACTAGAACAAATGATGCTTGAAAGGAAACATTTTGATTTTAAATCAGTGATAAAAAATAAAACCTGTTTGGTCATAGCCAAGCAAGTTTAAAGACATTTTACATGTTCTTTTTACATGTTAAAGGTTTACTTATACCCAAACCCTATTCTGATTATTGATCATCCTTGAAATTAAAGGACAGAGGAAAAAATAACTTTAATCAGATAGCATTAGAAACTTTATTTATGTAAATATAACCATCTTTGTTCAGGAACCAAGCAGGGAATTTCACATTTTCATTACAACCTCCCATAAACCACTTCTATTAAATCCTACAATTAAATGTAGGATTTAATTAAGTATGCCTAAAGGAGTTACCTCAGTAAGTAGAGTAGATTGGGAAAGAGGCAGAAAGATTAATGGGAGATGTATTGACAATAAGCTTAGAGATTTGAAAGGTTTCATTGATCTCAATAAAAGTAATTTATTCAGAAATTTCATATGAATATTAGAGACATTATTCCTAAAGGCGTGTTAGCTTATATGACTCAAAGATCAATATGCGAACTTTTTTCCCCACATAAAACTAGTCATCATATAAAATTAGAAATGTTTACACCTAGCTGGAATTTTTGGAAGGAATAGCCTAAGCCTTTTAAATCTAAAACAGGCAGTGATTATGAGCGTACTTCTGAGTATGGTCTGTGTTATACGTGAACAAGTTAGTACTTTTTTCATATCTAATGGAAAAGAAGGCTGAGAGTACAGATGTTCATTTATTTTAGTGTTCTGCTATGAAAAATTTGACCAAAATTCTCTAACATTAACCTTCATCAAAGATAGCTCCTGTTTTTCCTACAGTTTTAAAAAAATTGCCATGACCTGCATATTAGTCCAGCACCTGTATTCACTAGTTTTGAAACATTTTTGAAGAGAGAAAAGGAAGAAAACAATATTATGCTAGTGTGATAAGTTATTTTATTCTGATACTAAGATTTAAGTGGACTCTGTTACACAATTACAACCGTAAGTCATACTGTGTAATTCTATAATGTCCTACCTCAATCAGAGAAATCATCTCAAAATTATTTACTTGCAGACCTATCTGTCTTAGGACTGTCAGAGTTTGGTGCCATGCACCCTGTGTATCTCAAGTAAAGCCACTTACCAATCTTCATATGTACTCTTGGATACGTGGACATTGCCATTCATTGTAACTGAGGATTCTCTGATGGTAGTGGTTGGTGGTCACACAGGAGCAGGTAGCACTCATTTTCACAGTGTCCAGGTGTGAGGATGGTTGTTTGATTTTGAAACTGGTTTTTACAAAATTTTGTTTTCAGCTCTGCCTTAGGCTTAGAGTTGGTTGAAAGCTTTTATAAAATGTCTGTTGTCTTTATGATTGCTGCACTGCCTGCCCAGGGCATGTCTGTGATGTGTTCTTTTAAGTCATTCTTACATGTCTCCTTGAAATGTTGTTTGCTCCTACTTGCTACATTTCAACTCACTTTAAAAATATTGTTTGGGTGTTTTACTGTCATCTTCACCAGCTTATGAATTAAATGTGAGAATTACTGTTTCAAACCTTCTTACTCATACCTGTAATGAAGTTATACTGTTACGGTTCTATCCACATATGTCCAAATTGAGTAAGTTTCACAAGCAAATAAACTTAAAATCTGCTATCAATAAATAGAATGAGCACAAGGTCAAGTCAGCAAATATTTATTGTCATATCTGATTTCCCAGAGATAGCTCCTATTTTTCCTACAATTTAAAATTATTCGTGCTCTTTATTTTGGCCCCAGGCTATATTCAGTGGGTTTCAATAATATAATTAGAATAATAATAATAAAATGAGGTTGCTTCTAAGGGGCAAATTAGAATGTGTGTGTATATGTCTGAAGAGAGAGAGAGAGAAGTTTGCCAACCTTGAAAAGAACTATGTGAATATTAGGTATCGTTATTGTCAGTGACTTGGATAAAGGCATAGATGTAGTGCTGTATCAGATTTGCAGATAAGACATAGCTGAGAAGGATAGCATTGCACTGGATGATGAGTGTATCAAAAATACAGGCTGGCTAGATTGTTAGGTGGACCAAATCAAATGAGAGGAAATTTAATATGAATACACAACCTCCTATACTTGTGAGGTTGATTTTTGGAAACTAAGTACTATGTATAAGAGGCATGGCTAGACGTAGCTTGTCCAGAAAAGCTGTGGGAGTAGCATAGGCTACAATTTGCATTCGAATCAACAGTGTGAACGCATTGAGGATCATAGAATCCAGACCCAGGGAGACACTGAGACCTGCCCAGCCCCATCTGAAGACAGACATCAGTGGGTAGGAGAGCATCCCAAGGAGAGACCAAAATGATGTCTGAAGAACTGCTAGATGAGAGAAAAATGAGATCTGCTTTGCTTGCCCATCCAGAACCAACAGCTGCATTTAAAGCCCTAGATTCCCATCTCAGTTCCTGCAAACATCCTCACTGTTTCCACAGCTTGGAATCCCATCCCCTGCATCTGTGCCTTTGCACAAACTGTGTCACCTTCCTAGATGTACGGCCTAATCACTTTCACTCTCATTTGAAATCTACTACAGGAAATCTGTGCCAGTCACCATAGTTGTGAGTGACAGGACACCTCTGTCCTCTTCAAGTTATGGTGCATGTATTTATCTGCCAGCATCTCATAGCCACTGCACCTGGCATTGTGCCTAACACATAACAGACACTGAATGCTTGTTGGATTGGATTGAAAGTTATGGATAGGCAAATTTAGGTTTGAGCTTAGGACAAAATTGCCTAACAGCAAGAATTTTGCAAAAGTAGAGTGAGCTGACTCAGGAGGCAATAAGATTCTTCCCATGCACCTTCCTCTCGTCAGGAGGTCTTCCTGTAAAGGTTGAACAACAACTTTTTTGATGTATTATAGGAGAAATTTTAAAAAAGATTTATTGAACTAATGGCCTTCTACATAGGTCCTTTACAGCCCAGGATTCTGTGATAATAGTTTTTTCCCCACTGTGAATCTATGTTTTGGGATGGTAGGAGTACATCCCTCCCCACATACTCCTTTCCCCCAGTCCTCAGTCATACACTTGCAGAAGGGACTCAACTTCCCAGATTTTTTAGGAGGTGGCTCTCTTTTTTTTTTTTTTTTTTTGCATTTTGTTTATTCTGAACTTAACAAGAAACGTATAAAATTAGCATTTTCATATACTTTTTGAAACCAGAAAAAGGTTATATATGAAACTCCATATCCCTATTATGTCAAACTTGGCTTTTCTTTTCAGGTATTTAATAAATTCATCATTTAACTTTCAAAACTATCCTTGTCTGTGATTGCTTCTGACCCATGTAACAGATTTGAATTGTCAAACAAAAACAAATTTTTACATGTATTTTGGGTCCATCCCCTGTCTCCCCAGGGGTGGCGTATGCTTCATCCTCACCTGAAGGCACAGATGGTCTCTGTATTAATGGTAGTTCATAGATCCCTCCAAGGTGTTTGTCTTTACAGTGCTGTTAGTGTCTCAGTTGCTTTCCTGCATCTGCTCACTTCACTCTGCATCAGGTTCATACAGGTCTTTGTAAGTGTCTCGTAATTCTTTTCTTACAGGGCAGTGCTATTCCATTTTACGTTGATATACCATAATTCGTTCAGTCATTTGGTGTGGTAGATCTTAACAAGCAAGAGCAGGTTGGGGGTGCATCATGTTCAGCAGAGTATTGAGAGCATTGTTTCTCTTAGAATACAATAGAAATGTCTCCAAAGGCTGTGTTGGCAGTGGAAACATACGGCTCTTTGTAAGTATGGGACTTTAGTATGTTGGAAATGTATGAAAATAGAATTCTCTTGTATGTATTTGAAGTACAATGTTACTGATCCAGGATTGTGTATAGGTGCATTTAAATGTGAGATTGTCTAATTGAAAATCTTTTTTTTTTTTTTTGAAGTAAGGTAATATTTAGATAAGGTAAATAAATTCTTACTCTTAGGCATCTCTGTCATTCTAGCTGAGTGGAAGCTTAAGATGATGCCCCATCTTCTCCAGACTTAGAGCTACTGATTTCAGATGAAGTGCCCCTTCTCTTTTCTCTTAGCGTGTCTTTATTGAATTTCATGAAATACCCATTGTGTGCGTTAGTCTCTGTGGTCATTGTCTTTTTCCTGCTTTACAGAGGTATGTCTGGTGCTTTTTGTCTGCCTGTGGTCACTACAGCCCTCACATGAGCTGCTGCAATAAAATGAAAAGCATTTGCCACTTTGCATTTGTTCTTATTCTTTTCTTTTTACATCACTGTCATTTCACAGAATTACCCTGTACCTCTCCTCCCAGATAGAGATCTTTCATAGTAAAGGATAAAAGGAGAAAAGGCAGGGGAGGGAGGGTTAGTTTTTCAGCAAAACTGACCAACACATCAAAAAATCTGATATTTCATGTAGTATTCCACAGCGGGGGTCCTCCACCTTCACAAGGAAGAGAGGGAAATGCATTGTCACATTTCTTCTTTGGGGCCCAGCTTGGTTGTTATAATTTCACATTTCATTTTGATTGTTTTAATCATGTCTATATAGTTTTAAATTTTGTACCTGTCGTACATCTTCCTTTGCTTCTCTTTTGTTTAGTCATTTTTTCTTAATAGTACAATAACATTTCATTTCATTCAGATATCACAGTTTATTTAGCCATTACTTTGTCAGTAGGCATCTACTTTTATTTCAGCTGGTTCAATTTCTGAAATACAGCATTGATCAAAATACTTGAAATTCTCAATTGAGTTTTTATCATGTAGAAGTCTTTTAAGAAAATACTTCTTTTTAATGAAGTGTTTCTTACAGCCAGTTCTCATGTCATTCACAACTCTATAAATCTCATGGTCCTGTTAGTATTCAAATCAGTTAAATGCTTTTATTTATTTTTGGGGGGAGTAGAGGAGAGATCCACAGCTTAGAGATCTTACTGCTGTAGGGTTGGTTCACTTGGATTTTGTTTCTTTACATTTGAGAGCCATGTTTGTTGAGCAACAACTACCATACAAGGAATTCTATTGGCCTGGGGGCTGTAGAATACCATCCTGTATTTTTTCTTTAGGGGAGCGGGGTCCCAGATATCCCCAAACTTTTCTTCCCCTGTTTATATTGGTGGGATGCTGGCAATTAGTCAGTGACTTTAATAAGTTAATGGTTTAGACTCATTCACTATAGATTCTTGCCCACATCGTTGGGATTCTTCCCTCCCACCCCCATTTAGCTGGACTTTTAAACTAAATGATGCATTTTTTGTAGAGGTTGACTTAAATTTGGAGAGATTTTCCACTTTGAGTCAACTTGCTTTTTATTTTAAATGTCTACAAATTAAATAGATTTATTATACTCTTTTGGTTTGGGTTTTAGTAAAAGATCATTTGTTTGCACTATAGTTTAGCTGTGGAATTTACATGTATGCATACATATATGTGTGTACCCACATACACACATTTCTCATGTTATGTTTTGAATCAGTTGTTGATGAAGAAGAGATATCGTGGCTTTAGAATCCTAACAGTAGTATCATCACTGTCATTGGCAGCTGTCATGACTAAACATCAACTCCTTACAGTGAAAATTAAGCACATGTGGTATGAACTGCAAGTAAGAAGATTTTTTTGTATGTGATGTTTGATACACTCATAAACATCTTGTTTTCCTCAATTGGGAAGCAACAAAATACGTGTTAATGTATATATTTTCACTGCCATAATGATCTTCCATTTATAGTTTTTCACTAGAATACTTTTAAATATAAAAAACAGTATTTCAAAACCAGAGTTTATAATAAAATTGCCTTATAATAAAATAAATTTAAGTATTTTATTTAAGATAAAATACTTAAAAGTTTTTGTTATTAAGAAACGTTAAAGGTTCAAATAGCAAAAAAGAGCTTTGTTCTCCAAAAAAACAACAAAAAAAAACCAAACAAAATAAAACCTGAGGATAGATCTTAGCTAGAGATTTGGGAAGTGTTGTACCTGGAGAACCTGAATGAATAGGGCAAAATTAGGTCACCCCCTGCACATTGCCAAAGACTTTGAAAAAAGACAACAATGCAACTTTGTTTGCAATTCTTAAGGTTCTTTTCTCTCACAGTCTCTAAATAGCCTTGTATTATGTTAGTGTATAAAATGATTACAAATTAAACACATACACTATAAGCCATATGCTTTTAGTTAATATCTTAAAATATAATACTTCCAGTCATCCCCAAGTAATTGTTAAAAGGTGGAGACTTAGAGAAAATGGTAGGACCATCTCCAGCAGTAGTGTGAGGTGATCCTGAGGGAGAAATACCCTTTCTCCTTCCTCTCAGCACTTTTCCTCTGTTTCTTCTCCCTTCAGATGAAGCAATCTATTCAAACATTTAGTTGTAGGGGCTTTAATCTGCAGAACCTTGGATAAGTCTCCTTTTCACACTGCAGTGGAAGCTCAGTTCAGGAGTTTATCTACTGATACAGTTCCTAGTGTCTCTGGTGGCAGTTCTAATAGACTTCTTGCACTTTTGTTTCACCTTTTGGCCCTAATAATCTGGTGTTGACTTTTCTAGTCACCCTACAAAGCCTTTTGATTTCATCTTGGATTAAGGAGTCATGAAGTAGTATAGAAGGATCAAGTTTAGGTATGAAGTGGTGGCCTGTGATAGTTTTGTTTTGTATGTACTTTTCCTACCCTCTTCTCTCCCTCTTCCCCAGATTCAAGGAGGAAATAAAAGAAATTACTCGGCAGAAAGAAATTGATTAGCCATTTGCTAATTAGCTTGGCTCCTACTTTTCTTTTTCAACCAAAGAAAGATTATCATTCATTTAAAATCAGAAACTTAAAAAAAATAAGGATCTCTTTGCAAATATTCTTTAATACAATTAGTATCTTGAAATACCCTGCAGATTGAATTACAATAATGTGCTTTTACTGAGCAACTTTTGAAGATCATTTAGAATTTCCAGTGATGCTAGCAGCCTCAACTCACCAGCTCAGAAAGCATTGGTCCTTTGTCTATATGCCTCCACTACTACCTCCTGGTCTCCTGTTGATCATAACCTGTAAAACCCTGTATGGTTTCATCCCTGGTTACCCTAGAGACTGCCTCTCTCCCTCTGCTCTTTGAACATCCTCAGCAGGAGAAATCATCCTCAGTGCTGCTGCTAATGGGCTCTCTCTCTCTGAATCCCAGAAGGACAAAGTCTGGGTGTTTTTACATAGAGGACTTTCTCTTTTTCTGGAATTCCCTGATGGAAACCAACAAAGCCCAAAGTTGAAATTTTTAGCCAAGATTCAGGTCAGACACATTTTATTCTATGTTTTAATTTTTATATTTTCATAGAGAATAAAGAAAGCCCTGTTAAGCAAAGTGGATCTGTGACCTCAGGTTTATTGTCCCCCTTTAGTAATATTTGTAAATTGTAGACTTTTAATAACTAAGCAAAGTTGTAAGGTGTTTTCAGAAATGAAAAATGTGTACTACTCACTTAGGCAGAAACATAACTGCCCTTGTAGTAGCATTTGACAGAAGAAGAATCCTGAAAAAGCTGCTGTGTGTTGAGCAAATACAAGTCAGAACTGGGGATGGACAGAGAACATCCGTGACTAGTAGGAGTAGTACAACTGAAATTTTTTGTAGGCTGCTGGTTTGTACCATAGAGCAGATTTTCCCCATTGACAACAAAGTGATTAACATACTTTTCTTTTTCTTCTGTAAACAGGAAGCCTAAAAGAGAAGAACGTCTGAGTGAAGAGGCCGCCAAGGTGATTGCTAGCCTTCCCGACTTAACCTTCATGCACGCCAAGGTGTTGATGTTCCCAACTACACTAACACCTTCAGCAAGCTGCCATGAGAAGGCAGACTGATAAGTGATGTGAATTGGACAGTTTCCATTGATTTTTCCTTCCTTCTTTTCCCTTCCCACCACCAAAAGCATACTTCCTTTAATTTAAAAAAAATAAAAACAAAAAACAAATTTCAAGTTCAGCTGATTTGTTGGTAAGCAGCACTAGAAAGATATACATAGTAATGTATATTTATTTACATACTGAAGTCCTAAATTTATATTAGAAAAATGTAAATAATTGGGGGTGAACATTTTTGAAGATTTATTCTTTTTGTGTTGCTGGGGTGTATACATTTATGTCTTTGTGAAATACACTGGTGGTGTCCTTCTTACAAAACTTTTAAAATTAAAAAAAAAAAAGAAAATTAAAAACTCAAATCTTCACTGTCTGTGAAATCCCCTTCAGGTGTTTTTCAGATTGCATTGAATATCCTCTTAATTTTGTCTAACACATTGAATTACTTTTGCTATTACAAGTGAGCTCCAAAGGTCACTTTATTTTATTTTATTTTATTTTATTTTGTGGTGGGTTTGGTTCAGATCTTTAAAAAAAAAAAAAGGCTGTTGCTGAAGATTTGGGACTGTTTTAATCTTTTCAATCTGGCATATCACTGTACGGCCTTTTATAAGGTACTTTCATCAGTTGCTGTTCTGTTAATAGGGATGGATCATTGTCAGATGATTGGGAGGGGTTGTATTAGAAAATGATTGTGTCTGCTTTAATCAGTTTGATTTGGAGAAGGACCAAAATTATATGAATGTCTTGCAATGAAACTTACCTGTTATTGATTTTATTTTGTTCTATTATACCACTATTTTGTTTGAGGATTTTGCACAGTGTAAAATGACATAATCATAGATTGCTATGGTTTAGGCTGTATATACAGTAAAAGACTATGGGTTGTAAATGTTTGGGGAAATTCCTATGGAAAAAAAGAGAGATGTAGAAGAACCTCTAACAAGGTTAATATGCATGCCCCAGGTCTTTTGAGATTTAAGTGTGTAAATTTCCTTTTAGCTTATACAGAAATAAAATAATTTAAAAGATATGTAGTCTGGTGTGTCTTTGTAGAGAAAAAAAGACTACTATCAGTTCCATTCTGTGACTGAAAGCAAAATTAAGGAGCTTTGGAGGGATACTTTGATAAAATTCTGTTTAGTTTCTCTACCAAACAGCCCATCAGAAATGGTGAGATCTCTGCTGTCTAAAAACTAGAAAAAAATATGATTCTGGCCCATGAGAATTGAATCACAGCTGAATTGACATGACCTTGTGACATAAAACTAATAATCACAGTGGTTGCCTACAGTGAGTATGTGACAGTGCCACAGTGAAGTGCTTAAGGGGCCAGTGGTTATTTCTCATTTTGTTTTTTCCCAAATAAAGCAGTATGAAGTCAAATAGGGTAGCAGATTCCTCCAAAGTAATTTTTAAATCTCAACAGAAGATTTTGATTCAGTAATTTGTTAATCAAAGCCTTGTTGTAGCTATTTATTTGGGAGCTGTTCTTAACTATTTATAAAAGTAATATTTTAAATTTAATTTGTCACAATGTCACATTTAGCAAAACTTGAAAAGTCATATAAAATGGCACTTTCCTGGAAGAAGCAGCTAAGTAATCTTCCATCTTATTGCCGTAAGTAAGACTTGGGCCTAAACCTTATGACTTAGGTCTTATACTCACATCTGATGACTCACTACCATCAGAAAATTGATATTCCTAATTACTTGGTTATGATGACCTGTTGCCTGCTTCTGCTCTTCCCGCATTGGAGCACAGTTATAATTCAGGTCTGTTTGTGATGTTGCTGCTCCATTTTTCAGACCTCCATGAAAAGGGGCCACAGAATAGACATTCACACAATTCCTTTGTTGCTAAGTTCCAGTTGACAAGTAGCATCCTTTCAGATTTAGGATCTATCCTGACCAGGCCTAAGAAAATCCTGGATTCTTTGGAGAACATTATGAAAAATGGCAGTTATTGGTGAAAACCTCATGGTAATAGTAAATCGCAGCTCTAAAGTTCTATGATTCTATTTAGTGAACTGACAGAAGACACATTACTTTGTTCTGTTAGATATTGTCACCCTTCATCCTCAGAGGAACCTTGTGAGGTAAGTAGTATAAACATTGTTAGCCCCACTTTTTAAAGAGTTTGGGCTCCAAAAGGTGGTGACATTGA
This sequence comes from Notamacropus eugenii, assembly GCF_028372415.1. Lineage (NCBI taxonomy): Eukaryota > Metazoa > Chordata > Mammalia > Diprotodontia > Macropodidae > Notamacropus > Notamacropus eugenii. Next base: position 639,866,089 of record NC_092872.1, on the reverse strand, counting down.
GAACTGTGTTACTTAGCGAGAAGGGGAGCTTGTGAGACTTCATTCTGGGTCTTGTGGACTTGAATCCAAAGCCATAGAGTGATAGAAAGTGTTGAACTTAATCTAATATTGCTAAGTGAGGCACAGCTTAGCCTTTTACTAACTGTATGACCATAGGAAAGTCACTGAGTCCCTCATGGCCTCAGTTTCTTCTCATGTAAAGTAGGCATAATAACTTTACTACCTAATGATAATTAACATCTGTGTGTGGCACTTGGGTAAATATGCCATTTATGCAAAGCAAAGTGCCTTACAGACGGGATCATTTGAGTCCCACAGCAACTATGATACAGGTACTTACAGGGAGTCTTATCCCAGTTTTATAGATGAAGAACCTAGTGACTTGTCCATGGTTCAACAGCCAATAAGTGACCAGGGTAAGAATTGGAACCCAGGGCCTTTCTAATACCCAAGTCTACTGCCTCTGTCTCTACTTAACTCACAGCTTGTGCTGGAAAAGTTGCTTTCTAACCCTTACAAGTGCCATATTTACATTTATTGTGACTTCCTCCACATTCTGTTGCTTCTCACAATTAGAAATAGGTTAACCATGCCTTTGATACGAAATTAACACCACTATAATGGTTCCTATAATGCATATTTTCTATCAGGACTTGTTCTGGACAGGCTGGTATTTCCCCTTCTGCCTGTGTCTGCTTTTTCTTGCCTTTTTTAAATGAAGCATGTTAACATTTAGTTGTCGGGTTAAAATCAGTGCTTCATTTTGTAAAACTAAAAATTTGTAGCCTCAAGCCAGACCAGTGGTATAATTGTATTAAGGAGCACTGTCTATTGTCTAGGAAAGTATGTTTAGAGTCTTGACATAGTAGGCTCTTCATCACTCCTGGCACGTTAGTGAAGTTCGAGGGGAGGGGAGTGGAGAGAGAGACTGCCAGCTGCAAGCCGATCTCCGTACTCAGCCTCACAACTGCCCATAGTGGCAGCTGCCCATTTGTTTCCAAAGCACAGCCAAAAGACCAAGCAGTGGGGGTAGGGACAGAATCCATTGAGATTTGAAGGAGCTGGTTGGTGCCCAGAGCCATCAAAACTGGCAATAAGGACTGGATTCAGCACCATAGAAACAGTAAGTCAACCACCCAGATTCTCACCCCTTTTACCACTGGCACTCAGCAGCTAGAATGCTGTATAATTCAGGTCAGAATGAGAAGTTTGGGTTCAAACTACCCAGGTCATTGCATTCCATGCTTTCGTTCTATGTCTGATATGTAATTGTAATGATAAAAGGTGACATTTATAGATGGCTTAATGTTCATAACACATTTTATATTCATTCTCACTAGCCCTGTGAGATAAGTACCACAGATTGTATCTCCATTTTACAGATCCTTAAGTGACTTGTCCAGGGACATAGCTATGATTCAAGCCTGGGTCTTCTAGGTCCAAAGCCAGTACTCTTTCAACCATGGCACATTGCCTTCTAATTGGGGAAACCTGTCATTCTCTTTCCTTTGACATTTCTATTGCATGAGTTCTATATGCTATTCTTCATAACTGCATAATTATTATATTTGATATAACAAATTGGTACTTTCAGTGGCCCACATTCATTCTTATGACCCTGCCTGGAATAATTCATTGTACAATATAGTGAAAATAAATGTAAGTGGCAGGATCATTGTGATAAATGAGTAGGCTTCAGTGATCCAGGTTAGCATTTTCATTCTCCTGGCATATTTCTTCATGAGCTGTTTTGTGGTATTTTCTGTTGAATTTCATAACCTAAACCCCACAAAAAAATACTCGAACATTATGCTAAGTGTTCTCCACTCTTTTAACTACCAACAGTCCTAGACTGTTACAACAGCCCCCTCACTGGTCCCCCTTCTAGTCTCTTACCACTCCAGTCCACCCTCCTACCTATTGCCAACTTCATTTCCTTACAAACAAATCTAATCATGTAACTCCTTTGTTTAGTCAACTCTAGTGGCTCCCTGTTGCCTTTAGGATAAAACATAAACATCCACTTAGCTTTTAAAACCCTACACAACCTGGCCCCAGCTTCATTGGACATCCTTCCCCCTCCCATCTTCCACACTCCAGCCTTACCTCCATTGCTCACACTTCAGTCTCCCATCTCCCCCTGCCTTTGTACTGACCATCCCATACTCATGGAGTACACCTCTGTGTTGTCTTCATATCTCCCATTAAGATGCAGTTCAGGTGCCAACTTGGACATGAAGTCTTGCCTAACCTCCTCAAATGTCAAACTACCTTTTATTTAACTACTAAGTGTGTGTGTGTATATATACTGGTCTGTTCCATTAGAATATAAGCAAGAAACGATCATTTCATTCTTTTTCCTTGTATCCCTAGGACTTAATACATAGCGTTGTTCAGTTATTTTTCAGTCATGTCTGACTCTTCATAACCCTGTCTGGGGTTTTCTTGGCAAAAATACTGGAGTGGTTTGTATTTCCTTCTCCAGCCCATTTTACAGATGAGGAAACTCAGCAAATAAGGTGAAGTGACTTGCTCAGGATCACACAGCTACTAAGTGTCTGAGGCTGGATTTGAACTCATTAAGCTGAGTCTTCCTGACCCCAGGCCTGGAGCTCTATCCATGTCGCCACCCAGCTGCCCCAACATAGGAGAAGCTTAATAAAGTTGGTTGATTGAAGCAACACTTGGAGAAAGACCATTAGAAAAGTTGATGATGGGAGGTGGGGTACGTATAGTGTAGTAGAACAGGTATTTATTCCTTTTGGAGTAAGGTGCTGCCACCGACATGGGTAAACCCACTTCCTCTTTTATTTAGCTGTAAAATTGAGGGTTGTAGGCAGGACAGTGGATTGAACACTGGGCCTAAGAGCCAGGAAGACCTGAATTCGTGTGCCTTCAGATGTTTACTAGCGGCATGACTGTGGGCAAGTCCTATAATCTCTTAGTTTCCTAAGTTGTAAAAAGAGTTAATAATTGTACCTACCTGCCAAGACTTGTGAAGATCAAATGAGATATATATAAAGCACTTAGGGCAGTGCCTTGGCACATAGACGTTTAATAAATATTTGTTTCCCTTCTCTTTGAGGGTTTAGACTAAACAGAATCATAGAATCTCAGCTTTGGAAGGCACTAGTCATTACCTAGTTAGTCCAACTTCCACTCAGTACAGAAACTTTTTCTACTTGGTATGTGATCATCAAGCTACTGCTTAAATACATGCCAGGTCATACAGAGCTCAGTACTCAACAAGGCAACCTGTTTCATTTTTAGGCAGCTCTAATTTTCAAACATAGTTCCTATGTTGAGAAACAAAATCTGCCTCCCTGTAACTTCCAACCATTGGTCCTTGTGCTTTTCTGTATCCACACAGAATAAATCTAATCTTATGCTTACTTCACAATAGTACTTCCCTTTAATTAATTTTATTTAATTAATAATTATTATTGAATTTAATTATAATTACCTCCCTACTAACTGTTCTCTTCTGACTAAACATGACTGCATATATATGCACACACATGTATACATGTATGTATACATGTGTGTGCACGCATGTGTTTTCCAGGGACCCATTGTCTGCCCTCTGTCAGTATCCTTCGAAATGTCTTTTAAAGAGCTGTACAAAGTATTCCAAGTCTAGCCTTTATAGTAATAAGATTATAGATAAAGCCAACTAGACCAAACTGCTCATTTTAAAGCCCTAAGAAGTTGTGATCTACCAGTGGTAACATAGCTAATAAGGGATATTCAAACCCAGATCTTCTGACTCCAGATTCAGGCATACTGTAGCACATTGTCTTTTCAAGGGTCATGGGATGTGATCGAAATATTCTCTCACTCTGGACATTGGAGGTGTATTAATATACCTAATAAGTCATTTGCTTATTTGACAGCCACATCACACTGTTGATTCCTTAAGCTTGTTCTCAAGTTGAACCCCTGAGTCTTTTACACATTTAACTTCTGGTAAGTCACATCTTCCTCCCTCCCCCATCCCAGCCACATATCCTACCCTATGCAGTTTTGTTTTGTTTTTTACTCTTAAGGTCTTTACATTCATCTCAAATTTCATGTTTTTAGTTTAATCCCACTGCTTAGCTAGGCAAAATATTTTTAGGTTTTGACTTGTCCCTCCCAGCTTTGTTATTCATGTTTGATAAGTGTGACAGTACTAGTAAAGACCTTGCAGCTTGACCATGGGTCTTTTGATTAACACTTTGGTAAAGATTCAACCGGGTACAAACTCACCTGTTTTAATTTTTCTACATTTCTCCACTTTATCCACAAGGATATTGTAAAAGATTTAAATAATTTGTTGCAATGAAGATACAATGTCTCTGACATCCCATAGATGATCCTTGTAGATAAACTCAAACTAGAACTTGTAGTTCTAACAAGGCAGTGATCCAGTACCCAAGCATACTTTGAGGGACAATATTTACTAAAAGAAGAACAGAAAATTACCAAATTGTTTCTGACTCATTATTCATTTGCCTCTTTTATTGCTTTTGCTTACAAGCTCCTGAAGGAAACCTCAGAATGGTGCTCACTGGGTATCTTACAAACCCATAGATCCTCACTGCAGCAAAGATGTTCTTTTATTCTTCCCTTATTGATTCCTTTACTCCTAAAGAAGCTACTTCGAACCTTTTCTCTGCTTAACCCTCCCACACACGACAGACTTCCCTTCCTCAACAGAAGATTGTCTTTTACTTCTTGAAAAAAATTGAAGCCATTCATTGTGAGCTCCCTCTTTTCCCATTTTCTTTATCTTAAAATCCCTTGACATTATTTTCTCACTTTCTTCCTCTCCCCCAGTCTCTTGACAAAGAAATGGCTCTTCTTGCCAAAGCCAGTCCCCTTACATATGTGCTCAATTACATCCCCTCCCATCTTCTCTAGTAGATTGCATCCTCAGCCAGCCTTCAGCCAGTAGATTGCATCTTCAGCTTCTTCACTAGTTCCATCTCTAATGATATAAAGCATGTCCAAGTCTCCCCCTTCCTTGAAAAAACAAAAAACTAAAACCTTCTGCCATTCACTTACAAGCTATCTCCTATGCCTCTCTTCCCTTCCCCAGCCAAATTCCTTGAAAAAACACTGCTTTAATGCAAAGACCTAAAACATTCCCAAAGGACTCTTGATGCAAAATGCCATCCACATCCAGAGAAAAAAACTATAGAATTGGAACGTAGAATGAAGCAGACTATTTTCCCTTTTGTTATGTTTTGTTTTGGTTTGGTTTTTCTCATGGTTTCTCTCATTCTTTTTAATTTTTCTATGCAACATGACTAATGTGAAAATGTGTTTAATAAGAATCTATGTGTAGAACCCATATAAAATTGCATAGGGGGAGGGTAGGGGAAAAAATTTAAAACATGAAAGTGATTGTTGAAAACGAAAAACAAATTTAAAAAAAAGAAAAAACACTGCTTTCATTTCCTCTTTTCTTACTATTCAACCCTTTGCAATCTTGCTTCCAACCTCATCACTCAACTGAAACTGCTCTCTCCAAAATTTCTTGTGATCTCCTAATTGCCAAATCTGATTGTCTTCTCTGTCTTAATCCATCATGACCTATCTCCTGCCTTTGTCACTGTTACCTACCCTCTCGTGGATACTCAACTCTCAAGTTTTGTCATACTGCTCTCTCCTTGTTCATCTCCCACCTGTCTGACCACTTCCCAGTCTACTTGGCTGGTGCATCCACATCACTCCTCATAACTGTGGTTATTCACCAAAGTTCTGTATTGGGCCCTTTTTCCCTCAATACTCTTGGTAACCTCACCAGATCTCATAGGTTTACACCTATATCTTTATATCTGGCCCATTTCTCCCTTGAGTTTTAATTTCACATTGCCTATCTCCCATTGGACATTTCAAACTGGATGTCTTGGAGTCTTTTTTTTAAAGGAAAGTATTTAACATTTTAAAATTATATATATATATATATACATATGTATACATACATATATTGATCAATAAATACGCATATATGTATTTTTTTGATCAGCAGAAAACTTACTCGCCCTCACTCCTCCATCACCACATCCCCCAATTAAGAACAAAAGGAAAACAGAACCCCTGTTACAACTATATGTAGTCCAGGCAAACAGAGTTCCACATTGGCCATGTCCAAAAAGTCATGTCTCGTTTTGCAGTCTGAGTCCTTCACCTCTGGGTCTGAAGATGGATAATGTTTCATCATTATTCCACTGGAATTTTGATTGGTCATTATACTGAAGTTATTTATCTTTACCACATTGTTGTCATGTATGAATTGTCCTCATGGACACTGGATTCATTTTACTCTGCATCAGTTCATAGAGGTCTTTGCAGGTTTCTCAGAAACCACCCCTTCATTTCTTACAGCACAGTAGTTTTTAGTCACATTTATATGCCATAACTTGTTCCACCATTACCCCATTTATGAGCACTCCCTCAAATTCCTTTTCCACCTCACAAAAACTTATAAATATTTTTGTGTGTCCTTAGTTAGAATTTTTTCTGCTTAGGACCAGTCCCTCCCCTCTACCTTCTCTCTAATCCCCCCCCCTCCTTCTTCCCTTTTCCTCTTATTTTCCTGTTAAGTGAAATGTATTTCTATACCAAACTGTGTATTTGTGTATATTATTCCTCCTTTGACCAGTTCAGGTGAAAGTGAACTAAAAATGTCAGCCACTTCCTTCTCACTTCCTCCTACTCGTTTATATAGATATCTACTTGTCACCCTGATTATCTGAGAAATTTTCCCCTAACCTTCCTTTCCTCCCACCCTAGTAGTATGTTCCTCTTTGTTTCCATTCTCTTAAGATCATCAAAACATAATAGAACCATATAATAACAACTATTTGTCCAATTAAACTCCCTCTCAGACCCCTGATGATGGTAGAGTTCAAGGGGGACACAGGTATCATCTCACATAAGAATGTAAGCTGTTAATCCTTATTTAGTCACTTATATTGAGTGTTCATGTTTAGCTTTTTATGTTTCTTTTAACTCCTGTGTATGAACTTCAACATTTCTATCCAGCTCTAGTGTTTTTATCAGGAATACTTGGAAATCCTGTATTTCATCAAATGTTCATTTTTTCCTTCTGTAGCATTATACTCAGTTTTTCTGGGTAAGGTATTAGCTATAAGCCCATATCTTTTGCCTTCTGGAATATTGTATTCCAAGTTCTTCACTCTTTCAGAATGGAGGCTGCTAAATCATGTGTGATTAGCTCCTCGGTACCTGAATTCATTCTTTCTGGCTGCTTGCTGTATCTTTTTTTTCTTTGAGCTGGAAGCTCTGGGTTTTGGCTATGATGTTCCCAAGAGTTTTCATCTTAAGGTTTTTTCAGGAGGTAACCAGTGGATTCTTTATTCTTTCTATTTCCACTTTGCTCTCTGGTTCTATGAGATCTGGGCAGTTTTCTTTTAGGATTTCATGAAATACGATTCTAGGTCCTCTTTTTGGTCAGTGTTCAAATCGTCCAATAAGTCTTAATCTTCTTGATCTATTTTCTAGGTCAGCTGTTTTTCCTTTGAGATGATATACCTTTTCTTCTACTTTTTTTTTGTCTTTTGACTTTGTTTTAATATTTCTTGTTACTTCATGGAGTCACTGGCTCCTATTTATTTGATCCATTCTAATTTTCAGGGAGTTTATTGCTTGGGCAAGGTTTGTACCTTTTTTGTTAATTCCCTTTTCAACCTTGCGTCACTCTCATTTCTTTTCCAGTTTTCCAAGTGCCCTCATTTTATTTACAGAAACATTTTAAATTCTTTAACTCTTGCTTCATTTCATCCAGGAATTCTAGTTGAATCTGTACCCATGCTGTATTTTTCTCTAAGGCTTTACTTGTAGATGTTTTGGAGTCATTTTCTTTTTCTGGGTGTGTATCTCATGTCTCTGTCACCATAATAACTCTGTATGGTGGGGTTATTTTGTTTATTTGTTTGCCTATTTTTCCAGCCTACTTCCTGACTTCAGACTTAATGTTAGGGCTAGGCGAGTCTTCTTGCTGCTTTCATGAGGTACTGAGGGTTATGTTATTCCATGATGATAGGGAGAGTTCAGACTAGGGACCTGTAAATTTTCAATGTTCCCAAAGTGGTCTAATTCAGGATAAAATCAGGTTGTTCCCCCCGCCTCCTACCCCATTCTGGGCTCTACAAGTTACTTACCTGGGTTTAGATCTGAGCATCAGTAGATTGCTGCTACCCCTAACCCTAATTCTAGCTGGACTCCAACCCCTATCAGCCAGCTCTAAAGCTCTATTGGTTAAGAGTGGCCAAATTATGAGCTCCCCTTAGGTCTGTGATTCCTGCCCTGGTTATTTCTCTGCAAGCCTCAGCCTGGGCAACTGGACATCTTCTGCCTGTTTTTGAGATGCCTATGACTGCTCCCTTCCACAGAATGTCACCCCTGGGTCTCAATCTGCCCTGGATCTGTGACCCAGAACTGGCACCTATTCCTGCACCCTGCACAAAGTTATCCTATGTGGGTATGAGACTCTCTCTTGCTCTGGTGCACACCTCTCCCTGGGTGCTAGACTGTTCCTCTTGGTGTACTTCTGGCCAAACTCATTCCCAGTGTCCAAAGATCTCTCTTTGTCCCTGCTCTGACCTGGGTTGGGCAAATAACTTGCTATTACTTTGGGGGATTTATCCTTCAGGATTTAGTCTGATGTGACTTTTAGATCTGGTTGGGGAGTTTGGGGAGAAGGGAACACTCAGTACTTTTTTCTGTTACTATGCTGTCCTTGAGACTTTCCTTGAAGTCTGTGTATCTAATAGTAAACTCATCTTTCCCCCAAACCGTCCTTCTTCCAAACTTCCTTATTTCTGTCAAAGGCATCAACCATCCTTCCAGGGCCTCAGATTAGTCATCTCAGCATCATCCAGGATTTCTCACTCTCCATCACCCCCACATAGCCAATCAGTTGCCAAATCTTGCCATTTCCATAATCACATCACTCGCATTCTACTCCTTCTTTCCAAAGCTACTCATCTCTGTTATTGCAATAACCTTTTAACTACCCCCCCCCCACAAGTTTCTCATCACTTATTTCTCCTACACATTCTTGCCAAAGTAATTCTCCTTAAGCAAATGTGACTTTCCTATACAATCAACTCCAATGATTTTCTCTAGGACAAGGTTTTTTAACTTTTGTGGATTGTGGATCCCTTTGGCAGTCTGCTGAAACCTACGGATTCCTTTTAATAATATGTTTAAATGCGTAAGATAAAACAAACAGGATTACAAATTGGAATAAAGATGTCATTTTTTTCTATCTAAGCTCACAGACTCCCTGAAATCTATCCATGGATCCCAAGTTGATAACTCCTGCTCTAGAATAAAATGTAAACTCTTCTGTTTTACTTTTAAAGCCTTTCACAGCATGACCCCAACCCATCTCTCCAGGCTCATCAGATATATTGCTCCCAGTCTGACACTCTATGCTCCAGCCAAACTGAACTTTCCCTCTGTCCCTCACACACAACACTTGTTGCAAATGCCTGGAATGCACTCCCTTCTCACTCCCACCTCAGTCTCTTCTCTCTCTCTCTCTCTCTCTCTCTCTCTCTCTCTCTCTCTCTCTCTCTCTCTCTCTCCTCTTTCTCTTGTCTGTCTCTCCTCTCTGTCTCTGTCTCTCTCCTCTCTCTCTCCCTCTCTTCCATTAAGATGCAGCTCAAACATCATCTTATTCATGAAGCCCTTCCTGATCTCTCCCAAACTATTGTATTTGATTGTTGTATGTATTCATATTTATCCACTTTGTATTTATTCTATATACATTCTTTTATATACTTGTCCCCCTTATTAGAATATAAGCTCCTTCCATGTAAAAAACTGTTTCATCCTTTTTACTTTTTTCCGCAGTGGCTGTTCTTGACACATAGACCTTGACACGGAGGAGCTTCTTAATAAATACTTGTTGTTTAATTGATATTCTCTGGTGGTAGAACCTAGAAAAATTTCAGTTAAAGGGGAATATGCCCTTCTTTCTCAAACCAGAAATTACCCAAATGGATTGCTTTGTCTTCCACAAATTTATCTAAACTTTTTTGGAATCTGTAAATAATCTGTACCACTAATAAAAGATCATGAATTACATAAGCTAACTTATATATAAAATTTTATTTTCTTTTATCCTTAATTTAACCTTTTTTAAAAAAAAAATTAAGAGTCAGGGGCCACCTATTAGTGAGAAGAATGGCAAATGCAAATCTCTTTGATATCTGGCTTACTAAAAGACAGCTAGATTCTCTTATCTGCTTCTGCATCCAATCTGTTGTGATCTGTGTCTCCCTATTTCACCTAGACTGGAAGTTCAGCAGCGACTGACTGGCACAAAAGATTTAAAGTGCAATATTTTTCCAACCAGGGCCTGTTTGACCCTTCTTAGGAATCTGGTAGCCCTCTGCTCCTGGAGGCTGACCATATTGGGACCCAATATAGTACAAACATTACTCAATTGGCTTTAACCATACTGCAGCTCCAGAACTCAATCGATCCATCATCCTCATCCCCTCCAGCAGGAGAGGCAGCAGGCCACAAGTATAGGCCACCACATCTGGTTTTTTCCTGAAGCTCTTTTGAGAATGATCCCTTTTGTACTGGACCTACCATTATAGGATGTGTCATCTCCACCTCTCCCCCAACTTCTTGGTTTATCGGCTTACAGGTTCTGGACTCCTCAGTTTCTCCTAGAGTGGCTTGGATAGCCATCATATAGCCAAAGAATGTTAAGACTGCAAGCTTCAGAGCCGTGTGAGCTCCAAGTTTACAGAATTATCATTTATCATTTGAATATATGAGAAAGGGTTGGATGCACATGTTCTGTAGAATGGCCACAGATGCAGTAAAGCTGCTTTGCTGATGCCCCCCAAAAGGCGTTGTCAGATTAATGGTACCCAGTTTCAGGTGATATGAAGGAAGGTGACTGGAGGGTATATTCTCGGGGGAAAGCTGCCCAGCTAAGGGATCAGCTTTCATCCTGGCGACTTACTTGCCTTTTTTCAGAGCAGCATTTCTTTGCTTTTTCCCTTTTTTGCATGTCAAAAGATGTGTATTTCTTAATTCCCCTCAGTCTGTGTTGGGGTAGTGTTTCTCCAAGCATTGAAATCTTGGCGAAATTTTTTATGTCTGTGGCCAAACTCCCCTTCCTGGGCCCAGGACCATAAATCTGGTCAATTTACTGAGCAAGTATGCCGCCCAAAGCCTGCAAAGGCACTGCCTGCTAGTTATTTACTGAAAAATTTAAGCAACAGCAGAATCCAGCTCCCCAGCCAGGCAGCTTTAGCTGTAATGGATATTTTTGCTTAGTTGGGAGGAGGAAGGAAAGTCATCTCAACCCCTGGTTAAACATTCCGTCACACAAACCGTCCATTTGAACCATTACGACTTGTTTCGTTACAATTTTCCCGAGTTTCCCTAGCAACTGGAACATTGATATGGGTGGGAATTGTTAATTAATTTGCTCAAAAGAACATAGTAGCTTTTCAAAATAAAATCTTTTAAAAACAAGCACACACACCTAAAATATTTCCCCATCAACCTAAGACTGGCAAAAGGAGCCCCCCCTTTTCCTTATTTGCTTCATCACCCGCAATATTTAATCGTATCTTTGGTCTCAGTGTGGAAAAGACTTGGTTTCAATCCCAGCTGTTTCTTACTACTGCTGTGACCTTGGACAAGTCAGTTCACCACCAGAGATTCGGTTTCCCACGTGTGTAAATTGAGAGGGTTAGAATAGATCATTTTTCTAAGGCCCTTTCAGCATTTTTCCACGGTGCCTTCAGGTCTCTTTGAGAAATACCATAAATGTGCTGCATTTGCCTCCACCCCAGGAATATGGGAGTGGCTGTTTCCTTTAAGCCACTATCTTGCTGATTCCTCTTTATTTTATTATCTGTTTGCTGTTTCAGATGTTTGGAAAGAAAAATCTTTAGTCAGATGATTCAGAAAGCTCCATTTTCAACGAAACCAAAATATCTTCCCATCCTGTATTCTCTCTATCCACTCTGTGACTTAAACCAAATTACACACACACACACACACACACACACACACACACACACACACACACACACACACACACACACACACACACACACACTAGCAAATCTTAGTCATTTGGATGAATCTTGCTTCACCCAAATACCTTTTTAAAGGACAAAATCCTTGCAATTCTGCCTGTGACAAGTTATGGTTTGTCAAAGACAAGACATCAGCAGGCTGGCCCCATCTTAAAACATACAGGAAAGAGAAGAAAACATGATCAGAAAGGTGAGTCTTTGCAACGAGTCTGATGAAAGTCTGATATCCTGAAGTCTGAGTGTAGGGACCTCATTCCCATGCAGAAGAACATGAGTTATTCCCTAGCAGATAAATGATCTGAGAGCATAAACAGACGGTTCTCAGAAAGGAAAAGATTCAAGCTATCAGCAACTAGATGAACAAATGCTCCAAATTCATAGTAATTGGAGAAATGAAAATTCTAACAAATCTGAGGTTCTACCTCATTCATCAGAAGGGCAAAAATGGCAGCTGCTTAGAGAGGCTGTATCATCATCCATCAACATTTCTATAGTACTTACTGTGTGGCAGGCACTGTGCTAAGTAAGCACTTTGACACATATTCTCTCATTTGACCCTCCCAACAACCCTGGAATACAGGTGCTATTATTATCCCCAGTTTATAGGTGAGAAAACTGAAATAGACGGAGGTTATGTAACTTGTCCAGTCACACAGCTAATAAGTCTCTGAGACCAGACTGGAACTCAGGTCTTCCTGACATCTATCCAATGGGCCACCTGGCTGCCTCAAAAGCAGACACACTTGATACCCTGTTGTTGGAGCTATGAAACTGGCCTAGCCGCTCTGGAAAGCAATTTGGACCTATACCCAAAAAGTCAGTGAATTGAGCCACTCGTTTCAGTATTAGGCCTATGCCCAGGGGTATATACTGGTTAAATGTTTAACAATAGACTCTCCAAAAAAACCCACTATGTACACTTTTAAGTTTGATTGTTATTAACATATTCTTATTAATAACAACAGGCATCTTTATTTCATACCTAATCTTACTGGGATGGCTTCTAGCTTATCCCCATTACAAATAATGATTGCTGATGGTTTTAGATAAATGCTTTTTAACAATTTAAGGAAAAATCCATTTATACTTATACTTTTAAGTTTTTTTTAATAGATGTTCTTAATTCTAGACAATCAACCAAACACTAAATCAATGAAGCTTTGATTTGTAGTATATTCTGATTATGGAGGTATAAATGCTCACACTGAAAATCATGAGCTGGTTCTAGCACACCCCTGCTTATATTCTCAAAAAGATCAAAGAAAAAAAAGAAAAGGTTTCATATGTACAAAAATGTAGCAGCACTTTGTAGAGATGAAGCTAGAAACTAAAGGGATGCTCATCAGTGAAGAGAGAGGCTAACAAATTATGATATAGGAATGCAATGAATTATGATTACTGTATAAGAAATGATAAATGGGACAGTTTCCGTCAGACCTGGGAAGATTTACATGAATCATGTGAAGCAAAGTGAGTAGAACCCAAAGAACAGTTTATTCAATAACAACCACATTTTAAAAAGAGTGTTTTAAAAGACTTAAGAACTCTAAGCAATTCAATCAGTAATCAGTCATGATGTTGGAAGACCAGTCACAGTTGCCCAGTTCCCTACAGTATGCTCATGGTGTGTAGAATGGGAAGTGGATATTTTCAGACACAGTCTGTGTAGGGATCAGATTTGCTTGACTATTAGTACCTGGTTACCAGGATTTCATTTTTCTTTATCTCAGTGTGACTAGGGGGAGAGGAAGGCTAGCAATACTAGAGGTTACCCCCCTCAAAAAGAATTTTTTTAAATAGCTGAAGCATTTTTTTAAATGCCTGAAAGAGTACAGGAAAGTTATTAAGAAACACACACAAGCTGGACAGTTTTGAAACTAACATGGTACATTTGTTGTACACTTGGAGGGAAAAGTGAACTGTACCCAGTGCAGGCTGTATGTTTGATCCTGAGTTTCTGTTCTGTTTTGTATATGGAAATGCTCATTTGGTGTTTATTACGTTCAGGATTTTTTTAAAAGTTGGGTTTTTTTTTTTAATTGTGAACACTACAGTAAACCTTTGGAAATGCCTTTCACTTATGGTTTGTGAGTGGAGGAGAGGGTGGGCTGGAAGAGAAGGCTATTGAAGGAATGGGTTTGGGGCTTCTGTGTTTTGGGGGAAATCCTATGAGAAATCCTTATTCCGGGCTTTTTCATAAACAGGTCCCTTCATCTGCCCATGGTTTTAATTGTCATGTGATTTGCTTTTGAAAGATTGTGAAAGAGTAGGCAAGAGCTGGTTATTTCAGATAATCATTTCAACATGGGACCTGGTGTCAAGCCAAAGAACAAAAGAAGTCCCTCGGTTCTATTTCTCCTGCAAATAAGCCCTTGATGGCTCTTGGCAGCTCTTGGGTTCATAAGGTGGATGCCCAGCAGCATCCAAGTTGAGCTGTGATTTTCAATACTGGAGCACACAATCCGAAGTTCGTAATGTTCTATGAAAGAAAAGCTAAAAAAGAAAAGCTCTGTGACCAACGGAAGCATCTTAGAATACTATCCAATAACTCCATCTTTTTAATACCAGTAATCCATATGTGGCTGTCAGAAAAATGGAAGTTTCAGGTGACCCTTTGGTGGATAGAAGTGGGCAGCAGTGCATTACCAGATGATGGCTTGTGTCACACTCAAGTATGATGTTAAAATAATAACAGCGAGTAAATGGTGCTTGCAAATGTGGATCATTTGATCCTCACAATGACCCTGTGAAGCAGATGCTAGAATTATCCCTATTTTACAGATGAGGAAACTGAAGCTGCAAGAGGTAAGATGGCTCATCTGGTGCCACACAGCTAGGAAGTGTTTGAGGGTCAGTTTACCCGACTCCTACTCCAGTGTTCTATCTATGGCACCACCAGCTTTTTTTTTAAGTCAACTTCAAAATTCATCATCATCAAAAACACAATTTGGTCAGAAAAGGAGAGAAGATGGTCACAGAGCATTAGCAGGAGCTAGCCAACAGATGGCCTGAGTATTGTAGTGGTATCCTTGAAGTATTTTAAAATACAAGACATGGGCTTTAGTGAACTTGAAAATTGTTTGGGAAGATAGTATATGTTTATGTGAAGTACTTGGAAAACAATACAATATGAAGATATATGAGAAAAAAACTCCCCCACCCACCACCCATTGACTGGGGGGGGGGGGGGGGGGCGGGGAGCCCACAGGAGTATAACATTGCATATGGTATTAGGGTTTTTAATATATTGATCGGTTTTACTAAAAAAAAAAAGTCTAACTTTATTTTTTAAAAAATTATTTGTTATAAGGGATGGCTATCTATGGGAGGGGATGGAAGGAGAGGTATAGGGAAAATCTAAGTGATACGAAAACAAAAGATACCAATAAAAATGCTTTTAAAATTTTTTTTAATTTCAAATGAGAATGCAAACAGTGAAATGTTATTAATACCTTGTTAAATGTAATATATACTTTTTAAAAATAAACTATGTAACATATAACATATAACCCTCTTTTTTATTCTTTGAATATCAAAATGTTTGTGCTTTTTTATGCTTGTTAAACTTCATAATTAGAAAATAAATTTTTTAAAAAGAAAATAATGCAAGACAACAAGATTATCAAGTGTTTTTGGACAGGCCTCCTGAGGATAAGAAAGAACTAAACTGAATATTATATGATGTGTGTGTGTGTGTGTGTGTGTGTATGTGTGTAACAAGTTCTAGGGGAAGGAAGAAATAGTTAGAAAAGGAAAAAATCAGTGTTGCCTGGAGTCAATACTTTAAAGCGCTGTATAAACAGGAACCAGAATTATGATCAGCGAAGAAAAGAACGAAGGAAGGAAGGAAGAAAGGAAGGAAGGAAGGAAGGAAGGAAGGAAGGAAGGAAGGAAGGAAGGAAGGAAGGAAGGAAGGAAGGGAGGGAGGGAGGGAGGGAGGGAGGGAGGGAGGGAGGGAGGGAGGAAGGAAGGAAAGAAAGGGAAGGGAAGGGAAAGGAAGGGAGAAGGGAAGGGAAGGGAAGGGAAGGGAGAAGGGAAGGGAAGGGAAGGGAAGGAAAGGGAAGGGAAGGGAAGGGAAGGGAAGGGAAGGGAAGGGAAGGGAAGGGAAGGGAGAAGGGAAGAGAAAAGGGAAGGGAAGGGAAGGGAAGGGAAGGGAAGGGAAGGGAGAAGGGAAGGGAAGGGAAGGGAAGGAAGGAAGAGTCCCTATTCAATTCAATAATTGAATCCAGTCTAAATTCACAGACTTCTCATCCTGATGTGCTGGTGGGACAAGTGCCCCAATTGGAGGCTCAAGTTTCCACCTCTTTTTGCCCATCATAATGTACTTGTCTCCTGTCCTGTTTCCAACACCACACCACTCTACCCTATGCAATAAACAGACAGTACTGCTGATTCAGACAATGACCATTAACTAGGACTTTGATCCCAATTGACTGAATGTGACACATGACATACCTCACTCGATTAAGGGTCAGTTTTCTAACCCTATAAAATCTCTAGCACTCAGATTCTTCAGTTATCTAATTAAACACCACAGTTTATCTAATGACCTTATCTTTATATTAATCACTCAACATGCATTTATTAAGTACTACTAGAAACCAGGCATTGCAATAAGAAGCTCTGGGGATACAAAGGGAAAGCAAAATCACAACCAAAAAAAGTCCCTGCTCTCAAGGATCTCACAAACTAAAGGGGAAGACCATCTGAAAACAACTCTGTATGCAATCTATAGAGGACAGAAGTGAAACAAAACCCTCTAATAGAAAGCATCTGTGAAATTTCATGAGATGATCTCTCAAGCCTCTTCTAAGTCTAAATCCTATGATTTGTGTGATTTTGAGATTGGGAGGATTTAGATCATAGAATTACTCACCTTGGAGCTGGAAGAGACTTTAGAGACCAAGTCCAACTTCCTCATTGTAGGGATGAGGAAACTCAGGGTCAGAGACTGACCCAAGGTCATGCAGGCAGGAGTAAGTGACAGAGTCAGGATCCAAATTCACTTCTCCATGCATTTTTCAAGCACTTAACTTCATGCTAGGTCCTGGAGGAAAATGACATAAATATAGATACATATAAAAATGTGTAAAGTAAATACAAGCCAATGTCAGGAGATAGAGAACACGGGGTATATGGCCTGAGCCCTGGAGGGTATTAGGGACTCCGAGAGGCAGAGTGGAGGAGGGAGAGATGCCAGGCAAGTGGGACAGAGATGGAAGCTGGAATGTCATCTATCTGGGTCAAAGTGCATCAAAGGGAATAAAAGGAAATTAGTCTGGATATACAGGTTGGACAAGGGGGTGAAAGGGTTAAATGTCAGACGTTTCTATATTAGAAGCAATGGGGGATCCTCAGGAGTTTCTTGAGCAGGGGAGTAACATAGTCTGATGCTGTCATTTAGGAATATTGATTTGGCAACTCCATGGAGGATGGACTATCACAAGGGCCTCCTCATTGCTGCCTCAAGTCCCTCCCCACTCCAAACTCTCTAAACCAGGGTGGGGAACCTGTGACCTCAAGTCCACTTGTGGCCCTCTGGGTCAAGTGCAGATTTGTTCTGTGAAGTTTGGATTCAGTCAAAGGGCTTGCACTAGAGGACCTAGAGGACCACATGTGGCCTCGAGGCTGCAGGTTCTCTATCCCTGCTCTAAACTATCCTCCACCAAGCCTCTCTCTGTCTCTCTGTCTCTGTCTCTTTCTGTCTCTGTCTCTGTCTCTCTCTCTCTCTGTCTCTCTGTCTCTTTCTGTCTCTGTCTCTGTCTCTTTCTCTCTCTCTCTCTCTGTCTCTCTCTCCCTCCCTCCCCCTCTCCCTCTCCTTCTTCTTCTTCTCCCTTTCCCTCATCCGCCTCTCTACCCTCTTCACACTTCACACACTCTCCATCTCTTATCTGTATTACGCCTTTGCCTTTGCTGCCACCCATGCCTGGAATGTACTCTCTCACCTCTGTCTTTTCTAATTCTCTTGTATTTATATTTTATTTATTTGGTACATATTCATATGCCCACTGTGGCTATGTGACCTTTGGCAAGTCATTTAATCTCTTAGTACCCCCAGACAATTCTCTAAGACTCTAATTCTCAAATTACAAAAAAAAAAAAAAGTGATCTGCCCAAAAAAGTAAAGCTATATTTACCTTTGTATACCTAGTGACTGACACATAGTAGGCACTTAATATATGCTTATTGATTGGAACCCCAATTTCTTTCAAGACTTATCTCAAACTCTGCATGAGGACTTTTCTGCTGCTAGTGGCTCTCTCCAGACTCAGTACACTCTCCTGTATCCATTCCATGACATAGTTTGTATATGCTCATATATGTCTATATATATATGCATGTCGTCCCCTCATTTAACAAGGACTGTTTCATTTTCATCACTGTATCCCCAGTGCCTAGCACTGTGCCTAACCTTTAGTGGGCACTTTGTAAGTGCTTACTGATTGATTGGTTGATTGAGGGGAGAGAACAAAGACTGAACCCAATAAGGAGATTATTGCAATAGTACTGGTGAAGGAATGAGGGTCTGAATAAAAGTGGGGGCCATGGGAGTAGATGAAAGGGGATGCAAGAGACATGGAGGATCAATTGACAAGACTCAGTAACCAACTGGATGTATGAGGGAAGGGAGAATGAAGGGGCAAAGATGACTCAGCCTATGAAGATGGGTGACTAAAGTAGATGGTGATGCTATTAACTGAAAAAGAGGAAAACAGACACAGAGACGAGTTCAGAAGAAAAGGTAATGAGTTTCCTTTTAGTCATGCTGAGTTTGAGATGCCTGATGAGACACTGATCAATCAAACAAGCATTTTCTCAGTGCCTACCATATGCCAAGCACTGTGGTAGGAACTGGGGACATGCTCATTTTGTTTCGTGAATTGAAAATAAAATTTAAAAAACACACACACAAAAAAATGTAAGAGGTGAATTGGTGTGAACTGTCCACTTTACCATGAGTGTCAGAAAAGGACCCTTGAGTAGGAGCCTACAACAAGAAAAAAGCCTAGAGCTGTAGACCCCTGGATTTCAGGGACCTCAGAGACCATCCACTTCAGCCACAAATTATGATGCAGTTTCAACCCTCCCCTTTCAAATTCTTTCAGAATTTCATTTTAAAAAGTGCTGACACTTTTCATTGAAAAACGCTGAAAGGAGAGGCAAAAGGGTGATGCAGAAAGAATGCTGAACTAACTGGGAACCAATAAACCCAGGTCTTCTATTTATTAGCTGTGTAACTTGGCCATTTCTATGAGCCTCAGTTTCCTCATCTGTAAAATTATTTTTAAGCTCCCCTTCACTTCTAAGGGTTTAGGACGCTCTTATTTATTTGTTGGTTGGTTGATTGGCTTATTTATTTATTTTAAGCTCAGAGAGTAGGAGGTCAAAAAGGGAAGGGTGGAGAGTAGAGAGAGAAACAAGAAGGGTATAGGAAACAAATCCTGGTTCCTTTAACTTTCCTGGAAACAGCCTCCTATGATGTCAGAGCTCCAGGCAGAAGCCTAGGCAAGCTTATCCTGGAGAGGGAAAATGTGTCCTACTGGCATCAAGGATTTAGCTCAATGATGTGTGATAGCAACAGTGGTGTTTAACAACCAGATTGGGGAGTGGGGGAGGAAATAATGTATGCACAACATACTTAAATTTAAAATTCATTAGTAACATTTTCTCCATTGCTTCCTTAAGTCTACAAATACCAGTAAACAGAAACAGATACCAGTGGGCTGCATATCGACTTAGAAAAACACAATTTGACATTATATATGTTGTATTGCATTTTGTGGCAGTTAGGAGGTGAGGAAGATACTGACTTGGTCATTTTACAGATGATGGAACTGAGGCAAACAAAGCTAAGTGACTTGCCCAGGGTCACACAGCTAGGAAGTGTCTGAGACAGACCTTTCTGACTATAGTTCAGTATCATTGCTTCCTTAAGACTATTATGTTTTTTATGATGCTCATGAGGAAAAAGGATGCCCCAAAGGAGGAGTGGTGAGTGGAGGTGGGGGCCTTGGGTATCAGTTAAAGGGGGTACTGCCAGCCTCTGGAGTAAAATCAGTTATGAATATTCACTGAGCATCTACTATATTAGTCAATCAACAAGCATCTATTAAGTGCCTACTATGTGCCAGGCACTGTGCTAAGAGACCATCACTGTAAGGACAAGTATAATGGAAAAAACAACAGAATAGGAATCAAAAAACATGGTTCTGCTCCTAGCTGTGTGACCTTGCACTTTTCCCTTCTGGGCCTCAGTTTTCTTCATCTATAAAATCAAAGGGTAGAATTAGATGATTTCTCTAAGGTCCCTTCCAGCTCTACATCCAGAATTAATAAAAGACATAACCTGGGGGCACCAGGGGGCAAAACAGGAGGCTTATTGAACTTTCAGTCAAAACCTGAGTTCAAATCCCGTCTCAGACACTAGCTATGTGTGACTTTGGACAAGTCACTTTACCCCCTCTCAGCCTCAGTTTCCTCATCTGTAAAAGGGGGACAGTAACAGCACCTACCTACCAGGATGGTTGTGAGGGTCAGATGAGAAAAATGACCCATAGAAAGCACTTTGTAAAGCTGAAAGTGCTCTATAAATGCTGAAACTCACTCTCTAGTTGGGTAGTTAAGACAGACACACATAAAAAACTCATAATACAAAGCAACCAATGCTAAGGGTCATGTGAGGGGCACATTTAACAGGTGCTATAAAGTTTTGGGGAGGGAGAGACCACTGAGCTTCTCTGAGGAAGTGGGCTGTGGACAAGCCCTTGCAGCTTAAGGTCAACCAAACAATCCTGGGGCTCTTGTCCATCCAATTTACTTTGAATCCTTCCCATTTTGTACCTGGAGCCCCTCCATGCCTGGGTAAACTGCACCAAGGGCCCTGGATATGGAAAATATGGGACAGGCTGTGCTCAAGTAAGAGAGGACATAGGTCTGATACAAGGGTTCATAGGCTGGGACCCCTGAACCTGGGTTCTTCGGGGTTTTTACATTTTGGTAACTGTATTTCAATATAACCGGTTTCCTTTGTAATCTATTTTATGTACTTAAAAATGTTATTCTGGAAATCACTTCAACAGACAGTTAGAGGGGTCAATTACACAAAAAATCCTCAGAACTCTTAGTCTAAAAGTTATAAGAGGAGGGGGCAAAGCCAAGATGGCAAAGTAGAAAGATGCAGAAGCTACAGAACAACAGAGTGAAAGAGATTTCCAGTCCAAGGTGACCTGGAAGGCCGACGAGAAAGGTCTGTCATTCTGGATGTGGAGCAGAGCACAGCCCAGACTTGGCGGCATGGCGCCAGGAGGAGCAGGACCAGAGCAGGCCTCGGGGGCAGAATCCCCAGCAGCAGTGGGGGTTCTTGGATCCCTCAGCTCACAAGTGCCAAAGGCAGCTTTGAAGGTCTGTGAGAGGGCTTTTTCAGCTGAGCGAGAAGGGAGCAGGGTCCCCCACTAGTTCTAGCCCCAGGCGGCAGTGGTGGAGGCAGCAGAAGCAGCAGCCAAT